>NC_057838.1:31905937-32541250 GCF_910594005.1 Cervus elaphus | reverse complement strand
CACAGAGCACAGGCTTTGGGTTCCCTTGCATCATACAGCAAATTCCCACTGGTTACCTGTTTTACATATGGCAATGTATATTTCAATACTATTCTCTCATGACTTGGCCATTTTAAAAGAGCAATTCCAAGTTATTTAGAAACTAGACACTTCTAGAAACATACTAATATTGAAGGAAATATCTGAGGACTGTTCTATGATTGAGGACAAAAGACATGTTCCTGTAAAAGATGTCTTTATTTTGGCAATTCATCCTGTGGAGAATCCAGAGTCATTCCTCAATTGTAAATACAGGAGTCGGTCATCAAGGCCATGGTGGCTGGCAGAGCATTGATATCTCTTTTCACAGTTGGTACTGTCCTGCAAGCTGGGTGAAATACAGGATGACTTCCTGTTTTCTTTCAGGAAAATTCAAAATATTGGGTTCTGTCCTTTGTGTCCTAAGGTCTCCTCAGCCCTGTCTGAATTCTGGAATTGCTAGTTTGTTTCATTGTAAGTGAAACCTTCTAAGACACACCTTACTGTGTTTAGGAAAAAGTGTTACCTAAGACACATTGTGCTTTTTAATTTGAAGAGTGATTCAGTCTGTATTTAATATCTGGAAAGTTTCTGTCTCTCATTATTACATTAGTACATTGTTGGTAACAAACAGTGAGTAACTTGGTTTCTTTGCTGAAGTCAGTTTAACAAATGTGTTCTAGCATAATCTGTTTCCTGATACCCGCTTTCCCATCCACTGCCCTATCCATACCTAGACACTTGCTTTTCTGGAATTTCTTTACAATCTGTGAGTCTTATCAAAGAACTACTACCAAATGCACCTGGAATCTAGGTGATAGAATCAAGAAAAAGAATGAGGCAAAGAATTAGCAAATGAATCCACTAATAAAGTGAAATTGGTTTTCAAGTTTCTTTTTGAATGTTTCCAAAATGGGATTCCATATCAAGGAAATTGATGGATTTATTATGTAAGAAACTAACTGTGAATGATTCTCTTATTTCTGTAAAAAGACTCGGAAGCTGAAAAGGCACAAATCAATAATGCAGTTAATAAGCACTGCTTTCATTTGAGAGGTTATAAACACATGATTCTTACACTTTTGACATTTCCAGAAAGTAGAATCATCTGATTAAATCTTTGGTGGTTTTGTATCTGGCAAGGCAAATTCCCTTTCCAAAGCATGTTTTAGTACAGAAAGAATAAGTAATTTTTACTTCCCTTCTCCTTGCCCTACAGCCAGCAAGTATCTGTCTATAGCTAAGAAACCATCAATAACAGCAATTTTCCCTCTGTGGCCCAGTACATTTTCTTCTGGATATTTACATAAAGGTTATTCTAATTGAAGGTGGAGGCCTTGTTAGATATAAGAAAATCTATCATTATAGATAATAATAGTAAAAACATTTGTTAAGAACTATTTGCCAGGCACTTGTATCAGCTATGATTCTTGTAATTTGCAAGTAAGAGTAATGAAACAAGGAATTCGCTGCTCACAAGACTAAAAAGCCATGGGCAGAATGAGTACCAGACCATTGGAATAAAGGGCTGAAATGATATAACAAGGTCCATCTCAGGCTATATTGGGGACATTATGGATGAAGACTGGGATGGCTGAGGCAGCTCAGCTTCATATCTTTGATGTGAACCTAATGACAAATGCCACTTTTCTACATTTAGAGCAAAAGCTAGGGGTTGACTCTGATGGGCTCTTTGGCCTAGTTTTGATCATTGTGTTGGTTCCTGAAGCAAGTAAAGAATGTGGTAGAATGAGAAGATTCATTTATACCTAGTTGTTATGCTTTATCCCTGGAAAAAGTGGTTAAAATCTACCAGAAATTTATGAACTAGGAATGAAGGATGAGTGATTCTCCAGAATAAAATACAGGATTTATTGGCAAAAATAGGTTAAATAGATGCTGGATAGGCCCAGGTCAACAGATGTCCACTCTACTACTTCATATATATTTTACAAACACTGAATTTATTTAATCCTTACAAAAAGTCTATAAAAGAGTTTATAGGGACTTCTCTGGTGGTTCAGTGGCTAAGATTCCATGCTCCCAGTGCAGAGGACCTGAGTTCCATCCCTAGTCAGGGAATCAGATCCCACATACCACAACCAAGACCCAGTGCAGCCAAATAAAAAGTTTGTATTATTTTTCCCATTTTACAGATAAGATCTCTCAAGTAAACAAGTTATGGTAACATGAGTTGTGTGGTAGAGTGGGTTTTAAACTCAGGGCTGTCTATCTGCAGAGCCTGGACCTAACACTCTTTTCCACAGTATCACTGAAGGAATCACACACCTCTAAGTAGGATGGAGCAAAAAAGCTGTGGCACCTTTAGAATGTTTTTGGCAGGAATCTGAATCAGAATGCTGGAAGTCAGGATCTAGAGAACCAGGGACATCAGAGCTAGATTTGGGGCATTGATTTTTGAGTGTAATTAAAATGAAAAATTAAAACATTCATTTAACTAAAAAATTAACGACTCCATGAAACGCCTATATCCTTATGACAACAAAGCTGTGGTGTCTAGAAATGTGGGTAACACATACAAGATGCTTTATACCTGGAAGACTAGAAATAAGCAATTATAAAGCTAAGTGCACACTCTCCTCCAGTGTCTAAAACCTCAATAAAATACCATGGCATTCTAATGTACCTGTGAGGAATATATACTATGCAGGGTCAGAAGGATCTTTTGGTATTTTTTAGGACCAATTAAAGATATTTTTGAAAATTTTGAGGACCATGGTAGAACACTAACCTTTCTAAATGTGACAGTTGAGAATCTAACCCCCCCCACACACTCAGTCTGGGCCCTAAGAACCAAAACCTACTCTCTACACTAACATCACTTTGCTATTTCTCTGTGTTCATTAGCATGCTTTGTTTTTCCACAACTCTGCTTCTCATGCAAATGGTTTGATTGTTCACTGCAGCAGCATCCCAAAAGGCCTATCAGCTTTTCAACTGACAGTTTGTACCCTAAGATTCTTTGAATTCTTCAAGTCAAAACATTCACAGTACTCAAATACTTGCTGTTTTCACTATTCTTGGGCTGTTGCATCATGAGTCTAGTCAAGTCTCTAGAATCTAGAATAGTGGGGCATTGAAAGCCTCACTATAAATCAGATTTCCAATTCCCAGTAAATTCTAGCATCACCTTTCCTCTGAGAGACAATCACAGCTTTGAAAGTTGGGATTCTGCCTGACCTCCCTAAACAGTAAATTCAGCTTGCCTTATCAATAGGTTGTTTGGATGATACATGGGGAGCCATTTTTTTGATGTAGCTGGTTGCTGTTCGCATGTGGTAGGTGAATGGAGGGGTACTGCTGAATGTCTTCCAGTGCACAGAAAAGCCCTCTGCAGCAAAGAATTATCCTGCTCAAAATGTCAGCGATGCTGAGGATGAAAAATCCGGGTCTGTAATCATTCATGGCATGTCTGCCCAGTCTAGATGAGTCAGTTGTATTTTAGGCTACTTCTGTGAATATACATACATGCTGTCCCAAGTGCTAATGTGATGGTGAGCTGGAGATGACTCATTCTGAGTACCTAGGACATCTCATTTTTGTCCTCAGAGGGGCTTGGCTGAATCATCGGAAGTTCTGAAATTGAGGAGACCTCCAGGGTGGCACCCTTCAAGGCCCATACTACTGGAAATGCCACGTAGTGGGAAGAAGGCGCATGTTAGAAGAACATCTGGATTCTAGACTTTGATCTGCTACCAACCAGGGAAAAGTCACTTTGGTGTCATAGTCTGTATCTGTATTAGGGAGGACTTTGGTATCAGTGGTTTTCAGAAACCCTGATGGCTCCAGTACCCTAAGATACTATGATCCGTGGTCTGATAGCATCCAGGGCTCATAAGGAAGGACTTGTGATCTTCTCCATGGGGGCTGAAGCATACTGCATGACTCTCCTGGGAGTCAGTAACTGATAGAAGATGACCCAAAAGGCCTGTGTACTTCTAGTGTGTGGCTATTTTTGTAAGTGCCCTTGAATTTTCATAGCACATGTATATATTCTAGGTCAAACTTCCAGCCCTGAAATTATAAAGGCCCCTTTATAGTCCTCTGATAGTGATAGTGAAAGTCGCTCAGTCATATCTGACTCTCTGCAACCTCATGGACTGTAGCCTGCCGGGCTCCTCTGTCTGTGGAACTCTCCAGGCAAGAATACTGGAGTGGGTAGCCATTCCCTTCTCCAGGGGATCTTCCTGACCCAGGGATCGAATTGGGGTCTTCTGTATTCAGGAGGATTCTTTACCAGCTGAGCTACCAGTAGTCATCTGCACAAAAAAAGTAAGAATCAGTTCCCCAACCCACCCCCACCCCTACCACAACACACATCAAGGAATCAATCTCCTTGATTGAGACCAACCTAGCATGTCAAATACAGTAACACATATTTTGCTATTTTTTGTTCACTTAGTTTCTCATTCTCTTCCCCCAGGAAGAAGTAGCCCTTCTCTATGATCTCAATTTTTTTAAAAACACATATTGTTATGGTTCTAATTAGTTTCCTCTTTGGTTGTGTGGTAGGTAACAAAAAATACTAAAGAAATTAAGTCACTCTTTTGCAAGCACCCTGAAGCTGTTTTAATTCTCACCAGTAAGTGATAATAAAGATTTCATTCATGGAAAAGGAAAACTAGTTTGGGGGAAAAACACTTTAGTGGATGTTTGATTTTGCTAAAGCTGATTTCATAGGCTCTTCTAGGAACAAAGTAGAGACAATGAGAAGCTAAACTGTTCTGCAGGGTCAACGGAAGTGCTCTCCTCCCTGGACGAGGACGTGCTTATAATAGTAGTTGACTTTGGATTCCTACTGAGCAGAGTGAGAAGGAGACTTGAAGAAGATGGGAGAGGAAATGTACTGATTTACACGAAAATAGGTTACAGGAAAGTGAGTGCCATTTGGGCTCCTGAAAACAGAGTTATGTCTGAAAAGATGCAGGCAAGGAGAGAATAGGTGGAGAACTTCTGAAAAAAAAAAAGTTATGAGTAATGGACTAAACACAGGAACACTTATATAGGGTGTTCAGTCTTTCTTCAACTGAATATTAGTGGTCCTTTAAGAATTAAAAGAAATGCTTTGCCAAAAAAAAAAAAAAAGAGTCATATGGTGACAATTATCAGATGGTCAGAGTGATGAGAAAAAAAGTTGGATGTAGAAGTTAGTCACAAGAGGTGAGAAACAACTGGGACAATGAAAACTTTTATAGGGATCATTCAAAGCATGTGAGGAGGGCCTGGACTTCAATTAGTCGCATGGCAGCAAATCATGGTCATTTGGAAATGAAAGATGGAGCCCAGAATGTTGGGACACTTAGTGTCATGTATTTCACTTCGTTTCTTTTTTCCTGTGGGACTTAAGACATGGTTTATGCTCAATTATTATCTGTTAACTTGAGAGAGAGAGAAACATATGAATCCAAAAAGGATCAATACTGAATTTCTAGGATCATCTCCAGTGATTAAAGCATTGTCTATACTATGCAGTTATTTCTCCAGGTTAATTGGCCATCTATATAATTTATTGTTTTCAGGAGATCAACCACACTAACAAAATAAGGAAGTATGTATAGGTATTGACTCTTACTTAGCAGATTTTCAGAACTAAGAATGGAAGGATAAAGAGCAGGCTGGAAATAATGCAAAAGACAGAAAGTAAAGGAAAAACAAGACAATTACAGTGTGAATGCATTTCTTGGACATATCCTAGACCAATAGAAATGGCAAAATGTTAATCAGCCGTATAAACTTGCTCCCTAGAAAGAAGTGAGTCAAGTGAATATCATCTTTAAAAACAAAAGGAAAATAACAACACCATAACAAAAAGAAAGAAAGAAGAATGTATGCTTACCTGAAATTGGCTTGATTAGTTGCATCATGGATAGATACACTGGAAAATTATCAATATTCTTTTGGTAGTCTAATGAAATCTGAAAGAGATCAATCCAAGCTAATTTACATCCAGTGGGCCGTTAACCAGCAGCAAATTAATTAAATTAAGATGACAAAATTAAGACGTCTGACACTTAGAATATCCATATTTTGTTTTACTAAAACTTTAGAATTTAAATACTTGTAGATAGTCTCTACTTGAACTTCATAAGGGAAGGGTCTGTGTCCTATATAGCCTCATTGTCTAGGCCAGGGATAAGCAAGCTACAACCTACCAGCCAGTCCTGGCTAGACACTCATTTTTCTAAATAAAATTTTATTGGAACACAGCCATGCCAATTTATTTACTTATTATCTATGGAAGTTCAATTTAAACTATTCCCTGAAACTATTTTTGCATTGCAAAGGCAGAGTTGACTAGCTGTGACAGAGACCATATGGCCAAACAAATATAAAACATTTATTATCTGACCCTTTACAGGAAATGTCTTCTAACTCCTAGTCTAGGTTCTTGCTATTCAGAATGTGTTCACTGACCACTAGTATCAGCATTGCCTGGGGCTTTGTTGTAAATGTAGCATCTCAAGCTCTAACGTAGACCTCTTTTTTTTTTAATTTATTTTTTTATTGAAGGATAATTGCTTTACAGAATTTTGTTGTTTTGTCAAACTTCAACATGAATCAGCCATAGGTATACATATATCCCCTCCCTTTTGAACCTCCCTCCCGTCTTCCATCCCATCCCACCCCTCTAGTTTAATACACAGCCCCTGTTTGAGTTTCCTGAGCCATACATCATATTCCCGTTGGCTATCTATTTTACATGTGGTAATGTAAGTTTCCATGTTACTCTTTCCATACATCTCACCCTCTCCTCCCCTCTCCCCATGTCCATAAGACTATTCTCTATGTCTGTTTCTACATTGCTGCCTTGTAAATAAATTTTTCAGTACCATTTTTCTAGATTCTGTATATATGTGTTAGAATATGTTGTTTATTTTTCTCTTTCTGACTCACTTCACTCTGTATAGTAGGTTCTATGTATCCACCTCATCAGAACTGACTCAAATGCATTCCATTTTATGTCTGAGTAATATTCCATTTCCAAGGGGACATTTCATGCAAAGAAGGGCACAATAAAGGACAGAAATGGTGTGGACCTGATAGAAGCAGAAGATATTAAGAAGAGGTGGCAAGAATACACGGAAGAACTATGCAAAAAAGATGTTCATGACCAAGATAAATATGATGGTGTGATCACTCACCTACAGCCAGACTTCCTAGAATGTGAAGTCAATAGAGCGTTAAGAAACATCACTATGAACAAAGTTAACGGAGACAAGGGAATTCCAGTTGAGGTATTTCAAATCCTAAAAGATGATGCTGTGAAAGTGTTGCCCTCAATATGCCAGCAAATTTGGAAAACTCAGCAGTGGCCACTGGAATGGAAAAGGTCAGTTTTCATTCCAATCCCAAAGAAAGGCAATGGCAAAGAATGCTCAAACTACCGCACAATTGCACTCATCTGACACGTTAGCAAAGTAATGCTCAAAATTCTCCAAGCCAGGACTCAACAGTACGTGAACCGTGAACTTCCAGATGTTCAAGCTGGTTTTAGAAAAGGCAGAGGAACCAGAGATCAAATTGCCAACATCTACTGGATCATCGAAAAAGCAAGAGAGTTCCAGAAAACATCTACTTCTACTTTATTAACTATGCCAAAGCCTTTGACTGTGTGGATCACAACAGACTGTGGAAAATTTTTAAAGAAATGGGAATACCAGACCACCTGACCTCCCTCTTGAGAAATCTGTATGCAGGTCAAGAAGCAACAGTTAGAACTGGACATAGAACAACAGACTGGTGCCAAATCAGGAAAGGAGTATGTCAAACCTGCATATTGTCACCTTGTGTATTTAACTTATATTCAGAATACATCATGTGAAATGTCAGGCTGGATGAAGCACAACCTGGAATCAAGATTGCCAGGAGAAATACGAATAACCTTGGATATGCAAATGACACCACACTTATGGTAGAAAGCGAAGAAGAACTAAAGAGCCTCTTGATGAAAGTGAAAGAGGAGAGCAAAAAAGTCAGCTTAAGACTCAACATTCAGAAAACTAAGATCATGGCATCCAGTCCCATTACTTCATGACAAATAGATGGGGAAACAATGCAAACAGTGGCTGACTATTTTTTGGGCTCCAAAATCACTGCAGATGGTGACTGCAGCCATGAAACTAAAAGACACTTGCTCTTTGGAAGAAAACCTATGACCAACCTGGACAGCATATTAAAAAGCAGAGACATTTCTCTGCCAACAAAGGTCCATCTAGTCAAAGCTACGGGTTTTCCAGTAGTTGAGTAGGGATGTGAGAGCTGGACTGTAAAGAAAGCTGAGCGCTAAAGAATTGATGCTTTTGAACTGTGGTGTTGGAGAAGACTCTTGAGAGTCCCTTGGACTGCAAGGAGATCCAACCAGTCCATCCTAAAGGAAATCAGTCCTGAATATTTATTGGAAGGACTGTTGCTGAAGCTGAAACTCCAATACTTTGGCCACCTGATGCGAAGAACTGACTCATTTGAAAAGTCTTCTTTGGAGAAATGTCTATTTAAGTCTTTTTCCACTTTTTGATTGGGTTGTTTGTTTTTCTGGTATTGACTTGTATGAGCTGCTTGTGTATTTTGGAAATTAATCCTTTGTCAGTTGTTTCATTTGCTATTATTTTTTCCCATTCTGAGGATTGTCTTTTCACCTTGCTTATAGTTCCCTTTGCTCTGCAAAAGCTTTTAAGTTTAATCAGATCCCATTTGTTTACTTTTGTTTCTATTTCTGTTACTCTAGGAGGTGGGTCATAGAGGATCTTGTTTTGATTTATGTCTTCGAGCGTTCTGCCTGTGTTTTATCTAAGAGCTTTATAGTTTCTGGTCTTACATTTTGGTCTTCAGTCCATTTTGAGTTTATCTTTGTGTATGGTGTGAGGAAGTGTCCTAATTTCATTCTTTTACATGCAGCTGTCCAGTTTTCCCAGCACCATTTTTTGAAGGGGCTGTCTTTGCCCCATTGTATATTCTTGCCTCCTTTTTCAAAAATATGGTACCCATAGGTACATGGGTTTATTTCTGGGCTTTCTATCTTGTTCCATTGGTCTGTATTTCTGTTTTTGTTCCAGTCCCACACTGTCTTGATGAGTATAGCTTTGTAGTATAATCTGAAGTCAGGAAGCTTGATTCCTCCAGTTCCATTATTCCTTCTCAGGAATGCTTTGGCTATTTGGGGTCTTTGTGTTTCCATATGAATTGTGGAATTTTTTTTTCTAGTTCTGTGAAAAATGCCTTTGGTAATTTGATAGGGATCACATTGAATCTGTTGATTGCATTTGGTAGTATAGTAATTTTCACAATAATGATTCTTCCTACTCAAGTCCATGGAACATCTCTCCATCTGTTTATGTTGTCTTTGATTTCATTCATTAGTGTCTTATAATTTTCTGTATACAGTTCTTTTGTCTCCTTAGGTAAGTTTATTGCTAGATATTTAATTATTTTTGTTACAATGGTGAATGTGATTGATTCTTTAATTTCTCTTTCTGATTTTTCATTGTTAGTATATAGAAATGCAAGTAATTTCTGTGTATCAACTTTGTATCCTGCAACCTTGCTAAATTCACTGATTAACTCTAGTAATTTTCTGATACAACTTTAGGGTTTTCTATGTACAGTATCATGTCATCTGCAAACATTAAGAGCTTTGCTTTACTTCTTCTTTTCCAGTCTGGATTCCTTTTATTTCTTTTTTTTCTTGATTTCTGTAGCTAGGACTTCCAGAACTATGTTGAATAATAGTGATGAAAGTGAACACCCTTTTCTTGTTCCTGACCTTAGGGGGAATGCTTTCAGTTTTTCACCATTGAGAATAATGTTTGCTGTAGGCTTATCATATATGGCCTTTACTATGTTGAGGTAGGTTCCTTCTGTGCCCATTATTTGAAGAGTTTTAATCATAAATGGGTGCTGAATTTTGTCAAAGGCTATTTCTTCATCTATTGAGATGATCATATGGTTTTTATCTTTCAATTTGTTAATATGGTGTATCACATTGATTGATTTGCATGTATTGAAGAATTTGCATTCCTGGAATAAACCCAACTTGATCATGGTGTATGAGCTTTTTGATGTGTTACTGAATTCTGTTTGCTAAAATTTTGTTGAAGATTCTTGCATCTATGTTCATCAGTGATACTGGCCTGTAGTTTTCTTTTTTAATGTCTTGATTTGTCTGGTTTTGATAACAGGGTGATGGTGGTCTCCTAGAATGAGTTTGGAAGCGTTCCTTCCTCTGCAATTTTTTGAAAGAGTTTTAGGATAGGCATTAGCTCTTCTCTAAATTTTTGACAGAATTCTCCTGTGAAGCCATCTGGTCCTGGGCTTTTGTTTTTTGGGAGAATTTTGAAAGTGCTGCACTCAATATACCAGCAAATTTGGAAAACTCAACAGTGGCCATGGGAATGGAAAAGGTCAGTTTTCATTCCAATCCCAAAAAAAGGCAATGCCAAAGAATGCTGAAACTACCACACAATTGCACTAATTTCACATGGTAGCAAAGTAATGTTCAAAATTCTCCAAGCCAGGCTTCAGCAATACGTGAACCATGAAATTCCAGATGTTCAAGCTGGATTAAGAAAAGGCAGAGGAACCAGAGAACAAATTGCCAACATCCACTGGATCATCGAAAAAGCAAGAGAGTTCCAGAAAAACATCTATTTCTGCTTTATTGACTATGCCGAAGCCTTTGACTGTGTGGATCACAACAAACTGTGGAAAATTCTTCAAGAGATGGGAATACCAGACCACCTGACCTGCCTCTTGAGAAACCTGTATGCAGGTCAGGAAGCAACAGTTAGAACTGGACACGGAACAACAGACTGGTTCCAAATAGGAAAAGGAGTACATCAAGGCTGTATATTGTCACTCTGCTTATTTAACTTCTATGCAGAGTACATAATGAGAAACGCTGGGCTGGAAGAAGCATAAGCTGGAATCAAGATTGCCGGGAAAAATATCAATAACCTCAGATATGCAGATGACACCACCCTTATGGCAGAAAGTGAAGAAGAACTAAAGAGCCTCTTGATGAAAGTGAAAGAGGAGAGTGAAAAAGTTGGCTTTAAGCTCGACATTCTGAAAACTAAGATCATGGCATCCAGTCCCATCACTTCATGGCAAATAGATGGGGAGACAGTGCAAACAGTGTCAGACTTTATTTTTTGGGGACTCCAAATTCACTGCAGATAGTCACTGCAGCCATGAAATTAAAAGATGCTTACTCCTTGGAAGGAAAGTTATGACCAGCCTAGATAGCATATTAAAAAGCAGAGACATTACTTTGCCAACAAAGGTCCTTCTAGTCAAGGCTATGGCTTGTCCAGTGGTCATGTATGGATGTGAGAGTTGGACTATAAAGAAAGCTGAACACCGAAGAATTGATGCTTTTGAACTGTGGTGTTAGAGAAGACTCTTGAGAGTCCCTTGGGCTGCAAGGAGATCTAACCAGTCCATCCTAAAGGAGATCAGTCCTGGGTTGTTCACTGGAAGGACTGATGCTGAAGCTGAAACTCCAGTACTTTGGCCACCTCATGTGAAGAACTGACTCATTGGAAAAGACCCTGATGCTGGGAGGGATTGGGGGCAGGAGGAGAAGGGGATGACACAGGATGAGATGGCTGGGTGGCATCACTGATTCAATGGATATGAGTTTGGATAAGCCCCGGGAGTTGGTGATGGACAGGGATGCCTGGTGTGCTGCAGTCCGTGGGGTCGCAACGAGTTGGAGATGAGTGAGTGACTGAACTGAGCTTGATAACAGCTTCAATTTCAGTGCTTGTAATTGGTTTGTTCATAATCTCTGTTTCTTCCTGGTTCAGTCTTGGAAAATTGAAGTTTTCTAAGAATCTGTCCATTTCTTCCAGGTTATCCATTTTATTGCCATATAGTTGTTCACAATAGTCTCTTATAATCCTGTGTGTTTCTTTATTGTCTGTTGTAACCACTCCATTTTTATTTCTAATTTTGTTGATTTGGTTCTTCTCTTTTTTTTCCTTGATGAGTCTAGCTAAAGGCTTGTCAATTTTGTTTATCTTCTCAAAGAACCAGCTTTTAGTTTTATTAATCTTTACTATTTTTTTTTTCATTTCTTTTTCATTAAGCTTGGATCTTTATGGTTTCTTTCCTTCTACTAATTTTGGGGTTTTTTGTTCTTCTTTTTCCAGTTGTTTTAGGTGTAAAGTTAGGTTGTCTATTCAATGTTTTTCTTGTTTCTTAAGGTAGGATTGTATTGCTATAAACTTCCCTCTTAGAACTACTTTTGCTGCGTTCCATAGGTTTGAGTTGTCTTGTTTTCATTGTCATTTGTTTCTAGAAGTTTTTTTTAATTTCTCTTTTGATTTCTTCAGTATCCTGTCAGTTATATAGAAATGTGTTGTTTATCCTCCATATGTTTGCATTTCTTACAGTTTTTTTCTTGTAATTGATATCGAGTCTCATAGCCTTGTGGCCAGAGAAGATGCTTGATACAGTTTCAGTTTCCTTAAATTTACTGAAGTTTGATTTGTGGCCCAAGATGGGGTCTCTCCCTGGGTGGGGTCCTGCTCTGTGGTTCAGTGTGTCAGGCGTTTGATGGGCCAGCCTCTCTATTGCTCAGCTGCCCATGCTGGCGTGTGGGGAGAGGGAGGCTATGGTGATGGCTTCACCCCCTGCGCATGACTCAGCATTACTGCCTTGCTTCCATGGCTGCCCAGCTTTTCTCCACAGGCATTTCCCATCACAGTCTCTCTCCTCCCCTCCCCTCGATCTGTCTCTCCACAGTTGACAGCAGCCCTCACCTTGGGATCGCTCCACACTCCCCAAACGCCAGCTCCAAGCCACTGCACCTTCCAGGGGACCCTTCTCCCTGTCCGGGGTATGTATGGCTGTGACAAGGACTGTCTCTTTCTCATTCCCTTTAGGCTGCCACAGATCAGCTGTTTCACTCTCAGCCTTAAATGTTTCTCCTCTGACTCAGACAGTTGCCCAGATGTGGGGATCAGATCCCTGCTTAGTTCCCCCACCCACCGAGGGCAGGTCCAGTCCTACTAACACTCCTATTTCCCTCCCTAGTTCCTTCGTCCTACTGAGTTTTGCGTGGTTCTATATATTCTTTTCCTCTGGTCAGGTACTTCTGTCGGCTCTCAGCTAGTGTTCTGAGTGTCCTTCTGTGTCTGAAGGTGTGTTCCTGATGAATCCATGGAGAGAGACATACTCCATGTCTGCCTACTCCTCTGCCATCTTGTTCTCTAACTTAGATCTCTTATATCAATATCCTTATTTTAAAAAAATCCCCAGGTGATTCATGTGATGTTTGAGAAACTGATCTAGAATAAAGACTGGGTCTTAATACAATAAGTAATTGTTCAATGAGCAAATAATTAGATCAATATGCAACCTATAAACTCAATCAGTAGATATTTGTTTACTATGTATGATACATCTAACCCTCAGCTAAGTTTGGAAAGTGGTCAGAGAAATGGTTCTATTCCTCAAGGCATATAAAATTTATTTGGGACCAAACAATCTGCAGACGTGAAGTGTAGAGAATATTACAACAGAACACATATGATAGTAGGCTGGTTGTATGTAGCAAATGGTAAGTAATGAAGCAGAAACCATATTGGAATATCAAAGAAATAGAAAAATTCATCAGTATGAATGACTTTGGACTGATTAGGGCAGAGTCTCAGGTGTGGTTCATAAATAAAATGTTGTGAAGTAATTAGCCTCCAACTAATAAAAAATTAAAAAAAAAAAAAAAAACTTTGGAGTGAGTTGTCCCTTAGTTTATCCAAGGGCTTTTTGAATTATAGAGAGGAGTGAAATGAGCTCAGACAAATGGTTCTAAGGCTGTTAGTGAAGCGAATAAATGCATGAACACATGCATTTTTATGGCAAATAAATTAGGCTGTAAATCAAGGAACAGAAGATAGAACTGAACATTTCAGCAGTTAAAATGTGACAAGAAATACCTGAACAGCCTCCAATGAGATAATTGATAATGGCATGGTGAATTAAATATCTACAGTAAAATTAGCTATGGCAAACCTCATCTTTTTTCTACATTAAATGCTAATTTCTAAAGAATAAGGCAATTACAAAGTCACAATCCTGCCGCCTTTTGTTTTTGTCATTGAGCTGTTTGTAAGGACTTAATTTAGTGCTTTTGTGTCAGGTTCTTTCCTTTCGGAATAAATAGTATTGCTTAGAAAGCTCAGATGCATTTTAATTAACTGAAGACAATCCTCTACTTAATGCAGTTAATAATGTTTGAGGAAAACAGAACATCCAATCTCTAGATAAAGAGGCCCCCATCAATGTATTTGTTTTGCATTTGTTTAAGTAGAGCACAGAGAGACTACAATATTCCATTTAGAATTTCAAAATAAAAGACTACAAAGTCTGTTTTGTTGCTTTTATAGACACGGTGGTGGAAAAGAGTCATGGAGTACTGGTGGTAAGACAGAGTTGATTTTTAATTACTTCCGTGCACTTGATAGCTCCTGAGTGTTTAGCTCAGACTTTCATGTCCTGAAATATAAAATTCCAAGATTCTCAGGGTCCCTATACTGTCTCTATACTCAAGTTTGATCCACTGGGAGGACAGTAGGACTAAGCCAACAAGGAGAGTGAATGAGTACATGGATAAATGAGGGATATGTTTTCACATTGTGAATGCTCAAGTCAGGGCAGGGCTATAACTGTCATAACATTTCAGCTTCACCTCTAACCCTAAGCCTTGCTCCTAGCGTGTGTACATGTCTAGCGGTAGGGGTCGAACAGGGTCATATGAGATTCCTACTTCACTTGTTTTTTAAAAATAATTTTTTTTAGCCATGCATATTTGGTAGTTTCTCTAATTTGAGAGTAGCAGGTATCTCTATGGTGGGAAGAGGGATGTCATCAGGGAATATGTATAAGAACTTCACTCATTTTGGGAATCATTATCTTTCATGGAAACACAGCAGGTATACAGGTACATTCTTATGGCTCCAGCTTTCCATTCAGAAGCTGTGGCCCTAATTTGAATACTAACTTTAGAAATTAGAATCTTGAATTCTGTAGGGAATCTAAAAGATCCTTTTTGTGTCATCACATCTGTGGTTCTTGCCCACTTTGTTTAAACTCTAGAGAATGGATAGATTGAGTGGATCACAGGAATTGTATTTGTCAGCTCCTAGAGAGTTTCCTGTCCAGCAGAAAGTAGGATCTGAGTGTTTTGGGTGCTGACTCAGAGCTTGACAGTGGGAAGAACAGTGGTGGATCTGAACTGTTGAGTTCTGATCCTGGTGACAGTAAAATGCCATTCTTTATCACACAAGCCAGCTTTGCCTTTGGGTATTGGTTTTCTTATCTGTGAAACTAAGCAAGTATATAAAATATAGAGTTCCCAAAGTTGGCTCATCATCAGAATCCCCAGGAGGAGATAAAGATACAGATTCCTTGCCATCATACCTCTCCCCTAGGCCCTAACCCCAAGATACCAATTTGCTAGTTCTATGTAAAGTCCAGAAATTTGTATTTTTAAATGTTCTCAGAATATTCTGATTTGCAGAAAGATTTTGGAGCCCCAGAATTAGATTATTTCACTGGTTTCTTTTATTGATAAAATATTTGTCATTATTTGATTTCAGTGAGCTAAGCAGATTTAATGAGTATAGTTTGTTTATTTCTATTGGCACGTTATATTGAGTTCTACTCCTTACCTGTTTTTCCTACATAAATATTTCTTAGGTAACTTAGCTTCTCAATATTCAATATCATTTCTGTAATTGTCTAACTTTCTTATCATTGAAGAAATTAAAGAATGAATGTAACATGGTAGCTATATTTTCCTGACTTCAAAGTAGCTAGTGATTTATTTTTTCTATTCAATTTTGTATTCTTTCATCTATTTAGAAATGTTTATTGGGTGGTTATTATGTGCCAGGCACTGTTGTAAGCACTTGGGCTATAGCTCTTAATAAGATGTACCATAATTCCTGCCTTTATTGAGCTTATATTCTATTGAATTTACCTTCCCCACTCAGAGAGTCTAGGTGAGCAGAGGTAAAATGTGTCACTTCCAGGCTAACTCATAAAATCCTTCCACAGTCAATTCTCTATGTTCCTTCCCATCTTAATGCCAGGTTGAGGCCCCCATGATGATGACTTTGGATACCAAATATTAAAGATGGTGGAGCCAGGACATAGAGCCTGAGTCCCTGACTCACTGCTTTGGGAAGATCCAGTCAGTGATCAGGAACACCCATTCTGGATTTTATTTGTATAAGAAATAAACTTTAGTTTATATAAATCATTCCACATTTTGCATGAGTCTTTAATAGCAGTTAGTATTATCTTATCTAATACAGCTGGTTTGGATTACACACTGGTCTTGAAGCAATTACCGTTTCTTGTATGTGTGTCTATGTTAGAGATGTTTCTCTTACCAAGCAGGGTTAGGTCATATTCTCATCCCTAAAGAAGGCACAGTCCCTCTTACAGCATCTGGAATGAATAAGAGTGGAAGGATAGGACATTTTTCCAAAAGATTATTGGATTGTGTTAGGAAAAAAAATGATTCAAGGTACACCGAACAGCAAGTGTTGAAGATACACTTTGTATATTCTCTAAGTCCACTGAAATCTATGCTCTGTTTTACCCTGCAGCCCTTAGCAGTGCCAGCGTTCAGTAAATTTGTTGAATGCATGAGTGCATTTATAGAAAGAAACCAGAAAATCAGCTCAAAAACCTTGCCTTTTCCTCAAGTACAGCATTATTTAAATGAATTTGAATTTTCTCTACTCTCTCTCTCCCTTTGTCCCTGTTCAAGCATAACCTAAACTGCACTTTAAACCAAGCATGGATTTAATGAGTCAATACAAGTCCCTCTGCAATCTGCTTACATTCAGACTGTGTCTATAGAATATTCAGACCTCAGGCATCCTTGGAACTAAGAAAAAAAGACACAAACATAGCAAATAGCTACAACAGCAAATGATTTATAGTAATAAACCCAATGGTGGAATATAGAACAATTGACCAAACTATGTGTCCTGGCAATTTCTGTTTTAGCTTATAAAAATCATTATCATTAATATAATACAAAGAGGAAAATTATAGTCATTCATAAACTCTCTACTAGAGGCAACTAATCTTAGTCCATTTCCTTCTAATCTTTAATCATGTGTATGAGTGAGAGTGTGTGTGTGTATATCTCCTTGTTAACTTCCACCACATCTGGGAGTTAATGCAGGCACAGTCTATTACTAGAAAAATCTTGATCTCCTTAGGAGTTGACAACTAGCTCTTGTAGAGTACAAATTATGGTACACAATACATATTTCTCCTTCCTTTTTGAAAATTTTTTCTGTTGATATTGAATTCTTTTAATTAGGTACTCAGGAATCCTGTCCCAACTGGCCTTCCTTTTCTACCTCTCCATCTTTCTCCTCTTACTCCATCACATTCTCAGAGTTCCTGATCTTTCTGATCCTTTCTACGTATCATGTGTTCATGTAACCTCCTCCTGAAATGTTTCCTCTACACCAGGAAGGCAGCAGTAGACACCTACAGTTTTCAGAGTGCAGCATCTATAAGGTAAATACATCAGATAAAAATTAGACTTACAAGTTTATTTTGAGAAGTTATACATAAGGCATATGGAATAGTGCCTGGCACATTGTAACTACTTTGCATTATTATGATTGTTGCTTTACTGTTGATTTCCTTCTGTAACAACTTCCTGTTGATTGACTTTCCTCCCTGTTAATTTCCTTTAATCACAGTTTAAATGCATTATTGTTACAAAGTCTCTCTCCTTATCATGATTGACAATGATGAGATATGATGGAAAAGGGGGCAGAAAGTCTACCTTGTCATGCATTTATATTTTTACGTATTCAAGTGCACACTGGATATATTATAAAAATGTATTTCATGCATTTTATTTATATTTTTTGCGTGAGCATTTTCTCACGTCACTAAAAAATCTCCATGTGACGTGACAAAACTCAGCAAGGGTTATGCTTTAGATTTTTAAATAGGACTCTGAAGTCCTGTCAGCTTGAGGGTCAAAGATTGTCTATTTCAAGCCATAAGGACTAACTTAGGAATCATTACTTACCTTAGCCTTAACTGAAAGTCCAAATCATTTACTCAGTTAATTCATTTGTGCATCCATTCATTCACCTAATATTTAATGAGTCTGTATTATGTGCTGAGTACTGTGATATCTACTGAGGATACAAAAGAGATCAATTTAAGTATGGCTTCTGCCTCCATGAAGCTTATGTTCTGGAGAAGGAGTGATTCTTCAAATAATTACATAAATATAGTGGTATAGGATGCAGTGAAGGAAAAACACAGAGTGATAGGAGATAACACTTTGAGGACCGTATTTAGTCTTTGAGCTGGCCTAGTGGAGTTGACAATAAGGAGGAGAGCTTTAGAGAAGTGTCTATAGAAAGAGACATTCGAACTGAGAGTTAAACAATGAATGAACTGAACTGAAGTCGCTCAGTCGTGTCCAACTCTTTGCCACCCTGTGGACTGTAGTCCACCAGGCTCCTCCATCCATGGGATTCTCCAGGCAAGGATGCTGGAGTGGGTTGCCATTTCCTTCTTCAGGGGATCTTCCCAACCCAGGGATCAAACCCAGGTCTCCAACATTGTAGGCAGACGCTTTAACCTCTGAGCCATCAGGGAAGCCCCAAACAATGAATAGGTATAAGCAAAAAGGACCAGAAGAAGATTTAACATAGATGGAAGACCATGTGCAAGAGGCTTGGTGTGGGAAGGAGTAAATCTGTTTGAAAAACTGAATGAAGGCCAGGGTAGTTGAAATTTAAGAGTAAGGACAGAGATCAGAGATAGGAGTGCATCTGGGGGAGGGTACGTGGGGGAAAAAAGCCCTTGTTAGCCTTCTACCGAATTTTTCCTTCTATTCTCGAAGCAGCAGAACTCTTTGAATAGTTAGACCCAGAGAGTTTACCTGTGCAAGACACTATTAGAAAAATTAAGAGAAATTTATTTTCTTTGAGATTGTAAGAGATTCTGTTAGGTAACAAAGGGTTATTTCCAGTATGTAAAAAATTCTGTAACAAACAATGAGCATATCCATGAAATGGCCACACTAAACTGTAATTATAAAACCAAATGCTGAGGGAATAGATGGTAGCTTCTAAGATCAGAAGTTTGACATCTGGAGTAGGAAATGGCAAACCACTCCAGTATTCTTGCCTGGAAAATTCCATGGACAGAGGAGCCTGGCGGGCTACAGTCTATGGGGTCGCAAGAGTTGGACTCAACTGAGTGACTTTCACTTTCAAAAGAAAGAAAAAGAAGAAAAAAATCACTAGCTAATAGTCACATATTTGGTTCTGAAGGACAACTGTTATTTGATACAGTTTTGATTTCTGGAGAAGATCAGATTTGTTAGTACTAATGTATATGTTTTCTTCTTTCCTTTACTATTAAAGGACAAAATTGAAAGAGTATTCTATATATCTATGAAAATTAAAGTGCATACCAAATGCATATTTAATCCCACAGGATTGATTGATTAGTACTTGCACAGCCTTGTGAAAAGTGCCTGATGCGCCAGGTCCCTTGGGGTCACATTCATGCTCACAGAAAAGAGTAGCATTTCAGAGTCAGGAACCATGGTTTCATGGGGAGAAGTTCTATAACTGACATCAAAAATATTTTGGAAAACAATTATGTTCAAAATTTCAAAATAAATGGGAAATATATGCCTTAAAAAGACACAAAACCAAAGTCTCCACTCCTTACAGGCTGCTGATTAGAAGCTTCAGGGATTTTCACAACATAAATCTTTGTTTTGTGTGCTATTTATTCAAACAAATTAATTCAATGATGTGCAGTAAAGGTTTTCTCAAAGCAAAAAAAAAAAAAAGTTTGATTTCTTAATTGTGCCTTTAATGGATCTAAGGAAGCAAAATTAGCATTACCTAATAGATCTTGCTGGACAAAATCTTGATATATATGGAATCATTTGTGAGAATGGAAGAACATAATTAAATGGGATGCTTAGTGATGAACAAAGTTTGGGAACCACAAATGCATAGTGAGAATTCAGTTGGAGAAGGGAGTTAAGAGATATTAAAGATTAGAATGTTTTAAGTGTTAAAAGAGAGGTCAACAGGTAGAAAGGAAAAGGATGAGAGCTACCTATAACACCCAGAAATTCCCCAGTGCCCAGGGATTTCAGGATTCTACCTAGGGCTGATCACACAATTCTTTAAAAAAGAATGCCTTCAGGACAAGGACATGCAGAGAAAGCTCAAAGGATGTTCATGGGCGTGGGTGTCTATTACAAGAAATAGGTTAACAGGAAACAAGTCCTAATTTAGATGACTTCTGATAGGGGAAAATTTCGTGCCATCATCCAGATGTCTGCACTGTCTGAATAAGAACAACTGGATATTTGGAGACATCTGGTAACAACATATTTAACTGTTTTCCTGGATATGTGATTTGTATCCACAAACACATGTATTACTTAGATCTGTTGCCTGTCTAATAGGACATTCTCAAAAGGTTATGATTTCCTAGATCACTTTGTAGATATCATCAAATTCCTAAATCCGAGGAGAAAGTGATTCTCATGTTAAGGTGTCAGTATCACCTAGAGTGAGTTTTATTGAACATTTTGCTGGTTCTACTTCCAGAAAATCTGGCTTGTTTGATTGAGGTAAAGGGCCAAGTATTTACATTTTTAACAAGTTTGTAGGTGATGCTACTGGTCTAAGGACTACACTTGGAATACAATTGTCCTAGAAAACCCTTTATATTGGTAGTTGGCTGGGGGAAAATGTAAGATCCAGACAGAAGTCAGGGGACAAGTAGATAAAATCAGAGGGTATCCATCAAATGCTCTTGATAGCCTTGATTCTAAGAGTCAGGGAAGTTATTTAGCACAGAAGTGATTCACATTCTAGTTCAAATTCTTCATTCAAGCATCATAAGATTTATTTTAGCAATCATTTTTGTTCTAAAAGTGCCATGTTTTAAAAATGGAGATGAACTAAAGTGAATTTTATTTTGAAAATTTCATGGACCATCACAGAGGTGTTACAAACCACAGTCTGGGAATCACTGTGCTGGTGGTGACTCAGCTTCCTGTTAAAAGAAAATAAAATGCAAAACATTTGTCACAGGTCCCCAAATCTGATATTATTTCTTTTGAATCCCAAAGTCAGTGTTTTTATTTAGAAGCATTTGGATGACTTTGTTCTGAGGTATTGGACAGACAGCCCAGACAACGCATTTTTGGTTTATTCCTTAACTTGACATATAAGATGTCTAAGTTAAGATGTATGAAGATAGAACTGAAATAAATTGTGTGTCCAAAAGCAGTATTGATTTTTTTCCCCTCTGTAAAGCTCTATTCCAACATTAGTTTAGACAAAAGAGCAAATAAGGGAGACTAAGAAAATATAGTGGCTTTGGAACTATAAATATTTATCACTCTGTCTTTTGCTGTAGATCACACAGTATTCTTGTTTTATTTTTCTTAAGTATTTTCACTATTATCTAACTGTATAAGCATTAGCAAATCCGAGGTTCAGTTTTCATTTGTCCAATGTTGAAATAGAAGTCGATTGATTTTTAAGTTTTGCTTTATTCTTATTTTTCCTTTTAATAATATTTGATTAAAGTTAACTCCTAAGTATCCCATTGCTCAGATCACACTTTGTAAAGAAAAGGTAAAGGTTATTCTTAGCCTCAGAGAATTTATAATTTAGCCTGATACAAGTGTGTTCTTTCTGAATGTATTTTCTATAAATGATCAAGTCGAAATTGTGTCCTTCATATGAACGCAGATAAGCAGCATGCTGACAAATGCATAACAACTGGCCCTCTGTAAGAAAGAGGTGACAAGAACAAAGGAGAACTGATTTGTAGCGTTTGTTTACTTCTGTGCCATGTACCCCCTTCCTGTGGTGATTTCAAGCCTCCAGTGTGGCATTACTGCCCATAGACAGGTGTGCAGTGTAATATTACTGTGTAGAATCTGCACCATTAGAAAAAAGTATATTAAGAGCATAAATTATGACAAATAGTAAATAATTAGGAAATGATGGTTTTTGAATATTGTTACTTAATTTTATTTACCTAATTCTAAGTAGTTAAATTTTTGGTAATGGAGTTTATAAAAACTGACTTGAAAAATTCCTGAAACTTTCATTGTTGGCTCTCATGAGATTGTATGAGTTGTCTCTAGTACACCTTTGGTGTTCTGTCCTCCACGCAAATGCAGAGGCAAGATGAAAGGTGCATGGAATTTTTGGGGAGTTATGCTAGTAAATAGGAGGGAGCCAGATAAGGCTGGGAGAATCGTGAGACCATGGCACAGATCTGGCTATGAGGGAAAGAGGGAGAGACTGTAAGTTGGGATACTCCCTCCATCTAAGGATAGTTCAACAAGGCCATCAAGGAGTCTTTGAGCCTAAGTTAGCAATTAGAATTCTTCATGTTTCCAGGAACAGGACTAGCTAGGTATTCCTGCCATACTTCCCAGGTGGTGCTAGTGGTAAAGAACCCACCTGCCAATGCAGGAGACCTTAGAGACACGGCTTCCATCCCTGGGTTCAGGAAGATTCCCTGAAGTAGAAAATGGCAACCCACTCCAATATTCTTCCCTGGAGAATCCCATGGACAGAGGAATCTGGCATACTATACAGTTCATGGGGTTGCAAAGAGTTGGACACGACTGAAGTGATTCAGCAAGTACTCAGTCATTGCCAGTGAGCAGCTGGTAGAAAGCATGGACTCAGGAAAAATGCTAGGCAGAGTTTCAGAGGAAGCTGGGACTTTTGGTCATTTTAACTTCTTGTTCTTGGAAATCTGCCAGGCACTGTTCTATGGCTGTTATACTCTCAATACTTCTGTGTGTCTTTCTTTTTTTTTTTTAATTCTGTGTTTTATGTCTTCCTCACCTGTTCCATCACCATAGGTTTCCTTTTAATACCATATATGATCATGTTATGCTTCTCCTTAAGCTATCAAGTGGCTCCCAATTACTCTCAGAAAAATCCTCAAACTTTCCAACACAACAAAAAGAGATCCCACAATGACCAAAACTTTCTTCCCTGTCCTCAGCTCTCTATACCCTCTATGCTCTGACTTCACTAGACCTCCTGTTCTGCATTGTACCACTTCCACCTTGTCCATCCATCCATTCATTCATCCAAAGAATATTTTGTCTGCCATCACATGTATGCAGAAACCTTTCTAGTCCTAAACAGCTTAGAGTCTCATTGAAGACAGCTTGAAACATTACACAAAGAAAAAATATTGATTGTTGATTACTTTGTGGCTACCCCATGCATAACGCAAATCATGGCATGGCACACGGCAAAATTTGGGTGAGTGTCTGTCAGCTGTTAACTGAGCAAAGTTGAAAACCCAGAGAAGACTACTGGAAAAGACAGAGCTAGAAGAAAATGCAGATGAGTCCTAAACAGCCAGACAAAAAATATGATATAAAACAATAAAGGAGCAGGAGACAAATCCTGCCATTATTCTGTACTACTAAAGTGTGGCACTTGACTCAGTTATTTTCAGTAAATTTTCTTTCATTTGCTAGATGCATTGTTAGACATTAATTGATGCCATATACCAATTAGAAGCCAAATTGCACAATGCGACCTCCTAAGAAAACTAATTTTTCACATGGATAATTGCCATCAGGCTGGATTTGTTCTTTTTAGCACAATTAGTTGGCCTGTATTAGCAATTCAAATAATATTTCATAATTTCTTTGCCTGTGCATGTGAAAATTAACAAAAGAGAGAAGAGGTTTAATGCTTGATTAAAAACTATACTTTTAATGGATTTGAAATGTACTTTTATTATTTAATGATAACTGTTTGACCCCAAACTTATTTTACATCTAATGCAAACCCAATAACTAAAAGTAAAACTTACTTATTTTTTCTACTACCTTTTTTTGTGGACAATCTAAATGAAAAAAGTCATCTTCTCCAAATTTAGGTGATACAAGTATAAAAGATGATTTCTCTGTACTTCAAAATAGTTTTTCACATAATGTTAGATACTAATTAATTTCCATTTTAGAGTCAGTCTTCCATAGTTTGATCATTTGTGCTTAAAGGTACTTTAGGATAGAATTAAATGGAAAGAGTAGATAGAATCTGAGAGAGCTGAGTAGTGATTCTAACTGATCTTATACTAATTGAGCAATAGCAAGGGTACATGTATGCTTAGTCGCTTCGGTCATGCCCTAATCGTTGAGACTCTGTGGACTACAGTCCGCAATACTCTTCTATCCGTGGGATTTTCCTGGCAAGAATACTCAAGTGGATTGCTCTGCCATCTTCCAGGGGCTCTTTTTGACCCAGGGATCAAACCCGCATCTCCTGTGTCCCCTACACTGCAGGCAGATTCTTTACCATTGAGCCACCAGTGAAGCCCCGAGCAATAGCAAGAACAGGTTGCAAAATTTACAGCAGATTATTGTCCCAACTATGTTAGATTTTTAACTTTATTCTGGATACAGTAGTTTTAGTAATCATGAAACCATTGAAACCAATGCAACCTTATTCCATATGTTGTGGTCAGGATGTATATTAAGGGAAAAATAATTCTGCCCTTGCCTTTTAAAAATCATCATTCTGAAGATGGTTTAGATATCTTTGTTTAAGAGTGAATTCTTAGGGGAGGAGGTGGGAGGATAATTGAAATAGGTGAGGGAGATTAAGAGGTATGAACTTATAAGATAAATAAATCACAGGAATGAAATGTACAGTTTGAGGAATATAGTCAATAATGTTGCAGTATTTTTATGTGCTGACAGATGGTAACTAAAACTATCATGGTGATCATTTTGTAGTGTATAGGAATATAGGATCACTATGCTATACACCTGCAGCTAGCGTAGTGTTGAAGGTCAATGATATTTCAATTGTAAAAAGTGAGTTTTTTAGTCAAATGCTACGACTTTTTATCCCAGCTGTATTGTTTCTCAGCTGAGTGGCCCTATAAAATGCTATGCAAATAAAAGTTGACATTATAAGTTATTATTATTGTAATTCTTATTGCTTTAGATCAGATACATAAATATTTTAAATAAAGCAGTATGACAGTGCATTTATAATATATTGAAGTAATTGTGATTAAAAAAATTTTCTTAGAGAACTTTAATTTGTACAGTGTCTAATAGTTTAGAATGTGATTTCCGTTTGAGCCCTGCCATAACTCTAGACGATGTATAAGGGATTCATGGTCAATGCTATCATGTCACACTTAAGGAGACTGAATTTTAAGTGACAAAATTTAAACTCAAGCTTTAATAAGGGCATTTTTTGGTTTATGTAACTAAGGGTGATATTGGGAAGATCTGGGAAGGACTCCAAGATCTGGAAGGAACTATAGGCATGAATGCTTTAAGACAGGAACAGGGAACTCAGTTCATTTTAAGTGCTCTCCTTCTTCTGTGATTCTTTTCTATTGCAGAGAAGACTTTTCCACATGCAGATAATTTCTTCTAGAACAGTATATAAATCTGAGGGAAGAGTGCTGCTTGGGCCTGCTTGGGTCACATGGCCTCTAATGATCCTGTGATTGACCAGGCCTGGTCATGTGCTTCCTGTGTGGTCAGGATTGGAGAAGTAGAACCAATCGATGTGAGACGTAAAATTGTCGGAAAAAGAAAACTACTGGGTGTCCAGTTTAGGGTCACCTGTTTATGAGCTGTAGTGAAGACAAGATTGAGAGGCTCCTCTGACCACACACCTGCCGCTATCTCCTCTTCATCCTTGCCCATTCTCTCAAGGCTTCTTAAAACCATCGTTTCTTTGTCTCTCTCCCACTTCCACATCCCTAGCTCAGATTTCAATTATTTTTCCCATGGTCTAGGATCTAGTTCAATAGATTCTGCTTTCTTCACAGTAATCCTTTATAAGTACTACTGCCACATTGCTCTTTCTAAATAACATTTTGCTACTTGAAAATTCTTCAGTGGCTATGAAGCTAAGGATGGTCTTGTGCCCTTGCATTCAAGGACCTCCAGAGTATGAGTATCCTTTAACTTTTTAAACTTTATTTTGCCTATTGCCCTCTGAAACTGAGCTAGCTATTAGGACTTAAATGTTATTTAAGCTGTTCTGTCTTCATTTTTCTCCTAGTTGCTCTTCTTTCCCCCCAAATATAATTTATTTCATTAATGCTCACTTTAAATGTCTCCTTAATACAAAGGAAAAACAGAGTTTAATCCAAATTATCTTATTGCTAATGTAATCAGTATTGAAAGGGAAGTTCTTGGATTGAAGCTATTTCACAATCTGTAAGCAATCATTGCCAAATTTGTAAAATAGTGATTTATTCCATTTTATAATTTTTAATTATTTTCCCAATTAGCATTACTAATTTCTTTGTGTATTTACAAAGAAATACACAAAAATGGAAGAAATCAGTTCAGCATTTCTGTAAAACCCGTATTCCTTTCTGTTATCACATTTTTAACATGAAAAATAATTATAGTTTATTTTAGAGTTCAGTTCAGTTCAGTCGCTCAGTCATGTCTGACTTTTGCGATACCATGAGCCACACTATGCCAGGCCTCCTTGTCCATCACCAATTCCCGGAGTCCACCCAGACTCATGTCCATTGAGTTGGTGATGCCATCCAGCCATCTCATCCTCTGTCATCCCCTTCTCCTCCTGCCCCCAATCTTTCCCAGCATCAGGGTCTTTTCCAATGAGTCAGCTCTCCGAATCAGGTGGCCAGAGTATTGGAGTTTCAGCTTCAACATCAGTCCCTCCAATGAACACCCAGGACTAATTTCCTTTAGGATGGACTGGTTGGATCTCCTTGCAGTCCAAGGGACTCTCAAGAGTCTTCTCCAACACCACAGTTCAAAAGCATCAATTCTTTGGTGCTCAGCTCTCTTTATAGTCCAACTCTCACATCCATGCATGACCACTGGAGAAACCATCGCCTTGACTAGATGGACCTTTGTTGACAAAGTAATGTCTCTGCTTTTTAATATGCTGTCTAGGTTGGTCATAACTTTCCTTCCGAGGAGCACACTGTACCTAAGAACATATTATTTATAGTCAAAATACGTGCCTGTATATATGATAATTGCTATTTTACTCAGGATGTATTTATGCTGTCCTTTTCTTCAGTGAGTATGTTATTGGTATAATTTAAAAGTGTCAGATGCTGTCCAAAGAGCTAGGGTAATGGTATGAACATGATAGAGAAGATCTCTAACTCCCTGTGGAGAGAATAAGAAATACACAAATATATTATTTCCTCTGATCCTTTAAACCAACCTAATGCCCTTCTGAATTAATACAGATAACAAATTCTCTCAAACTAGTTTAAATTGGATACTGTCATTTGCAACCAAAAAAAACGCTGACATGTGTATATCTTTCACCAAATGTAATATGTCGAAGATTATAATGACTGCCCCGTGTATCTCCAGAGGTTTTGGTAAAGGTTGAAAAAGAAGCTGCACCACAATGAATGGCTGTGTCTTTTATTTTAAAAAAAGATAGTGTTTTCATCAAAGTAACAATAATATTTGTTTACTGAGCCTTTTGCTTATTATATATCTAAAACATGACTAAATACATTCAGTACATGCATTTTGAAAATCTGTAAGTAACGAGAATCATTTTTCTGTCTTCCAATTCTTAGGGTCCCTTTCCTTTCAACTTCAGGCTATCTCACTTTGGGATGGCCTGGGAGACTCTGGACCTCATTGTTCCATAGTCATTTTGTTTCAGTTTTCATACTGAAAACACCCCATCCCAGGATTTTTTAATCTGTTTCCAGTTGACACTGATATTATCTCTTGCTATGGTAATATGCTCCATCTGAAGCAAGCCAACCTCAGTCTAGCTTCATCTTTCCCACCTTTGTGGTATGAGATAAACTTTAGGCTGCATAATTTCTTCAAAAGTCAGATTGGGTACCTACTCACCCCTGGAGCCACCTTGGACTTCTTTGTCTCAATGAACTTTCTACTCTCTTTCAACAGTCATTGTATCTCCCTACTCTATTAGCATTTTCCAGATTATTTTCCATGGGATTTTATTAGTTGTGAATGGGGTTAACTGCCCAAATATATATGGGAAATGCTCTGTCTTGCATTTGGAAATCCGTGATGCACATGTGTGTTAAAGATTCTGAGATGTGTTATAATTAGCACACCTTTCTTTAAAGTTAACTAAGTTATCCATAGTTTATTGATCATAGAACATCCAGTTTTTCTCTTACTCAGTGTACATATTCACATCTCTCTTTTTTCCTCTTTTTCTCTACTCCGTATATATATTAGCATCCTTTAGAAGCCAAGTTAGGGGTATTAAAACATACAGAGACTCTCTTATTATTTCATGGATATTTGTTTTGTTTCTTAATTCAATTCCCAAGCTTAGTAAGGGTGAGGGATGCTTCACATTTCTCTTCTGGTCTTTAACAGTGGTTAGTTCACTGGTTAAATGCAGCATGTAGTTAGCTGATTATAATTGATTATTGAAAGCATGAAGTAGCATTTTATTGATTGAACAGAGATATGTTATGGAATGATTCAGACTTGGAATTTATATCAAAATTGATGACTAATTAGTCACATTGCTTTGTGTAAATGACCTAATATTTAGGGTATCCACTTAGTCATCTATAGAATGGGGAATCTATTTATATCACTCTTGCTGTTATTGTTCAGTCATGAAGTGATATGTGACTCTTTGTGACCCCATGGACTGCAGCATGCCATCTCCTGAAGTTTGCCCAAGTTCACGTCCATTGCATCGGTGATGCCAGCCAGCCATCTCATCCTCTGATGCTCTCTTCTCCTTCTGTCCTCAGTCTTTTCCAGCATCAGGACTTTTCCAGTGAGTCAGCTGTTCACATCAGATGACCAAAATACTGGAGTTTCAACTTCAGTGTCAGTCCTTCCTAAGAGTATTCAGGGTTGATTTCCTTTAAGATTGACTGGTTTGATCTCCTTGCAGTCCAAGGGACTCTCAGTAGTCTTCTCCAGTACCTTAGTTTGAAGTCATCAATTCTTCAATGCTCTACCTTCCTTACAGTCTGGGTCTCACAACCGTACATGACCACTGGGAAGACCATAGCCTTAACTATAGTAGTTGTTGTATAGTATGTTGGCAAAGTAGTGTTTATGCTTTTCAGCATAGTATCTAGATTTGTCATAGCTTTCCTGCCAGGAAGCAAACGTCTTCTGATTTCATGGCTGCATTTAATATTTAGTATAAGCCGGCTCTTACACTCTCTTCCTTCACCATCATCAAGAGGCTCTTTGATCCTCTTTGCTTTCTGCCATTAGAGTGGTGGCATCCATATATCTGAGGTTGTTATTTCTGCACCCCCCCATCTTGGTTCCAGCTTGTAACTCATCCAGCCTGGCTTTTTTCATGATGTGTTCAGCAAATATATTAAACAAACATGGTGACAACAGACAGCCCTGTCATACTCCTTTCTCAGTCTCTGTTTTAATTAATTAATTTATTATTTTACTTTACAATATTGTATTGGTTTTGCCATACATTGACTTGAATCCGCCATGCATGTACATGTGTTCCCCATCCTGAACCCCCCTCCCACCTCCCTCCCCATCCCATCCCTCTGGGTCATCCCAGTGCACCAGCCCTGAGCACCCTGTCTCATGCATCGAACCTGGACTGGTGATTCGTTTCACATATGATAATTTACATGTTTCAATGCCATTCTCCCATTTCATCCTGCCCTTGCCTTCTCCCACATAGTCCAAAAGACTGTTCAATACATCTGTGTCTCTTTTGCTGTCTCGCATATAGGATTATCATTGCCATCTTTCTAAATTCCATATATATGTGTTAGTATACTGTGTTGGTGTTTTTCTTTCTAGCTTACTTCACTCTGTATAATAGGCTCCAGTTTCATCCACCTCATTAGAACTGATTCAAATGTATTATTTTTAATGGCTGAGTAATATTCCTTTCTCAGTCTTGAAATCAGTCTTGTGTTCTATAAAAAGCTGCTTAGGAGAAGGCCTAGGTGTTTGATAAATATTAATCTCTCACTGTCTAGACCACAGTGAAAAAAAATTCAAGCTCAGTGAAATGCATTCTTTGTAAATCATATGACTAAAATTAATGGGATTAACAAGTAGTCTGTCTAAACGAGTAGCTGAACATAAAATAGCTCAGTAATAAATTATCTATCCTTGGATATCACCGAGATATTATAAATCCAAAACTCAAGGAATCAAGCCTTTATTTTTAATACATTGCCAAATGATACCATGTAATGGTCCATATCCTACTTTTGGGACTCCCTGATCTATGTGTGGAAATGGATATTTCTCCGTTTGCCACATTGACTTCCCATGTGTGAATTGACTTCCCATGTGTGAACACAGTCACAGTACATCTTTAACAATCTAGTTATTACAATGCATGTGGCTGTCGTTAGATTACATATGGCACAGGAACACATGCATTTATCTCCTCTGGTCACTACTGAGGATTTCCCATGTGGTGCTAGTGGTAAAAAACCTGCCTGCCAACGCTGGAGACATAAGAGATACAGGTTTGATTCCTGGGTTGGGAAGATCTCCTGTAGGAGGAAATGGCAACCCACTCCAGTATTCTTGCCTGGGAAATCCCATGGACAGAGGAGCCTGCCAGGCTACAGTCACCTGGCAGGCTACAGTTACTACTGACACCCCAGTATAATGAGAATAAAAACATTGAATAATAAAGACCTACCAGGAGAAGAAATGGAGAAGAGACAGTAGCAGATGAGAGCTGTCAATACATATTGACATATAGAGGAATGGTCACTGATGAGAATGAAATTCAAGAAAAGATAGCAGGAGACTGGTGCCAGCAGAGGAAGATCCTGATGAAAAGTGGCTAGTTTATTTCTCAGAAACTCAGAAAGCCTCAGCAGTTTGGAAGCACTAAGCTGTATAAAGATCAGTGCAGTGCAGTTCAGTTGCTCAGTCGTGTCCAACTCTTTGCAACCCCATAGACTGCAGCACGCCAGGCCTCCCTGTCCATCACCAACTCCCAGGGGTTCCTCAAACTCATGTCCATTGAGTCAGTGATGCCACAGAAAACATTAAATACCAAGACTCTGGTCCTACTTCTTCATGCTGACTGACCACACTCTTTTCCTTCCCCAGAGAGGCTCTGTGACACCAGACACAACAGATAGCCTGGCTGAGGCACCAATCTGATAAATGTGTAATTAAACACACATTCCAAGTTCTGAGATGCTCTAACCTTCTTTCCCCAAATGTCATGTCCAGATTCATTTTCCCTGGAGCGACTTCTGTCATTACACAGGTGGCGCTAGTGGTAAAAGAACCCACCTGCCAGTGCAGGAGATTTAAGAGAAATGGGTTCAATCCCTGGGTTGGGAAGATCCCCTGGAGAAGGAAATGGTTACCCATTCCAGGATTCTTGCCTGAGAAATGTCATGGACAAAGGAGCCTGGTGGGCTACAGTCCATAGCGTTGCCAGAGTCGGGCATGACTGAAGCAACCTAGCACAGCACAGAGATTCTTCTGTCCCGTCCAGCAGAAGCACTCACGTTGCTAGATCACTCTGCAGTGAAGTACACTAGTCTTACAGCTTGATGTGTGTGCAGTGGGGGTCCAAAACCTGTATGCAGGTCAGGAAGCAACAGTTAGAACTGGACATGGAACAACAGACTGGTTCCAATAGGAAAAGGAGTACGTCAAGGCTATATATTGTCACCCTGCTTATTTAACTTATATCCAGAGTACATCATGAGAAATGCTGGGCTGTAAGAAGCACAAGCTGGAATCAAGATTGCCAGGAGAAATGTCAATAATCTCAGATATGCAGATGACACCACCCTTATGGCAGAGAGTGAAGAGGAACTAAAAGCCTCTTGATGAAAGTGAAAGAGGAGAGTGAAAAGTTGGCTTAAAGCTTAACATTCAGAAAACTAAGATCATGGCATCTGGTCCCATCACCTCATGGCGAATAGATGGGGAGACAGTGGAAACAGTGTCAGACTTTATTATTTTGGGCTCCAAAATCATTGCAGATGGTGACTGCAGTTATGAAATTAAAAGACACTTACTCCTTGAAAGGAAAGTTATGACCAACCTAGATAGCATATTCAAAAGTAGAGACATTACTTTGCCAACAAAGGTCTGTCTGGTCAAGGCTATGGTTTTTCCAGTGGTCATGTATGGATGTGAGAGTTGGACTGTGAAGAAAGCTGAGCACCGAAAAATTGATGCTTTTGAACTGTGGTATTGGAGAAGACTCTTGAGAGTCCTTTGGACTGCAAGGAGATCCAACCAGTCCATCCTAAAGGAGATCAGTCCTGGGTGTTCTTTGGAAGGACTGATGCTGAAGCTGAAACTCCAATACTTTGGCCACATGATGTGAAGAGTTGACTCATTGGAAAAGACCCTGATGCTGGGAAAGATTGGGGGCAGGAGGAGAAGGGGACAATAGAGGATGAGATGGCTGGATGGCATCACCGACTCGACGGGCATGAGTTTGAGTAAACTCCGGGAGTTGGTGATGGACAGGGAGGCCTGGCATGCTGCGATTCATGGGGTAGCAAAGAGTTGGACATGACTGAGCAACTGAACTGAACTGAACTAATATTAGGTAGACAGCAAAAGACCGCAAAATACTTGTGGTAAACCTCCAATACAAGAGTGAAATCAAAGCACACAATTAAATAAACAGGAAAAGAAAAAGAATAAAGGTAACAAAATAAGTTGCATTTTAAACTGATGGAGAAATAAGAAGGGCTCATTCATCCATGAAATAGGAAGAGAATCTTATAAAAACAAAACAAAAAATCTCTTGGTAATGATAATTTTAGCAGCTGAGATTTAAAGTAGTAAATAGTTTGGGAGATAATGTCAAAAAATGTACAATAGAACTTCAGCTGAAAAAAGGTAAGAAAATAGAGTTAAGCTAGAGTCTCCAACATCCACCTAATTGTCTTAGGGGGAAAAAAATGGAGAAAACATAATGGGGATTGTCAAAAAAATAATACTAAAAAAGAAAAAAAAAACTGTCTCAGACTTGAGAATGATAAGGATAAAGAGAAGATCCTACTTTACAGAGAGGAAACAAGGACATCGCAGCAGGTTCTGTACAAAAGACTGGGTATCAGAATTACACTTAGCAAACACTGAAAGATAAATATCTTTACTATTGGGCTCCCCTAGTGACTCAGATGATAAAAAAATCTGCCTGCAATGCAGGAGACATGGATTCAATCCCTGGATCAGGAAAATCCCCTGGAGAAGGAAACAGGAACCAGCTTCAGCATTCTTGCCTGGAGAATTTCATGGACAGAGGAACTTGGTGGGCTATAGTCCATCGGTTGGGAAGAGTTGGAAACCACTGAGCTACTAACACTTTGACTTTTATCTTTACTATGCTGAGGGAGAACATTAAACCCTGACATAAGAGAATGTGTTTAATAAGGACGTTTTAAAACAAGGAGAATCTCAGACATTTTTATGTACTTGCGCCTTTCTCAGGAAGCTGTGGATTATGTGCTGTACCAAAATAAGAAGACAAACCAAAAGTAAACTTGAAAACATGGGATTCAGGAAACAGCGCATTCTCAAAGGGAGGTGTCAGTTGATACTGAAGTTCCAGGATAGAAGCTTCATAGCAGATCTAGAGAGAAAATAGAACCGTTTGAAACAGGAGGGTGGAAGTCCCCTGGGGGAGTTCCCCAGGGGGGAAATGGAAGTGGTATCTTTGACATCTTGGAAAACCAAATGGAGAGGCTTTTGTGTATTGTGGGAAGAAGCTGCAAAGCTATCACAAAAATATGACAGTATTAATACAATAAAAATCAAATTCTGATCATTTATTTAATTGGCAACTATGATATAAATAAATTAGAAAAATAGGTGTATGGCAGGTAGACGTTCATGCAACTTGTGGAGAATGAACTGAGGAAGGTAAACCCATTTTGTACGGTAATATAAAATTGACATCTGTTTATGATTAATAAATTCAGAAATAATGTGGACACACTGTGATGATCTATGGCAGAAAAGTGGAGAGGAGTTACCATGGTTAGCTAGGTGGATGAGGATATTGACAGAAGGGGGTGGTTGAATGGAAATGCTCCTTTCCAATGTATCTTTTGTTATTATTTCTTACTGGCTATTAAAAATTCTGTGTGTAACTATGGTTAGAAATAAAAGTTATTTTAAACTGTCCAAGTCCATTAATTAGTAGCATCACACACCCTTTTATTCCCCTCTCTGGGAGAATAGAAAAATAAGAGGAAAAATAAAAAGAGAGAGAATAAAAAAAAAAAAAAAAAAGAGAGAGAATCATGAAATTTCACTTCTGCTGGTGAGGTTTTCCAAAACATGCTGGTGTGTTGATCTGTATGACAGTTCACAGCATTAGAGAATCAGAGGACTAGGTTTCTGTGCTGTATTTATTTTTAACTATCATAAGATCTTGTTATAAATGAAAAATACCTCAATAGGGACTCTTAGGGCGATTGTTCTTTGGAGATGGTATCTACAAAATGTGATTATCTCTAATGGCATTATCCTAGGAGGTAATAAACTGAAGCAGGGCTCCTGCTGAGAGAGTTCTTTAAGGTGATTTAGAGAGGAAGATGCATGTGATTATCTCCAGACTAATGGAGGCAAGGGTTTAAAAATTGGTCATTCCAGGCACATAATGATTCTCATGTTCTCTGAAAAGCAAGATTGAAAATTTGGTGAGGGAACAGGAATCAATGGATACAGAATGGCAAGTTGTTTAACAAGTTAAGTTTTATTGTTATTCAGGTATGGTGAGGTTCACAAGTCAGAAGACAACTGAACTGCCATTGCAATGATAGTTTGTTACTCACAGTTCCCAAGAAGAGTGGACATGCCACAGCATGTGAAGCCACATGGAGAAGCACTAGGGTCAGGCTGGAAGCAGAAGCAGCAAGGGGGAAGCATGAGATGGGATCTTTATTGTGGTTTCCATGGGAAAGGCAAGGCAGAGTAAGCAGGTTTAGGATTGACTAGTTTGAGTAATCTCAGTAGGTTCTGCTATACAGGATATATTGCTGTTTGTCTGAAACCTGGCTTTAGATGGTTAGGGCAGAGGAGTATAAGAGCCAGATAGAGGAGGTGTGTTGGAGTGCAGACTCTAACTGGTTAGTTTACATGTGAAGACATGCTTTTATGTCTTCCTAGGATTGAAGAATTGGCTAGCTGTGAGATGAGCAGACTCTCTGTTGTACAGTCCCAGATGCCAGAGCATCAAGAATATAGAAAATAAGAAAAATATCATTAATACAATGAACCAGAAGGACAACAAAGATGCAGGTTTAGAACCAAGAGGCAAGAGGAGTGAATATAAGCTTTAGCAGGATGTCAGAATTAAGTAGGCTTTCAACCTTTGAATGCATAGATCCATGTAGAGCAGGATTGCAGACAGGGATAACAAAGACCCACCCAGGATCTCCTGAGTAAAACCTTACTGGCTCAGACATAAATCAGTCCCAAGGTGAAATAAAAGTGAGGGTATTTAAATGAAGAGAATGTGATATTGGGCAATTAAAACTTATTCAACAAAATTTGGGCACATATGGTATGCCAGTTACTCCTTGATACTGCAGGCAATTCACATGTGAGTAAAGTGGGTGGGGCGTATTCCTTCACAAGGACATGAAACAGGTAAAAGATGTAGGTAAAACAGCAGTTGAATGATTTATGTATTGGTGATGTTACTAACAAAGGGGAATAGGCAGAGATGGCAAATAGATGCTCTCTTCCATTCTCACACCCTTGGCAGACATCACTAATCTATTGTGATGCTCTTTATCTTTCTGTCAGATCTGATCTCTGATTTCTTCTCAACAGAGTCACAGTGTATGCCAGATGCAAAGGTTATAAAATTAAAATAGCTAACATTCCCTATGTGCTTACAACATTCTTAGCAATGTAATGTTCTAAGACACACACACACACACACATACACACAATGTATCAGACAATGTATCTAATAAGCAAAGTATAGTATACATTTGTACTTACATGTTAATTACTTATAGTCATTTAATATAGTTTCATATTAAATTTTAAATATATATCTTGCTTATTGTATAATGAAGTATATATGATATAATACATGCACACAAAATATGTAATATACATCTTGCTTATTATATATATATATATTTCCCTACAATATATAGACACGTAAGCTGGAAACAGAGAAATAACCCACCTATTTGTACACAGGCAGTAAAGGTCATGGTCTAGGTTTAAGAGCAAGCAATCTGACTCTAGAGGCTATACTCTTAAACATTATACTACGCTGTGTCCTCATATTTTATAGTACTATTTAATTTAAAAGTAGACACTGAGGAGCTTTCAGTTTCCAAGGTAAATATTAATATAATTAGAAGTGGGCTTTAGGACGATCTGCCTGGAAGAAGTGTATAAATAGATAGTGATGGTGATGGAAGGAAAACACTGGACTTTTTGTGTGTGATTTTACCGTTCTGTAGTAGAGAAGTGCTTTATGAATTGTCTTATGAATAATTAAGAACCTCCAAATCCCATTTCCCTCTGGGATTTTATTGCATACATAAAAATAGGAGCTGGAACTGGTAGCAATACTGAAAAAAGGAATTGAAAAGCATCTGTCATATCAATATGCACTGTGAAGTGAATTCCTAAATCTCTCAACTTAGAATTACACGAGCAAGGTTTGTGGCCACATAGGTGGCCTTACTGATATGTTTCATTCAGAAAAAGGGATGATCCATGGGGGTGGTGTGGTAGGTGGATCAGTATGTCTGCACTTGTGAATTTGATTAAGATAGAACAATCACCTATCCCAATGGAAGAAGACATGGTTCAGCTTTTCTACTTAGACTAACATACACAGGAGCTCCTTTTCTTTGACTCGCCTCTAGAATTCTTCCTTGACACCAGGTGAATGAGCACAGATAGCCATCTTCCCAGGTAATCCTAGAGGGTCTGAATTGATCTTTCTGAAGCTGTAGGTTTAACACCATTCTACTGTCACTGCCATAGGCAGCCCATGGGTTAGGCAACATTTCTAATCGGATGAGAAAAAAATACCACTTTTATTAGAATGTCACAAAAGCTACTACAGTGAAGTTCACAGGTTGCTACTTGACTGTGCTGTTCTTGCCCCAGGACCCTTACATAGGATCTGTGGATCAAAACTTAGTTCTTGATGACTTTCCTAATCTCTGCTGTCAAGTAAGTAGCAGAAGACTGGGTATCAAATGATGCTCCCCAAGTGTCTCCATGGAAGTCATTCACCGTCCTTGCCATTGTCTCTGTTCCAGTGATCTGAAGAGCAGAAGTTAGCTGGAATTAAGACTTGAGATGGCAGTTTTATAGGGCTGAGGATGTTGATTTTAGGCATTATAAGCTTTAGAAACAAGCTTGTGAAAAGTGAATGCCAACTGACATGGCCAAGCATTCTAACTCTAGTCATCTCTCAAAGTCCTAATAAAGGGGTCATGTTCTGGGAGAGATAACAGACTCTGTATTTACCTGAGGGTGCAGTGACCCCTCCTTTCTTTCACTGTCACTTTAATTTGAGGGACTTTCTAGTGGATTTTTGTAAGGATGTTATGAATTTGTGGGTGTTTCTGTTTGAACCAGATATGCGTCCCCTGAGGGCTAAGGTTGCGGCTTAACTGCTGCACCCAGGTGGTTTAGCACCAGGCCTGCTGCCTGTGTACGCATAGAAAATGCACAGACTCTGGTTCAACCTGTAGTTTTTGAGGAGCTATGACATGCCCTTTGCTTGCTAGGATGGTCTTGCCCTCTGCATTTCACTAAGTTAACCTTACAGAGGAAATACCATTTTAAAGTGCTTTCATTGCTCTTTAAATTGCTTTTTTGAAAACTCTAAATGCAGTTAAGTAGTAACCACATGCTAGTGCACAAAACCTAAATCATTCGGTATTTGTAGTTAAACCAGAAAGATATCTTTGCCATTCCTCAGCATCTCACCCCCAACTTCTATTCCTGCTTCACTGGTGGCCTCCATAATTAGTTTTAGAGCAGGTATCTTGACTCTTGACATTGAGGGCTTATTTTGGGAAAACAAGTTACCATCACAGTCCAGAAAGTTCCAGATCTGCCTACTCTATATGTAAATATAGAACATGGAGCAGGGAGGGACTGCCAACTGTTCATTACCGGTCTGCAACAAGATAACAGAAATAAACAGTTCAGAAGATTTTAGAGCAATTTAACAGTCATTTTAAATGTCTTTTGGATTTAATAAATAAGAAACCAGGACTTGTATTTATTTTGTACATGTTTTTGAATATTATTTTTCATTAGTAATTGATGTTTATTGCAGATTTTAAAGGCTCAGTTCATAATAGATTAAGAAAAAGAAGAAACAAACTGATCTTGCATCACTATTAGTTTGAGAAGTTTCTTTCCAGATCATTTGTAGTTGAAATCACTGCCTTAAAGCAATGCATAGTGGACATTGTTCTTTGCACTTTCACTCTTTTTTTTAGTTGATATGATTTATACATTCAGAAGTCAGCGATTTGGAAGTTAAGAGTTTCTCAAAGGTAGTTTCCATAGCTCATGTACAAAGCACCATAAAATAAGAGTCTTATGCTTGGGACCAAGTTATGATCGCTCTGAGCATGATAACTTTGAGCTCTTAGCTAGCCAGCAGGCTTTATGTTATTACCTATGACATTGCATTAATGTGATTTGAGGATTACTGATTTCAGTGACTATCTTCACTTACATGTTTTTTTCCTGGCAGCTTTTCTGTGAGCCTTTAAGACATTTTAGGCTATTTCTAGGTCTAGTAAATTACCTTCTACTCAAATCCAGGTATCATTGTGTCAGGGAAATGCCTAGGGTGTTTCACCTATAAGACAAACAGTACTTTTCCTGGCCACGATGATGTTGTAGACCAAGAAAGAGAGCTGTGTGAATCAGACATAGGCACTGTCTTATCTTATCCAGAGGTAAGAGAATAACTGAGGCTCTTCTGCATGGATGGTTCTTCCCTTGCCTGTTTTCCTTCAAGAATATCCACATAGAGGAAGGTACACCTAACAAGTCATTGCACTGAGCTGGACATCTAGCTCCCTGTGGTAACTATGGAGGCTTTCTCAGTGGTAGCAGTGGCAATACAAGCTACTTTTTAACGAATGCTTACTCTGTGTCATATACCATGTTATATACCTTATGTATATTCTTTCATTTAAGGTCTAGATTTCATGACATAGGAATTCCCTCATTTCACAAAGGAAAGAAATAAGATATAGAGGTCAGTGACAAAGGTCATATTTAAAAGGAGGCCTGTTGGACTTCAAAGACTTCTGTTAAATACTATTCTAATCCTAATGATCTACTGTCTGTGTGTGTGTGTGTGTGTGTGTGTGTGTGTGTGTGTGTGTGTATACCCAGATGCTCACAGCAGCTTTTATTCTTAAAATGACCAAAACCTGGAAAACCTGGAAATAACCCAAATATAAATTTCAATCAACAGGTGATTGGACAAATTGTGGTTCCTTAATACAATGGAATGCTATTCAGTAGTAATATAAATGAACTTCTAAATACATACAACAACATGGATGCAGACACTGAGTGAATCAAGTCCTAGATGAAAGAGTACATATTGTATAATTCTGATTATATGATATTCTAGAACTTGAAAAATCACTCTATAGTTTTAGAAGTCAGGATAGAGATTCCCTTAGTGGGGGAGTGAGTGGAAAGGATCACACAGAGATCTTTGGGAGGGCTGGAAGTGTTCTATCAGTATTTCTCCATCTAAGTGTTGTTGATGTGTGTGTGCTCAGTTGCTCAGTCATGTTTGCCTCTCTGTGACCCCATGGACTATAGACCACCAGGCTCCTCTGTCCATGGGATTTTCCAGGCAAGGATACTGGAGTGGGTTGCCATTTCCTACTCCACCTACTGCTTTTTTTACTACTCTATGTTTAATCGGAGGGCTGTCAGAAATCACTTTAGAACACCATGTTATAGACTAGGCATATTTGAGGATCACACCGACCTCATAGTCCAGCTCAGGGTTTGGCAATCTTTTTCTGTAAGGGACCAGATAGTAAATATTTTAGATTTTGTGGACCATACAGCCTCTGTTATAACTCCTCGACCCTGCTCTTATAGCTTGAAAACAACAATAGACAGTATGTAAATGAATGGTTATAATCACATTCCAATAAAACTTACTTGCGAAAACAAATGGTGGTCCAGATTGGGCCCACTGATCATAGTTTCCCAACCCTGGTCTAAATGTCTAGATATATAAAGGATGTTCCTAAGATCAGGGATAGGCATGGACTTGTCCCAGGCCAGAAAGGCAATAATGACAAAGATTGATGCCTTTCAGACTTGAAACTCCCTGTGTCTTCTCTTTGATCGCTTGGCTCCTTCCTCTGATGATTCTTACACATTTCACCTAATGTGATACCTATTATTTTTGACATCTATGTATATAAAGGAATATAATCCTATTAATACATAAAGTTGCAATATACCCTTCTATCATCCACTCAGGAAAGGCTCATTTGAGTACACATGAGTGAGGATGATGTTACTGTAGAAACAACTTTGAGTTTATTCTGATTAAATGATAGTAAACTACTCAGAAACTTTAGAAAGTTTTCATTAAAAATAATTGCTTGGAGCACATTTCTTGCTGATTGTGACCTCTGGACACACTAGTGAGTTGTGATGTGAAGAACTCTTATGGTCTTCTTTGGTGCCAGGTAAAAGTGTATATTGATTTTATTTTTATCCATTCATGTTCTCTTAAATTCAATTTTTCACAATCATGGCTGTCAGTGTTTTCACATTTTCAATACAATATGTTTTTCTAATGACTACAAATTCTCCTTTATTAAACCTATAAGCAAATAAGCTGTCCCTTCTAATCATAAAAAGTAAGCATTTTCAGTATTCAGTATCCTTAATAAATTGTCCATTGCAAATTTTCAAAGACCCTTGTCTGCACCTGGACAGGCATTAACAAAGGTGCCAATATACTTTTCTTTTTAATCTTAAAATGTAAAATTGATAAAGATAACAGACATTTAAGTATGACCTTTCCGAGTATGAATCTGTGAAAGAAAGAAGGTTTTTGATTTGTTTTTCTTAGAGAATAAAATTAGAAGAAAGTTTGTTACAGCATAAGTGCTCATGAAAGCCCATGGGATTCAGTGAAAGTATTCCTTTAATACTTAGATGATTTTATCCAGAAACAAATGACCTTAAATTCATAGAAAACCAGGTATAATCAGTGCTCCACATTTTATGTTTCATATCCAATTCTAATGGGGGTGCTGTCACTGACTATTCTCTTGAAAAAAGATTTTGCAGGAAGTTTTAACATACAACTTCTATCCTCAAAGTGGGGCAAAGAAGGCACAGTACATGCCATCCTAATGGTGGTGTTTTGAAGCAATACACATCCCCTTCTGAACTGGATTTGGCCTCTTATTAAAGAGCTACATCTTTGTCAGCTGACTGTGTCTCAGTTGTGTGTGAAATTTCAATAGGGACAGATAATTCCAAACACAGGATTCTCTTTCTCTCATCTTTCCATGAAGTATAGACTGGCACTCTGTCCACCATGGATTTGATGGAAGCATTCTGCATCTTGCTAGAGAAAATGGGCTCAGGAAAAAGTTGCACTCAGTCTTTGTACGGATTTATTCATTGTGATTGTAGCTTCTTGAAGATTCATGGTATGAAACTGATCTGTGGTCCCTATGTTTTCCTCTTTGGTCCTAAATAAGGATCTTGGGAATAATAGGTCCACACGATACTACAGGGTTCCCTTTCTTGTTTGTTGTCTCCCCTACCTGCCCTGCCTTGCGGATTCATCTGGACATAAATATTTTAGTTGTTTTTTCTTCTGTATTTCTTACCTAGTTTGTAGACATCAGAAATATTGCCAGCATGTTTTAGTGCCTCTAAGAGACTCCATGCTTGCCTTTTTGTGCTAAAGTAGGATTTAGAAAGCTCTAAATATTCAGGAAATGTTCCTGGGGGTGTTAGAGGGTATAATTGCTAGCTAAATTTTTTCTGGGCACTTATTTAGCCTATCCTGAATGTACTAATGTGAAAGCAAATGGCTCATCTGTTTAAGTGAAATGGCTTTTCAAGCTTAGCTAGCCCCCACGGGAGGAATATGTGGTGGCAGTATAGACCATGGAGTGTAGTTGCTAGAGTCAGGTGACCTGAATTGGAGTCCCATCTCTATCTCTTCCCAGTTGTGTGCACTTTAGGTATGTTACTTTATCTCTAAGATTCTATTTCCATTTAGGAATATATGCCCATCAACTAGGGCTGTCCTGTAGATAAAGAGGTAAACCATGGAATGCCCTTAGAAGGCAATAAATATTTGTTAAAAGCCTGGGATTCAAGAGTCATCAAACATTTTATTTTTTTTTTTTAACCAAGAGTCTACACTACAGCTTAGAAATATATCCACTTAAAATTAAGCTGTTTCTTTTTGATTTTATACGCATAAAGTTACATAAAATTTGAATCAGCTCACACTCTTAGGTATTTATCATGAGAATATTCTTGCTATTTTGATTGGCATCTGATTGTTGCTCCTCTAAAAGTATTTTGTTTTGGTTTGCCTTGGTTGTCTGTCTTTATCTGGTTCTCTGACAGTGCACCTGCTTCCCACATCCTTGTATCCTTTGCTAATCTAGCCCTTCTCTGAAGTTTTTGAAAGTTAATGCTCTTGAGTAGTAGGTCTTGGAAATCACTGGTCAAGAGAATAGGTTCCTCTGTAGATTTGAAATTAAACAAAAACATATAAACTAAAAATACATCTTGGCATGCTCCCAGTGAGCATGCCTCAATCACATGACCTTGAGGTAACTACAGGAAAAGCTGAGAAGTGTTCCACTGCACCCTGAAAGAGGGCAATGAAATGGAATTTAATGAACAATTAGTTGTCTCTTGCTCCCATTGTTAAAAAAAATAAATGTCACATCATAGTTGTCATTCTCATCTTAATCACAGTCGCTGTCTGATTTAAAGGTTAAGTTTTAAACAACTTATAGTTTTCTAGGTCTTGTGTAGACATTAGTTGGTATCTTTTATATTTCTACATCTATATATTTTTTTGATGTCCCTGAACACAAATTATTTTTTTGCTGTCACTGAATATACATTTTAAGCTGAACATACATTGAATGCTCCAAAACTCATTTCATAAAGCATAGATTTTTGATGGTTATGAAATGTGAAATTGAAAATTATTGGCATCAATACACAATCTTGACAGGATAGCAATTTGACTTTAGATTAATGACACCAAAAATACTGATGTAGTCTAGTCACTAAGTCATGTCTGACTCTTCGTGATCCCATGAACTGTAACCCACCAGGCTCCTCTATCCATGTGAATTTCCCAGGCAAGAATACTGGAGGGGGCTGCCATTTCCTTCTTCAGGGGATCTTCCTGACTCAGGGATTGAACCCACCTCTTCTGCATTGGCAGGTGGATTGTTTACCACGAATCCACTGGGAAAGGCCCCAAATACTGATCAAATCTTATTAGGACAAAAAAAGTAGACTTGGTGGCAATCACCAGTCCAGCTTTTGTTGTTGTTGTTGTTATCTTTTCACAAGCACCTAAATGTTCTTACTCTAGATGCCTCAGTAAGTTGATGAAGATTTTCTTTCAACTCTGTTTCTAACTCCCCTTCCAGTGTTTTATCACAAAAAGTCTCTCCTTTAGTTATAACTCTGTTTGAGTGAGTCTACCTACTATACTAGAAATGCAGTCTCTAAAAATGCCTGTCTGGTAACGTCTTGCTTAAGCTATAACTCTCTGTGTGGTCTTCCTTCAAAATTTTCAACCCATATTGCTTTCTTACTTGTGATATCCCCAGAGTTGAGCATAGGATCTCAATATGTTCAATAACTAGTGATTGGACAAATTAATGCATTTATATATTTGACCCTTATTTTTGTTTCAGTTACTTGGGTCCTGTATCATTTAGGACAGGGTAAATTAATTTGTTATCCCCCCAAACCTCAATGACTTATACAATGAAAGGCACTGCCTATTCTTTGTGGATCAGCTGTGGTTCTGCTTTATGCTGTGTTCACTGGAGGGGCTAGGTTGCTGGAGCAGCCTCTATCTGGAGCATTTTGATTGTTGTATCAGTGGGAAAAGAAACATGGCACTTACATCCTGACTCTAGAACTTCTGCTTGGAAAAGCTGTGTATCACTTCTTCTTTCTTTTCCTTAAACAAAATGAAGCATCCTTTCATTTTGAGTTCAACTTTATTGGAATGTATCATCCATCCTCAGGAAGGAGCATGCTAAAGAAAATTGACAAATAGTAATACAGTCTACCACTGGGAGATATACATCATGTAGCATGTTTATTTAATTGTTTTGTTCCATTTGAGTTACATACTCAACTGTAGTATAAAATCACATACAAGGGTAAGAAAGTTCCTTTTGAAAGTTAGTAGCCAGCTGTTTATAATGAATAAGTACCAGGAACTTATAGACTCATAAGTTTGAGTTGATGACATCATTCCTGTTAGCCTAAGGCCTAGTTTTTATAATGGCCCTCTAATGAAATACAGACACAAGGACCTTCTCGCTTCTTGGGTCACCTGTGATTCAGCTTCATGCTGTATTCACTGGAGGAAGCTAGGTTTCTTGTCCTTTGGTACGAATAACCTTGTTTCTGATTTCATGTTTTCGCAAATCTGAAGAATAGGATGTTGAACAAACTACCTTCCCTGGTGATGACTTTCCAGTCTGGTGCATTTCTCCACAGTCTACTCCCTCCTTCGATTCTTGCTGTGACTCAGACTGTTTCAGAAATCTGAACATTTGAGCAAAATTTCCACAGTACAGGACAATAAAGCAATTAGATCCCATCATCATTTGTCTTTCCTTCTTCGATCTGTGTTTAGCATCTTTAGCTTTAATTTAATAACACCATCTCTTATTATTAAATACATTTAGAATTCACTTTGTTGGCTAATTAAAAAAAAAATTTCCCCTTTGGAAAACCTCTAATCTGTGGACTTTCTTATGACCACTTTGCTTCCTCTTTTTAATTCTCTCTTTCCTTCTCTATCTCCTTTTCCCCTCTCTTCCCTTCCTCTCTGTCTCTACCTTTCTGCTTTTCTCTTCTGTCTTCTGTCTCTTTCTTGCACCCACTCTGCTTCTACCCATCTCTTCCTCTCTTTCACTTTTCTCTCTTTCTTCCTCTTTCTTTCCCTCCTTTCTTCTTTCTTTCTTTCCTTTTCTTTCTTTTTTTCCTCCCTGCCTCCCTCTCTTTCTTCCTTCCTTCTTTCCTACCCTCCTTCTTTCTATTTTTAAGTTTTTTACTGGCAGTTAGATAGAAATTGGCTTCAGTACAGTTTTTCCTGTAGCATTTAATACCAGAAACTTTGTTAAGGATACTGGGCCTTTTGTTAAATTCAGATCAGACTCAATATGACATGCATAAAATATGTTGATTCTGCCTCTAGAACAAAAAATTGTGAACTAGTGGCTGAAAGGCATTTGGGGACTTCTCTAAAGAATTCAGACATGTTCATTTCTCTGACTCATTCCCAGAAAGGATGGCAAAGGAATGGCTCTGCCTCTCTGTGTGTACTTATTCCAAATGCCCCTGAAATAACTTACCTTTAATAGGTCCAAGCAGCTCACACATTTGCTTTCATTACTGACAATACAGATCCAGCACCACCTTGGGCCCTTTAAATGGTAAACAGTACCAGAGCACAAGGCCTTGTAAAGCAAAACAAGAGCAGCTGTCCTCCAGTGGATTTCAAGTGATTATTAGTACCTCAGTCCTTTATTTTTCAAACTTGTAAATATGCTACTGTCAGGATTTATATGCAGTTGTTCCTCTCAGCCAGATGCATGCCCTTAATCTCTCTTTTCTGTCGGCTTTACACAGTCCCCCATGTCTTAGCGTTAATTCATATACACATCCATTCATTTCACAGGTATTTATGGAGCTCCTGTCACCTGTCAGGTATTCCATTAGGTGCTAAAATCCTGTAGTTAAAGGCTCAGTTCCTGCCCTCAAGGAACTGAGTCTAGACAGAGGCAAGCTAGGAAATGATCATGTTGAGTCCAGAGAGGTAGCTGCTATGATCTAAGACCCAGAGTCCCCTGAAAGTACAGAAGAAGTCACCCACTCACCCTTGGGGAAATCATCATCCTACAAAGGAGGACCTTCAATTGGTCTATCATCTATATTGTCATCATCATTTATCTGGCTTGAGGCAGTGTTTTTCCATTTTTTTTCTTTGTGTGTGTGTGTGTGTGTGTGTGTGAACCTTTCAGGTTCCATCCAAGAGCAAGATTTAGTTTACTGTTAGTGTATGTGTTTACAGAGAGAATTTTAAGAGCAAATATGTCTTTGAAATCTGTCATATATACAGGAGAAGTATGATCATGAGTGTGAAGCATTGCATGTAATAAGCGTGCCAGTGACTGGGACCTGGACTAGAAGCAGCATGTTTTCAGCCCCTGAGGTTCCCTTGTGCTCCTGCCTAGCGGCACTGCCTCTGGGATGGACACCATCCTGATTTCTACCACCACAGGTTCATTTCTCCAAGGTTTGAAGTTCACATCAGTGCAGTGTCGTCATATAACTGGTATTCTTCTGTGTTTGTCTTTTCCTAGCCAACTTCACGTTTGTGAGACTCATCAGTGTTGTAGGGTTTGGTTGTAGTTTACACATTCTTTTTGATTTGTAGGATTTGATCTTGGAGAAGGCAGTGGCACCCCATTGCAATACTCTTGCCTGGAAAATCCCATGGATGGAGGAGCCTGGTAGGTTGCAGTCCATGGGGTTGCTAAGAGTCAGACACGACTGAGCGACTTCACTTTCATGCATTGGAGAAGGAAATGGCAGCCCACTCCAGTGTTCTTGCCTGGAGAATCCCAGGGACGGGGGAGCCTGGTGGGCTGCCGTCTATGGGGTCACACAGAGTCGGACAGGACTGAAGTGAGTTAGAAGCAGTAGCACCAGCAGGATTTGATCTAATTGTATGCTCCATTGTATGACTGTACCGGAGCTTATTATCTGTTGAGGGATATTTGGGTTCATGGACTTTCAATAAAACTAATGTCCCTTTCAATTAAAAGCATTGGCAAATAACAATAACCCCCAGTAACATTGTTTCCATTTTCTTATCTTTACTTGTTTGGTTATTGCCTACTTATAACAAGTTATACCAGTTTGTGTTATTGTTTTAGTGGTGATGTAAAGTTTCTTTTAAAATAATTTTGATTGTGATAAATGAACTAAAAGATTATTCAAATCTTTTAGTCATAATAAAAAGAATAATATTAAGATTATATTAATATCAGGGAGGTAGAATTCAAATAGACATGTTTATAAAAAATGAGTTTAGAGGCTTTTTTTTTTGTTAGAAGTTAATAATTTACGTGTCTTGCATGTAATTTTATCTATTAACATCCTCCGCCAGTTGGTTTAATAATTTATCGAAGTGTGTGGCATTAATACAGGCTTGCCTTGTTACCATCCAGGAAATCAGCATGTCAAGGGTTTAAACACATCTGGGAAAGAACTACAGCAAGCAGTCTGGGCAATGGAAGGAGGGACATGGCAATGAAAGGACAGAAACCACATGGAAACCAGATTGAGAATAGGTTAAAGAAGCAATGCTAACTATGTATATACACTTCTTCCTGGTTCTTGAGACCCTGATTTGGAAGATCAAAGACTGATTTGAATCTTATTCCCTTATGGTTTAATAATAGTACCTATAATTAAAATCTACTTATTATGTGCAGTTTATGCTATTAGTGTATGCCATTAGTTTGTAGTTTATGCCATTAAATCTTCCAAACCTGAAAGGAGAGTGTATATTATTGTAATAGGTTGAATAATACCCCAAAGATGTCCGTGTCCAAAGCCCCAGGACCTGTGAATCTTATTTTTCATTGCAAAGGAAAGATTTTTCCAGGTGGGCCCAATACAATCACAAAAGTCCCTAAAAATGTGACAGACGGGGTCGGAGTGAAGTGGTATGAAATGAACTTGGCCTGCTCTTGCTGCCTTTGAAGACAGGATGGGAGCCAGGAGCTGGAAAAGCAAATAGCTCCCACTCAGAGACAACAGGAGGGGTTGTTGTTGTTTAGTTGCTAAGTCATGTCAGATTCTTTTGCAACACCACAGGCTCCTCTGTTCATGGGATTTCCCAGGCAAGAATACTGGTGTGGGTTGCCGTTTCCTTCTCCAGGGGATCTTCCTGACCCGTGTCTCCTGCATTGCAGGTGGATTCTTTATCACAGAGTCACCTGGGAAGCCCAATAGGAAGGAATGTATCCTGCAAATGCCTTCCTTGATTTTGGGGCCAAGAGACCCAGATCATACTTCTGATCCACAAGATTATAACAGAACACATTTATGTTGTTTAAACAGCTAAATTTGTGGTAATTTGTTTTGGCAGCCAAAACAAACTAATACAGTTCCATAATAAGAATTGGAGAATTGGACAGTGCCAAGATAAGGCATTGATCTCAAGGTGATAACTAGAAGTGGCTGCACTGGAAATGTAGGATCTATCTCACTCCAAAACTAATACTCTTGATTGTTAACTGCAATGATCTGAGACTAGAATCCAGGTTGGGTCGTTAAATGATTTAAATGTTTTAATTTACCCATTGGAAGGGAGAAAGAAAATTAGATAGGCTTCAAAGGTCTGAGAACTGAAAAAGGAAAGTCATCACATGCACAAAAAGATTTATGAATTACAAGCCTTTCTTATACGCTTTGGTATAAGGTGGTATTTATAAGAATGTTCATAATTCAGGTAGCAGAAAAGCCAACTTAAACTGGCTAAACAATAAAGGGAAATTTTTGGCATACATAATAGTAAAAATAAAAGTTTACAGCTGTTTCAGCTTTTAATTTAAACTTGATCCATCATTACAGTGAGATCATAATTTCTTCCTCCCCTCCCGCCCTCCCTCCCTTCTTTACTTCCTTCCTTTCTTCTTTGCCTTTCTTTGTCGTGTTTACATTTAGAAGCTAGCAGCTAGCTCTCCCTGGGTCCCTAGATGACTGTCTGAACCTCCTGTGGCTATGTATTTATTCCCTTTGCACAAAAAGGCAAGAAAAAGAGAATGCCTTTGTACCAGGACTTTCAGCAAAAAAGAAAAGGGAAGAAACAGAGTAAAAAATAAAATGGAATTCACAGTAATTGAAAAGTTTAGATCACATGCTGCTCCTGGCCTGTGAAATGAGAAGCCCATCTTGCCTAGATCGTAGCTGTCTCTGGAAAAAAATAAACTTCACTGAAACCAAGTATTGATTCTCACGTAGAAAGGAGGACTGATTCTTACATGACAGAAGCAGCCAAACACACAATCAGAAGGAGGAAGGAGGTTCTGCCAAGGAAGTAGAGTTGATACATCAGATACGAGGTTAATCATTCTCATTTGGGAAGATAAAAACTGAAATCCATTGCATTTACAAATAGTCTCTGTCAGAACAATTTAACTGTGTGAGGCCAATACAAACATTTTATGGGAGTTTGATCTTGCTGCAGTCAGTAACATATGCAATGAAGGACTCTATAATTTGTTTATAGTATTCTCTTCCTATATCCTTTTTTGATCTATTTAATAGTATTAAAGCACTTCTTGGAAAACATTTGGCAGGACTCCATATAGATGGCCAATCTCTTTATTTACTTAGCAGCTATTATTCCTAGCCCAAAGTCACAGATTTTTTCTATTGCTTTAAGAAAATTTCAACAGTGAGAGGGTGACAATCTTCTAGATTCTATTTATAAGAACTCTCAACTCCCCATTAAACTCATAGCCAAGAAATATTAATCAGTTGCCAATAAACAGCTCTGTGCTGAAATTCACATATGTTTCTTCTCAGAAATAACATATGCTTGAATGAAAACTGTAGAACTGTATCCTCTGGAGAAAACATATTTGTTATTAAGTTTTATTACGTGCTTTTTTGTCATGACTGAACTACAAGTTAAAATGTCAGTTAGTAGTTGGGAAGAAAAAAGACTGGTTAGTCTTTTTGATAGATTCCTGGTTGTTGATTACATAGAGGGAGAACTATGCTAGTGTCTGTGTCTGAATTCTGTACTTAGTTGGCAAAATAACTTGATAGTTAATATGTCTCTCTGGCTTCCCTGGTGGCTCAGATGGTAAAGAATCCACCTACAATGTAGGAGACCTGGGTTCAATCCCCGGGCTGGGAAGATCCCTTTGAGGAAGGTATGGCAACCCACTCCAGTATTCTGGCCTGGAGAATCCCCATGAACAGAGGAACGTGGCAGGCTACAGTCCCTGGGGTCACAGAGTTGGACAAGACTGAGTGACTAAGCACAGCTCACAAAGTCCTCTTAACCGAATTCAAAATCAGCTATTATTCCATTGGCTGTGTACCACAGCTAACCTCTATAACCATGCAAAATGACAGTACTGATAATATTAATTTCACCTTGTAGGTTTGCTGTAAAAAACGAGAAGATACATGCAAAATATTGAGTACAATGCTTGGCATAAAGAGAGCATACAATGAATGTAGCAAATATTGTCATTATCTGATCCTTACACCAATTTTTACAGATGAAAAAACTGAAGTTTAAAGAGTTTAAACAATTTACCAAAAGTTTCACAATCTAATGGATGCCATCTCATACTGATTTGCCCAATGCTTATTTCCTGAAGTAGGCATTATATACTTTTGGCACAGACTATTTAGTTTCTAGTTGCAAGTATGTCTGTCTGTCTCCCACTGAAAGCAAGATTTATGAGGAAAGGAATTGTGACTATTTTTGCACTATTGTCCCAGGATTTAGCATAGTTTTAGTCACATATGACAGCTCCAGTAACAATTTATTGAAATATATATCAATACATTTTACAAACATAATTTTCCAACCAGAGAAAACCATGATTGCTACTCATTAAGTGTATAAATAACAGAAATATTAATTTTTGAAGTATTTCATATGTGACTTGTAGGCATATTCCATATAACATGAAATTAGTCTTCAGTCATTTACAGGGTTTATATCTGTTAATTTTGCACACCCATTTGCAATCAGTGGGTCCCATTGCACATTATAGCACTATCGTTAATGAACCTTGCTGCCCCAAATGTTAACAATTTACTCCTAAACTGAGTCCGTGAAAATTTCTGCTGACAGATTACTTTGAACTAATACTATGAAGTTCTCGATCTGAAAAAGCAGAGAATCATCACTGGTATGTGAAAAATTGCAACGTAGCATTATAGATGCAAACGAAAGAAATGTTGGCAAAAATAATTATTGTTGCTTATGGGAGGATTAATAGTTTCAGTCTGCCCTGTTGTCTGTGAGGTTTAATTTAATTCTGTGGTGTGTATTAACTGAGGAAATTAATTTGGGTTTAATTATTGTGTGTAGCTGTTAATGTGCTCACTTTTGATGAATATTTAGTTACAATAAACCACCAGCCCAGCAGCTGTGCTTATGCTCATTTGCTGATAGGGAGTGTCTGATGACAGAATCAGTTTGTATTGGATGGATTCCAAGTGCAGTGTCATTGGTTGTAGGTAGCTGTGATTTAGGGGCGTGGAATCAGAAGAGCACAAGATTTGGGTGCTGGCTGTGCTAGTAGCAAGCTGTGTGTAACCCTAAGCCTCAACTGGAGAATGGTAGAGAAAGCCAACTTATCCTAGGAATTTGTTTTGAGGACAAAATTAATTTATTCATGTGAAAACAGATTTATGAACTGTAAACTTCTACTTTAAATGAATGGAATTTCTATGCTAACCTTTTCATTTATCCATTTAATGACTAATTCATTTAAAAAATTACATAGGATTAAACAGGTGCCTGTGAAGCAGTTAAGAAAGCATTTGTTGATGAATGTAGCTTGATTAAGTATGAACATCCCTTTACCACAAATATTACCATGAATACAACAAGAAAAATGATTGAATCTTCTTGCTCATTTCAAGAAGTAACTGACACCACAAAATTCCTGTATGACAGGACTTCCCTGGTGATTCAGTGATTAAGTCTCCACACTTCCAATGCAAGAGGTGCAGGTTTGATCCCTGGTCAGGAACTGAGATCCTGAATGTCTTTCAATCAAAGAAACTAAACAAATAAAATGTATAACTTGAAAAGTTTTGAACAGATTTATTTTAAAAAAATTCCTGTATGGCCACAGGTTATAAGATTAAGATGTGTGCATTCTGGAGCCAGACTACCTTGGCATAACCACAGCATAGTTTGTCAGCTGTATGACTGGGCTGTTTATTTCATGTTTCTAAACCTCAGTCTCCTCCTCTGAGAACTGCAGTCATAACACTTCAAAGGACTGTTGTGAGAGTTAAATGTGGCAATGTATGTAAAAGGGTGTGCAGAAACGCTGGCTGGAAGTTTCTCAGTAAATGTTAACTTTGCCTTACTAGAAGATTTTGCCCTTTTAATAAGATTCTTTGCAGTAGCATGTGACTATTGAACTATTAAAAATGAATACAGGTAATATCTCTGTATAAACAATGAGGATTATTGACTCTGGGCCTGGGCATGTTTCATATCCATACACTCAAGTTTTCTCTTGCTGTTCTTTTCTTGTATCCAGGCCCAAGGGTTCCCTTTCAGTGAGTAAAGTAATAATGTTGAGCTGTCTCATCTCACACTGGGGGCCTGTTGGCTCGGTGGGGCAGTTACAACTCTTATCTCTTCTTCGTGTGTTCTACTCATCCCTGGGATGTTGGGAAATAAATGTCTGGGAGGGAAAACATACAAAAGGTACAATGAGAGAAGCTGGCCTCAAGTTAATGGAATCTGGCTTTTTTGAAAGAAAACACTTCACTAGAGAAACCTGCTGTATTCATTCAGCAGAGAGGCTGTCAGTGTGTTTGATTCTCATTTTCTCACCCAAGGCTCCTTTACAAAAGAGATCAAATTGGGTGGATGTTAACCCTTCCATGCATTTTACCCTTGGCTGGTGTGAATATGTGGCAGGTCAGTGTGCTTTTATAGGAATATATGTATATGTGTGTATACATATGTTTATACATGTGTATATTTATATGTATTCATATGTATACATACAGGCCACTCTAGTATTCTTGCCTGGAAAATCCCATGTACAGAGGAGCCTGGCAGACTATAGTCCATGGGGTCACAAATAGTCACACATGACTAAAGTGACTTAGGATGCATATATATGTATCTCTCCACTCTTTGTGACACCATGGACTATAACCTGCCAGGCTCCCCTGTGCATGGGATTTTCCAGGCAAGAATACTGGAGTGGGTTGCCATTTCCTTCTCCAGGGGATCTTCCCAACCCAAGGATGGAATCCTTGTCTCCTGTGTCTCCTGCCTTCCACCGAACCATCTGGGAAACCCATATATGTATGTGTATATTATTTGTTAAGAAAGAGTAACAAATTCATTCAGTCAGTCAGCAAGTATTTATTGATTGTGTACTCTGTTATGGTTTAAAGTGTTGTCAACCATCCAGTAAAGAGACAAAACTAACACCTAAATTTTCTTGAGTGTTTTTTACACAAGTCAGTATGCTAAAGCTTAAATAGTTAGTCTTCATAAATCTTTATGGGGCAGATGTCATTAGGTCTTATTTATAGTTAAGGAAGCTGAGACTTAACGACCTTAAATAACTTGCTCAAGGACATTTAGCTAATGAGTGGTTGACCTTGGATTTGAAATGACTACATCTAACTTGCATGAGTATCATGCTATAGCCTCCACTCTATGAGCTAGAAAATAGTAAAGAGACATTCTAACCTCCACACAAGACTTACCTGACTAGACAGATAGAAGCACATCTCACGAAATTCATAATGTATATATTTATATGTACATTCATAGTCAGTTGTGTCTGACTCTTTTGCAACCCCCTGGATTGTAGCCCATCAGGCTCCTCTATCCATGGAATTTTCCAAAGAATACTGGAGTTGGTTGCCATTTGCTAATCCAGGGGATCTGCCTGACCCAGGGGGGATCAAACCACCATCTCTTGTTTCTCTTGCATTGGCAGGCAGATTGTTTACTACTGAGCCCCCTGGGAAGCCCATATACATGTGTACACACACACACACACACACACACACACACATTTATTGTGCTCATTTCACATGCTAACAAGGTAATGCTCAAAATCCTTCAAACTAGGCTTCAACAATATGTGAACTGAGAACTTCCAGATGTACAAGCTAGATTCAGAAAAGGAACAAGAACTAGAGATCAAATTGAAAACATCCATTGGATCTTAGAAAAAGCAAGAGAATTCCAGTAAGTTATGTACTTCTACTTCATTGACTATGCTAACACCTTTGTGTGGATCACAACAAACTGTGGAAAATTCTTCAAGAGATAGGAATACCAGACCACCTTACCTGTGTCCTGAAAAACCTGTATGTTGGCCAAGTTAGAACTGGCCATGGAATAATGGACTGGTTGAAAATTGGAAAAGGAGTACATCAAGGCTGTATATTGTCACCCTGTTTATTTAATTTCTATGCTGAGTACATCATGCAAAATGTTGGGCTGGATGACTCACAAGCTGTAATCAAGATTATGGGGAGAAATATTAACAACCTCAGATATTCAGATGATAACCACTCTAATAGCAGAAAGTGAAGGGGAACTAAAGAGCTTCTTGATGAGGGTGAAAGAGGAGAGTGAAAAAGCTGGTTTAGAACTCAACATTCAAAAAACTAGAATCATGGCATCCAGTCTCATCACTTCAGGCAAATAGATGGGGAAAAAGTGGAAACAGTGACTGATTTTAATTTCTTGGGCTCCAAAACCACTACGGATCCAACTGCAGCCAGAAAATTAAAAGATGCATGCTCCTTAAAAGCTATGACAAACCTAGACAGCATATTAAAAAACAGATATCACGTTGCTAACAAAGGTCCATACAGTCAAAGCTATGGTTTTTCCAGATGTCATGTATGTATGTGAGAGGTGGACCATAAAGAAAGGTGAGCACTGAAGAATAGATACTTTCGAACTGTGGTGCTAGAGAAGACTCTTGAGAGTCCCTTGGACAGCAAGGAGACCAAACCTGTCAATCCTAAAGGAAATCGGTCCTGAATATTCATTGGAAGGACTGATGCTGAAGCTCCAATCCTTTGGTCACCTGATGAGAAGAGTCGACTCATTGGAAAAGACCGTGATGCTGGGAAAGATTGAGAGCAGGAGGAGAAGGGGATGACAGAGGATGAGATGGTTGGATGGCATCGCCGACTCAATGGACATGAGTTTGAGCAAACTCCAGGAGATGGTGAAGGACAGGGAAGCCTGGCGTGCTGCAGTCCATGCTTCTGTGAAACCATCACCACCATTAAGGCCATAAGCATATCCATTTTCTTCCGAAGTTTCCTACCATACCCTTTATTATTATTTGCATGGATGTGCATGTGTGTATATGTTAAGATTACTTAACATGGAATCTACACTCTTAGCAGATTTTAAGTGTAGAGTATACAGTATTGTTAGCTATGTAGTTATATTTGTTCTATAGCAGATCTTCATAAGTTACTTATCTAGCATGACTGAAACATTGTACTCTTTGACCATCACCTTTCCATTTCCCCTCTCTCCAGCTCTGGTAACCATCATTCAATGCTTCCATGAATCTGACAGTTTTCCACTTCTTCCCAGAGTGCCTTCCTACCCATCTATCCATCTTCTTAAGGGTATGCTAAATTTTAGCTAACTAAATGCTAAATTTTACTACCTCTAGCTGGTAAAATGGATTTATAATGATAAAGCAAATGTCTCTTTACTTTCCTGAGCAGTTAAAGAATAATTTTCTCCCTCTTCTGCATTTTTTTTCTAGTTAAAGTGCCTGTCAAGAGAAGTAGGCAGCAGCTTCAAAAGCCAAGGCCCCCCTGGGCCTTCAGGGAAGAATGTGCGTTTGTGGACTAGAAACCCACATTGTCTTATGAATTCTGATAAGACCTTAGAATTTGAGAAATCTGGAAACCAACTTCTTAGTTTTTCTTCTTTTAAAGCTTTATTAAAACTTTTAATTCTCTTTAGTTTTTAACACTCTACACGACACAAATGGTTAACATTTGTCTCCGGAGCCTGCTTACCTAGAAAGCAAAAATGATTCATTGTTGTGATTTTTGAGAAGAACCAAGATTGGGTTCTCAGAAACCTAGTTTTGCTCGTTCAGTAAAGACAGGACAGTCTACTTAAACTTATAGACAAGTTACAGATGTTCTCACACATTTCCTTGGTGCCCACCCCTGCATGGGTTCTCAGATTTTTCTGATGATAAACAAGTAAACAAATAACCACAGGAACAACCGAACAAAAAACTCAGGTATGGCATTTGCTTGGAAAACTTAATTCAAAGGCTTGGAAATAAAAGTGCAGTATCTTGAGAAAGTACAGCATCTTGAGAAAATTTTAAAAGACCATGATATTCATTTGTATCCTTCGTTCAATCAGATACTCGCACTCATCAGATTATTGTGACAAGGGGCCTCTCACAGCCCTCCTTTCTGAAATAATTTAAAAAAAATCCAGGTGATTGCTCTTGTATTTTAAACTTAAAGCAACTGTTAAGAAAACATACTGAATGATGTTGTTCTTCTAGTTTGAGAAACCTGAGGGAGGAGTTTATCAGACCTTGGGTGTCCCCTTGGAAGGATATTTTCCCCCTAATTTATTACTGTGAAATAATTATAGACTCATAGATATCTGCAAAAATAGTACAGAGAAGCCCCTTGTATCTGTCATCCAGTTTTTCCCAATGCCTATGTTTCATGTAATGATAGTAAAATATTAACACCAGCACATTGACATGGGTACAGTGTACATGTAGATTTGTGTGTCTACAAGTGTAGATTTGTGTACCACCACCCGAGTCAAGGTACAGAGCATTTGCATCACCACAAAGGAACCCTCCAGTTATTCCTTATAGTCACCCCAATCCACACCCACCCCTATCCCTCACCCCTGGGGAAAAAAAAAAAAACAGAAAAAAAATGAAAAAAAAAAATCAGTTGGTGATTTGTGCCAAGGAGACTGTCTTCATATAAATATATAAATTTCTTTCTTCCTCCTTTCCTCCCTCTCTTCTTCCCTTCCTTCTATGAACAGTTCTTAAGAACTCCAAATGAGGACACATAATAAAACTGAAGATCTGAACAAGAGTTTAATATAGGCTTACGTGGGAGATTCCAAGGCTCTATGACATTTCTGATCTCAGTAATATCTGACAGTAAGCGGTTATGTGAGGCTAGATTTTAATTCCATGCCCAGGAATTGAACCTGGGTAGCCTGGATGAAAACCAGGAATCCCAGCCATCAAACCAGCAAGGGTTAGAGGCTAGAAGGTGTTCATCCCTGAATCTTCTTCCCCAGTGAAAATGTATTTATCATGAAGGCAGAAACTGTAAATGCAGATACAAAGTTTATTACTAGAGATAGCACAACAGATAGGAGAGCACACAGAGAAATGATTTGTTTAGTTAAGACAGAGGCAAGGCAGAGAGACACACCTGGAGAGAAAGTGTGTGGGCATCTCCTCAGTGAGGAGTGCAGTAAAGAGGTGGTTAAGTCGTTTATACAGGTCAGTTCTTACTGGTCTTTGTCTTTTGTCAAACCAGTTATCTGGTTTATTTTCCCACATTTGACCTACCCTGGGACTCTCCAGTGGGTGTGCACGTAACCCCTCAGCCAAATGGATCTCAAAGTGAAGGCTTCTGGAAGAGCAAGATTCATTATGGCCTGTTATTATTCCCTGAATTTTGACCCACAAGGAGCCTTTCTGCACATATGCAATGTCTCCCTTGTCCCAAAAAGGGGGGTAGTGGAGATCCCTTAATCCTTTACTCAGAGTGTTGCCCATCTTTGTCCTTGCCATGACTATTTCTTTACTATTGCCATGACTATTACCTTAAGGTGTTTACAAGAGACAAACACTGACTTTTTACCCTGTTTCTGTTGTTACTTCCGTTCTGGAGGGCAAACAGGAGGCAGATTGTAAGTGCCTTAACTGGAGCCCAGCTATCTGTCATCTCAGGAAATGCTAACAGTTGCTAGTATCCAGCCTGAAGTCCACTTCTTCGTGCCCCATGAAATATAAACAGAGAGCCAGTTGTAAATGTCTAACCTGGAGCCCATCAAGCTTCTCTCTAAAACACAGTAAAGGAATTAGTACTGCATTCCCAGTTGCCACAGTTTCTTCCCAGAGGAAGTAATCAGGTGGGTGAGAACACAGCCTGTCTTTGACTGATGATGCAGTTGTTACGGCCGGCATTCTGTTGCAGGTCGCAGTCACTTTTCTGTCCTCTGCCACCAAAGTTCCAAGAGAATATGTTTATTTTCAGTAATTGAAGGTGTCAAACTTCAAGTGAGAATAGGGAGCATGTGTAGTAATTGGACATGGCTTGCTCTGGATATTGTGAAGAATAAAGGACATTTTAAAAAATTGGCCTAAGAGAGAATGAGTGAGAGGTACTGTAAAGCTTGAGAAAATAAAAACATTTGAATATGATCACATATTATCAGATACAGGTAATGAAAATTATAAACTGGCTTGATATCTCCCCCTGTAGAAACACAGGAAAGGATTGAACACCAATGGTTTTGGGACTGCCACTTGGGACTTAATTTTACTTGATGGCTTAAAAGAAGTGTGGCTTTTTGTTGACTCTGAATAAAGAGAAGAAGAAATATGAAAACCCTGGGCTTTACAGGTTCAATAACAGATCAGAAAATTTAGGAGCAAAACTTGGTTATTTGGCTCATCCCTCTGCCTATATATTCTGAAACTTAAATCCATGGAATTAAATAAATTGAGGGAAAAGTTTCAGCCAAATGAGGTTGTAATGCCAAAATTTGGAAAGGAGGATAAAAACAGTTGGAATACTTAGCTTGGAGGATAAAAAAGCTAATGATATATATATATAGATATAGATATAGGTATAGATATATATATGAGAGACAAAATGCTAATATATAATGCATACACAGTTAGTTGCTCAATCATGTCCAACTCTTTGCAACCCTTTGAACTGTAGCCCGTCAGGCTCCTCTGTCCATGGGATTTTTCAGGCAAGAATTTTGGAGTGGGTTGCCATTTCCTCCTCTAGGGGATCTTCCCAGCCTAGGGATGAAACCCACTTCTGTGTCTCCTGCGTTGCAGGTGGATTCTTTACCCACTGAGCAATTGGGGAAGGCCGAGGTGCCTATCAAGGCACACATTAAAAATCAGCCAGCACTAAAGAGATTAGAGCTGGATTTAAAGGGAAAACCATGAGAAGTGTTCTAACTTGTTTCACAACCTCTAGACTCTTCTAGCAACAGGAAGGAATGGTATTGTACCCTCTTCTCAGTGAGGAGAAAAACATAAGAGTCTGTTTTTTTTTTAATGTGAAAAGGATAAAGGTCTGAAAAAATGTCAAGGCTTTATTTGAACTCTGAGGAGACCAAGAATGTTGCCTTCAAAAGTGAAATGGCTGGTTTTAAGCTTTTAATGAAGCTTGGAGGCAAACAGTTTACAACCCTGGAAATATTTAATTTGGGGAGGTTTATGTTAAGATAATAAAATAATTAGCTTTTCCTCATTAGAGGCATGCAGAGCAGTCTGGTTGTGTGTTCTGGAAAATTACAATTCTGCTCCTTCACTGACTTAACATGTGTGGATTGAGACAGATCAGATAGCTAACTGACAGACGCTTTACACGTTTACCTTGTTTTAACTAATTACCCGTTCAGAGTCACTGGAGGTTCCATTTTAAATTAATGACTGTGCAGTATTAAATGCAAACATGCATCTACTGAGAAATTAGGAAAGAATAACAAACTCCACCTTGCTTCTTATCCAGGCTATCACTCAGTTCTTGGTTGCCTGACATTAAAACAGCAGTGGATAGCAAACTGTGGCCCTTCCATCAGATCCAGCCCACCACCTGTTTTTGCAAATAAATTTTATTGGAACATAGCCAATTTGTTAGTGTTAGTGTGCAGCTACTTTCCTGTTACTAGAGCTGAACTCAGTAGTTGCCTCAGACATGATATGTCTGCAAAGCCTAAACTATTTATTATGTGGCCCTACAGGGAAAAAGCTTGCAAACCCCTTCATTAAAGGATACCCACTTCCTCACCCCCTGCTATATTTTATAGCAGTTCTTAGGCCAAATGTCATTTTAGCTAGAGATCTTGTTTCATGTTCTCATTGATGACCAGTGGAAAGCACACAGTTAGCAAATAAATGCAGCTTTGGTGTTTTATCTCAGTCCTATGTATTAGTGTTACATGACTTCCAGCGCACTTGTTTGGACAGTCTGCGTGAGTACATGAAATTCAGAATTAATTTTGGTGACTGATGAAACATGACTTAGTTTGGCATTCCTGTGCTTCACAATTCATGCTTTCATTGCCACTGAACTTTATTTAGGTTCTTCTCCAGGCTCATAACAGCTTCAGGGAATTGACAGAAAAACTACCTTGTACATTCTCTCATTTACCATAAATCTTGTTAATGTGGCATGAAGAAAAGGAAATAAATTTTAATTCGCTCCTAAAACCAGAATCTTTCTATGTCCTGTCCTCTTTTGTGGGGTAAAGAAGAGGACTGGCCATGCTGGCACCTAAGGTCACTACTTGGTTCTCAGGTTTTGAAATAGACTGTAGCTGAGAGGGAACGCTCCTTGCCACCCCCTCCTCCCCACAAAAAACAAAACAAACAAACAAACAGAAGGAAAGAAAAGAATTATATCTTGATGAATTAGAGAAATGTTTTAATTTTCCATAATGATTTTCCTGCTATATCCAAAGGAAATACAATTTTCTCGCTATTTTTGTTTGGTTGACCTACTCTACTTTCTTTTTCCACCAACACATGCAAACCACTTAATTCTGGGAATGTTTTAAAGAAGTTGAGACCCTAGGCATAGCATCTCCTTTCACTTTTTATCTCTTAATCATTACACAACAGACCCTTCTATTGAAAAACTAATAATAAGCAGGATAATAAATGCATAAGAACCCCATTTAAATCTTTGGATATGTAACTGGAGTTCTATATTTCCAGGGGGAAAATAAAAAACTTATTCTTTGAGTCAATTCTATATCTATTTGGTTGGCCAACCCAATGATTTTGACTATAAGGAGGAGGTGACTGAAGGAGTAGAGATGATTTGTAAGAAAGTAGAAATGCCATTTAAGAGTTTTTAAAGAAATACTATTATTTTATTTCATCCTTTAAAAGAAATAGTGGAAACTTCCCTGGCAGTCCAGTGGTTAAGACTTTGCTTCCAATGCAGGGGGATGTGGGTTTGATTCCTGGTTGGGGAGCTACAATCCCACATGCCTCATGGCAAAAAAATACCAAAACATGAAATAGAAGCAATATTGTAACAAATTCAATAAAGACTTTATAAATGGTCCACATAAAAAAACAATCTAAAAGAATTAGTGGGCTTTACTGTGCCGGAACTATGCTTAGTGTTGAAAAGAAAAGGAGAAACATACAGGGTCTATGTTCAGTGAGCTCACAGTTTCATCGGAGAGACATGCAATCCAGGCTGAGAAATGGACCGCTGTAGTAACACAGATAATTTTGAGAATACACGTGGGGTAGAAAGAGGAGAGGAGGCTTGTAGGGTATCCAGGGACTAGATCTTAAAGGAATATATAGGCCAATTAAGGAAATCTGCTGTAAGTTGAAAACTGTGGGGTTTTGAGAGGTATAGATCCTATTGTGACTGAATAGTCAAGAAGGCAACATTCAAAATATTGTCCGTCTGAAGGCAGAAGAGCAACATTTACAGTCAACAGGTTTTGTTTACCTTAAGTGATTATGGTGCCCCATTAAGCTGTACAGTTTATGTGAGGTTGTCTTTATCAAGATGAGAATGGTACAACACAGAAGAAATATAGACACCTTTCATATATTAATATTCCTGGGCTTTATTTTATCATAGTCTAAATCCCACCCTGTGAGCCTAAGCACCTCCTTTCATGGATTAAACATGATCAGTTTTCTGTTGCCTTCTCCGTGGAGACATTTAGAAGTGTCTGAAGACATTTTTGGTTGTTACAACTAAGTGGTGATATGCTACTGTCACTGCTGTATAGATCCCGGGTGTGTAGTGTTTAGCTTTCTGTAGTATTGCAGGACAGTTACTACAAAGAATGTTACTCCCCCAAATGTCAGTAGCATCAAGATTGGAAAATCTTGACTGAGAATTATATTTTCTGATTCCACCCTGCTCACTGCCCTGTATATGTGACCCAGGAAATAACAAACAGAGTTGAAGGTTTACAGAAGATTTTCAGGGCAGCCTACCAGATTAGGTGGAATTGGAATCCTCTAATTGTACAGGGCCTTCCCTGGTGGCTGAGATGGTAAAGAATCTGCCTGCAATGCAGGAGATCCAGGTTCGATCTCTGGGTTGGGAAGATCCCCTGGAGAAGGAAGTGGCAACCCATTCCAGTATTCTTGGCTGAGAAATCCCATGTATGGAGGAGCCTGGCAGGCTACAGTCCATGGTGTTGAAAACAGTTGGACAGGACTGAAGCGACTTAGCACAGTATAGATCATGGCAAAACAGTTTAGTCCTCAGGGGCCAGTAAACCCTGTCAGCCTGCTCTCTCTAAATTTTTAATTCTACTGTGATTAGACATAGCAGTTGTGCAACTTTTCACTGTAGAGAATCACATTCATAGTTCTCCTGGACTTCCTTTCATGGGGAAAAAAAAAAATTGGAATTCCTGAAGGAAAAGTCCACTTAACCCAGGGAACATCTGTGTTTGCTTGTGACATACTCCCAACCAAAATATTCACAGGATTTCTCTTATGTTATGTGGTGGTTTTCCCAAATTAGCCGTATATTCTTGTGTTCATGGTCTTGTTATGAAAAGATTTCCCAGAATCTCTTGCCACAGTGGGAAGTAGCTTTGTGTTTTTATCCTTCTCTAGAATGAAATGGTGCTCACAGTATAGAAACTGAAGAACTGTATTTTTAACTCCCAGGAAAAGAAGAATAGCTGGTATTCTGTTCACACATATATTCCATGTAAGTCTTTACATTTCTGATTTACTTCAAGCCAGAACCGGAAATGCTGAGCAATTAAGAACAATGGAGCAATGAAGGGACTGGGATAATCCTTCGTATAGAGCTCTCAGGGAAAGTGGTATGAGGTGTATGAATTAGTCTTGCCAAGTTAGACAAATGGCAATGGCACAGCTGTACCTTTGTATCCTGCTACTGTCTGCTACTCCACAAAAAGTTAATTCTTCTATAGCAAAAACTGAGCCCAGAAAACTTCTTGAGCTAAAATAGTTACATTCAGCATTCTATCCCCTAAATGAATGCAAATATAATTTTAAAAGCATTTTTCTCACAGCTTTGTGTATCTTAGCTTCTTATAAATACTTTAGAATTATTTTTCCTCATAAAAGAGGCTGGTTCTTAATTTTGGAACCCTGTGGGTGGGACAAATGGTAACCTCCAAGGAGAACAGCAGGAATCTGAGAGGTGCACACCCCAGGTCACACTCTTTTATCTAGTTGAAAATCTCCAGAAGACAGCTGTGTCCTGCCCTCATCATTTGTCTAATTTGCTGCTGCTGTTGTTCTTTTTCTCCTCTTCTTGGAGAGAATGATAATAAGTGAATGGTTCATAATTTATTTCTCTGCCTCACAGGACATTTTACAAACAATGACATCATTCTTCTTTCCTTTGCATGTAGTCCAGACTGTTGGAGACTAGTCGAATCTATCAAATGTACAGAAGAAAGGGTCCTCAGAATTCAAATAGTCTAACTCCTCTGTCTTTTCCAGTAAGGAAACTGAGGTTGAGTGGGGCAAGGCAACTTACTCAGGGTAGCAGAACCAGTTTGTAGGCAGATGCATGTGTCTGGTGCTGCAGCATTCTCCCAGGGCAACCCCTGCTTCTTAGACCTTGGTGACAGACTTGCCAGATAAGAGGGAAAAGATCAAACACATACAATGCTTGGGACATACTTATACTAAAATTTATTTATTATTTATCTGGAATTCAGATTTAGTTGAGCATCCTGTATTTTATCTAGCAAAAACAAACTGAGATTTTTGGGAAACTTGTGCTCTTAGTTAATTGAAACAGTTGAATAAATACACACCATTGACTATGCCTAAAACCAAAAATTTCAGGCCTTCCCTGGTAGTCCAGTAGCTAAGACTCCAGGCTCCCAGTGCAGGGGGCCTGGGTTCAATCCCTGATCAGGGAACTAGACCCCACATATGGTAACTAAGACCTGAATAAATAAAGTCAAATTTTTCTCTATTTATCTATCTGGGCTTTTTGTTTGTTTTATTTTGTTTTGATCACAGGGCTTGAGCACCGAAGATAGAGCAAAGCTTATAAAAATAATTCAGTATGCCCAGGGAAACATTTTCAGTTAGAAACACTGAGTTCATCTGATGAATCCTACCAGTGAGTTTCCATTGCAATGAATGTCCCATTCCCCAGTCCCATGTAAGGTAGGGGGAAGCAAACTGTATGGTATATCCTGATATGTGTTCTTAAGACATTCTGAATTCTTTTAGGAATTGTATAATTATTTTGTTTTTGTGCTTCATTAAAAAACTCCTGATTCTTCTTTGTTTTTTTTTTTTCAATGTAAGGTCTTTTATTTTATTTTTTTTTTTACTGTGTCTTTTTTTTTTTGGAGGGGGGGGTTTTGTCATACATTGATATGAATCAGCCATAGAGTTACACGTATTCCCCATCCCGATACCCCCTCCCACCTCCCTCTCCACCCGATTCCTCTGGGTCTTCCCAGTGCGCCAGGCCCGAGCACTTGTCTCATGCATCCCACCTGGGCTGGTGATCTGTTTCACCATAGATAGTATACATGCTGTTCTTTCGAAACATCCCACCCTCACCTTCTCCCACAGAGTTCAAAAGTCTGTTCTGTACTTCTCTGTCTCTTTTTCTGTTTTGCATATAGGGTTATCGTTACCATCTTTCTAAATTCCATATATATGTGTTAGTATGCTGTAATGTTCTTTATCTTTCTGGCTTACTTCACTCTGTATAATGGGCTCCAGTTTCATCCATCTCATTAGAACTGATTCAAATGAATTCTTTTTAATGGCTGACTGATTCTTCTTTGAAGAATATTAGTAAGAACTTAAGAAAATAGAAGTTTGAAAAGAAAAATTGAACACATATTTATAATTCATCCATTTATGTATTAATTTATTGTATAATCATTATTCCATGTTGACACATGCTTTAACAACATGAAGATACTTGATCTCTACTACAGGATAACTTGTGTTCTTAAAGTTTCTGGAATTAGTCTAATGTGAATGTGACTCTTTTTAATCTCTGGTGCTTATCAATTCAGTTCAGTTCAATCGCTCAGTCATGTCTGACTCTTTGCAACCCCATGGACTGCAGCATGCCAGGCTTCCCTGTCCTTCACCAACTCCCAGAGCTTGCTCAAACTCATGTCCATTGAGACGTCATGCCATCCAACCATCTCATCCTCTGTCATCCTCTTCTCTACCTGCCTTCAATCTTTCCCAGCATGAGGTATTTTCCAAGGAGTCAGTTCTTTGCATCAGGTGTCCAAAGTAATGGAGTTTCAGCTTCAGCATCAGTCCTTCCAATGAATATTCAGGATGGACTGGTTGGATCTCCTTGGAGTTCAAGGGACTCTCAAGAGTCTTCTCCAACACCACAGTTCAAAAGCATCAATTCTTTGGTGCTTAGCTTTCTTTATAGTCCAGCTCTCACATCCATACTTGACTACTGGAAAAAACATAGCTTTGACTAGATGGACCCTTGTTGGCAAAAATGTCTTTCTAGAAATAAATGATTTATTTATTCCTATGCAGGCGAGTTGATACCAGCATTCATAAATTTAAAAAACAAACAAAAAAACAAAAAAACTGCTTTATGTTCTAATGTCCTAGTAGTCTTTCCAAGGTTAACATTGTCCAACTTTTAGGAATGGAAAATGAACTATTTGCTCTGTTTTGGTTTTGTCAGTCACCGCATGTGGTTCAGAGCACAGATTCTGGATCTGGGCTGAGGGATGTGATTTTGGGTAAGTCACTTAGTTTATATGTCTTCCTGCTTGTTTTCTCATTTAAGTGGGGATAATAAAAGCACGCCTCAAACCCTTTTCAGATTTAACTGAGCTGTTATATGAAAGGTAGAACTGTTCAAGGCTCTCAATCAGCCTGATGTAATCATTTACTGTCACTATTCTTTTGTTTCCTTGGTCGTATCTGCACTTCCTGCCTCCTAGGGCCTTTGATATTTCTTCTTTTTCTGCTCTGTTTTATGATTTTCAGTGGTTCTAAGATGAATACTGACTTTGTGATTTCCATGCGTTTCATCCCCACAGCCATGTGCCGACCTTAGCTAAAGTGGACCTTAACTTACATAAGAAAGGAGTTTATGAAAGTTTACTCCTATCCATACTGTTCCCATTCTGTTCCCAGCTCCTAGACTGTGTGTGGTTGAAATGTACCACATATTTACTTAATAAAGTAAGAAATAAACTTTTAAATGCTTAAGTTTGATACAGTATTTTTCCTAGCCTCGAAGAGGCTATCACAGTTAATTGGATAGATATCATTAAAGAAAAATCTCAGAGTTAGATGATCAAACTCTTTAAGATGCCAAATGTGGCATGTACACATGGGAAGACCCTTTGATCATTGTTTTTCCTGCTTCATAACATTGTGTGACATCACTGTAGGGATGGGTTTTCTTTAGCTCTTAAGATTCTCATTTCCCTTTACTAAAAGAAAAACTAACATTGAAAACAAAGTTTTCTTGTGAAGGCATTTTTGTTTATTTCTAAAGGAAGAATGGATTGAGTTTTGATTTATTTTTGTCCATTAATCTCATAGAGACCACCCATCAAACTTCTTTTTTGGGCAGTGTCTTTCAGAACTCCTCTTTTTCTATTAGGCCATTCTATTTCTCTTTTATTGTTATTTATTCTCTCAATGACTTTTTGAGATTGATTTTTAAATCAGAATTACAGAGCGTACATTTTTCTGGTTGGGGCATCACAAAAGGTTTTTTCTGTTCAGTTTTTTGTTTGTTTGTTCTTGTTAGAAAAGACAAAAAAAGCGGGGGGCAGGGGCTATGACAATGCACTCTGATAACATCCAAATAAGCTGCTTAAATCACTGGTGGTTTCAAGTTAAAGTTAAAATTAGCCTCAGCTTTCTTCTGATCATATCTCTCCCATTAGCTTTTGAGTAAATGCAGAGCTTGTGAGTTCTAAAGGAATGTCACTCAGGTCCTTGAATATACTACCTGGACATACAACAGAAGATAGAATGTCTTTATGATCTAATCTTAACTCCATGTATTTTCTTTTTTTCTAATTATAAAGCTTAATATAGTAAGCTCTCTCTATATGTACTTGTGGTTTCTTCTCTCATCTTCCTTAAAATACATAAAATTATATAAAGTAATAATAGTAACTGTATTCTTGCTAACTCCATGTATTTTCTTTATTCTAGTTGATTCTTCTGCTATAAACTTTGTGATAGAGCTATTATTATGCAATGGAAATATCAATGAAGGGATAAGAATTAAGAGAGCACCTGACAGCAATTCAACGTCTTTCCCAGCTGCTGTTGTTGCTCAGTCGTGTCTGACTCTTTGTAACCCCCTGGACTGTAGCCTGCCAGGCTCCTCTGTCCGTAGAATTCTCCAGGCAAGAATATTGGAGTGGGTTGCCATTTCTTCTTTCAGGGGATCTTCCTGACCCCAGGACTGAACACATGGCTCCTGCCACGCCTCCTGCATTACAGGTGGTTTCTTTACCACTGAAGCTAGAGGGGCCCTAATTCTTCAAGTTTATAACATCATCCTCTTTAAATACTTTTGTGGTGTTTAAACTTTTTCTCTAACTCAGGATAGATATGATGGCTACTTGTTGGTTGTTTCTTAGAATATTTATGAAGGCTTCTCATAAATATTTTAACCCTTCCCTTCCATGAACATGCAGTTCCTCTCCTCCTTTGTGGCCTTATCACCTGTTTTTGACATTCAATCAAAATTGATGTGGAGACTCTTTAAAAGTGAGTGTATATGTCCTCATATTCTCTTCTCCCTCTTTTAATCTATTTGTTAAATATCCAGAAAGCACCCGTTCTATAAACTGGGTCCTGGAAAGCAGTGATGACATAGAGCAGAATGCCCAGCTGGCAATGATGAAAGAATAGCACAAATGAACATTTGTTATTTTAGGCTACTGAGATCTGGGGATCATTTGTTATCACAAAATAATCTACCCTATTTTGATTAATATGTTTCTGCAGCATCCATCCCCTTTTTTCTGCTTGGTAGCAGCTGGTTTTTATTTGTGATTTCACGCGGTTTCCAAGAAATTGACTTTTCCCATACTTTAAGACTAGAGAATAAGACTGGAGCTAAAACAAGTGTCTATTCAATACCCTGATGACAAGAGTTGATTCAGGGTTGGGCATGGGATATAAGACTGTATAATTAAAATGCAGTTGAGGAGGTGTGTCAAGATAGTTCGGTTGAAGCTGATTCCTTTACTGTTCATTGTGAAAGAAGAGCCATGTTATTTCTGGATTTTCTGGTTTCTTCCTTGAAATATTGAAGGGATAGGTTTTGGAATGAAATGGATACTGTAGAAGATAAAGACAAAAGATGGAGAAAGCCGAGTCCTTGGAGATGTCATTGAGCTAGTGAGTCAAGGCTTACTGGATGTTATTCATTATAATAATTATGTGTAAAAAAAATAATTATGTGTGCCTAAATAGTAATCCTAAATTAATTTCATTATTTGCCCTACTTGAGCCCATTTTTCTGATACCTGGAACTAAAAAGACTTCAACTGACATGGTGTTTGGCTGTAAACTCTCTGATATGATGGCTTTGAAAGGTGTATAACCTTTAACACTGACCCACAAAAACCAGGTTATGCTCAGTTATGGCTTCGAGAGAGAACTGATGGGTAGGGTGGAGTTAAACATGGATGGAGAACGAGTGGCCATCACACTAGAGGCACAGTGGACATGTGTGTGTGCTCAGTCACTTCAGTTGTGTCTGACTCTTCATGATACTATGGATTGTAGAACATCAGGCTCCTCTGTACATGGGATTCTCCAAGCAAGAATACTAGAATACTGGAGTGGGTTTCCACGCCCTTCTTCAGGGGTTCTTCCCAATCCAAGGATGGAACCCACATCTTTTCTCGTCCGGTATTGCAGGCAGAGTCTTTGCCACTGAGCTACCAGGGAAGTACCAGTGGCAACATGATGTCAAAAGGTAAAGAAAGTTGTATGTTCAAATCCTCTGTTTGCTATACATCAAGCATCCCACCTAAATGAAAGACATTCTCTCATTTGTTAGGAATGTTGCATGTCTGTATGTGTGGACAATTACAAATGCTAGATAGACAGTTGGAGTATAGTTTAAATGAAGTATTTTTAAAGAAAGAAACCCATTGTGTGCCCAGTCTTTGTATATCAATCTCAGGATGTTGTCTCTCCTACTTCCTCTACCACTTCATCAATTGACCATTTTGTCTCTGTTTGTTCTGCAGGTCTAAGTATAAGGTAAGCGCACCTAGAGCAGTTGTGATTACAAGTAGTTCATGACCATTTCTTTCTAGTTCTTCTATCCCCTTATACATGAGGTGGTGGTCATCAAAGAATTCCAACCTAGCAAACTTAGGTCCCGTTAAATTTAGTGGAACACATCCCATTCAAAAGCGTAACTAGAAAAATTGTCATTTATTTTTCTCACTTTGACCTTTATTATAAAGTCTTTAAGGAGGGAACAAAAAAGGAGGGAAGAGCATAATTGTGCCATAATAGACTATAGTAATCCTATGTTCATTTTAATTAACTTGGCAGTCCCGTAGGAGCCATTCAACTCCTCAGAGTCATCAGAAAATCCTATCATATTTTATTTCTGTTCCACAGTAGCATAGAGATTGTTTTGCTTATCTCATGGGATCTGAGACGTCATACACAAGGGATATAAAGTACTGTTTAAAATTAATCATTTTGAAATACAAAACATTATTGGGAACAGTGCTATTGTTCTGAAGGTTTATTAACTGGTTGGCACATAGTCATTACATGCAGAGTCACACTGGGTTTTTAAATTTCATAATAAATGCTTTTTTTTTTCAAAGTTATTATCAGAGCATAACTAGAGTTCAATGCATGTTAAAGTAAAACGATGTGATGAGGCATATTTGCCTGACATCAGTTTCTCAAAGATACATCCTTTTAGAAAGTTATAAATGAGTACATTAGTGAGGAGATTCAAGAGCCTAAAAGTAAAGGAAAAAAACAGATTTTGAGAGTTGAGGTCAGAGAGATCTATGTTTGAATCCTGGATATGCAACATGGAATCCTAAGACTTTGGGAAAGCCACTAACATCTCTCAACTTTGAGTTGGAATTTGTTTCCCACTCTCTTTCTGTGGGTAGAACTTCAGTCTGTCAGAAAGTTCTAGAGTCACAGTCAACAGACTTTTTCTGCTAAGGGACACTGCCTTAGTCAGCTTGAGCTGCCATAACAATAGCAGATGCCTTAAACAGTTGTTTCCCACAAGCTCAAAGTATGAGGGCAGGGATGTCAGCATGGTTGGGCTCTCGGTGAAGGCCGTCCTCTCACCTTGCAGATGGTCACCCTTCTTGCTGTGTTCTCAGATATCTCAGAGAGACAGGCAGAATGAGAGAGGGAGAGCGAGCTCCAGTCCTCATTCTCTGCATGTAAAGGCACTGCTCCCGTCACAGGGGCTGTACCTCACGACTTCATGTGAAAGTAATTGCTCCCCAAAGACCCTCCTACTAATACCATCACACTGGGAATTAGGGCTTCAACATACGAATGTTGGAAGTACACATTAAGTTCACTGAAGCCAGATAGTAAGTATTTTTTGGCTTTGTGAATCACACAATCTCTGTGGCAACTCTTCAGTTCTGCCTTTTAGAGCAAAAGCCGTCACAGGCAATATGTACTCCAGATGAGCATAGCTGTGTCTCAAAAATAATTTGTGTAGGGACACTAAAAATGAATTTCATTTAATTTTTATGTGTCAGGAAATATTAGATTTCTGTTTTGTCTTTACTATTTAAAAATGTAAAAAACATTCTTCACTCATGGATCATTAAAAACAAAACAACAAACAAAACCAGTTAGCAGCCAGATTTAGCCCCCAGGCCAGAGTTTGCTTATTCCTACTATAGGAGATTTTAGTCTCTCCTGGTGAAAGGAACTTTGACCTCTGAGTCACCACATGGAGGAAAACTGCCTACAAACTAAGAACATTTTTCTGATTTTTCTGTGAGAAATATCTAGTATAAGAAGCTCTAAAAGTATGGATTTCTTTTGTGAGAGCTTCTAGCATAACTTTATTTAACATAACACCTCCAAGGAATATGTGAGGATAAAATAGAAAAACCTGGATGAAAACACTCACCACAGTGCTAGCACATAGTGGGGATCATTTTCTGCTGTGTTCTTGGATATATAATTCAGGCTGAGTCCATGAGAAGTCGCTGAACTTGCCAACTCTGATACACAGTTCCAGGGTTGAGAAGTTCACATGTCAGGATAGTGGCAGATACCTGCTAGAGAGTCTCCCCAGTCTTAGAAATATCCTAGAGTCTAAGACCTGATTGTCTTAAATCTTAAAATAAGATTAAAATAAAAGCTCACTAATGGTGACCTTATGATCCTATAATTCAGGGGTCCCCAACCTCCAGGCCATGGACTGGTCCAGCAGGAGGTGAGTGGCAGGCAAGGGAGCAGAGCTTCATCTATATTTACAGCCACTCTCCATTGCCTGCATCTCCCTTCAGTCCAAGGAAAAATTGTCTTCCATGAAACCAATCCCTGATGCCAAAAAGGTTGGGGACCAGTGCTATAATTCTTTGACACAACGCTGCCAACAGGTCAAGCTCTCACTATAACATTCGATACATACACACTGACCCATCTTTGTAGCTAGGTTTATATTCAAAATGTGATTAATAAGAATTTTACACTGTGGAAAACAACTGTTCTTTGTGTGAAGCAGAAAACTCAATTAAATCATTTGTATTTTTCAGTGTAAGACATCACTTATTATCAAATTATATTTAAATAGGATTTATATGTGAAAAATATCTGGAGCATTTTCTAATCACTTGCATCATACATATTCTTACAGATGTCATATTCTCACCATTACCATCAGATGTTATTTAAAATCACAGGGTATTAAATACCTTATGCTACTTTTCCTGAGAGGCAGAGTTTAAAGTCTTCAATCTCTTTCCAAACTAATCATACTAGGTCCATCGGAAAATTCCAGTCTTATTCTTAGAGCTTATTATTTTACTTATTGAACTATAGAAATTAGTTGTCTTCACAATATATTTATAAAACAACAATCAGAACATGAGTTGGGTACCTTTACATATTACATCTATTTGGGCCTTTCTGCTCAGCTTGCCTATAATTTAACAAACTCAAGTTATATGAATAAGTAACATTAAAAAAAGAGCTCTAAACCTAGAGTCAGGTGACTTGATCTTTTGGTCCCCTTTAAGGAAAGTTATGAACATCTTTGTGCCTCTATTTCCTTACTTATAAATTTGGGACAATCATAGCTACACCAGTGGTTTGCAGCAAGGATGAAATGGAATCATGCTTGGGAAAGTGCTTTGTAAATGGTGAGTCAGCAAAATGATGTGAACAGCTGTTTTGCATTAAAGACTGTAAAGAACCTGTTTGTTCATAAGGTTTTCCTTATTTCCTTTCTGTAGCAATGAATATTTTGTTTTTCAGGAACTAACTCTCTCCCTCTCTCTTTTTCTCTCTCACCTACCCTCCCTTTCTCAGTCTCTCCCCACCCCCCCATTCTAGGTCTATCCCTATATCTATCACACACACACACTCACACGTGCACACACACACACACATGCACTGTGATGATGCTGTTCTGGGAGAAACATTTTGCCCATTTTGTCCACTTCTGACCATATTTACTCTTTCTATTTGGGTGGAGTGAGGAGAAATCTGGATAGGGATGTTGGAAAATGAGAACAGCTGACTGAACATTGGCATGCATTCATTGAAATTTTATCCCTTATGTGCAAATCTGGAGAATTTGATTTGCTAACAGGAAAAATTTAGAGCAAAATAAAATAGTTTTTTCAATAGTTTTGGAAGTTATTAGTTTGAAATGATATATGTATTGAGAGATGCAATAAGAGGTGGATGGCCCATCAATTCTGGAGCTCTTCTGAGAATTAGATGTTGACAAGATGTCTCTTTCCCCATCCTTTCTCTACATCCTCATCTTTCCCTCAGTTCTTCTAAGTGCTAACTTTAATGTATCTCCTTATTCACACTTTCACTGATGAAAGGGAATTTGGTAATTTTGAAATTAATAAATTGTATTAACTTTTTCATCAGGAATAAAGGATGTCACATAGGTTAGTTTCATGTGAAGAAAGGTCACCAGATTAAACTGAATGAAAGCTGCTTTTAGCTTTAAATAACCACTCAGAAACCCAAATGATTCAGGCAGAGAAATGGTTTGCAAGGTAGCCCCAACACTAGGGTTGCATGAAGAGACGTGAGCTTTCATTTGCTAATTTCAAAAGAAAGTCCTTCATCTGAGAGGCCTATCTCCAGTGATCTGAAATCACCACACTCATATCTGGGTCAGTGCACTGAAGGATGTGCCTCCTCGGGTCACTTTGAAACTGGTGCTGTTAAGGTGCCTCGGCTACAGGGAATCCTTACTGGTTCAGAAAGTCAATCCTATTTAAGTTTTCACTTGGCTCTAACAGCCTCCCACAGCTAAGGGAAGTGAAGATACTGTATCTGTGCTCTTACCCCGATGCCAGAACTCTTAAAAAACTTAGTATTTCCACAGGTGCTGTTTTGGACGTTTGTGGGTGGACTTTTCTCCTATTTTTTTTTACATTAATGAGGATGGAGAAGCATTAATAGATAGAGGCCAGGAATGTCAGATGTTTTGCAGTGGATGAAGTTCAGTTAAGTTCAGTTCAGTCACTCAATCATGTCCGACTCTTTGCAACCCCATGGACTGCAGCATGCCAGGCTTCCCTGTCCTTCACCAACTCCCAGAGCTTGCTCAAACTCATTTCCTTTGAGGTGATGCCATCCAACCATCTCATCCTCTGTCATCCCCTTCTCCTCCTGCCTTCAATCTTTCCCAGCATCAGGGTCTTTCCAAATGAGTCAGTTCTTCTCGTCAGGTGGTCAAAGTATTGTAGTTTCAGCTTCAGCATCAGTCCTTCCAATGAATATTCAGGACTGATTTCCTTTAGGATTGACTGGTTGGATCTCCTTGCAGTTCAAGGGACTCTCAAGAGTCTTCTCCAACAGCACAGTTCAAAAGCATCAATTCTTCGGTGCTCAGCTTTCTTTATAGTCCAACTCTCACATCCATACATGACCACTGGAAAAACCATACCTTTGACTAGACAGACCTTTGTTGGCAAAGTAATGTCTCTGCTTTTTAATATGCTGGCTAGGTTGATCATAGCTTTTCTTTCAATGAGAAATCGTCTTTTAATTTCATGGCTGCAGTCACCATCTGCAGTGATTTTGGAGCCCCCCAGAATAAAGTTTGTCACTGTTTCCCAATATTTGCCATGAAGTGATGGGACTGGATGCCATGATCTTAGTTTTCTGAGTGTTGAATTTTAAGCCAACTTTTTCACTCTCCTCTTTCACTTTCATCAAGAAGCTCTTTAATTCTTCATTTTCTGCCATAAGGGTGGTGTCATCTGTGTATCTAAGATTATTGATATTTCTCCTGGCAATCTTGATTCCAGCTTGTGCCTCATCCAGGCCAGCATTTTGCATGATGTACTCTGCATATAAGTTAAATAAGCAGAGTAACAATACACAGCCTTGACATACTCCTTTCCCAATTTTGAACCAGTGTGTTGCTCCATGTCCAGTTCTAACTGTTGCTTCCTGACCTGCATACAGATTTCTCAGGAGGCAGGTGGTCTGGTATTCCCATCTCTTTAAGAATTTTCTACAGTTTTTAGTGATCCACACAGTCACAATGGATGGAGTACCTAAGAACAAAAAGAATTGTCATCGAGGGCTTCCCTGATGGCTCAGTGATAAAGAATTTCTCTGCCGAAACAGGAGACATGAGTTCTATCTCTGGTCTGGGAAGATCCCACATGCCATGAGGCAACCAAGCCTGTGCTCCACTGAGTTACTGAGTCTGTGCTCTATAGCCCAGGAACCACAGCTACCGAGCCCACGAGCTGCAGCTACTGAAGCCTGAGTGCCCTGGAGCCTGTGCTCCGCAACAAGAGAAGCACCTCAATGAGAAGCCCACACACCACAACTGGAGTAGTCCCCATCAGCCACAACTGGAGAAAAGCCCATGCAGCAGTGAAGACCCAGCACCGCCAAAAATAAATAAAGAAATAAGTAATTTTTTAAAAGTGTCCTCTATCTGACATTTTAATATCACCTAGACTACTGTGTTTATCATTACCAGAACTTAGAACCTAGGTTCATTGTGCATATAAAAAGAAAACACATTTTGCCTAGTCTCAAAATTTTTTGGGGGGTGAACTGCTCTGTCAACTGAGCTAAGATTGTATTCTGTTTTGTTTAGAAACTTCATCAAGAGTTGTTCATTATTATAAAAAATCACGTTGCCAACAGTTATGCTATTTACAGAGTTTGGATCATTAATAAAAACACTCTGAAATTAGTCTACCTTTGTTATTGTCACATTCACAGTGATTCTCCCTGTAGGATATACATCTGAGTGTTTTTCAGTATAGTAGTGTCAATTTATTTACATATTGACGTGAATATTATTTGATTATAAACCACTGCTATTTTTCTCCTTTGAGTATAGTGGTGACATTATTTGTTAGTTTTGAGATTATATATATATAGGTAGGATTTATTATCTTGAACCTAATTTGAGGGTAGTGAAAGAGCGTTGCAAGAAGTTTCTCATCAAAGTGGGACACCGAATTCAAAAGATTAACAGCAACTGGAATTCATATTCATGGTTATAATGCTCATGTTTTCAGGGAAAACTAATGGGATCTAAGCGATGTAACCAAGACTCAAATCCAGTGACTCAGATATCTTAAAAACTTCCCAACCAACCAACAGCATTTTCTCTATCCATGGTGAATACATACTGTATCTATGATGTAGTAGTAGCCCAAGCATTTCGAGAAACTATTCTTTTTTTTTCTCTCAGGCAACCAGGAACTGTTTTTGCAGTAAATCACTTAATAATAGACTCTTTCTCAGCTTCTTAGAGATAGAAAGGACCATAGGATATTTCTAAAACAATCTTTCTCACAGGGAGAAGATTCTCTTTATGCAACATCACTTACAAGCCCAAAAGCTGTTGCTTTAATGCCTCCAGGGATGGAAAACATAGTATCAATAAGATGATTTGTTTATATTGTTGAAAGCTCTTTTTTTAGAAAGATTGAGCTAAAGTTTCCTTAAAATTTTGCACTCTAGTCTAAGTTTAGGTCTTGTTAACCGTCAAGTCACGTGTTTTTACTCCCTGACATAACAGACTTTCATGTTTGAGAAGAATGCTCACCTGGTGTTGTAATGTAACCAGTTCTGCAGTGAAGGCAATACATGAAGGCATGTGTTATGGGGTCGGTGGGGAGTAGAGTCTCCACATTAGGAATCTGAGTTGAGGCTACCAGCCAGAGGCAAAGAGATGATATTCTTCAGCTCTAGCATTAATTACTTCAGCAACTTCTCCCTTAGGGTTGCCATGATTAATGCCACCACCTCAAGCCCTAATAAGTAGGTTTTCAGAGGAGACAGTTCAGTAAGAGAAAGAGAAACATGGGAAAAACATATCTATTAGAGATGTTGAACTTTGTGAGACTCTAGTCTGTATATATCAGTTCTCTGTGCTTTCCATAAAAGCCAGAAGGCATAGTCTCGACACTCTGTCTTGTGTGTTTTGGGGAGCTCATAAACTCCACTAGAGAAGGCAAATAAACATTTTCCTCTCTCTTTGTTCATCTTTCCTGATATCCAAGAGCTCAAACCATGAGGATAATTTTTTTTCTTCTGAATTATCAAACTCATACCCTGCTCAGCACTGTTCGACTAGCTGGACTTGCCTACCTGAAATGTTTTATACTCATCCATACACTTGTATGTCAGACTGTGTCATTCAATAAGATCTTCCTTGACAACACTGATATAAAGCAGGTTGCCTCAAACCTGGTTCTTCTGTATTAGATTAGCAATTTACATCCTTCATGACACTTGATTAGGTATGACTGAAGTTTGTTTAATAATCTCTTATTCATTATTTTTTTTTTCTTACTAAAATTTAAGTTGTATGGAAATTTGGAGCCCATTTGTCTTGTTCACTGCTATATATTCAGGGCTGTTAACAGTTTCTGGCACATGACACAGTGAAGATGAGGAATTTTCTAGTTTTATTCCTAGGAATGCTTAAACTCTGGAAACAATTGGTTAAATCTGTGCTGTGTTATGCCTTTTATATGAATTAAGTTTTGATTATTTTAATGTGTTTGGATTTCTGGGCTGTGTCCCCTAGTGTATTGAAATTATTAGCTGGGAGTTTATTGAAATAAAATATTATCAACTATAGTGATATCATTGGGATAAAATTGATATATAGGGACTACTATGTACCTTTGGTATAGAGTTAGTTTATTAAGCATAACAGTCGCATGCTTTTTGTGTTTATAAGTGTTTTGCCACCAAGGGTGTTATTTTTCTATTTATTTGGAGAGAACAGCAACAGACAGAAATCTTAAAAGTTTACCTCTGATATTAACTTTGCTGTTTCTGGGGTTCAGGTGACAGTGACAGTTGTCAGACTACTGTTTCTATGTTCTGCAGCAGGATTTCTGATTTGCTATTACCTGTGCATATGTCCTTTCATACTGTTCATGGGGTTCTTAAGGCAAGAATACCAAAGTGGTTTGCCATTTCCTTCTCCAGTGGACCACGTTTTATCAGAACTTTCCACCTTGACCGGTCCATCTTGGGTGGCCCTACATGGCATGGCTCATAGTTTCATTGAGTTAGACAAGGCTGTGATCCATGTGATCAGTTTGATTAGTTTTTCGTAACTGTGATTTTCATTCTGTCTGCCCTCTGATGGTGAAGGATAAGAGGCTTCTGGAAGCTTCGTGATGGGAGGGGCTGGCTGTGGCAGTATCTGGGTCTCACTCTGATGGGTGAATCAGGGCCATGCTTAGTAAATCTTTAATGCAGTTTTCGGTTGATGGGTGTGGCTGTGTTCCCTCCATGTAGTTTGGCCTGAGGCCTAAGTATTGTAAGGGTGATAGCAGTAATGGCAACCTTCTTCAAAAGGACTTGTACCAGCATGTCACAGCTCCCAGGACTGTTGTATTCAATGCTCCTCACCCCATGGCATGCCAATATCGACCCACACCTTTGCCAGAGACTCTTGGACACTCACAGGAAAGTCTGTCTCAGCCTCTTTTGGGGTCACTGCTCCTTTCTCCTGGGTCCTGGTGTGCACAGTGTTTCGTTTGTGTCCTCAAGGAGTCTGTTTCCCCAGTCCTGTGGAAATTCTGTAATCAGCTCTCACTGGCCTTCAAAATCAAATTCCCTGGGGATTCTCAGTCCCTTTGCTGGATCCTCAGGTTGGGAAATCTGTTTTCAGCCCTAGAACTTTTGCAATAGTGTGAGAACTTTTTTGGTGTAATTGTTCTCCAGTTTGTGGGTCGTCTGCTGGGAGACTATATGGTGGGGCTAATGGTGACTTCCTCCAACAGGACTTATGTCACATGCTGTGCATCCCTGGTCTGCTGTAGCCAGAGCCCCTGTCCCCACAGCAGGCTACTGCTGACCTGTGCCTCTGCAGGAGACACTCCACAGGAGAAAAGGGAAAAAGATACGACACTGAAAGATGAGCTCTGCAGGTCGGTAGGTGCCCAATGTGCTACTGGAGAAGAGCAAAATAGCTCTAGAAGTAATGAACAGACTGATTCAAAATGGAAATGCCCAATTATGGATGTGTCTTGTGGTGAAAGTCAAGTCCGATGCTATAAAGAAGGTTGGGTCCATGAATCAAGGTAAATTGAAAGTGGTTAAACAGGAGATGGCAAGAATGAACCTCAACATTTTAGGAATCAGTGAACTAAAATGGACTGGGATAGGCAAATTTAATTCAGATGATCATTATATATACTACTGTTAGCAAGAATACCTTAGAAGAAATAAAATAGAAATGAAATAGTCAACAGAAGAGTCCAAAATGCAATACTTGGGTGCAATCTCAAAAATGATAAAATGATCTCTGTTCATTTCCAAGGCAAATCATTCAGCATCACAGTAATCCAAGTCTATATCCCAACCACTAATGCTAAAGAAATTGAAGTTGAACAGTTCTATGAAGACCTACAAGACCTTCTAGAACTAACAACAAAAAAAGATGTCTTTTTCATCATAGGGGACTGGAATGCAAAAGTAGGAATCAAGAGATATCTGGAGTAACAGGCAAGTTTGGCCATCAAGTACAAAATGAAGAAGGGTAAAGGCTAACAGAATTTTGCCAAGAGAACACACTGGTCATTACAAATACCTTCTTCCAACAACACGAGAGGACACTCTACACATGGACATCACCAGATGGGCAACACCGAAATCAGATTGATTATATTCTCTGCAGCCAAAGATGGAGAAGCTCCATACAGTCAGCAAAAACAAGACCGGGAGCTGACTGTGGCTCAGATCATGAACTTCTTATTGCCAAATTCAAACTTAAATTGAAGAAAGTAGGGGAAACCACTAGACCATTCAGGTATGACCTAAATCAAATCCCTTACGATTATGCAGTGGAAGTGACAAATAGATTCAAGGGATTAGATCTGATAGAGGGCCTTAAGAACTATGGACAGAGGTTTGGGACATTGTATGGGAGGGAGTGATCAAGAGCATCCCCAAGAAAAAAGAAATGCAATAAGGCAAAATGGTTGTCTGAGAAGGCCTTACAAATAGCTTATGAAAGAAAAGTGAAAGGCAAAGGAGAAAAGGAAAGATATACCCATCTGCATGCAGAATTGGAAAGACTAGCAAGGAGAGATAAGAAAGCCTTCCTCAGTGATCAATGCAAAGAAATAGAGGAGAAAACAGAATGGGAAAGACTAGAGATTTCTTTAAGAATAGAGATATCAAGGGAACATTTCATACAAAGATGGGTACATTAAAAGGCACAAATAGTATGGACCTAACAGAAGCAGAAAATATTAAGAAGAGGTGGCAAGAATATATAGAACTATAAAAAGAAATGATCTTAATGACCTAGATACCCATGATGGTTTGATCATTTACCTAAAGCCAGGCATCCTGGATTGTGAAGTCGAGTGGGCCTTAGGAAGCATCACTACTAACAAAGATAGTGGAGGTGATGGAATTCCAGCTGAGCTATTTCAAATTATAAAAGATGATATTGTGAAAGTGCTGCATGCAATATGCCAGCAAATTTGGAAAGCTGAGCAGTGGCCACAGGGACTGGAAAAGGTCAGTTTTCATTCCAATCCCAAAGAAAGGCAATGCCTAAGAATGTTCATACTACCACATAATTGCACTGATCTCACACACTAGCAAAGTGATGCTGAAAAAGTCAGCTAGGCTTCAACAGTACATCAACTGAGCATTTCTGCATGTTCAAGCTGGATTTAGAAAAGGTAGAGTAACTAGAGATCAAATTGCCAACATCCATTGGATCATAAAAAAGCAAGAGAATTCCAGAAAAAAAAAATCTACTTCTGCTTAATTGACTACGCCAGAGTCTTTGGCTGTGTAGATCACAATAGACTGTGGAAAATTCTTAAAGAGATGAAAATATCAGACCACCTTACCTCCCTCCTAAGAAATATGTATACAGGTCAAGCAGCAGCAGTTAGAATTGGACGTGGAACAACAGACTGATTCCAAATAGGGAAAAGAGTACATCAAGGCTGTATATTGTCACTCTGCTTATTTAACTTATATGCAAAGTACATCATGCGAAATGCCAGGCTGGATGAAGCACAAGCTAGAGTCAAGATTGCTGGGAGAAATGTTAATAACCTCGGATACTCAGATGACACCACCATTATGGCAGAAAGTGAAGAAGAACTAAAGAGCCTATTGATGAAAGTGAAAGAGGAGAGTGATAAAGTTGGCTTAAAACCCAACATTCGAAAACTAAGATCATGGCATCTGGTCTCTTCATTTCATGGCAAATAGATGGGAAAAGAATGGAAATAGTGAGAGACTTTATTTTGGGGGGCTCCAAAATCACTGCAGATGGTGACTGCGACCATGAAATTAAAAGACACTTGCTCCTTGTAAGAAAAGTTATGACCAACCTAGATAGCATATTAAAAAAGCAGAGACATTACTTTACCAACAAAGGTCCATCCAGTCAAAGCTATGGTTTTTCAAGTAGTCATGTATGGTTGTGAAAGTTGGACAGTAAAGAAAACTGAATGCTGCAGAATTGATGCTTTTGAACTGTGGTATTGGGGAAGACTCTTGAGAGTCCCTTGGACTGCAAGGAGATCCGACCAGTTCATCCTCAAGGAAATCGGTCCTGAATATTCGTTGCAAGGACTGATGCTGAAGCTGAAGCTCCGATGCTTTGACCACCTGATGCGAAAAACTGATTTATTAGAAAAGACCCTGCTGCTGGGATAGATTGAAGGCAGGAGGAGTAGGGGACGACAGAGGATGAGATGTTTGGATGGCATCACTGACTCAATGGACATGAGTCTGGGCAAGCTCTGGGAGTTGGTGATCAACAGGGAAGACTGGTGTGCTGCAGTTCATGGGATTGCAAAGAGTCATACTTGACTGAGTGATCTGAACTTAACTGTACATATTTCCTGTACCCCTAATTTCCCATGTTTCTCACTGCCCCTGCCAACTGGTGACTTTTTATATGTCTTAGGTCATGGCATGGACCACAGCATATCTAAGTGGTGGTTAAGTGGTCAGCAGAACAACAATGCCAAATCTAACTCCAGCACTACCCAAATCAGAAAAAGTTGGTCATTGGTCTGATATCTCACAATCAGGTGTATCAGGATATGCACTTGATAATTGACATTAATTCTGTTACATCAGAAAAGGTTCAGGAAAGATAAGGTGGGGCATGCTGTTGATCATTCACATTTAGTCTTTGTTAAGGTGAGCTATGCTCACTACTCTTTTCAGCACAGCTGGGAAATTCCTGGTGGAAGCTGGAAGTACTAGGAGATGGTATATCAAAGCTTAGGGTTGTTTTAATGCAGCTCAAATCAACAGTGCTTTGTTATAGAATAACTAATCCTGGACAGATGCCAGGGCAATAAATCCTGAGTACACTGGGATGTACAATTGCTGTGCTTAGACATAGCGTGACAGAGAAGCAAAGCCTTTCCCTGCCCTTGAGTGCCACCCACATCAAAGATGGAAGATGGAAAGTGGTTTTTAGCGCTCAGTCTCATGATGCTTTTGTCTTTTGTTATTTTCTGTGGATGCTACTCTAAAAGTACTTTATTGAACCTAGAGATCAAAACTCAGCTGAAGAGTTATAGGTTTACCATACAGTAATCTTTCAAGGACCTTTGAGAGATCGGCAAAAAACCAGCATGCACATCACCACTTCCTGCTTCTACAGGTATGAAAGACACTCCTAATTAATCCCTAATAGATCTTACACTATCCAGGACTGCCTTGCCTGATGTTTCTTTCATATATACGTTCATATATATATATATATATATACATATATATATATATGAATACACACACATACACACACACACTTTTGTAATGTATTTCTGAAAAAGTTGTGTTACATCACTTTTGTTAAATCATACTTTAATTGCACAAACACTTCACTATTTAATGAATCCCACTGTGACTATATTTGCAAATAGGCACCAATAAATTTTATTCTTATGTAACTTGCTTAAAATTAATCCATTATCCAGAAATGTAATTATAAGTAATGTATGTCATTATTAATCAGCCACGTAGAAGGGGTCAAAGAACCTTCCAAAATGATCAAAACCTCAAACTGTGCTTCTGCTAGCACTTCTGAATGTATCTCTAAACTTCTGAAAGTCAGGCACTGGCTAATATTTTCCCCAGCTGAGAGCAAGGCAATTTTTACAGTAATTCTCTACTCATTCAGGGTTTTCAGCTTGATAAAATGGCATTTGTTGAGATGAGTAAATATTAATGTTGTATTTATTCCTTTAATGATTATTTATCTTATGAATTCCATCATTTATCAACTAGACATTTAGCACAATATTTAGCACCAAAGAGAGAGAAAAGAGTCAGTGTCTGGAGGATTCCATAGCCTAAGGTAAATGGGAATATAGACAGTTTTGTAAATTTTTACAACTGTTTTGGAAAGGGATTTGATAATATTTCTTGATCATTTATTAGTTTCTAGGTCCTTGGGGCATACTTCAACATGTTTAATTTTTAAAAACACTGAAATTGTGGATAATAACCCATTTTTAGGAGTAAGACCTTTAAGATTAGTGGTGTGTAAGCTTCTTGCCCAAAGTCATTCAGCTGTGAGGTACAGTAGTGATAGTAGTGGGGAATAAAGTTTCCTTGAAAGTTCATTTGATGATAAAAATCCATGCATTTTAATTAACCTAATTAGCTTTTGTCTATCTGATAAGATAAAGATGCAAGATTTATCAACAGTTAACATCTGTCCCAGAAGAGTTTATCATATTTCCATCAAGAGTTAGACAAACAAGGAGAAATAAAATTTAAGAGGCCTTGGATGAAAAGCTTCCTGAGAAGGCCAGCTAGGGTGGGTGGGTGTGGGCACTGGACATCTCAACATTGATGTAAGATCGTTTAGCAGGGAGAGCCAAATAGACTCCAGAGAGTCTATTCAATTCAGTTCAGTTGCTCAGTCATGTCTGACTCTTTGTGATCCCACAGACGGTAGCTCACCTGGCTTCCCTGTCCATCACCAACTCCTGGAGCTTGCGGAAACTCATGTCCATTGAGTCAGTGATGCCATCCAACCATCTCGTCCTCTGTCTACTAGCAGAATTATTTCTTCCTGTTTTCCTTCTCCCTTACCTTCCTCTCCCTCTCTCTGGCTAGGGACTTTCTGATTATTTTCCACTCTACATTATTACAAAATAGAATGTAATTTCCCATGCTACACAGTAAATCCATGTTGCTTATCTATTTTATGTATAGTGAGTGCATGCGTGCTCAGTTGCTTTAGTCACGTCTGACTCTAGGACTCCATGGACTGTAGCCTACCAGGTTCCTCTGTTCGTGAAATTTCCCAGGCAAGAATACTGAAGTGGGTTGTCATTTCCTCCTACAGGGGATCTTCCCAACCCAGGGAATGAGTCTGTGTCTCCTACATCTCCTGAATTGCAGGTGGATTCTTTACTGCTGAACCACCAGGGAAGCCCTTTATGTATAGTTGTTTCAGCTGATCCCATACTCCTAATTTATCCGTCCACTCCTTCCCCTTTGGTAACCATAAGTTTGTTCTGTCTGTGAGTCTCTTTCTGTTTTGTATGTAGATTCATTTCTGTTATTTTGTAAGTTCCACATATAAGTGAATATATACTATGTAATATATGTATTTGTCTTTATCTGACTTTCTTCGCTTGGTGTGATAATTTCTAGGTCTATCCATATTGTTGCAAATGGCAATATTTCATTCCTTCTTTAAGACTGACTAATATTTCAGTTTATATACACACCACATCTTCTTAAACCAATCATCAGTTGATGGACATGCAGGTTATTTGGGTTGTTTTCATGTCTTGAAAAGCGAAAGTGAAACTCGCTCAGTCATGTCCGACTCTTTGCAACCCCATAGACTATACAGTCTATGCAATTCTCTAGACCAGAATACTGGAGTGGGTAGCCTTTCCCCTCTCGAGGGGATCTTCCCAACCCAGGGATTGAACCCAGGTCTCCTATATTGCAAACGAATTCTTTACCAGCTGAGCCACAAGGGATTATGGTAAATGATGCTTCTGTGAACATTGGGGTGCATGTAACCTTTCAAACTAGTCAGTCAGTCAGTTCAGTCACTCAGTCTTGTCCAACTCTTTGTCACCCCATGGATTGTAGCTTGCACGGCTTCCCTGTCAATCACCAACTCCTGGAGTTGCTCAAACTCATGTCCGTCGAGTCGGTGATGCCATCCAACCATCTTATCCTCTGTCATCCCCTTTTCCGACTGCCTTCAATCTTTCCCAGCATCAGGGTCTTTTCCAATAAGTTGGTTCTTCACATCAGGTGGCCAAAGTATTGGAGTTTCAGCTTCAACATCAGTTCTTCCAATGAATATTCAGGACTGATTTCCTTTAGGATCGACTGGCTTGATCTCCTTGCAGTCCATAGGACTATCAAGAATCTTCTCCAACACCAAATCAAAAGCATCAATTCTTCAGCATTCAGCTTTCTTCATGGTCCAACTCTCACATCCATACATGACTATTGGAGAAACCATAGCTTTGATTAGACAGAACTTTGTCAGCAAAGTAATGTCTCTGCTTTTTAATATGCTGTCTAGGCTGGTCATAGCTTTTCTTTCAAGGAGAAAGCGTCTTTTAATTTCATGGTTGCAGTCACCGTGTGCAGTGATTTTGGAGCCCAAGAAAATACAGCCTATCAGTGTTTCCTTTGTTTCCCATCTATTTGCCATGAAGTGATGGGACCAGATGCCATGATCTTAGTTTTTTGAATGTTGAGTTTTAAGCCAACTTTATCACTCTCCTCTTTCACTTTCATCAAGAGGCTCTTCAGTTTCTCCTCACTTTCTGCCATAAGGGTGACGTCATCTGCATATCTGAGATTATTGATATTTCTCCCAGCAGTCTTGTTTCCAGCTTGTACTTCCTCCAGCCCAGCATTTCTCATGATGTACTCTGCATATAAGTTAAATAAGCAGGTTGACAATATATAGCCTTGACGGACTCCTTTCCCAATCTGGAACCAGTCTGTTATTCTAAGTCCGAGTCTAACTGTTTCTTCTTGACCTGCACACAGATTTCAAGTTAGAATTGTAATTTTTTCCAGATGTATTCCCAGGTGTGGGATTGCTGGAAGAGATCTCCATGATGTTTTCCATAGTGGATGCAGCGATTTATATTCCCACTAACAATGTAGGAGGGTTCGCTTTTCTCCAAATGCTCTCCACCATTTATTATTTGTAGGCTTTTTGATAATTGCCATTATGACAGATGTGAGATAATATTTCATTGTGGTGTTGATTTGTGTTTCTCTAATAATTAGCAATGTTGATCATTTCATGTGCCTGTTGGTCATCTGAATGTTTTCTTTGGAGAAATGTCTACTTAAGTCTTCAGCCATTGTAAAATTTTGTTTATATTGAGTTGTATGAGCTGTTTGTATATTTTGGATATTAATCTCTTGTGGGTTGCATCATTTGCAAATATTTTCTCCCATTCTGCAGGTGGTTTTTTAATTTTATTGATTGTTTCATTTGACATGCAAAAGGTTTTAATTAGGTCCCATTTGTTTACTTTTCCTTTTTTTTTCTTTTGCCTTGGAAGACTGGTCTAAGTAAATAATGTTATGTTTTATGTCCTAGAATATTTTGCCTATGTGCTCTTCTAGGAGTTGTATGTTGTCATATTTAGATATTTAAACCATTTTGAGTTATGAGGCTGTCTAGCTTTCCCAATATCACTTGCTGAAAGTACTGCCTTTTCCTCATTGTATATTCTTGCCTCCTTTGTCATATTAATAGATTAGTTGACTATAGGTTTGTAGCTTTATTTTTGGGCTCTCTATTCTGTTCCATTGAACTGCATGTCTGTTTTTGTGCCAATATCAAGCTATTTTGATGACTTAGCTTAGTAGTATTGTCTGAAGTCTGACAGGGTTATGCTCTTTTTCCTCAGGATGTTTTGGCAGTTCTGTGTCTCTCATGGTTCCATATAAATTTTAGGGTTGTTTGTTCTAGTTCTGTGACAAAGTCATGAATATTTTGGTAGTGATCACATTAAATTTGTAGATTGCTTTGAGTAGTATGGCCATCTTACTAGTATTCTTCTGATCCAAGAACTTGGGATATATTTCCCAAGTTTGAATCATCTTTAATTTTCTTTATCCTAGTGTTTGGGATGTGTGGATTTACAGGTTTGGAGCCTCAGGTGGGAAAGCTGTATTACTCTATATGGTTTTTTATCGTGAAGACCCAAGCATATTCACATGTTGACTGTGTTCCAAAAGAGCAAAAGCAGAAACTTCAAGATATCCTTAGGCTCAGGCTCAGAACTTACCCGAAGTCCCTCCTGCTTCATTCTGTTGTCAAATAAAGTCAGAGGGCTAGCCCATATTGAATATGTGGTGGGGAAATAATACCTGATTCTTGATGGGAAAACTGCAAAGCATCTGTGGCTATTGGCAATATACAACACTTTTGGATGGAGAAGTAAATATTCCTGGTCTATTATTAGTGATTGCCAATGGCAAATGTCTTCTTGAATGCCTAGCTAATCTGTATCACTTGTCACTTCCAATAACCTTAACTCTGAAGAAACTCTGAGAGCAATGTTTCCTGTGCAGAGCCATGAAAAGTTTTCTACAAAAAGAAAGACGTTTGTTACATTAAATTTTTTGAATTAGCCACATTATAGTTGAGCTTCAAACCTGGATTCACATTTTAACTTGAGTTGTTTTCAAGCTTTAGATGTTGAAGAAATGTTACTATTTCTGTAGCTATGTTCTTTGAATTATAGAATTCAGGCATAGGTTCTACACTAAATTTACATGAATTTTTCAAAGGGGAAAGTTTAACAGTCCTGTGAACATTATCTCCTGAAAATTTTGAGAAATTCATAGAGCTTCAAAATGATAATTAAAAAAAAAATAAGCACACGTTTATTTCCCCAGATCTTTGGAAATCCAAGATCGAACATTATTAGATATCCCAGAAATTACTAGATGTGATTACAGACTTGGTCATTATTTCTTCTTATTTTCCAATTTTTTATGGTTTGAGCCCCTGATTACTTAATCACCACAAGTTTGATTGCCCAAATAGCTCCCTAAGAGTATCTTGTAATTGGTGGGGCAGTTACTTCAAAGATTACTTAATGTGTGTTCCCAAGCACTAGTCAGCCCTGTGTTTTGAATTATGTTCCATTCCATGTTCCACATTGCCAGGTCTTTTAGAGAGACCTCATCATCACTTGTACTGGTCACTATAGGAATGCCAACATTTCTATTAAGAATACCATTTCCAGAGTGTTTCCAAATTCCCAAGTTCATGGATATCAGGAAAGTGGTGGGTTCTAGTTAGAGATGGAGAGATGGATGTATTTGACAACTATGTGACATATTGTGCTGGGCTTCATAGTAGCTCTGTTTGTGGAACCTAGAGTTCCTTTTAAGCAGTTACTTTAACTTCATTCCACTAACCTCCATATTGTATTGCTTAACTGTCCAAGGATCTTTGACTTAAATAATTTGAACTCTTACTGTGGCAAGCAGGCACTGTCCAGGGTGCTGGAGATGGAAGTGAACACAGTATTTCAGGTCTATTCAATTATAAGAGAAAGAGACAGACAGAAAAGACCCTACCCTCATGAATGTCAAGCTTACTACTCTACTTCTCTTCCCTGCCCTAAGCCTGACTAAAACTTCCTTATGCTTATGAATAGATATTAAAATCTCCTGAGGAGTGCAGAGGGAGATGATGGAGATGGTTTGCTGCAGGAGTCTGTAGCTGTGCCTGCCAAAAATGCCCTGTTAACATTTACAGGACCTCAACTGAACAGATTTACAAAGGATATATTTAAATAATGTCAAATACATTGGTTGAAACTTGAAAATTTTGACTTGTTTTATTTTAAAGACTGCTAGTACTCAACCCATGGACCGAGGAGCCTGGTGGTCTACAGTCCATGGGGTTACAAGAGCAACGACTAAACGATTAAACCACCACACTCAGCTTAAATGTCCTTCCACACCCCCCACCCCCTCCATCCCTGACGGCTTAGTTTGAATGAATGCACAGGGCATCAGGTAATCAAGTAGGTACAGGTTTGGGAAATTGATTGAATTGAAACAGAGAACTTGAAATACCCAACATATAGCTAGATTGCATTTTTCATTTTCCATTTGGGCACCTCAGCATTTTGTTGTAAGGATCAGGGAGTGAGTCTAGCATAACTTTAACACAGGCAACCTGCTTTATGTATAAGAGCAAGTTACATTCATTGAGTTATGTAGTGTTTGGAGGTAAACTTAACAGTTGGGCTGAATTTATATGAAGTCTCTCAAAATAGTGGGATCCATAAATATTTTAAAGTAAGAAACATGAAAAGGCAGAAAATTTGACTTGGAATTAGGAAGGAAACAGAAAAGTTTTTTGTATGAGATAATTGTTTCTGAAATAGGAAATAGAAGATAAGTTCTTTTGCTATGTATTTACATATACAATCAGTCCCCTTTTGGAAGGTGAAAGCTTTTAATTTTCAGTTTTATTATTTTTAGTTGCTGTTTATTGTGTACTTAATACCATATGCCAGAATTTCATGTCTAAAAAACATTATGTACATCCCCTTATATGCTCAAGCAAATGAAGATACAGATACTAATATTCCTGTTTAACATAATGAGGAAACTGAGGCACAGAGAGGTTAAATGACTTGACAAAGATTGCATAGTCTGCTAGAAATAGATGTTTAATTCAAAACAGAGAACTTAGATTTCTAAGCCATTTTTTTTTTAAACTCCCAGTCAATACTACATTCTGAAATGTGTATTTCCAGAGTTGAGGGTAGCATCTTTGTATCACAAAGGATGATTGGATTTCAAATTCTGTATCCCTCAGCTTCAGTTCTCTTATCTTTAAAATGGAGGGGGGCCACTATTATTTGCTTTATAAATAAAAATAAGGGGTTTCTCTGGTGGTCCAGTAGCTAAAACTCTGCACTCCCAATGCAGGCAGCCATGGTTTGATCTCTTGTTGGGAAACTGGATCCACATGCTGCAATTAAGTATTCACATGCCACAACTAAGGATTCCCCATGCTACAACTAAAAAGATCCTGCGTGCCTCAACTAAGACTTGGCACAGCCAAATAAATAAATGATAATTTAAAAAGTAAAAATGGAACAATGTTTTGGAAGAGCAAATGCATTTTTCTGGTCTTCCCTGGTGGCTCAACAGTAAAGAAACTGCCTGCAATGTAGGAGATACAGTAGATGCTGGTTCGATCCTTGGGTTGTGAAGATCCCCTGGAAGAGGGAATGGCAACTCATTTCAGTATTCTTGCCTGGAGAATTACATAGAGAGAGGAGCCTGGTGGGCTGAAGTCACAAAAAGTTGGAATAACTGAAGCGACTGAGCACAAGCACATGCATTTTTCTAGTAACATTCACAGGACCTAGAAGTGGTATAAGGTTCACAAATATTTATTGACTTGAATATGACATAGAAGCTATTTCATACTATTTTTATCCAAGTTTCAAGGGGATATTGAAATAAAATTACACACATGGTGGCCTTGCACATTTATACTAAATCTGAAGTGAATGTAGTGAAACCAGAGGTCAGCAATGCCAAAGATAATCCACCCCACCAAATTCAGTGAACTATATGAAAAGAACTGCTTCAAAAAAAGATTAAATTACTTAATAATGTATATATATGAATAATAATATTTTTGGCTATGCTTTAAATAAGGGTGTGTGTGCATATTCCAGGGATGAAATACTAATATATTTTTCAAACATTTTCTTTTTATGGCTACCTATTTATGCCCCTCCCATAGCAGAATTGTAGTATTTAAAGCCTATTTCATATTTTAAGTCAAATGGAGTCTCATTACTATAAAACTTTTTATTAACCTGATTTTGCCCAAACTACTAGACAAGTCTGAACCTTATAACATAAATTCAGCCTATTAATAGGGTTAGCTCTCTCTTATAACAGGTGTATGTTATATAAACTGGAGCACAGTTTACTTGACTTGATTCGTAACCATGCCTTATGAGGACTGATGCAAGCTACCAGCGACATTTTTGCCAGGAGAAAAGAAGTCTTGGTGGACACAACAGTTTTGCATACATGTTTGAAGCATTGTCATGTTACAAAGAGAATTTGGTTTTATGTGGCCACAAGGAGTAAAATTAGGATGATGGATGGAAGCCACAGGATGACAGATTTTAGCTGAGTACCAGAAAGAGTTTTCTAACAGTTTCAGCTCTCCAAAGATGCCTCAGGAAGTGGTAAATTACCAGTGTCCAATCTCTGGATGTGTTCAAGCAGAAGGGATTCTAGCACCTATAGGAAAGTTGACTCTTTGGTGCTTCGGGACTTCTGAGGAACCTCAAGCCAAAGACAGAAGCAGATGAAAGCCTTCTCCGCTTTGCTCACCATGGAAAAATCTTTGTTACAGATCTTACACACCCACTGGTAAAGCTTGTATTTCTTTTAGGTTTTTCAGTTAATATGGAAAACACGATAACTAATCCAAAGAGCTGGTATTTGATCTTGGCTATTGAATCTCTTGCCTTAGAATATAAATCCTTCACTAGTAAAAGTTTTTCATCTCCTTTTATAAACTTTCCTGATCTATCCAATCTTTACATATTATTGTTCCTTAGAACTTGGCTTTTTCCCTCTTTTCTGACTCTACCTTTTTACCACTGGTGAACTTAGACCTCCATGGCTTTAAACACTATCTATACCTGAAGACTTACATGTTCACATCTTTTGAGTTTGAAACCTATATATCCCCTGTCTACTTGACATCAACATTTGGATGGTTTAGAAGCATTTCAAACATTGTACATCCCAGATCTATTTTCTAGTCATCCTCCAGTAATACTGTTTCTCTTTGTTTATCCATCTCAGGAAATGGCACTATTTAAACACTTAACATAGGAAACATGGGAGTCCCTTTTGATAGATTCTTCTCATTCATTCTCCTCATAAAGGTTTTAGTTCCAGGTGAGACATGGAACGGAACACACACTCTTCTTTCTGGCTTTGCCTTTAACACCTTCACCAGACCGCTGTGGTAGGCTTCTAACTGTTTCCTCTGGTTCTACTCTACCCCTCACCCACACATCTCCTCCCCTTCCTTGCCTTCAATGTATTGTTTATGACTTAGTAAAATGAATCTTTTCGGTTCCTTTGTGCATCACTTTATAAAAGAGAAAAAAATTAAGAAATAATTACAGACCCATAATAAATTGTAGAACAATTCCAGAAAGGTCCCATTCAGAGTAATATTTAACCTTGTTATGTCACTATCTTGCTTAAAGTTCTTTATTCAGTTCAGTTCAGTTGCTCAGTCGTGTCCAACTCTTTGCGACCCCATGAATCGCAGCATGTCAGGCCTCCCTGTCCATCATAAACTCCTGGAGTTTACTCAGACTCATGTCCATCAAGTCAGTGATGCCATCCAGCCATCTCATCCTCTGTCATCCCCTTCTCCTCCTGTTGCCAATCCCTCCAAGCATCAGGGTCTTTTCCAATGAGTCAACTCTTTGCATGAAGTAGCCAAAGTATTGGAGTTTCAGCTTCAGCACCAGTCCTTCCAGTGAACACCCAGGACTGATCTCCTTTAGGGTGGACTGGTTGGATCTCCTTGCGGTCCAAGGGACTCTCAAGAGGCTTCTCCAACACCACAGTTCAAAAGCATCAATTCTTCGGCGCTCAGCTTTCTTCACAGTCCAACTCTCACATCCATACATGACCACTGGAAAAAAATAGCCTTGACTAGACGGACCTTTGTTGGCAAAGTAATGTCTCTGCTTTTTAATATGCTATCTAGGTTGGTCATAACTTTCCTTCCAAGGAGTAAACGTCTTTTAATTTCATGGCTGCAATCACCATCTGCAGTGATTTTGGAGCCCCCAAAAATAAAGTCTGACACTGCTCCCACTGCTTCCCCATCTATTTCCCATGAAGTGATGGGACCAGATGCCATGATCTTAGTTTTCTGAACGTTGAGCTTTAAGCCAATGTTTTCACTCTCCTCTTTCACTTTCATCAAGAGGCTTTTTAGTTCTTCTTCACTTTCTGCCATAAGGGTGGTGTCATCTGTATATCTGAGGTTATTGGTATTTCTCCCAGCAATCTTGATTCCACCTTGTGCTTCTTCCAGCCAGTATTTCTCATGATGTACTCTGCATATAAGTTAAATAAGCGGGGTGACAATATACAGCCTTGAGGTACTCCTTTTCCTGTTTGGAACCAGTCTGTTGTTCCATGTCCAGTTCTAACTGTTGCTTCCTGACCTGCATGTAGGTTTCTCAAGAGGCAGGTCAGATGGTGTTTATGCCCATCTCTTTATAGAGCTTTTTAAATTTTTGTTGGGAAAGTAAATATTGCTATTGTAGCCTATAAATCCAAGCCTGATCTCTGCCCTTCTGCTGAGTTCTCCAGCTTTCTTTTTAATCTGCCTTTCCTCTCACTCACGGCATTTCACTTACTCTGCTTCTTGTCCTCAGAATCTCTCCCCAGCTTAGTGTCCTTTCTCCATGCTGTGTCTTCCTACTCACCCTTCAGACCTTAGTGTAAATATCACACAATCAATTCATTGTTTGCCAAACCCGTAGTCTAAGTCAGCTCCCTCTGTTATGGCCTCTCATTTATGTGTCTTTTTTTATAGCATAGTACTTATTAATATTATTTGCCTAATTCCTTATCTGTGTCTTTCACTGCACTTTAAGCAATCTTTGTTCTAAGATCACCACCTTGCAAATAGTAAGTTTTTTTGTTTTTACAATTTTCCAATCAATGAAGTTTAGTGTATCCAAAAGGGAGAATTGTTGTTGGTACTTCTTCTTGAGCGCTGAGAGCTCTGAGGGGAACGTTAAGTTAGAATTGGATTCAAATGTTAGTTAATTGATTGCTTGATGTATATCTTTGATCAGTATTTAAATACCTGAAGCCTCAGTTTACTCATTCAGAATATTACCTTTTATTGATTCTTGTAAAGATTAAATGATTAAGGCAGGGCAGTATCTAGCATGGTCCCATGTACTATACTGTCAAATTTTAGACACAGTGGTTCTTAAACTCTGTGTGTTAGGACAACCGGCACATGCACGGACACACACATACAAAAACTCAACAACACAGTGTCTAAATATTCCCCAGGATATGGTATATACTTTTCTTTACTTTCCAAATGACATCATTCAGATTATGATCCTAGATTGCTTGTCAGATTTTTTATATTGTACTTCTAATTTCCTAAAATTAGTTTTAAGATATAAATTACAACTTTGGGCTTATTTTCCTTTTGCCTACATCTTACCATGAAATATATGATAAGTAAACATGAATTCTCCTAGACTAGAATTCTTTTCTGTTTTTCCAGCTTAGGCAATTCTGTTTCCTTTGAAGAAAACCTTGGAAATCAGGACTTACGTAGATTCTATGTTAACTTGTAGAGTACAGATAAGGCAATGATATATTCTAAGAGCTGGCAAATAGGGCTATGTCACCATACAGAGGTTGATTTTTATAATTGTCCCTGAATTGATGAATCAGGGATTTAAAAAACAAAAAAGTTTGGGGTAATGGCAACAAAAATGACAGAGAAGTGACTTCTAAAAATTCTTTCCTCCATGAAAGTAATGAAAACACTGGGAAAAATCATCAGAATCAGCTTTTTTTAGGCTCTGGATATTAACCAAAGGCTTTCAACAATCTGAGGAGTGTTAATCCAAGAGAAACAGCTTTCTTGAGTAACCCCAGTAAGAACATATTAGACTCTGCTGGATTTTAATTTTTCCTGTCCTCAGTCCCTTCCTCATCTCTAAATGGGTGAAAAATAGCATCCTGGTAGTCACTGGAGGTAGTAGAACTTGATTGGAGCTACTTCAAAATCCCATTATCAGGAAGTTGCCATTATGTGCAACTTAACTGGAGAATACCTGCGGTGATCTTCCAAAAGACTGTATTCACAAAGCCATCTTTGACCTGACTCAGAGTTTGATGATGTGACCATCCCTTTCTTTGGAAGTATTTATCCAAAAAATAAGTAAATAGGTAAAAATCAGATGCAGTTGTTTAATATCTCAGGATGCCTGAGATGGTTGAACATAGTTGAATCAAACAATAGGCTAACAAAAAGCACAAAAGGAAAAGTTGAGAAATGAGATGTCCACAAGAAACTAAAAAATTCTGCTGTATTTCTGTTAATATAGAAGGCTAGATGCATATATAGACCTGTGCACATTCTTGTGGCTGTGTGGATCCTGAAGACCTGATATAGTCCTAAGGTTTCACCTCTGGCCAATGTTAAGGCTCTATGTATACAGGAAATAAAGACAGAGTAAAAATTTTGTCTGAGAATTGAGAGCATACCCCAAAATGCACAGAGTCCTTGGCAAAGATGAGGAGACTTATTGCTTGTAGGCATTTGAGAAAATATGTGCACAATCATTATCTGACCACTAAGCAAAACACACACACACACCACACACACACACATTTCAGTGGCTATATGCAACAAAGAATACAGACTTGAAAGAATTCACCAACACCCGTGCCAACAGCAGACTGCAGCAACAGTATACATTGAGGAAGGAGAAGCTGATGTACAGAGCTGCAACGTTACCTTATTTAAAATGGTCATTAAAAAAATTATAAGACATGTAAACACATGAGAAACTGTGATTCACACACAGGAAAAAAGGAAGCATACAGAAACTGTTCCAGAATAAATCTAGATTTTTTGCTTATAGCAAAAAATTTTAAATCAAATTTCAAGATATTCAGATAATTATAAGAAACCGTTTGTAAAGTACTAAATGAAAGTGTGAGAAAGATGTTTCACTAAAGCATATAAAGAGACTCAAATTATTAAAAAATAGAAATTCTAGAATGGGAAAGTAGAATAAGTGAAGTGAAAAATTCACTATACAGTCATAATCTTCAATTTGAAGATAAAGCAGTAAATTTGAATGTAGATCAGGTGAGATTATTCAGTTTGAGAAACAAAAGGAAAAAAGAATAAAAGAAGGCGAAGAATCTGAGAGACTTGTGGTTTACCACTAGGTGTATCAATATATGCATTATATGAGGCTCAGAGGAAAAAAAGAGATGGGAATAGAAGTAATATTTGAAAAAATAATGACTGAAAACCCCCCAAATATGATGAATAGTGTTAATATATCATCTAGGAAGCCAAATGGACCTTAATAGGATAAACTCAGATAGATCCACAGCAGGATATGCCACAACTGCACTTCTGAAAGCCAAAGAAAAACTTGAAAGCAGCAAGAGGGAAGTGATTCATTTTGGACAAAATACCTCAATATGGGAGCCACTCATATTCTCATTAGAAGTCATTGAGACAAGAATACAATAGAATGAATATTCACTGTGCCAAAAGAAAAAAAAATACTGAGCCCAAAATTCTATACAGATCATAAATGTAAGAGAAAAACATTTCCAGGTAAACAAAAACTGACAGGATTTGCCACTAGCAAACCAGTCCTGAGAGAATTATAGGAAGACCCTAACGCTGACATGGAAGGACACTAGCAATAACTTGAATCCACAAGAAGAAAGGAAGAAAACCAATGAAAGTAATAATGTATTTAAATGTAAGCATACAGTCTAAATGTATTTTTCTTTGTAACTTCTTTCTAAAAATCATACCTGATTTTTAAGATAATTGCATAAAGCAGTGATGGTTATAAAATTGTGTTTATGAGCATCAGTGTGTAGAAATGTAGCTTGCATGACAGTAAATGAGGGGGAGGTAATAGAAATATATAAGAGCAAAGTTTTTGTTTGCTACTGAAATTAAGTTGAAATTAATCCAAACTAGATCATTATAAGCTTTAATTATAATCCCCAGGGCAACTGCTAAAAAAATAACACAAAAAGTAGTAAAAGAATTATATGGAAATGAAAAAGGTACATAGGGAAATAGGTTTTTAACAAAAAAATAAGGCAGTAATGGAGAAAGAGAAGAACAAAAAGACTCAAGACATATACAAAATAAATAGCAAAATGGCAGTACAAATTTTACTTACCATTAATTATGTTAAATGGAAGTAGGTTAGACACTCTAATAAAAAGGCTAATTTGACAGAATATTTTTTATGTGATACAAATACACAGTATTTGCAAGAGCTATACTTTAGATTAAAAGACAAAAATAGGTCTAAAGTAAGAGATTGGAAAAATACATACCAAGCAAAAAGTACCAAAGGATAACTGGAGGTTTAGCAACACCTGTTTTTTCATTAAAATGCCCTTCTTTAACTCTTAACAACAGTTTTTTGCCTTTTAGCTTATTTTTTTCTGATATTAATCTGTATTAATATCATATTATTAAGCAATGATTACTAATTCCTGACCCAGAGATCGAACTTGGGTCTCCTGCATTGCAGACAGATTTTTTATCATCTGGGGTACCAGAGAATCCCAATTAATTGTTATGATAAATAGTAATTCAGTAATTAATAATAAATATATTAAATCACTTAACAAAAATGCAATGTAATAACATTTATTGTACTGTTCATTTATCTGATAATGATCTAATATTCAGAACATATAACGAAATTTTACAACTTAACTATTAAAAGTCAAATAACCCAGTCAAAAATGGATGAAGCATTTGAATAGATATTTCTTCAAAGATGTAGAAATGGCCAGTAATCATAGGAAGGCATTTTCAAAATTATTAGACATCAGGAAAACATAAATAATGCAAATCAAAACTACTACACTGAAATACCATTTTTAACCAATTAGGTTGGCTATAATAAGAAAGAGAGGAATAACTATTGATGAAGTGGTGGGGAAATCAGACCTTCATACATTACTAATGGGAATGTAAGGTGAAGCAGCTGATTTACAAGTTTGACAGTTCCTCAATAAAGTTAAACATAAAGTTTCTTTATGACCCTATTTATATACATGAGAGAAATTAAAGTATATCTTCAAAAATAATTGTACACAAATATTTATTGGCATTGTTTACAGTAGCCAAAAGCAGAAACAACTCAAATGTTCATCAGTTAATGAATGAAGAAAGAAATGTGGTATATGCAAATGGTGGAGTATTATTCAGCCCTGAAAGTGAATAAAGTAGCTATTCATGCTACAACTGGATGAACCTTGGAAATGTTATGATAAGTAAAGAAGCCAGACACAAAAGGCCATATATTGTGTAGTTCCATTTATATGAAATGTTCAGAATATGCAAGTCCATAGAGAAAGTGAGTAGACCAGTGTTTGCCAGAGACCAGGAGTTCATATTGGATGTAGGGGGTAGCAAATGGAGTTTTGGGAGCATAATCTTGTGAATATACTAAAACTTACTGAACTATACTCCTTAAAAGGGTAGGTTTTATGGCATAGGAATCTTGTCTCAATATTTTAAAAAAAAGAACTAATAAGCAAAAAAGATATTAATATGTATTTACTCTCTTTCCTGTGCCAGATACCAGTACAGCTTTATCTCTTTGCTTCCCCCTGCACACGTTATTTAACATATGCTGAGTGTGAGGCTCAGGAAGGTGAAGTGTCAATGTTAAAGTCACATAAATCATTGTAGGAAATCACAGAAACATTTCCAGAATTCTGCTCCATTTGTTTCTTTTAGCATGCTTAGTAAAATGAAGTATCCTTAAAGTTGGTAAATATTTAGCTAATACTTGATAAATTCAGTGAAAGGAACCAAGGAAATTTGCAAATGTTGAAACTTGGCCATGAATTGTATATATATTTAATAAACATGCAATGAGAATCTGCTCAAGTACAAGTGCCCCTATACATTTAACATGTATTTGTTAGGATCAACAAGTGTCCAGTGCTTTGGTCTTTGGAAGACCACACATCTGTGAGAATACACATCTGTTCTTCACAATCTAGTGTTTGATATCATCCATCCTCTATTGGTTGTTTAGTCGCTAAGTCATGTCTGACTCTTTGCAACCCCATGGACTGTAGCCTACCAGTCTCATTTGAACATGGGATCCCATTCCCTTGTCCAGGGAATCTTCCCATCTCAGGGGTTGGACCCACGTCTCCTGCAAGTCTCCTGCATTGCAGGCAGATACTGAGCCACCAGAAAAGCTCATCCATCCTCTATTAGATGCCAGGCAATATGCTGCACCATCAGGCTACAAAGTTGAGTACATCTTCACAATTCTGAGAGAGCTGATTTTCCACTTAAGAGTGAGTTTCAAAGAATGGAGGGAAGAGGCTTGGTGGCTGGAGCAAAGAATTGAGAAATTTTTCTTTCCTTTCCTCAGCGGTGGCTTCTGATAAAAAAACTTGCAAAGGTGATGATGTGGTGTATTTCCCTGAGGTCTCCTTTATTTCTGCTGGATTTATAATTCATATGTAGAAACATTTTGGCTTGTAGCTTTGCACAATTAAAATAATTTATTCAAACAGAAAAAAGATGTCCATTCACAGAAAGTAGTTTTCTATGAACAACATATCAACACTTTCAAAAGAAAATATGCAAGAGGATTATTGGTAGCTAAATTTTTATTATCTTGTGAATAGCCAAGCCAGAATTTGTAAAGGACCATTAGCCAATACCTAATTCTGAAAACATTATGGCATCTTAGGTAGTTTCAGCTTTATATTTTGCTCAAGATATAATATGGTGGATGATTCCTTTGAGAGCCACTCTGAGCCATTATTTATGTACTGACTCTGAATCACCAGTTCCCTTTCATTTTGAGTTCTTTCTTTCTCCCTAGGTATCATAAACTTCAAATTTGCTTGTGTTATAATTTGGCTCTTTCCTTGATCAGCTAAATTCTGTGCATTGTGTTCCAAATACTTTTTGAAAAGTCAGAAAATGGAAAATTTCCTTTATAGGTTTCAGCATCCCCAAAGGGAAACAAATGATTTAACCAATATAATCAACAACTATGTTTCCTAAAAGAAAAACTGATGTACAGTGAGTGTATCATTCAGAATGTTTTAGGCTGCAAATAAGAAAACATATTGACTCAAATTGAATGAACAATAAAACAAGTTATTATATTAGAGAAAAAAACAAAAACAGGTGTTTTAAAGGTAAGGCAGTCTCTAGGCAAAGCACCAATAATGGTTTAATGATGTCATCAAGGCTCTAGGTTGTTCTGCTGCCTAGGCTGTGTCCTCATTCTAAGACTGGCTTCACCAATGGTAGTAAGAAGGCTGCCAGCAGCATTTCATTATCTGTGGTCTGAGCCAATTTAGGACACATAATAAACTCTCCAGCCTACATCCCTGCCAATTGCCGGGGGAATTCATAGGCTAATAATTTAGACTACTCTGGTTTTATCCTTGAACCTGAGGGAATCTTACCCTGAGTTACAGAATTTATACCTTAAAGGAGAAGAAATCTGAATAGGTGATCAAAATCATTGCCACATATGTTTTGATTCCTCATCTGAAAATAGAGCAAAGGATTTAAAATTTCAACTAGTTGGGTTATAAGGTTTCCATATAGATGTGTAAGAAAAGAAACACTTGAGCTAAAGCTTAGCTAAATTTAAAGTTAATATTAAATTTGGAGTCCAAGAGAGATCAGACTGAACCCACAGGGACATTCCCTTTTATAGCTTGCTTGAGAGGCATGATAGCATGATAATTTGGTGTGTTTTGAAATCAAGGAGTTCAGGTATGCTTATATCCCTTACCATCTGCATAATTATGGGACAAGTATGTAAACCTTAGTTTTCATATCTGTAAAAAGGGGGGAATTATGCCTCACTCATTAAGCTGATATTTGATAAGTGTCAAATTGCTGGCACATAAAAAGTTTTCCCAGTTTCCACATTGGAAAACTGAAGAAAAAATCAGTCCTTAGTCTATGAATCCTCTGGTAAGTGTAAGTTGATGGTAGCTGAGCCTCCCTGGGCTTTATGTAGAAAAATTTCGTAAGAAATTTACATGGTTCCCTTATGAGAGGAACGCTTTCCACTGGAATCTTAAGAAATCTTTCCACTCTGCCCTAGCCAGAATCCACCAGGGGAATGAACTTTCTTCATATCACAGAGACAGTAAAGCATGAACTGCTTCCAAACTCTTTAGCCTCTGCTGTAAAAATGTCATGGGAGATTACAGTGGAAGCCAAGGTCCATTTGAGAGGTGGACATCATACTCACATACCTGAAAGCTTTACATCTCAGGTATCAATGAGAAACAAAAAGAGGCCAGGTTTTTAATTACAGAACACTTTAAATAAGATACTTTGCAACATGAATCCAGGGATATGAACTATTAATTTTTCTTATTCATTAAAATTAAAATAGCAATGAATAGAAATATGCTTTGTTGTAGGTATCATAGAATAAAATATATCTTGCAAGTTATTTTGGTTTTGCTTATTCTTTTAAAATTTACTTTAATAAATCAGTTAGTTTGAAATATCCATGGTACTATTAATGAAGTATTATTATTTTTAAAAAATCCATATCCTCAAATCAGTTTCCAGACTCTGGAGATTAAAAAAGAGAAGGTTAGCTTTGCACAGTGGTTCATGAGTTCTTTATTTATTTTGGAATCAGACTTTTCAATTAAGTCAAATAAAACTAGGTATTAGTAATCACTAAAAACTGATTTAAGCCACAGTCAATTTAAAAATTGGCAGCAATTTAAAATTAGTAGCAGTTTAAAAATCTCTCTAACCTACCACCACATCAAAGCAATTTTACATAAGTGGTTTGCTTTTTTCTGTGGCACATTGAAAATGTACAGTTAAAGACGAAACTCCAGGAAGAAAGGATCCTATAATTTGATGGAAGGGGATGTTCATGCAGGTGTTGAAGAGCACAATCTCCTCCTGTTCCTCAAATGAACCTTGTGCACAGCTAATTAGAATTATAAGGATACATGTGGCACGGAAGTCATTGGCACCTGCTGTTTCCCATTCCACTCTGCAGATGTATTTTTCTTTTTACATAGATTTGCCCCATTCTGTCACCAGCACCACCTGCCTTTGGTAGTGAAATACTTTTATTTCCCTGCCCTCTGTTTATCAGTTAATAACACATATAAGAATATTAAAGATTGATTTTATAACTGCATAAATCAGCTACAATGTCTTCTCTAATTGAAAAACTGATATCTATGTGTGTGTGTCTATATATGTGTGTAAGTGACAGTTGCTCAGTCATGCCTGGCTCTTTGCAACCCCATGGACTGTAGCCTGCCAGGCTCCTCTGTCCATGGAATTCTCCAGGGAAGATTACTGGAGGGGGTTGCCATTTCCTTCTCCAGGGGATCTTCCTGACCTAAGGGTCCTGCACTGCAGGAGAATCTTTACCATCTGAGCCACCAGAGAAGTCTATTATTAAGAGACATTTCAAGTATAAAGACAGGTCAACTTAAAAAGTATCAGCAGATACAGGCTTCATTTTATCTTATAGCATATAGACAATACATTAGAATATGTAATGAATCCATACACCTTTTCCAAAGGAATACCCAAGACAGAAGGAGCAATTAAGTTATAAATGACAGTCATCAATCAGAGGAAATAATTTAGATGAAGCTTTTCTCTCTCAAAGAGATGGGGACTGAGCAAGTGGTCAGGAAGGAAATACAATGTGCTTTTAACTTTGTATGAAAAATAATGTTCAGTTCCACGTTGCTGAACATAGTTCTGTTTTTGCCAAATAAATCCTCTACTTCAAATTAATGTCCAAATGGTTTATTAAAACTCCGCTTCTGGCCTTTGTTTTAAAGTCTGTTACTTTTGTTGCCACCTCCTGATCGCTGTCCTCTGAAGCTTCTGCTTCTTTCCCACTATCCCCTGACACCTTGGTTGCCTTCACACTGTCCCCTGAAGACTTGATTGCCATCCCGCTGTCCTCGGAAGTCGTATATGTACATATATGTGTATATGTATATGTCTGTATATGTGCATATAATTGTGTTGAAGGGAAGTGAAATATACAAAAGGAAACTGTAAATTTAAATAAAAAGAATACCTATTGATACATGCTAAGCATAGGTGAGAGGAGCAACCCCATCTCCAAGGAGCGGCGGCTGCGCAGGGAGGGCCGAGAGGAGCTACCCCACGTTCAAGGTCAGGGGGACTGCATGAGGAGATACCCCTCGTCCAAGGTAAGGAGCAGCGGCTGTGCTTTGCTGGAGCAGCCATAAAGAGATACCCCACATCCAAGGTAAGAGAAACCCAAATAAGACGGTAGGTGTTACAAGAGGGCATCAAGGGCAGACACATTGAAACCATAATCACAGAAAACTAGCCAATCTGATCACTTGGACCACAGCCTTGTCTAACTCAATGAAAATGAGCCATGCCGTGTGGGGCCACCCAAGACGGTCGGGTCATGGTGAAGAGGTCTGACAGAATGTGGTCCACTGGAGAAGGGAATGGCAAACCACTTCAGTATTCTTGCCTTGAAAACCCCATGAACAGTATGAAAAGGCAAAATGATAGGCTACGGAAAGAGGAACACCCCAGGTTGGTAGGTGCCCAATATGCTACTGGAGATCAGTGGAGAAATAACTCCAGAAAGAATGAAGGGATGGAGCCAAAGCAAAAACAGTACCCTGTTGTGGATGTGACTGGTGATAGAAGCAAGGTCTGATGCTGTAAAGAGCAATATTGCACAGGAACCTGGAATGTTAGGTCCATGAATCAAGGCAAATTGGAAGTGGTCAAACAGGAGATGGCAAGAGTGAATGTTGACATTCTAGGAATAGGCAAACTAAAATGGACTGGAATGGGTGAATTTAACTCAGATGACCATTATATCTACAACTGTGGGCAGGAATCCCTTAGAAGAAATGGAGTAGCCATCATGGTCAACAAAAGAGTCCAAAATGCAGTACTTGGATGCAATCTCAAAAATGACAGAATGATCTCTGTTCATTTCCAAGGCAAACTATTCAGTCTCACGGTAATCCAAGCCTATGCCCCAACCAGTAACGCTGAAGAAGCTGAAGTTGAACAGTTCTGTGAAGACCTACAAGACCTTTTAGAACTAACACCCAAAAAAGATGTCCTTTTCATTATAGGGGACTGGAATGCAAAAGTAGGAAGTCAAGGAACACCTGGAATAACAGGGAAATTTGGCCTTGGAGTAAAGAATGAAGCAGGGAAAAGGCTAATAGAGTTTTGCCAAGAGAACGCACTGGTCATAGCAAACACCTTTTTCCAACAACACAAGAGAAGACTCTACACATGTACATTACCGGATGGTCAACATTGAAATCAGATTGATTGTATTCTTTGCAGCCAAAGATGGAGAAGCTCTATACAGTCAGCAAAAACAAGGCTGGGAGCTGACTGTGGCTCAGATCATGAACTCCTTATTGCCAAATTCAGACTTAAATTGAAAAAATTAGGGGAAACAACTAGACCATTCAGGTATGACCTAAATCAAATCCCTTATGACTATCCAGTGGAAGTGAGAAATAGATTTAAGGGACTAGATCTGATAGACAGAGTGCCTGATGAACTATGGATGGAGGTTCGTGACATTGTACAGGAGACAGGGATCAAGACCATCCCCATGGAAGAGAAATGCAAAAAGGCAAAATGGTTGTCTGAGGAGGCCTTACAAATACCTGTGAAAAGAAGAGAAGCAAAAAGCAAAGGAGAAAGGGAAAGATAGTCCCATTTGAATGCAGAGTTCCAAAGAATAGCAAGGAGGGATAAGAAAGCCTTCCTCAGCAAGCAATGCAAAGAAATAGAGGAAAACAACAGAATGGGAAAGACTAGAGATCTCTTCAAGAAAATTAGAGATACCAAGGGAACATTTCATGCAAATGTTCATGCAAAACCCATTTCATGGGTTCGATAAAGGACAGAGAAGATATGGACCTAACAGAAGCAGAAGATATTAAGAAGAGGTGGCAAGAATACCCAGAAGAACTGTACAAAAAAGATCTTCATGACCCAGATAATCATGATGGTATGATCACTCACCTAGAGCCAGACATCCTGGAATGTGAAGTCAAGTGGGCCTTAGAAAGCATCACTATGAACAAAGCTAGTGGATGTGATGGAATTCCAGTTGAGCTATTTCAAATCCTGAAAGATGATGCTGTGAAAGTGCTGCACTCAATATGCCAACAAATTTGGAAAGCTCAGCAGTGGCCACAGGACTGGAAAAGGCCAGTTTTTAATCCTATCCCAAAGAAAGGCAACACCAAAGAAGGCTCAAACTACCACACAATTGCACTCATCTCACACACTAGTAAAGTAATGCTCAAAATTCTCCAAGGCAGGCTTCAGCAATATGTGAACCGTGAACTTCCAGATGTTCAAGCTGGTTTTAGAAAAGGCAAAGGAACCAGAGATCAAATTGCCAACATTCACTGGGATCATCAAAAAAGCAAGATAGTTCCAGAAAAACGTCTATTTCTGCTTTATTAACTATGCCAAAGCCTTTGACTGTGTAGATCGTGATAAACTGTGGATAATTCTGAAAGAGATGGGAATACCAGACCACCTGACCTGCCTCTTGAGAAACCTGTATGCAGGTCAGGAAGCAACAGTTAGAACTGGACATGGAACAACAGACTGGTTCCAAATAGGAGAAGGAGTATGTCAAGGCTGTATATTGTCACTCTGCTTATTTAACTTATATGCAGAGTACATCATGAGAAATGCTGGGCTGGAAGAAGCACAAGCTGGAATCAAGATTGCCAGGAGAAATATCAATAACCTCAGATATGCAGATGACACCACCCTTATGGCAGAAAGTGAAGAGGAACTAAGAAGCCTCTTGATGAAAGTGAAAGAGGAGAGTGAGAAAGTTGGCTTAATGCTCAACATTCAGAAAACTAAGATCATGGCATCTGGTCCCATCACTTCATGGGAAATAGATGGGGAGACAGTGGAAACAGTGTCAGACTTTATTTGGGGGGGGGGCTCCAAAATCACTGCAGATGGTGATTGCAGCCATGAAATTAAAAGACGCTTACTCCTTGGAAAGAAAGTTATGACCAGCCTAGACAGCATATTAAAAAGCAGACATTACTTTGCCAACAAAGGTCTGTCTAGTCAAGGCTATGGTTTTACCAGTGGTCATATATGGATGTGAGAGTTGGACTATGAAGAAAGCTGAGCACCGAAAAATTGATGCTTTTGAACTGTGGTGTTAGAGAAGACTCTTGAGAGTCCCTTGGACTGCAAGGAGATCCAATCAGTCCATCCTAAAGGATATCAGCCCTGGGTGTTCATTGGAAGGACTGACACTGAAGCTGACTCCAATACTTTGCCCACCTCATGCGAAGAGTTGACTCATTGGAAAAGACCTTTATGCTGGGAGGGATTGGGGTAGGAGGAGAAGGGGGTGACAGAGGATGACATGGCTGGATGGCATCACCGAGTTGATGGACATTAGTTTGAGTAAACTCCGGGAGTTGGTGATGGACAGGGAGGCCTGGCATGCTGTGATTCATGGGGTAGCAAAGAGTCGGACACGACTGAGTGACTGAACTGAACTGAAGTATAGATGACCCTGAAAACTTTATGCTAGTGAAAGAAATCAGTCACAGAGGACCACATATTGTATGATGCCATTCATATGAAATATCCAGAATAGCAAACTGATAGAAACAGAAGGTATATTAGCTGTAGTCCAGAGCTAGGGGATAGATAGATGGCTATAGAGTGTGAGGTTTCTTTTTGTGGTAATGAAAATGTTCTAAATTTGATTGAAGTGAAGATTGTATAAACCTGAGACTTTACTAAAAGGAATTGAATCATACAGTATTAGAAGGTTGAAAATAAAACTTTTAAAAATTGTTAATTAAAACTACGAGTATTGAAACTTAAAAAAAAAAAAAGCAAGCAACTCCTGCAGCTGAATTCCAGAAAAATAAGTGACCCAATCAAAAAATGGGCCAAAGATCTAAACAGACATCTCTCCAAAGAAGACATACAGATGGCTAACAAACACATGAAAAGATGCTCAACATCACTCATTATCAGAGAAATGCAAGTCAAAACCTCAATGAGGTACCATTACACGCCAGTCAGGATGGCTGCTATCCAAAAGTCTACAAGCAGTAAATGCTGGAGAGGGTGTGGAGAAAAGGGAACCCTCTTACACTGTTGGTGGGAATGCAAACTAGTACAGCCACTATGGAGAACAGTGTGGAGATTCCTTAAAAAACTGGAAATAGAACTGCCAAATGACCCAGCAATCCCACTTCTGGGCATACACACCGAGGAAACCAGATCTGAAAGAGACACATGTACCCCAAGGTTCATCGCAGCACTGTTTATAATAGCCAGGACATGGAAGCAACCTAGATGCCCGTCAGCAGATGAATGGATAAGAAAGCTGTGGTACATATACTCAGTGGAATATTACTCAGTCTTTAAAAAGAATACATTTGAATAAGTTCTAATGAGATGGATAAAATTGGAGCCCATTATACAGAGTGAAGTAAGCCAGAAAGATAAAGACCAATACAGTATACTAATACATATATATGGAATTTAGAAAGATGGTAATGATAACCCTATACGCAAGACAGAAAAATAGACATAGATGTATAGAACAGACTTTTGGACTCTATGTGGGAAGGCAAGGGTGGGATGATCTGAGAGAACAGCATCGAAACATGTATATTATCAAGTGTGAAACAGATCGCCAGCCCAGGTTGGATGCATGAGAGAAGTGCTCAGGGCTGGTGCACTGGGATGACCCAGAGGGATGGGATGGGGAGGGAGGTGGGAGGGGGGTTCAGGATGGGGACCACATGTAAATCCATGGCTGATTCATGTCAATGTATGGCAAAAACCACTACAATATTGTAAAGTAATTAGCCTCCAACTAATAAAAATAATTGGGAAAAAAGAAAAAATAAATAAAAATTTTGTGAATGCAAAAGGTGAGATTCAATCTTCATAGATCAAATTTGAAACCTTTCCACTTAAGATAGGTCCAGGGGCAACTAGCGATAGTTTCATCTATGGCTTTACTGATTTCCTTAGAAAACAGATATTGGTTTTTGTTATTTAGAGGTTTCAATAAGGCACCCTCAGACAACTTGGAAATGTAAAAATGTGGCTCTCTCACTGTCGTAAAGAACCCGCCTGCTAATACACGAGATGTAAGAGATGCAGGTTCCATCCCTGGGTCAGGAAGATCCCCTGGAGGAGGGCGTGGCAACCCACTCCAATATTCTTGCCTGGAGAATCCTATGAAGAGAGGAGCCTGGAGGGCTACAGTCTGTGGGGTCGCAAAGAGTTGGACATGAGTGAAGTGACTTAGCATGCACGCACACAAGTATATCTAAAAGGATAGAAATTGGGCAGAAAAAAATGAATGCAATTCAGTTTTTCTATGGATTCTCAAACAATATTTATGCCAAGAGAGCAGTATGATTTTTGCACCAGTGGCTCTGCAGGAGCTTCTTGATCATGTGAAGTTAGGGCAGTGTAATCTAAAATTTCTAACTGTATGTCTTGGTGCTATAACATGTAAAGTGATTGAGACAGTCGAGACGACTCACGTCATGGTGCTTGAGAATGGAAAAACTAGGATTCAAGTCAGGGTATTCTGACCCCTGACCTCGTTTATTCTCATCTTTCAACCCCAGTTGATGGTCTCTGAATATTGGCAGTGTTACAGAGGCACATAGATTCGGGCTCTGAATTTGTCTTCCTCTGCGACCTTTATGTCTCAGAGACTCATTTTCCTGTTTTATAAAAGCTAGACTTTTACACTAGATAATTTTAAGTCTCTCCCAAGCCAAATAGATGAATTATTATTCAGAATCCTGATACAAAAGGGTTAAATTTCAGACATACAAGTGGTTTTCATCAGCACTGGTTCAGACTGCCTTAAGGATTTAAGAAACACTTTCAAGTAATAAAGTCATTTAGACAGTTTAAATCTACATTTGGCAGCTATGAGCTTTTTCTACTGAGAATGCACTTTTTGTCGGAAACTGAACATTACAAAAATTCCTGAAGGGAGATCTTATCCAAGCTTATCTGATCCAGACGTGAAAGTGACAATACAAGGGAAAGCTGAATAGTGATGTTTTGCTTTTAAGGAATGAAGGTATGATTAGAGACTGATTTGTAATGTAAGCCACAGAGGTTGTACCAAAGGAAAATTTACAAGGTCATTGCCTGAAGCTTGTATAAGAAATTTGTTCTGGTACACAATCCTGTCTGATCCATGGGCAGATCCTGCTGAACAATAGATGAACTGCAGAAGTAACTTGCTTTAACTTCAGTTGAAAACCTTTCTAATTCCTACTTGATGCACGTGTTGTGTTTCTGAATTTAAAAAGAAAATATAGGAGCTGTCTGCTACAGAATTTCATTTCGTTAAAAGTAAAGAAAAAAGAACTTCTGTGTTGACAAAGCCTAAATGGTTTGTAAGGGAATTTGAAACAATTCTGGTAGGAAAACGGTGGTATCAATTTTGTTAACACATACGTTTGCTGTGATCACTTTGCACTTTTTATTGAAATAGCATGATAGCATTTGCTCCACATGGTCCTGTCAGTGATAACTTGTTTAAATACTAGTAATAATTTACCGAATGTTGACCAAATATATATATGTATACATATAATATATATATATATATTATATATATTCATTTTAGCTTTTCTTTTATCTCTCATAGATTTTGTTTAATAGATGGAAGGAATTAAATGCAATGCTTGTCTGTTGTGTATAAAGTAAGATTACTCTTACTCAAATGGTCTGCTTATGTGAGGTAATCCAACTGACCCTCCTAAATCTGAGAAGAGTAAAAGAATTTGGCATAGTGAGGGGTTTAGCTTCATTGTTTTCTCAAATTTTACTGCTAACAAACCCCACATAGGTCTATTTAGGGAGTTTAATTTTACTGGATTCTGAGTGAGGGTAAAACCCATCCACTAGGTTCCTTTTCATGAGTTCATGAACCTGAGTTTAAAAGAAGGGGTGCTTTGTGCCATTTTAAGCTGCCACACAAAACCAAACCAGAAAGGTGTTTCCTCTGAACAATTCAAGCCTCCAGAGCTACCACAGAGGAAAAGCACTGTCCAGTTTGTCTCATGAAAGAGTGCACAGGCCTTGAGGGAGTGTGAAGACTGCTCCTCAAATCCATACCCCTTAATGGCTTTTTATTCCACTTTTCAGTCCTGAAACTGTGTGATAATTTGCCCAGAAATCCTTCTTATGGAATCTGTCTTTACATTGGAACAACTTGGCAATATATGTACAGCATCTGGAAGAAAGATATTTTCTGAGGATGTACAAAGAGGCATAGGGTGTGTGGATCTCTGATTAGACAAGGTGAACAGCATAATGTAAGAGGGATGGAAGAGAACTCAACATAAATCAAAGAAAGTCATTTGACCTATCTTTACACTCCAGTAGAAAATAGAAAATAGTGGGAAGATGGAGATTTCACAGTAAAGTATGGTAAAAGAATTCTACTTAAATTGCAGCTACAGCCATGGCTGTTAACTTCTTATGATGACATTGGCAGAATGTAAAATGTCCTCATATTCCCATGCTGTGGCAACTCTGATATTTCTAATGCTTCCTGTATGCCTTATGGAAATTTCCATAGAAACTGAAAGACACATTTTTAGAAACAGGTGAATTAATAATCTTTCATTTTGAATCAGCAGGTGCTGCAGAAGAAATGACAACATATTTATGAAAATCAGTCCTTCTTCAAAAGAGTTTAGCATAGATGTGAAATATATGAAATTCTATTACTTAGGAGGAGGAGTACTACTCGCAGAAGTTACTGGCTTTACATCATGACTTAATGTTTTACAGAAGTCTCATGCTCATTATTTAATTTTTTTAGTCTGGTGCTCATTATTTCATGTATTTTCATTGTCTCCATTTTATAGAAGTGTAAACTGAGATTTGGGGAAGTGAATCAGCTCAATGTCTACACCAGTATTTTGCCTTCTGTCAGCTTTGCTGATAGTGTACAAATGACTGTAGAATGTGGAACTGGATTCAGATTTCACTTAATAAAATCATACTTTACCAAGACTAATAAACAACTAAGTACCGGGACTTCTCTGGAAGTCCAGTGGCTAAGACTCTGTGTTCCAGGGCAGGAGGCAAGGGTGTGATCCTGATTAGGGGCCTAAGATCCCTCGCAGCCAAAAAACCAGAACATAAAACACAACTAGTTCTGTAACATATGCAATCAAGACTTTAAAGATGGTCTACATAAAAAACTCTTAAAACAAGTAAGTACACAAATTTTTAAAACTCTGAAGGCAACTAGGAAGCAAAATAGGATCACCAATTTAGAAAAAGCTATTTGCTTTGGAGCAGAATTGTATGATTTGTGAAATGTGAAAAGAGTATTCTGAAAATTTTCATTAATTTCTTTTCATAGTGAAAGAAACATGATCACGCTTGTGATTGATAGGTTCCAGGTACGCCACTACATCAAGTAATTCTTTTTAAAAAATATTTATTTATTTATTTTTATTTCATTGTAATAAATATTTCATTTATTTTTATTTTATTTTCATGGCTGCTGGTGGGTCTTCGTGGCTGCACACAGGCTTTCTCTAGTTGTGGCGAGTGGAGTCTACTCTCCAGTTAGAGTGCACTGGCTTCTCATGGTTGTGCTTCTCTTCTTGCAGAGCATGGGCTCTGGGACACGTGGGTTCCTTGTGGCACATGGGCTCAGTAGTTGAGTCTCTCGGGATCTGGAGCACAGTTTCAGTAGCTGTGGTGTATAGGTTTCATTGCTGTACGGTATGTGGGATCTTCCTGGACCAGAAATTGAACTGGTGTCCGTTGCCTTGCATTCTTAACCACTGAACCACCATGGAAGCCCTCAAGTAATTTGTCTGATATCACTGTGTGGATTATTGTGCAGTAGACTGTGATATTTATGTTATCGGTATAAATTCAAGTAACTGTTGTCTCTCTAGAGAGTGTTTAAAATTTCAAGTCTTTTTGCAAAATTTTGGTCAAGGATATTTGTAACATGCATCTCTGAAGAAATTTAGTGTTCCTATTATTTCTAAGTAATTACTTTTGCATATGTAAAAACTCATTTCCAAACAAGTCTGATTATTTCAGAAACCAATGAGCAGGATTCTGGAAAAATCATGTCAAAGGTGACATCTTTTTTTGAAACTCTCTAACTCCCCACATTCAGACAGATTGCTGCAACATGTAGCAACAAAAACCCATGACATCGTTTGTAACAAGAAGACCAGATGAAAGGTATGTCACACATTTCAAAATACACATGAGTGAGGATAGCTATAAATAGCTACGGGATGTACATGGTGGTGACGGGGCAGAGAGAAGCCATGTGGTGTCTAACAATCATGAGAACCCTAAGAACAGAGAACCCCCAAAGAGCCAGTTGTATGCAGGAGGGTCAACATGTGAACAGCAGCTGACACCAAGAGGGTTTTGTCCTCTTGTGTAAAGGATAAATATAAAGGGCAGAAGAGCCTAGAGCACTCATGGATCTTCCAAACTTACCTTCCAGGGTTCCTATCCAGGATAGGACCTCAAACTAAAGAGAAGCATGGGATCTAAATTGAGCAGGATAGACACAATAGAGAAAAGAATAGAGAAAGTCTAGATCAGAGCCAGGAAATCCCAAAAAGTAAGCTGTCATATTTTTTAACACAGTGTACATACAGTGGATGAGCAAGCTCTGTGACTTTAGAAATGATGACCTGAGCTGTGCCTCCCTAGAAAGTTTCACATCAACAAGTTTCACACAAAAATATATAACAAAAACTATTTTGAAGGCAAATACCATTCAGTGAAAGTTTCTTAGTCATGTCTGACTCTATGCAACCCCATGGACTATATAGTCCATTGAATTCTCCAGGCCAGAATACTGGAGTGGGTAGCTGCTCCTTTCTCCAGGGCATCTTCCGAACCGAGGGATCGAACCCAAGTCTCCCGCACTGCAGGCAGATTCTTTACCAGATGAGCCACAGGGAAGCCCAAATACCATTCAAAGTTATTGTAATAATAAAAGATAATAAGGAGCAAAATAACTTCCTTACAAATGATCAAATATGCTGGAAATATATGTCCACAAAGAGTTTTTAGTGCAACATGCTATTTAATAATAAGGTAGAAGGCATTAAGGAAATGATACAAGGATTTGTATCAGGATTTTCCTAAATGTTTTTATTTTTCTAAAGTTATCAGGCATTGTATATATGGCAAATCACAAATGAATGAGGAGGAGATTGGGGACTGCATATAGAAAATGGTTTTAATTTTTCCTAGGAATTTGATTGGCAGCAGTGATATTAACATCATATTTTAAAATGATTATGTGTGTAATGTGAAAAAACTTGTCTGCATTACTAGTGTAGAAGAAAGGAGCAATAGATGTGTGATATAAGAGATATAGTAAGATCTTGTAGCTTTGTGTTTTAAATAGAGGTATTTGGATAAGACCTTGTTGATGGGAAATCTTGAAGGCAAAAGGAGAAAGGGGTGACAGAGGATTAGATAGTTAGATAACATCACCAGCTCAGTGGACATGAATTTGAGCAAACTCCAGGAGATAATGGAAGACAGAGGGCCCTGGTGTCTTGTAGTCCACAGGGTGGCAAAGAGTCAGACACAACTTAGCAACTGAACAACAGAAACAATTATGTCAACTCAATATATATTTTGAATTTAATAACAATATATCTTTTATATTACATATATGCACACCTATACATATACACATATTTATGAAACTGAAACTCCAATACTTTGGCCACCTCATGTGAAGAGCTGACTCATTGGAAAAGACCCTGATGCTGGGAGGGACTGGGGGCAGGAGGAGAAGGGGATGACAGAGGATGAGATGGTTGGATGGCATTACTGACTCGATGGACATGAGTTTGAGTAAACTCTGGGAGTTGGTGATGGACAGGGAGGCCTGGTGTGCTGTGATTCATGAGGTCACAAAGAGTCAGACACGACTGAGCGACTGAACTGAACTGATATATACATAGAGTTCCCTGGTAGCTCAGTGGTAAAGAATCTGCCTGCCAATGCAGGAGACATGGGTTAGATACCTGGGTTGGGAAGATCCCCTGGAAGAGTGCATGGCAATCCACTCCGTATTCTTGCCTGGAGAATCCCATGGACAGAGGAGCTTGGTGGGCTACAGTTCATAGGGTCACAAAGAGTGAAGTGACTTAGCACGCATGCATGCATATATGTATATATATAAAGACATATCTTTATATGCCTTTATCTTATTTGATTCTGAAAGAGATCTGAAAGCTTGATTAACCCAGTAACATTAAGCATATTAAGAGTTCAGACTGTGATTTTTAGAGTACCACTTCTTGCTCTAAGAAACCAAGCCTTGTTGGGGTAATGGCTAATTCCAGGTCTCAGGCAGGAAATATACAAGATGAATGAGGAAGGTATTAAAAACTACCAGAGTTATGTCAAGTATACTTGGGAGCGTGTTGGTAAAGTCTCCCCCTGACCAAAGATGAGATTGTTTGGGCTTTAAAAAGGGTAATATTACAGCTGATCAAAACATACTCAGTCTATTTCTACTCGTGAATTCATAGTTAGTGTGAGTGTGTTCGTGTTTGCATGCGTATGTGAATTAACTTCTTTTAAAGGATGATAAAGAATCAGTTATTTATCTTTAAAGTTGGAAAATAGAAATAATTAAGGATTTATTCTACTTTTATATAAAAAGTTTATCATTGGCTAACCAAATAGAAGATGAGAAGAATTTTTAAATAAAATATCCCTATTATGAAAAAAAACAGAATTAGAATATCACCACTTTGCATTCCCAGTGAATTATTAGATTTAGATTTTGAGCATCAGCAGACACCAACATTACACAAGAGGTACCCCAATTATGTACCTGTTTGCATGTGATCTAAAATCTTTAAAATAGAGATATAATCCACGTACAAAAAAATTACATCCTTTTAAAATGTATAATTTAGTGGTGTTTAGTATATTTGAAAAGTTGTGAATCATTGTAAATTTCTCATTCCAGAGCATTTAATCACCCTAAGAAGAAAGTTACTATCCACTAAGCAGTCATTCCTCATTCCCTCCCCACCGCTTGCAGTCAGTAATCTGTATTCTGTTCCAAGAGATTTACTTGTTTTGGACATTTCATTTAAATGAAATCATACAACACGTGGTTTTAGTTACTGGCTTTTTTCATTTAGCATGTTTTCTAAATTTATCCATTTTGTGGTATTTATCCATACTCTATTCGTTTTTGTTGTTGAACAGTATTCCACTATATACTGAATTTGGTTTATCTATTCATCAGTTGATGGATATTGGCTTGTTTCTACATTTTTGGCTATTATGAATAATTTGCTATAAGTGTTATAAGCATTTTGTGTGTGTGTATTTGTGTAGACATATGTTTTTCATTCTTTTGAGTATATACATAGGAATGGAAATACTGGGTCATATGGATAATCTGTCTATCTTTACTGAGGAACAAGAGAACTATTTCCCAAAGTGACTACCTATAATCTTTCTGGAATAACTCTGATCAAGTCCCTTGATTCACCTGCCAATTTTCAAGAGGTGCAAAAGACAGAAAAACTTGTTGATCTGCACCATAATGGTACAGATGGCAAAGTCCAGACTGTGAGTAAATACTAGTTAAATGACTTGGGTTCATTAACAGATAAATTCTAAGGAAAGGAAAGGGATGGAGTAGATACCTATAAACCAAGAGACTTAGAAGACATATGAAACTTGAAAAAACAAAAAAAGCAAGAGTGCAGAATATATAGCATGCCTAAAGATGATAAATGAAAAAAAACACGTTTAATGAATTGAGATTGTCTGTGCAGTTCATTCGTCTAAATAAGTTTCTAAGAGTTTTCAATATGTTTTGCATGTATATTTTTTTAACTTATGCATCTTTGTTATTTGAGTTATTTAGTTGAAGATGTCTTCTAGCCACTGTTGTATTTTTTCTTATTTATATGTATTTATATTTTCTTGTAACTTCTAAGTAACCAGTTTTTTTAACCCAATGCTATATGTCTGTGTTCACATTACTCTCAAAAACAATGACATGAAATCATTTCTGAAATGATTGGCTAAGGAAATTCCGTGCATTGGAGACATTCTCTATATCCCCAAACCAAATAATGATGATGAGATGTCACAGAATCAACCTGAGTATAATGATCCCTGTAGAAGAAACAGGGGAAGATTTTAAGTGAGTGATTTTTTAAAAGGGATTCTATTTATATCTGGAGATTTTAACATCATTAGGAGAAGTAAATTTTTTAAAAAGAAAAAAAAAAAACCTCAACCATGTGTGAAAAGACAACTTTAGAATTTCCAGATTTTAAAGCCTGGCTCTGACTTAGGTGAAAAAAAAAAGAAATTTTCTTCCAGAGAATAACACTTGACCGTGTCTTTCTCCGTCATTCTAGGCTTTAAACCACTGCTCATCTCTAAACTGATTTCCTCTGTGACAGCTGGAGAGAGAGCAAATTCACCACATTTTGGGTATAGCAGCTCATAGGTACTGTAATTGAGATGCATCAAAGAGATACAGCAAAGTCATAAAAGAGAGTATGTTCCCATTTTCAAAGCAAGGTGTGAGGTAAGGGAGCTGGCCGAATTGAAAGAGCCTGACAGTCTCTGATTTCAGGGATGCTATGCATGCGGTCGGAATAGGTAATGCTGTTTTCTCTTTCCATCTGTGCGGAACACACTGAGTGTCTGAAAGCGTGCTGACCGAAGGGCTGATTAGCACGGCCCAGTCAAGTCTGCTAGTAGTCTTGTTCCACAGAAATCCTCCGGTCTCTGAAGAACTGAACAAACCTGAAGTATTGCCTTTCAGAACTACACTTTAAAGATGAGAGAGAGAAGAAGGATTCTGGAGGTTCAAAGAAGAAGTAGCCCTGGTACAATGGGCATCCATATTTCACTTGTAGCTTTCCCTACAAATTATGCTAACATAGACTCTGGGCTAAATTCTAAATTTGTTTTGCATCTAAGCCCTTAAGGGTCTCTACTGTCAGATGTTACATGCCATCTGCAGCTCCTAGCTTTGTGTGGTATATCTGCATTAATGGTGGCCCCAATTACTCATCTGCTTTTTTGCATACCTGGTTACGGGAGTTGAGTTCTGGAATCTCCAGCACTGTTTGGTCTTCTGACTAACTTTGGGGGATAGAATAAGCAAAAGAGACAGTTCCCTAATATTCCTAACTTTACTTTTCAAAAAGCTTGCTTGGGACTTCCCTGGTGGTCCAGTGGCTAAGACTCCACACTCCCAATTCAGGGGGCCTGGGTTCAATCCCTGATCAAGGAACCATTAAAGATGCCACATGCCACCATTAAAGATCCCACCTGCCACATTGGTGATCAAAATCCATGTGCCACAACTAAAGACCTGGCACAGCTAAATAAATAAATGAATACGTATACATATATATATTATTATTTTTTTGAAGAAAAGTATCTTGCTTCTGTTTACCTTCTTACTCTTCTGACCTTTCCAAGAGAAGGACGTTGTCCCCAGTAGAGGGTGAAAGGTATGTAGAACAGAGACCCTAGTTAATCCACAGATACACAAACAATCCTTGCCAACGTAAGAACTGTGTGGCATTGACTGACTGAACCCCACATATGCCTAAGAAACAATTGTTTACTACTTTATACCACTAAGTTTTAGGATGGTTTGTTGCATAATGATAACTAACTGATACATCGTCCTCTCTCAAGCATGCTGGCTTTAATGCAAGATGTTCCTTTTGCCTGGGAAGTTCCTTCTGTGGTCTCCCTCACTGTACTCATTTGTGTGTAAATACCACTATCCATCATATCTTACCTGAGACGTCACTTCTTCCTGGAAGCTTCTCTGTCTGCCAAGAGCATATTAGATACTCCTTTTTCTCCTATAACCTCTTTAGCTTGTTTCTATCATTCCTGGTCAAAATAGTTAAGAAGGCAGGCCATTGAGTTATATAACTTGGGTTTGCAGATTTAATTCGTAATTCAAGTGCTTTGTAGATGTATGACACATTCTTTAAATGACAGTTTTCTTCTTTTATAATGGAAATAATACCTAACATTGGGACAGAAGTCTGTGAAACTTGAATTACATGATACATGTAAAATGTTAAGTACAGAGCCCTGTACAGAGTAAAGTACTCACTAATTCTTGGGTGTAATTGTTACTACCATATGTGTACTATCCTGTTTATACCTAAAGCTCTGGCAGTCTTACTTATCCCAATCTAGAAGGAGAGCATCTCTTAATTGTTTGGCTACCCCAGGGTATAGTTCATATACATGGGATAGATTAAATATTTGGTTCATCCTCCCCACCCATCCCCACATTTATATTTTTACTGGTTTTTGAACTAACAAGTAGGTTCACTATCATTCTTCTCTAAAGGAAAAAAAGACAGAGTTTTCTTCCTTTTTTATTATTTTGAATTCAAGGATTGTAAAATACTCAATGCGTTTCTATCATTGCAGTTATTATGTTCGATTTCCTCATCTTTAGCCATAGGAAGGTTCTGAGTTCTTTGGCATGAGCAGCATTACTTTTGATAATATTCTTCGTTTCTGGTTTAGATGTACTCCAGGTCTATCTTATGCATTTTCTACCCTAGCTATTTTTCTAAAGTTCCCCAACTCCATTTATGGAAATGGTAGAGACCATACTCCAGGTGTCAAGTTTTCTCAGTTGACCCTTGATTCTAAGCCTTGATAGTGGACAGAGTTAGAAACTTTTTTAAAGTTACATGTCAAGCAAATTTGAAATTCATCTTAAGTGTACCCTTTGTATTACAAGTTCATCAGAGCACCTATTAATTTTCCCCATCTAGTCTAATCATAATGTCACAGACTTTGCAAGAGTAATCTTTTTTAAAACTTGAAATACCTTGATCAGTTGTTTATAATAGATGAGACACCTAAATACAGACTGATATATCTCTAAAGTAGAGAGTGAGTGTCATGGGATAACAAATCAGAGGAAAAAATCTCACCTTGTCTGAATGATGCCATGCCCTTGGTTAAATTGTTCCTAAATCTCTTTTTCATTTAAGAGACCTTAGAGAGGCAACTTTATTTTCATAGATTGCCTTTTGTTTCAACTCTAAATCTGAATAGCTATTATTTATTCAGCTTAAATTCCACTGTTTCTAAGGATTATCCCCCAAATCTAAATTGTATTCTTATGTCAGACAGTCTTATGACACTTCAGCTTTTCTTTAACACTAATATATTTGTGATAGTGTTCAAGAATTGTCTCCTACATTAAATTTTAAGTGCATATAATCAAGTAATATGTTTGTTTATTACTTTATCCTCAGTACCTGGCAAAATGAATAAAGGAAGATGAAATTCATTATTCATCCTAATGACTAAGCCTAAGGTTCTTTAATAATATCTAACACAGTTGAGATTTAATTGCATAATAAAGAAAACTATTTTAACATTCTTTGTAGCTTCCTGTAAATTCTACTAGGCATGTTCACTCACCTTTTTGTTTGTTTGTTGGCCAAGATTTGCTTTCTTTTTTGTCTTCTCTACAATTTTCATTCAATCAAATAGCAAGGTGTCCCAACCCCCACTTGTTGGACTTGGTGATCAGTGTTGATTTCTCTCTCATTTCATTCAGTTGAGACATGGGTAGTTATTCCCAAGGGGTATTTGTATTAAACTCTTCTGAAAATGTTGCTCTAAGGTGATTGCTTCTAGCATCGGCCAAGACCTAGCTTCACCATAGCCTCTTTAAACTCTCAATTTTACCAACTTAGCCATGTGGCAATTGACATATTGGCAATATTGAGAATCTAAGAAAACTTAAGAAGAAAGTCATTATCTTCAGTCTGTTCTGAATTCTTATATACTGAAATATAGGGAACAGCTAATCATGATATAGTCACACTGGTGTGTAAAAGTTCATTGATGTGAATCACATGTGAAATCCTCCTTAAGTGTCTTCTGTGTCCAGTTACTTACCTTCTATTTGTAAATTAATTTAAGCAGATATCTCTGATTCAAGTAATTATCCTCAGAAATGTAGGATATCCACGTCAGTTTATTTTGTTTTGTTTTTTGAAGGTGTGGTTATTTGTTACCAAATTATAAAATCAACTGGTGGGTACTGAGAAAGTTTAAAAGAGCATCAAGTAAGACCTTTGAGATATCTGCATATGTTTAAACCTCTGATTCTATGTATATGTATGTATGTGTAAATGAATGGGCTTCCCTGGTGGCTCAGATGGTAAAGAATCTGCCTGCAATGTGAGAGACCTGGGATTGATCACTGGGTCGGAAAGCTCTCCTGGAGAAGCGAATGGCTACCACTCCAGCATTCTTGCCTGGAGAATTCCATGGACAGAAAAGTCTGCCAGGCTATAATCCTTGAGATCACAGAGAGTCAGACGTAACTGAATGAGTAACACCTTCACTTTCAGCCTTATTGTGAGACAGAGTAAACATTCTCATTTATAGGTCACATAGTAAAAGCCATCCTTTAGATGTTAATTATATCTGTATAGATAAAAACTCACCCCTCACCACTCCCTTCTTTGTGTTTATAGCAAATATATTTACTTGAGTCTTGAAGAATAAAAAGAGATTATATCTTTTTTGAGGAAATTATATCTTTGATGTTATGAAATATATTCACTGAAAATAACAACCTGTAGATATAGGTTTTTCATGGGGTTGAACTTCCTATTTTTGGAGTAAACTTGATTGGTCAAAACTTACTAGGATAATGACATTCTCTTGTCTTAGTCAATAGATCAGAAAACTAAAGCCTGAGTGTTTTTTGTTTTTGGCTATGTCGAGTCTTAGTTGTGGCATGTAGAATCCTCTTTGTAGCACATAGGCTTTCCTAGTTGTAGTGAGCAGGTTCTAAATCATGTGGACTCTGTAGTAGCAGTGTGCAGGCTTCAGTTGTCTGACTGGGGATCAAACCCGTGTCCCCTTCATTGGAAGGTGAATTCTTAACCATTGACCCACCAGGGAAATCCAAAGTCTGAGTTTTATTCAGACCATGGCATTCCCCCTGGTGCTATGACCTAATTGGCAGGAAGTTCAGTGCTTCTGTTTAAAGATTGTGGGAATTGACCAATTCTCTCCAACTGCATGCGAAACACCAAAGAATACAAACACACTTGCTGCTAGATACCGTTTTACTCATGAATGGGTCTGTTAAGGATGAAGCCTACATTATGAGGGGCAGTACAGCAAGCCAGGCCCTCAGTGACATGGTTTAACTGCCTCCATTGCCCCATGATCTGTTCTAGTTCTGGACTGACAATTTGAGCCAACCCCAACATATTGATTTACTTTCCCAAGAGTGTCAGCTCTATCTAGACAAACCTCTTTCTAAAGTTGGTAGGTTTTAATGCCTCCAAGGGACTGCATCTTCTTTGTTTCTTCATTCGTCTTATATCCCAAATTCATGTTACATCTTCAAGTTATTTATGCACTTTGGACTACTATCAGTGTATGATTTCTGACTTCATACCTCTCTCAGCAGTCATTTATAATTATAATTTTATAGCCTCAGGTATGGTAAATCAACACCAGTTCATTAATGTTATAGTTCAATTACTGAGCAAGTCCACTGACAGTCATTAATACAAATTTACAACAAATATGAAAGCCAGGAATATTGAACATTTCCCCATATGTACTATATTAATGATACCCAAATTTGTCTCTAATCATTAGATACTTGTAGACTGTAAATCCTTCCAGCCCATCTTGGGCACATTTGGGATTTAATTCTGATAAGGTTATTTGGAAACAGAAGGAATACAAGGTGGTTTCTGATTCCCTATTTGTCTTAGCACAACATTGACTTGGCCTTAATGTTGACTGCTGTCAACTTTATTTCTCTAAGTAATAGACCCTAATGATGACAGAATCAGTGGGATATTTTTCTCCACTGAGCAGCTGTCCCTCAGCTATCTTTAGAAACAGATGCATTTCTTAAAATATTGGTGGTGAAGCAGAATTCCATATAAGTAGGAAGGAAAATTACGTCCAACCTAGACAGCATATTAAAAAGCAGAGACATTACTTTGCCAACAAAGGTCCGTCTAGTCAAGGCTGTGGTTTTTCCAGTGGTCATGTATGGATGTGAGAATTGGACTGTAAAGAAAGCTGAGCGCTGAAGAACTGATGCTTTTGAGCTGTGGTGTTGGAGAAGACTCTTGAGAGTCCCTTGGACTGCAAGGAGATCCAAGCAGTCCATTCTAAAGGAGATCAGCCCTGGGTATTCACTGGAAGGACTGATGTTGAAGCTGAAACTCCAATAAATACTTTGGCCACCTGATGTGAAGAACTGACTCATTTGAAAAGACCCTGATGCTGGGAAAGATTGAGGGTAGGATGAGAAGGGGACAACTGAGGATGAGATGGTTGGATGGCATCACCAACTCAATGGACATGAGTTTGGGTGGACTCCGGGAGTTGGTGATGGACAGGGAGGCCTGGCGTGCTGCAGTCCATGGGGTCGCAAAGAGTTGGACATGACTGAGCGACTGAACTGAACTGAACTGAATCCAATTTTGCCTTTAACTTATGTAAACTGAGTTCCTATAGCTGCAGAAATATTAGGCCCTAGCCACCAAATTTGGGGAAGAAACTTTCCAGGGAAACTTGAGTTTATTAGAAAACTAACACCTCCAACAATTTAAGGCCTTAGACCAATTCCCAACTTCCAAACTCCAACTTTTTTTTTTTTAAGACCCCACTGCAAGGCTTCCCAGGTGACGCTAGTGGTAAAGAACCCGCCTGCCAATGCAGGAGACATGAGATGTGGGTTTCGTCTCTGAGTTGGGAAGATCCTCTGGAGGAGGGCATGGCAACCCCACTCCAGTATTCTTGCTTGGAGAATCCCATGGACAGAGGAGCCTGGTGGGCCACAGTCTATGGGGTCACAAAAGAGTGGGACATTACTGAAACGACTTGGCACCCACTCTTCACTGCAAGTTCCTGAGAAATTAAGCTTCTCTAAGTTAGTGTTTCAAAGGTGCCACACCAGTCTTTTCTGGGTTTCTAGAAAAGAAAAGAAGCCACTCTCACCAAAGACTAGCTTAGGAGAGTACCAATCCATAAGAATTTACTTTCTCAGAATCTTCCCCGCAAAGACTTTAATTCCATTTCTTTAAGGATTTTATGAGTCAGTGTCATAGGAAAAGAGATAACAATATAGGAGAAAAAGATGATTTAAAAATAAAAATCAAGAAGGAACAGTTGATAATCATTGTATAAGTAGCTGACATAGTGTAAAAAAAAAGAGCACTGGTTTTGAAATCTCATAGATCTGGGTGAATCTGTTACCAGATTCTTAATTATATAATTCAGTTGCTTTGCAGCTTTAGTTACTTTATATGTAAAATTATAATGCCCACTGGGAGGTTTTTGTGAGGATTAGTAATATGAAATGCCTAGAACTATTGAGTGTTCAATTCAAGGAGTTATTTTCGAGTTTGATCATAGAGGCCAGCTATCTGTCTTAAGTGATCTCTAGAAGCGTTGCTATATTGCTGAAGGCAGGGTCATCAGCTTTCCCTTCTCTGTAAGGTGTAGATAAGTAATTGATTAGGGTACAGTAGTAGTGTAAACGAAGGGTCATTCAAGTGTTCAGCAACAGATAACTGCTAAATTGGGATATAATTGGTTTCTGAAGAGTGCTTCAAAGTTCATTTTTTGGGTTCGCCCGTCTCAGTTCATGCGGCTTGCCCTTGAATTCAAACATCTTGTCACATAGTTCTCTTCCAATGTGATCAAGTAATTTCTTACAGTGAGAATGGAGTTCTTTTTGAAAAGATGGTGGATCCTTTTTTCTTATAACTGCTGATTGTATTGGTCTAACACCCATCCACTCAACTTGGTTTTGGCATCAGTAAAAATTGTCAAGATAGCTTTTCATAGGATATTCTGCTGAAAACTAGTTCAATGAGTCATTAAATGATCTGCTATTTAGGTTTGGGAAATACTGGGTTAAACTGATTTCTTTAACTAAGTACTTTTCAGAGCATTCATATGCTCACATTCATAATAATCTTCAGAAGAGAGTTATTGTTGAAGGATTTCTCAGGTTTATTTTTATGGCTACATGTAGCTAACATTTATTGAGTGCTTAATTCATACCTAGCACTGTTCTAAGCCTTGTATGTATAATATCTAATTTAATTCTTGCAATAATCCTATGAGTTAGATGTTATTGTTACCCACATTTTACAATAGGAAAATTTAGGCACAGAAGGTTAAGATGTACACATGTGAAAACATGGGTCTCCAAATCAGGAGATCAACTGCAGAATTTAATCCTCTTAGCTACCATCTGTCTTCATGATCAGTCTGTATTAATCACAGAATCATTTTGGGGAACCTTTCTTAGAAGGAGTGCTCTGAAGAGAAAATGCCGGGAAACACTCTGTCAGATGGAATTTAAAGAGTTTGGGTCATTTTTGTCAGAAGAACTGTTTAAGAGGGAGATTTTGTCACTGAAAGTCTGCAGACCAAATCACTGTACATCAGGTGACTCCTGTCTCAAGAGAGTGGTTTCCAACATTTGGGTCTCCGAGTCTAACTAAATTCCTTCTCAGTTAGTCTTTACTGTGTATGAGAAAGGACAGTCTCCCATATTTCAAAACAGAATCCCAGATCCAGTCATTCAGGTAAGGAAGACTCCCTGGCCATAGATGGCTGCAAGGGACAAATGATGACTGAGACAGTGAAGAATCTGCCTGCAATGCGGGAAACCCGGGTTTGATCCCTGGATCAAGAAGATCCCCTGAAGAAGGGAATGGCAACCCACTGCAGAATTCTGTCCTGGAGAATTCCATGGACAGAGGAGCCTAGCGGTCTAAAGTGCATGGGGGTCACAGAGAGTCAGACATAACTGAGTGACTAAAACTTTCACTTTCAGGAACAATTAATGACCACGTCCTGATAATGACAGATTGTGATCCCGACATTGTCAAGGATCCAGCCTGTGTCTCTTATGTCTCCTGCACTGATAGGTGGGTTCTTTACCGTTTGCACCACTTGAGAAGCCCAAAGTAACATGTTCATCAGTGGGGACCAATCCATTTCTATTTCCACAGTGTCTCTCCTTGGTAAATTTACCAAAGCTTAAATTGTCCCAAACCAATTTATTCTTAACACTTTTTCTAACAAATATGTTATACTTTATCAATTCTAAAAATGTGCCACTGTATACATCGGTCTTAGGCAGCTTCAAAATGTAGCACATAATGGTGCCATGAACTTTATATCTCATGACTGGTGATAAAAGAGATTGGAAATGTTCAACTGAGAATGAAACCCATTGTATCTCTGAGACTGTCATTCTTAATTGTTTTTGAGCTATAATAATGTGACTTGGAGGATTTTTTAAAACATATTTTCAATCCAAGTTCTGTGTCTTTGGAGACAAATGTTAGATGTATTTGTTTACTTATTTTGGAAGCTGAACCCAGTTTAACTTTTATTTAGAGACTTAACTGGCAGAGGAGTGATTTGTGCAGTGCCTGAAATTAGTTTAAGACAGACTTGAACTCCTGATAAATTAAAGTTCTTGGCCCCAAAATATATTTTAAAAGTTACATTATGAGCATAAAATCCCACAGGATATTTTTACTTTTTGTAGCTCTGAGGACTAATTAATTATGAACTTAGATGACAATATATGCTAGTCTATGTCATCAGTGTTAAGTGAGTGGAAGTATGAAAAGCATAATTTTTTTGTTAGACACACACCACTGTATGCTTACAAATTCAAATCAGCCTCAGGCATACGGACCAATTTCATTCTGAAAACATTATCTATAAAAAGGTATAAATAAGATTTTGTCACTTAACAGGATGTTGAAGTAAATATTCAATTCCAGTTAGTATAGTTATAAACTTGGTATGTGTGGATATGTGGGATAGACATATCTCATATTAGAAATTATATTTTATTAATAAGCTAAGACATTACTGCTGCTGCTGCTCCTGCTGCTAAGTCGCTTCAGTCGTGTCCGACTCTGTGCGACCCCATAGACGGCAGCCCACCAGGCTCCCCCGTCCCTGGGATTCTCCAGGCAAGAACACTGGAGTGGGTTGCCATTTCCTTCTCCAATGCGTGAAAGTGAAGTTGCTCAGTCATGTCCAACTCTTAGCGACCCCATGGACTGCAGCCCACCAGGCTCCTCAGTCCATGGGATTTTCCAGGCAAGAGTACTGGAGTGGGGTGCCATTGCCTTCTCTGAAGACATTACTACTGAATAGAAAAACACAATATTCTTAAAATACATTTAATTTTTTACATTAAAAGATAAGCAAAATTATGATCTGTTATTCTCATCCTTTCCACAATATCATCCTACTATACTTTCCAGCTTACTTGTTTTTTTTTATTTTTTAACTTATTTACTTACTTACCTAGCTATTTCAATGAGACTTAATTGACATATAATATTGTATAAGGTATGCTGTACAATGTGTTGACATGCTACATTTATACATAATTCTTTTTGCAGTGAGAACATTTAAGATCAAATCCCTTGGTAATTTTGAGGTATATAATACAGTATTCTTTACTATAACCGCTGTGCTATGAGTTATACCTTTAGGATTTATTCATCTTTTAGTTGCAAGTCTGTACCCTTTAACAATGTCTTCCTGATTTCTCCACTCCCTGCCCCTAATAACCACCATTTTACTCATTTCCTGTGAGTCCAACTTCTTCAGATTCCACATATAAATGGTATAATACAGTACTTGTCTTCCTCTGTCTGGTTTATGTCACCAAGAGTCATGCCCTCAATGTCCATCCATGTTATCACATGGCAGGATTTCTTTATTTCTCTTTGTTGAACAGTATTCCATATCCATATGGAATATGGATACATATACACATCTTCTTTATCCATTCATCCCTTGAAGACACTTAGATTGTTTCCACCTTGTGGCAATTGTGAGTAATGTTGCAATAAACATGGCATATATCTCTTTGATATCCTGTTCTCAGTTTTGGAGAGACATTTATCTATAGATATTCGGAAGTAGGATTGCTGGATCTTATGGTAGCTGCACTAGTATTGTTTTTGAATAACCTCCATTATGTTTCCCAGAGCAGTTGTACCAGTTTTCCTTCCCTCCATTAGTGTCCAAAGGTTCCCTTTTCTTCACATCTTGGCCAACACTTGTTATCTCTTGTTTCCTTGATGACAGCCATTGTCAGATATGAAGTGTTACCACTTTGTGGCTTTGATTTAAATTTCCCTGATTAGTGAAGTTAAACATTTTTTTCATGTACCTGTTGGTCATTTGGATGTTCTTGTTTGAAAATGTCTTTTCAGCGTGTGTGTGTGTATGTGTGTGTGTGTGTGTGTGTGTGCATGCGCGTGTGCACTCAGTTGTGTCTGACTCTGCAACCCCCTGGAGTTCCTCTGCCCAATTTTTAATCAGATTGTTTGTGAAATTTTGTTGTCATTTTTGTTGTTGAGTTTTATGAGTTCTTTATACATCAAAAATTTTTTATTGTTATTTTTTCATTAGCTGGATAATTTTTTTCATTGTTCAAGTGAAAGCTTTGGTTGAAATCTCATGAACATTATTTCTCTGATAAATTATAATTACAGCACAGTGAGGAAAAAACACCAAAATGCTACTTACTTTTGATTCAGTTTCTAATGATCACCTCACTATTGATAATGGTTTGAGTTTGGCTCTAAGAGGAATATAAAACCACACATTAAAGAACTTTAAGGAGCACAAGGTCTAGAGAGATAGAGAGAGATAGTATCTGAGCATTAATCTTTATAATTCAAAGAAAAATAATGTAAGTGTCACTAGAAGAACCAAGATAGAATATTATAGAAATTTAGAAAACAGAACAGTTATTTCATACTAAGAGGAGACAAAAGCTATTTGTGCTTCTCCCAAAGTGAATATTCTTCAATTGTCAATTGATAAAACATCTTACCATAGCCAAGGTTAGTGAATGGAGAATTTAAACATTCACCTAGAAAATGTCCCTATTTTAAGATGCAATAACTTATTTAAATTAAAATGAAATCTTCAATGTTCATTGCTTATCCAAGCTGAGTGCAAAGTAACTGGCTTATGTAAGCAGTATATAGGTTAAGTGTACAATCTTTAAAGAGGGTATAATCAGGAAAGTTAATCATAAGGTGAGGTCACTTGACTGTTAATGCCAAGAATGAAAATTAAAAATTTGTTGCTGAATTATTAATTTAGGTGATACTTGAGAGGGTACCCTTGGTGCCCTTGTCACTTTGTGGGCTGTTTTATTCTTAAAAATTTTTTTAAATCCATTATAGAAATAAATTCATCTGGCATTATATTATGTGTGTGTGTATATATGATATCCCCCCAAAACTAGATCTTTTTTTGTGTCATGTATATCTAAGCTTACCAGTTTTAATACAAAGGAGACCATCAACATAAATGACTGGAAGAACATTGCAGCATTTTCCTTCATCACTAAGTCATTTCCATACCTTATGCATTACATGATTGGCAGAGTTCAATCTGATTTCTACTTTCTATACTTTAAAATATTTAGTTACTTTCTGTTTTCATTCCCTTCTGCAGAAGCATCAATTACTTACGTTTTCCAAGGATCCCTTAAGTACCATCACTTCTGTCATCAGTTGGTCTGGAACACTATTATTGGATGTCCATGTCATGGAAATAATTTAGTGTTGAAAATATTGATTGTTGCTGTGCTAATTCGCTTCAGTCATATATGACCCTTTGCAACCCTATGGACCATAGTCTGCCTGGCTCCTCTGTCCATGGGATTTCCAGACCAGAATACTGGAGTGGGTCACCATGCCCTCCTCCAGCAGATCTTCTTGAGCCTCGTATTGAATCCAAGTCTCTTAATCTCCTGCACTGGCAGGTGGATTCTTTACCACTAGTGCTACCTGGGAAGCCTGAACACATACTAAGTGACAGAAGATAGACACCAAAGCACAAATCGTGTATGATTTCACTTACATGAAATATCTGGGATAGATACTGGAAAAGGTTGGATTACAGCAGGAGGAGTTTCTAATATGTCAAAATGTTCTCACAGTTAGAGAGTGGAGAAAAGCATCATACATTCAGATGCAATGAGGAACAAAATGAGTATAATCACTTTGAAAATCAGAGAAACTCTCATATATAATATGCACCACTAATCCAATGCTTCCTGGGTGCATAGTACACCATTAAATTATTTTTGTGGGACTTCCTTGCTGGTCCAGTGGCTAAAGCTTGGCTTTCCCAATGCAGGAGGCCTGGGTTCAGGCCCTGGGCAGGAAACTAGATCCTATGTGCAGCAAGTAAGTGTTCACATGCTGCAACTAAAAAAAAAAAAAAAACACAAAAAAACCAGACCCCCCCAAAAAAAAACCCTCTGGCTGCAACTAGAAAAAGACACAGCATGTTGCCACTAAGACCCAGTGCAGCCAAATAAATAAAGTACATTCAAAGAAATTTGCCACTACTTTGGAGTAGTCAGGAATTACTGTTCGTATTTTCCAATAAAAAAGCAGAGGCTGCTAGAGCAGGTGTGCTGTGACCACATTCCTTTGTGGGTTAAATGGCTGTGTCAGAATTTAAAAGGTGGGTTCTGACTTCTAAGTCTGTTACTTTGGTGCACTGCTGCAGCCCTCCTCAGAAAGATTGTTTTAAAAAAAAATCACAAATAATGATTTCTTTTTCTTTAGATTACCTCTCAGCTTTCATTTAAATATCTGTGCTGTATAAATCATGTCCAAAGTTGCTTTAGTCATGCCTTATGGACTGTAGACTGCCAGGCTCATCTATCCGTAGGATTCTCCAGGCAACAGTATTGGAGTGGGTTGCCATGCCCTCCTCCAGTGGGATCTTCCAGACCCAGGGATTGAACCTGCACCTCTTGCAGCTCCTACATTGCAGGCAGATTTTCTTTACCACTAAGTCACCAGAGAAGTCCAATCATCTCAGCCAAATTTTCTCCTATTTATCTCCTTGTGCCTTTTGAGCAGACCGAGTTCTCATTAAGAGGCAAGAAAGCAGAGATGAGAAAGTTGCCCATGAAGCTTGTTAGAACAGTGATCTGCCTTTAGAATGTCCAAATCAGGTCCCCTTGGCTTTGATATATGTGACTTTGTCTCCTCTACGTTCCTTTGAAGTCCAGAGTAAGACATAACTGGCAAGGCTTGAGTTTCAGGAGAGCTGTTGTTTTACTTACCAAGTCATGTCCGACTCTTTAGTCATGCCATGGTCTGTAGGCTTCTCTGTCCATGGGATTTCCTAGGCAAGAATATTAGAGTGAGTTGCCTTTTCCTTCTCCAGGGGATCTTCTTGATCCAGGGATCAAGCCCTCATCTCCTGCACTGGCAGGTGGATTCTTTATCATTGAGCCACCAGGAAAGCCCTTTAGGGGAGTAGGCTTGACTATCTATCTTAAAAGAGGCCGTTGGTCAACTTGCATCAGGGTACGGAATTGCAGACAGGCTCTGTTCATGATCCGTATGGGCCAGAAGTGCCAAGGAGGGCCTAGGCCTGGGGTGATATGAAGGCAGTTCTCGCAGGAAGATGGGACAGAGATTACAGAATGAGAAAACAGCCCAGAAGTATGATGCTAGCTGTGGGTTTGTCATGCATGGCTTTTGTTATGTTGAGAAGTGTTCCCTCTATACCCACAGTGTTGAGCATTTATACTGTTAATGAAGATTGGAGTGCCTTGGTATTAGCAGTGATTGTTGTTGTCAATAGGGGAGGAGGGTTGATGGTTTTTCTGGGTGTTTCGTTGTAGTAGAGAGGTTATATCTAGAAGATTTTTCTCTTGCTAGACTTCCCTGTTCCTTTGGCTGGAAATAGTAGGCTTTTCTTGGCAGATTGCTTTTTCTTTTTGCACCTTGGAGTTTCCAGGTTGCTGGCTTTTCACCTGGTATTCTGGGGTTTATGAGGAAAAGGAAAATCGAGGGAACTCACCACCCTGCTATTTGAGTCACAAGCACTCACAAGCTGGTCTGCCTTCTTCTCTCCACCTCTGAAGGTCTCTTTATGATTGCTTATGTGTAATGTACTAGGTTGTTAGTGTATTTAGTGGAAAGATAGGAATAATTATGTCAATTCTATCTTCCCAGAAGGGTAACTCCTGTCTTGATAGGCTTTCTTTATTATTATTTTTACAGTGAAAGAGAACACTTTAATTCTCACTTTATTTTAATGTTTTGAGTTACAGTGTACTAAATAAATATTAGTTTTACTCCTTTTTCATTTCCTTATACATTTATAAATGTTAGTAAGAAAGTTTTCATTATTTTGACAATGATGTTTACAGCTTATAGAACAATTGTAATTTCTCTCTTTATTGAAATTATTTTGCACTGCTTCAGCTTGCAGTCATTTTTCTTTTTGTTCTTAAATTACCATGTAAAATGAAGATGCTACACATTTTAATACTTTGAGACATATTTTAAGTTTCATACTTTATTACTTTCTTTCTTCTTCCCACAAATATGTATTATATACCAGGAACTCTGCAAGGAACTGGGGATAAAAATTCTTCCTTATATTCTTAGAGTTTATGATCAACTGGCAAATAATAGATTCTTTCTAGTAGAAAAAAATACTGAAGATTAATTTTTTCCACATTACTTGAATATACATTTACAAACTGCAAATATTATAGGGTTTATATAATAATAAAGTAAAAACATGATATAAATTAAAGTGTTTCCCTGTGTGATTTTTGAGTCTGAAGGAAAGTCAACATGTTTTTGTGTTTTTATTACTTGCTAAATATTTATGCTTGTATGTGTATGTCTGTGGCTTATAACTGAGGCTGGCACAGTTTGCATCTATCTCCATAGCTCCCAATCCTCATCACCTTCTCCACCAATATGTTTAAAAACCTTCCATTCCTCTGGCATTTCTAAATATCTCAACCAATAAGAACCCCTTTGTCACTTCTATTCAAGAAGTCATCTCTCTAAGATGGATATGATTTGTAAACTTTGCTGTTGGTTATGGTATAAATGGTTTTATTCCTTAAGTGAAATAATTCGAAATATTCTAAAAGAACCACATATATCTTAAGTCTACAGTCTAAGGTGCCATACAATAAAGTCATCAAATTTGGAAAACTCAACAGTGGCCACAGGACTGGAAAAGGTCAGTTTTCATTCCAGTCCCAAAGAAAGGCAATGCCAAACAATGCTCAAACTACAGCACAAGTGCACTCACCTCAAACACTAGCAAAGTAATGCTCAAAATTCTCCAAGCCAGGCTTCAATAGTATGTGAACTGTGAATTTCCAGATGTTCAAGCTGGATTTAGAAAAGGCAGAGGAACCAGAGATTAAATTGCCAACATACATTGGACCATCAAAAAAGCATGAGAATTCCAGAAAAACATCTATTTTGGCTTTATTGACTATGCCAAAGCCTTTGAATGTGTGGATCACAATAAACTGTGGAAATTCTTAAAGAGATGGGAATAGCAGACCACCTTACCTGCCTCCTGAGAAATCTGTATGCAGGTCAAGAAGCAACAGTTAGAACCGGACATGGAAAAAGAAACTGATTCCAAATCAGGAAAGGAGTATATTGTCACCCTGCTTATTTAACATATATGCAGAGTACATCATGAGAAATGCTGGCTGGATAAAGCACAAGTTGGAATCAAGATTGCTGGGAGAAATATCAATAACCTCAGATGTGCAGATGACACCACCCTTATGGCAGTAAGCTAAGAAGAACTAAAGAGCTTCTTGATGAAAGTGAAAGAGGAGAGTGAAAAAGTTGGCATAACACTCAACATTCAGAAAACTAAGATCATGGCATCCAGTCCCATCACTTCATGACAAATAGATGGGGAAACAATGCAAACAGTGGCTGACTATTTTTTGGGGGGCTCTAAAATCACTGCAGATGGTGACTGCAGCAATGAAATCAAAAGATGCTTGCTCCTTGGAAGAAAAGTTATGACCAACCTAGATAGCATATTAAAAAGCAGAGACATTACTTTGCCAACAAAGGTCCATGTAGTCAAGGCTATGGTTTTTCAAATAGTCGTGTATGGATGTGACAATTGGACTATAAAGAAAGCTGAGCCCAGAAGAATTGATGCTTTTGAACTGTGGTGTTGGAGAAGACTCTTGAGAGTCCCTTGGACAGCAAGAAGATCAAACCTGTCAATCCTAAAGGAAATCAGTCCTGAATATTCATTGGAAGGACTGTTGCTGAAACTGAAACTCCAGTACTTGGACTACCTGTTGTGAAGAGCTGACTCATTTGGAAAGACCCTGATGCTGGAAAAGATTGAAGGCAGGAGGAGAAGGGGATGACAGAGGATAAAATGGTTGGATGGCATCACTGACTTGATGGACATGAGTTTGAGCCAGCTCTGGGAGTTGGTGATGTATCAGGGAGGCCTGGCACGCTGCAGTCCATGGGGTCGCAAAGAGTTGGACACGACTGAGCTACTGAACTGAACTGAACTGATATTCACTTCACTCATAGGTGAGTGATGCTTGTTGATATAAGCAAATGCCAATATAGGAATTATCCCTGATGATATAACTTCACTTCTTTCATTTTTTTTTTTAACAATTGGAGAATAATTGCTTTATAATGCTGTTAGTTTCTGCTGTATAACGAACTGATCATCTCTGTGTATACATAAATCTCCTCCTTAGGCCTCCCTCCCACCATGCCCCCTTCTCACCCCTCTAGGTCACCACAGAGCACAGAGCTGAGCTCCCTGAATCATACAGCAGGTACCTACTAGTATTTGTTTTATACATGATAGTGTACATATGTCAACCCCAATCTCCCAATTCATCTCACCCCTCTCCCTTCCCTTCATCCACACTCCCATTCTCTACATGAAGTCCAGAAAAATGGTACAGATGAAACTATTTGCAGGGCAGGAATTTAACTTCATTTCTACTTAGGTAAAATAATATTGTAACCCAAAAGAAAATAGAAAGCATGTCTTGTGGCATTTGGTAGATTTTGTTCTATAGATAGTCTCTTTTTCCAAATAGGACCAGGAACCACTGGGAGTATTTAGGATGGAGAACAGTATATTTGGGCTCCCTGATAGCTTAGTTGGTAGAGAATCCTCCTGCAATCCAGGAGACCCCGGTTCAATTACTGGTTCGTAAAGATCTGCTGGAGAAGGCATTGACTACCCACTCCAGTATTCTTGGCCTTCCCTTGTGGCTCAGCTGGTAAAGAATCTGCCTGCAATGCAGGAGACCTGGGTTCAATCCCTGGGTTGGGAAGATACCCTGGAGAAGAGAAGGGTTACTCACTGCAGTATTCTGGCCTGGAGAATTGCATGGACTGTGTAGTCCATGAGGTTGCAAAGAATTGGACATGAGTGAGCGACTTTCATTCACTCACACTGTATTCAGGATGGTCATAATAACTCTTTAAAAATGCAACTCAGTGTCATGATGAAGAGGCCAGATTTCTTCCATTTGGCTTTATATATGGAAACTATAAGGTTAAAAATTGTTTCATATGAATACAATTCTTGGCGTGATTATGAACTAGTTATCTTGAAGTTAGTGATTTAACTGTCACTCAGGGTACTCAAGTAGACCCTACATGACTATTTGGTGGTCTTTAGTGGTATGTTGGGTTTGGCAGAGGATAGGACCAGTTGGTCTCCGAATGTATTCCTTGTTAGAAATAACTCACTATAGTTAAAACTTTTTTTTTTAAATCAGAAAAATAAAATCAAGATTGAAAAGCTCCGTTTTCCCTATTTGTAAGTCCAGGCAAATCTAATAGTTGAACAGCCTTTGTTTTGGGACCCCCATGAACTGTAGCCCACCAAGCTCCTCTGTTCTTGGAATTCCCCAGGCATGAATATTGGAGTGGTTTGCCATTTTCTTCTCTAAGGAGTATTCCTGACCCAGGAATCGAACCTGCATCTCTGGCATTGGCAGACAGATTCTTTACCACTGAGCCACCAAGGAAGCCCCAAAGCAACTATACTCCAATAAAGTTAATTTTAATAAAAAAATAGATTTGGTTGTAGCAGAGAAATATAGAGAGGCCTCCATGGATCCTGGATACCCAAAGTAGTGAGTGGGGAGGCAAACCAGGAAGCCAGGGTAATATAACTGCTTCTTATGTTGTCTGTTCCTAGAAGAAAAAGAGTTCAGACACCTGCTGGCCTCCAGAGGACTCTGAGTTGGCCACCAATTTGCTTAAGCAGGGATAAATGAAGAAATTTCTCATCAGATGAAGTTACTCTCCAACCAGGCTTATATGTCTGGTCAAGATGGCTACCACAGTTTGATTGGGGCTGGATTCCCTTTTTATTGTGTAGTTTTGGGTGTCAAGATTAGCCATATGGGTAGATGTGTTGCCTCTAGTTTCAGGCCTCCTCAGATATAACCCAATAAATTAATGCACATCTTATGCACTCACCACTGGTATCATTCAAATATATAGTCATATAAATCGTCAGAAGGGTCAACTTTTACATAGGAAACTCAATATATTTAGGATTTAAAACATACAGTTACACGGTACAGTTAAACTCACTGCATTTGAACAATATTCATACAACGCTTGCTAATACACTGTTCAATTCTGCTCATCCAAATAATGTGCATACAACTTCAAAGCTTACTCATGATCCTTAGAAAACATCCCTGGGGGAGTGGGTATAAATTTTTCTTCTCAGGAGTGAAGCAGAGAACGTACAGATTATCTAGAATTGTCCTGATGTGAGCAAAATCCTAGCTTGTTCTTCAAGCTTTGCCTCTAAACTGTTTGACTTTATAACTATTTAGTCTCACTGGGATTCTTCCCTTATTTTTAAAAGGAAGAAATTGGGGTATAGAGATCCTTGGATCCCTAAGTCTCTAAAGCTATGATTCCCACTTATATCACTCAAAATGGTGATCAAATGGTGCTCTGACAAGAGTTCAAAATGGAATGGGTAAGTGTGAAGTGAACAAGAGAGTGTTGATAACCTGATAGTAATATTGCTTTGGCATTAGAGATTCAAATGGCTCTTGAAGCCACGTTCAAGTCTCAGTCTATTATTATTTTTAACAGTGACAAAAGTGGAGGACATTAGCATTGGCTGTTCAGTGCTGGCTGTGTTACAGAGGGATTTGTTAAATGGAGCAAAGGAAAAATGATTGACTGGTACATTTAATTTATTACTTTTATTGACTTCTGCAGCTCCAGTGCAGTTGTACTCAAAAGACCCATACTAGCTAATAAAATAGGACTTTAGAATTGATGTAGCAAATAAAATGCCAAATAAGAATGCCATTGTCATTAAAATGGAGCAACACTATTGATTTAAAATAAATATATTAGCCAGTTTGCTGTGCATTTTGGACTGGGCCTAATCACCGAAGGTACTTTTTGGGTTACTGGTATATATGACAAATGAAAAACCTCTTACTGAGAGGAGTAATGCAGTTTTATGTGACAGAATTGCCATGGAAACAGAAATAAATCCTGAAGCTAAAAAGGGCCATGAATATCCTGTCTTCTGAGTTCAGCTCACTGCTGTGCTCCTTAGAAGAAATTCACAGGAAGCTTACTATGGTTTCCCTTTTAAATGAAAAATTATAGAGTTGGTGATTCTCAACTCATGTCATTATTGAGCATTCACTTTTCACTGTAATTGGCATGAAGATGGCAGACTTAGACAAAACAGATCCTGCCACTCCTCTCACACCTCCACTCAACTTTCCTGTAACACACACACAGACACACACACACACACCCTCTGCTTTGCAACTCTAAATAGTGTGAAATCACCTGTTTTTCTGTATGAGCTATAATTCAGGCATGATCTTAAACAGTTCTGAGAAATATAGATGTCTTCTAAAATGTCACAGTGATATGTTGATATGTTAACTAGAGTTGTATTTAACTACCAGGGAGCATCCTCACATGAGAGCAGGAAAACTTCCTGCAATTCAGTGTCCTTGATGTGTGTGTGTGCGTGTGTACCATTTGCTTAAAATGACCTGAAATCAGCAAATTAATAAGTTCTTGATATTTTACAATTTTCAGTTCAACCAGTTAAGAAGGCATGATGGATGGCTTGCCTTCTTCTCCTTCTTCTGGTTCCAGTGCTCTTAATTAGCCTTGGTTATCAGCCTAAGTCATCCTTTAAAGGCAGTTTGAATCTCTTGGTCTTCCCTGGTAGGTCAGCTAGTAAAGAATCTGCCTGCAATGCAGGAGACCCCAGTTTGAGTCCTGAGTTGGGAAGGTCCTCTGGAGGAGGGACAGGCTACCCACTCCAGTGTTCTTGGGCTTCTCTGGTGGTTCAGATGGTAAGAATCAGCCTGCAATGCGGGAGACCTGGGTTTGATCCCTGGGCTGGGAAGATCCCCTGGAGAAGGGCATGGCAACCCACTCTAGTATTTTTGTCTGGAGAATCCCCACGGATAGAGGAGCCTGGTGGGCTACAGTCCATGGGGTCACAAAAGGTCAGACACTACTAAGCAACTAAGCAAAGCACTAGGATCTCCTAGGATTAAATGTTACCTTTCTAAAATATCTCAAAGCTTGAAAAAGTAACATGGAAATAGTTCATTGACCTTTAGTTCTTTTTAACCATATCCCAGTGCTGAATATGGTAAGACTCTTGGTTTCCTCTAGGAAGGCGAGAACCAAATCTGTCTCATTTGTCACTGTGGCAGTGGTGCCTAAAACTGGGACTGACACATAGGTGCACAGTGAATACAACTGGCATGAATGCATTGAGCCAAACAAGTAATTTCAGGAGTAGAATTGATCTCCTAATCACTTCAATATTTATAAGAAATAAAAGAGAATGCTGAAGTAGTCTGCAAACAGAGATTGGCAAGGTAGAACATTTGCCCCCGCAGTTAGTTCTTAAGTTGAAACCCTAATCTTTTTCTTTTTTTTTTTTTAATATTTGGTTTATTTTATTTTTGCCTGTGCTGGATTTCTGTTGCTGTATGAGGGCCTTCTTCAGTTTCCAAGAGTGGGGCTACTCTCTAGTTGTGGTGCACAGACTTCTCATTGCAGTGGTCTGTCTTATTGTGGAGCAGAGGCTCTAAGCAGTTGAGGCTCACGGGCTCCAGAGTGCTGGCTTAATAGTTGTGGTGCACAGGGTTTGTTCCACAGCATATGGGGTCTTCCTGGACCAGGGATTAAACCCATGTCCCCTGCATTGGTAGGCCGATTCTTTACCACTGAGCCACCAGGGAAGCCCTGAAACCCTAATCTTATTGGTATGGTATTTTGAGGTGGGGACTTCCAGAGGTGATTAAGTCATTAGGGTGGAGCAGTCACAAATGAGATTAGTGCCCTTATAAGAAGAGATGGAGAATTAACTACTGCTCCTCTTCTTCTGTGTCAGGACACAGCAAGAAGCCAGTAGTGTGCATCCTGGAAGAGGTGGTCCTCACCAGAACCCCACCATGTTGGCTCCTTGATCTTGGACAGCTGGCTTCCAGAACTGCAAGAAATAGGTTTCTGTTGTTTAAATCACTCAGGGTAAGGTCCTTTGTTATATATAGCAGCCTGAATGACTAAGACAAGTACTTCTGCCTCTTTAGTTCTCCTTGCCTGACAGAATGTGGGCACAGCTACAGAGCCAAAGAATTTGTGGGTCTTAACTCTGCTCCCAGCAGGAATGTTGTAGTAAAAGAAATTATTTTCCTACTTAACAGTTGTTCAGTGGAGAAAGAGTCAAATACTGCTGCCTCCCACTGAAGTTCACAGGAAACTGACCTTCCAGAAGCTTCTGTCTCTATCTCTTTCATATAAATTATTTATACATTTTAGATGTGAGGGTTAGGAAGAACCAGAATTATATAGAAACTTCGCTCAGTTGTCTAATTTTCTTTGAATGACTAGACATAGCCTTGAATATGGAAGCATTTTGCCATTGTGTGGATATAAAGCTTACACTTAAAAATAGATGAAAGTCAGAGTTGCTGTTCTTCCTCTGTTTCTAATTTATAACTTTTGCATATAATTACAGTGAGGTTTTGCTTATGACTATATTCAGTATGTATCTCAAAATAACTCTTGATCTTGAGGTGATGATTTGGCTTATTTCTTTTGCATAATAATATTTATTAAAAACTTTATTGGAGGAAAATTACAATGTTGTGTTGGTTTTGCTGAACAACAATGCAAATCGGCCATAATTATACATATATCACCTTCCTCTTGAGCCTCCCTCCCCTTCCCCCCATCTCACCCCTCTAGGTCATTAAAGAGCAGCAGGGGATTCCCTGTGTTATGTAGTAACTTCTTACCGGTTATCTGTTTTACATGGTAGTGTATATATATGTTCATGCTACTTTCTCCGTTTGTCCCACTCTTTCCTCCCCCACTGTGTTCAGAAGTCTGTTCTCTATATCTGAATCATTCCTTCCCTGAAAATCATCAATACCATTTTCTAGATTCCATATGTATGTATTAATATACTATATTTGTTTTTCTCTTTCTGACTTACTTCAATCTGTATAACAGACTCTAGGTTTATACATCACACTAGAACTGACTCAAATTTGTTCTTTTATATGGCTGAGTAATATTCCATTGGATATATGTACTATATCTTCTTTATCCATTCATCTGTAGATGTATATCTAGGTTGATTCCATGTCCTAGCTTGTAAATAGTGCTGCAGTGAACACTGGGGTACATGTGTCTTTTTCACTTATGGTTTTCTCAGAGCATATGCCCAGTGGGATTGCTGGGTTATATGGTAGCTTTATTCCTAGGTTTTTAAGGAATCTCCATACTGTTCTCAATAGTGGCTATATCAATTTACATTCCCATCAACAGTGCAAGAGGGCTCCCTTTTCTCCACATCCTCTCCAGCATTTATTGTTTGTAGATTTTTTGATGGTCATTCTGACTGTTGTGAGATGACACCTCATTGTAGTTTTAATTTCCATTTCTCCAATAATTATTGATGTTGAGCATCTTTTCATGTGTTTATTGGCCACCTGAATGCCTTCTTTAGAGAAATGTCTGTTTAGGATTTCTGTCCATTTTTTGATTGTGCTATTTACTATTTTCTCATAGTAAGCTGTATGAACTTCATATACACTTTGGAGATTAATTTTTTTGTCATTTATTTCATTTGCAATTGTTTTCTCCAGTTCTGAGGACTGTCCATTAGTTTTATTTACTGTTTCTTTTTGGAGAAGGAAATGGCAACCCACTCCAGTATTCTTGCCTAGAAAATCACATAGATGGAGGAGCCTGGCAGGCAATACCCATGGGGTTGCAAAGAGTCGGACACAACTGAGTGACTAACACACACACTGTTTTTTTTTGCTGTGCAAAATCTTTTAAGTTTAATTAGGTCCCATTTGTTTATCTTTGTTTTCATTTTCATTACCCTAGGGAGTGGCAAAGAGGAGTTTGCTATCATTTATGTCGAAGAGTGTACTGGCTATGTTTTTCTTTAAGAGCTTTATAATTTCTGGCCTTGAATTTAAGTCTTTAATCCATTTTGAGTTTGTCTGTATGGTGTTAAGAAGTGTTCTAGTTTTATTCTTTTACATGTAGTTGTCCAGTTTTCCCAGCACCACTTTTTGAGGCAGCTGTCTTTTCTCAATTGTATATTCTTGCCCCCTTTGTCAAAGATAAGGTGCCCATAGGTGCGTGGGTTTCTCTCTGGGCTTTCTATCTTGTTCCACTGGTCTATATTTCTGTTTTTGTGCCAATACCATAATGTCTTGATGACTGTAGCTTTGTAGTGTAGTCTAAAGTCAGTATGGTTGATTTCTTCCAGTTTCATTTTTCTTTCTCAAGATTGCTTTGTCTATTCAGGGTCTTTTGTGTTTCCACACAAATTGTGAAAATTTTTTGTTTTAGTTCTGTGAAAATACCATTGGTAGTTTGATATGGATTTCATTGAATCTGTAGATTGTTTGGGGTAGTATAATCATATTCACAATATTAATTCTTTCCAATCCAGGAACACAGTATATCTCTCCATCTGTTTGTGTCATCTTTAATTTCTTTCATCAGTGTCTTATAGTTTCCTGAATACAGGTCTTTTGTCTCTTTAAGTAAGCTTATTCCTAGTTATTTTATTCTTTTTGTTGCAATGGTGAATGGGATTGTTTTATTAATTGCTCTTTCTGATTTTTCATTGTTAGTGTATAGGAATGCAAGAGAATGGCCCCTACTTCTCTTTTGAAAGAGAGCTAATTCTCAAATATGTTGCAGTTCAACTGAAAGTAAATTATTTCTAGCTTTATGAGAAATAGAATACATTTAATAATTAGTTGCCTTCAAGAAGCCAATATTATATGTTTTGTAAGAAGCTGTTGGCAGAAAACTCAAATGAAAGTCACAGAGCCTTGTCTGAACTCACTAGGAAAAGCACAACCACATCCTGAGTTTCAGTCTTGTGACTTGAATATTACATACATCTATCTTTGGGGACCAGAGTCAGAGCCCCAGTATTTGTGGGTCTTAACTTAATGAGACTTAACAAGGCAGCAAAATTGGCAGTGTCTCTTTGAGACATGATGGGAAAGGAAATCAGTTCAACAGTTAGGGTTGTTTCTCTTTGTAGGAAGGGTAGAGGAAACACTCTCAGATAAGAACTTTGGAAAATGACAAACAAGGGGAAGAAAGATCATATAATGAACACTGGAGTAGGAGTCAGACAAGCTTGGTTCATGTGCCAGCTCCACCCACTGATGCAATCAAATTGTCCAATTCTGTGTTTTTGAAAAGATAATAACAGTACCTTCTTTACAGAGTAGTTGTGAACACATAGAATTGTGTATACATATTAGAGTGCATAAATATACATCCATACACATATAAGGCCATGTTAGTTTACACATGCACACACACAAACATACTACCACCTTGCCTGTGGTCAGTAGCTGCCTTCTGTTTCTTTTGTGAGCTGCATTTGTTCATTTGTCGAGGAATATATATGCCTTGCCTCCTTCACTCACAGAGCCTCAATGAATTTCTATCATAGACATAAGACACTAGTAGAGATGTTTGTTGTATTTTTTAAAATTGATGTTTTCATATCTCTATGTCTAGGCTAGGTCTCCAGTTTGGAACCTTGGAGGATAGTTCACAGCAACACCCCTACCCTGAAGGAAGTCATAACCTACTTGAGCAGTGGTCCCTTGGAATTAAATTGCAATGTGAGAATGTAGTACTGATAAAGAACTACTGTGTCCTTTACACCTTAAAATACTCAAGACCTTTCGTGATTGATCTTCAGCTCCTTGTCTAGCCTTTTCTTAACATATATTTGTCTCACAAGCCTGATCCACCAATCACATCCCATAGTTTTATTTTCTGTGGTTATCCTGATTTTTTTTTTGGCCTGCAAGTCTTTCCTTACTTTGCATCATTTTCCTCTGATTCAAACTGTGGAAATCTTCAAGTAAGTCTCAGTTTGAATGCCTCCTTTGTCAGGAATTTCATCTACCATCTGCATTGTTTAGAAATACTCTCTTTCCTTTGAACATATTCCATATTTTAAATGTCCTGAGGATTTCCTCTTCTGTGAATTGCTTCCTCATGTCCTTTATATGTGAAAGTGAAGTTGCTCAGTCATGTCTGACTCTTTGGGATCCCATGGACTGCAGCCTCCCAGGCTCCTCCGTCCATGGGATTTTCCAGGCAAGAGTACTGGAGTGGGTTGCCACAAGTTTCCTTATTTTTGGTGTATAGAGTCTGGCTATCAGTTCCCATCTCTTAAAGGCTATCAGAAAAACCTGTTGATCAAACAAAGCTAAGTGTGTTAGTCCTGCTGCATAAGAGAGAACACACATTGACAGTTATTAGTTGAATCTCAGAAGAGGGGCCTTGGGGCTTATAGGGTTTTAGGATCTGCCCTGGGCAATTTAAAGGTAGATCTTGCAAGGTGGGGAATATCTCAGGATTGGGCTGAATTTACAATATAATGGCTGTTAAGGCTTTTGAAGTGAACCCAGTGGCTCAGCGGTAAAGAATCCACCTGCAGTGCAGGAGATGCAGGAGACGAGACGCGGGTTTGATCCCTGAGTCAGGAAGATCTCTTGGAGGAAGACACAGCAGTCCACTCCAGTATTCTTGCCTGGGAAATCCCATGGACAGAGGAGGCTGGCAGGCTACAGTCCATGGGGTCACAAAGAGGCAGACACGACTGAAGTGACAGAGCACACATTGGTAAGCAAGATGTCAGTTTTGAGAAGCATATTGTTTCATTTAGCTGCAGGTCTTTTCTTCCAGAAGTGCATTTTCTGGAGCAAAGAGCTAAGGTATTTTTGCTTGTCCTCAGTTTTGTTTTACACAGGGATAGCAAAATATATGATAGTTTTATATCTCAAACCTAATAACAATGATCTTTACACTATAAGAGTGTGACTTCCATTTTTTTGTGATTGCTTTAAAAAATCTCCTTCCAAGAAATGAGTTTGCAGAAGAACCACCAGTAGGTTATTGGTATTAAAGATGATTTGAGCCTTAGGCCAAAACAGGACTTAATCTTAAGTAAATCTGGGAGTGGTGTGATCCTGGGAAACAGAACTTGCTATCTCAGAAAAAGAAGGCAGCAAAGGAATAAAACTGGATTGGCACCCTTGGAAAAGATAGATTGGTAGGAGGAGAAGGGCAGATGGGAGTCTAATACAGACGGACTTGCATGAGGTCAGCCTGGCTCTGGTTAACAGCTAAGGGAGGAGTGGGGTAGGATGTAAACAGTGCCAGTTAATGGATCTGTTGGCCTCCAAGGGCCTTCCTGTTTCGCTATAAGTAAGATAGGTTCTTTCTGGTGCTGACCAACTTGTAAGGTGTCAGTTCTGCACAAATTAACCCTAGCCGCTCAGGAATTAAAATTTTACCTGCATGAAAGTAATGTATAAAATGAAAATGAGAACCATAACCTAGCTCCCCGGTCCACAAATATTGTTTGAAACAAGCTGGCAATTATTAGCAATAATTTGCATGATGAATGTCTCTGAAGTTCTGTTGAAATATTTCTGAGATTATCATTGATATGCATTGGTTGGAAAAGTTGTAGAGACTTTTTTTAATGGTTGTAATCTCAGGCTTTTTCATATATAATCACTTTAAAATTGCATATTCACTCACACAGAATTATACAGTTCATGGGCATTATATTTCCTTAAAATGTTATGCAAACTTCTGGCACACTATCAATGTGTCAGAAGTGCTCTTGTCAATACATGTCAGATAAATGTATCCTGGAGAGTTTAAGCACTTGTTCTAAGTTTTAGTGCTTCTTGTATTAATATGACATAATTATGAAATTAAATGTGTTAGATGTTGTTAGTAGACGTATTTGTAACAATAATCTGAAAATATTGCTACCCTTTCAGGCATCTAATTTAGTTTAATTGAAGAATATTGTATGATTGCAAATGAGTTGTTTAAAAATATCAAAAAAAATTACTCATTACCATTGCCAAGGAGTATTTTATTAATCAGAATTTTCTTGGTGTTACACTAAAAAAACAAAAGAGTATGGGATACTGCAAACAGCAGTAAAACTGTTTAAACAGTTAAAACAAAAAACAGCAAAGTATGGGATATTGAACCCAAAAGAGACGTGTACAATTTTCTTCTGAACACCAAAATTAAAATTTTGTGTTTATCAAGAGATTCCCAGTTTGTTAATAAAGTTATATAATTCATATAATTCATTATTGTATCCTCATAGAATGTTGCTTTTTCATATTAAGATTTCAAAGAGAAAAAAAAAAATAGTGACACAAAATATTTAAGGACTATTGTGCCCTGTGGATGGAGTAAGAAGATTCCCATTCGATCCTAACTACCCTATATGAAAACTGATTCATAAAAAGGGATAGGCTAGAAGCTATAGAGGAATAATGTTCTGTAAAGCCTGCCTCTGACCGAGGCTGTATGGTCAGTAATATTTTTAAATAGTCATTCTCAACCTCAATAGCCAGTCGAAATTATTCTCTGGGAGCTTTAAAAAGTACTGCTATGTAGGTGTCTACCCCAGAAAATCTCATTTATGTGACTTGGTGGACAGACTAAATGCAAGGGCTTTTTCAAGGTCTCTGGTTGATTCTAATGTGCAGGCAAGGCCAATAACTTAATATTTAAAGGGTTTATAATGTCAACTGAGATAAAAAAGCACAATGAAAGCTGTTTCAGTTTTATTGGGGGATAAAACTGAGAACTCTAGCCTAGGAAACAGCTGCTCAGATAGCTTTGAGGAACTTCTTGGGAAATATAGGGGGAAGGTAGTATTATGTGATTTTGAAGAAGGGGGTGCTAGCAAATGAGCGTGTATCTTGGTAGAAGGTTACTGCTAGTCTTGAGCCACTGGTATCTTAGTTAATGATTTTGGTACTGTTCTATAATATGTATGGAAAGATGTATGGAAATTTCCTGATGTAAGAAATTGAACTCAGAAAATTTTCTCCTGTAAGAGTCTAACTATCTGAGGGCCTGTACTGCCAATTTTCCCAGAGGACAGAGTGCCTCATTCCTGATCTTCACCCTGAACGCCTTTCAGGGTGTGTTGAAGGTCAACAGCTGCAGTAGCAAGAGACCTAATCTTTGCAGAACCAGATGGTCAGCAGCATTCTTTAGTTGGCAGTAATTATCGGTTTCAGTGAGGCCACCCCACATGCCAGTTTACATTTGCACTAAAATCTTTGCTGAAGCAGATTGTTGACCTTATGTGTGCGTGCTCAGTTGCTCAGTCGAGTCTGACTCTGCGACCCTGTGGACTATAACCTGTCTGGCTCCTCTATCCATGGGATTTCCCAGGCAAGAATACTGGAGTGGGTTGCCATTTCCTTCTCCAGTGCATCTTCCCAACCCAGAGATCGAACCTGTGTCTTCTGCATTGACAGTCAGATTCTTTACCACTGAGTCACCTGGGAAGCCCTTTGACCTTATAATAATGATCAAAAAACATAACATAATGAATAAAATGTATTGAGATTTCCACTGTCAGTAACACAGTGCTACAGACTTTACTTGCTCTATCTTGTTTCATCCTCTCAGTATCTCCATGAGGTAATGATTATCTACATGTTACTGATTTTTAAAAATATGAGACTCACAGAGATTAAATGACCTACAAAAGGTCACCCAACTAATAAATGGTTGTCCTGGGCTTTAAACCAAGATATATTCATTCTGGCTCTTCAATTCAGATCAGAAAATATTATCTGGTCTGAAATCATGCACAAAATAAGACATTATGAGACAGTGCTTCATAAGTAGTGGGGAATGCTGATAAGTAAAATAGAACCCTCCACTTTCTGAAAAGAAACTAATTTGTTTCTCAAGAAATCTTGTGCTTGAGCAAGTCCTCTTACCCATCACCCAACACCCAGGAGGCTCAGTGGGGCATGTGTGTCTGCTTGAGTGCTGGTTTAGAGTGTGACCATGATAAACAACCAGCACTGCCTACATGGCAGCAAATATTAATCAGCGCCTCCCATGATGCTCCTAAGAGACTTTGTCACCAGTTTTCTAGGTACTTAGATTTTGGAAAGGGAGGACTAATCAATATTACAAAAAGACAATGCAACCAGTATGTCTCTGTCTTGATGTAACAGCTAAGCAGATATGCATTAAATCTTACCTGATGATCTGAAAAATAATGTCATTCCATTTGATAGGGCATGTCCTGGAGAAATAAAACAGCTTCAGTTTGGTCCATGTTACTGTCCATTTTTTTTTTTTTTTTTTTTTTTTTTTTTTTTTTTTTTTTTGTTACTGTCCATTTTTAATGCCTTGTTCTTTTGCTGTCTGTTCTCTCCGCTTCCCCTATACCTGTTGATTTTCTTTGAAAGTTCTACTTTTACTTCAATAGCGTCTTAAATTCTTTTACCTCTCTATATCTTAGCTTTAGTCCAAAAGAGAATGTTATATGTTTGGGACACACTTTTTTCCTTATTAGCCAACAGTGTATATAAACTTGGACTTAAAGTTATCCTTTATTCTGAAAACTGTATCGTCACCTTCAACCACTATTACAAGGTTGGGACAAAAGTGAGTTTATCCATTTAATGGCCAGTGATTCCAGAGAGAAGAAAATAAGGGGATATTCTCCTTTCTGTTTGTAATCTTTGTGTAATACTAGAGCAGCAGGGTCAGTTATTCTGGCAGGAGTCTAAGAGTAGGTATGATAAATCTTGAAAGAAAATCCCCTGTTATGAGGCTAAAGCCCTGGATTTCAGAGTCTTGTGGTTGTATAAGATACAGGTTATGACCATCTAACTATAGATCAAACAGGCTACAGATGATGAACTGGATAGATGTATGTGATTATGAGAGTGGTCTGGTTGGCCTGGTCCTTAGAGATAAGAATGGAGAAACTCAGCAAGCTAATGGCATGTTGTTATTCCTGATCAGCTGGCCTTTGACTGTCAAGACTGCCAGAAAAGCAAACATTATTTCAGTTTACATATCAGGGGATCTTTTGAACAGATATACAGATTTGTGACTTTGCAAAATCCTTAAATAACATATAGAGAAAAAATGGATTCAAGATGCATTGTTATATAAACCTTCAAAGAGGGACTCAAGTCCTAGATGTTATTTGGGCATGTGAATCAGACTGTTAAAGGTAAATTTGGTTACTTTCAGAAGCAGTTGTGTGAAAGTATGAAGAACATGCTTCAGTAGGTCTACAGGCTTCATTAGCTGGGGGAGCCCAGCCAAGACATTTAATGTCTTCAGGCTCTAGTCATCTGACTTGAGGGGCTCCTCACAATCTGCTTTAGTAGATTGTCTTGTGACAGAGCAGAAGAGAAAATGTATATACAACCATATAAAAATATAAAGCTGTGTTTTTTCATTGATAACTGATGGAACTCATGCTTTAATCATTTGTCTATGAAAAATAATATCAGTCCTGTCACAAGAGAATATTAACTTAGTCAGCTCATCCAAGGCTTCAGTCTGTGAATGCAAAAGACCAAGTATTCAATGCAAGTTCTTGGCCTCTTATAAATAGGTTTTCAACTTTCTTCTGGGCTCTTTGAGAAGTACTGCTTATATAGTAGTTAAAACTGCCTTAGGAGGAAGGAAGTCCTGGGTTTAATAACTCTGCCTTTAACTTATTTGGTATCTGTGAGTCCATCTCTGGATTTGCAAGACCCTCTGACTCTACCCATAAAGTTAAGATGTCAGGGTAGGTTACCTCCCTGGCTCCTTTCTGCTTCATAGGTTGAACCTAAACCAAAATACTTTCAGGTAAAAAGCTTGCAGGGCAACACCAACTATTCAGCACATCTTATCACTCCAGTCTTCCAAAAACATTTGAATAAAATGCTAGGACAATCTGTTAGAATATTTTGACAGAGGTCCCCTTCAATTCTGTATTAGACACAATGATGGCTTCATTTAACTTATAGGTTAACAAGTTGCTTTGTTTCCTAGAAATTCAATAAAAAGCAGCATTCACAAAATATTTAGAGGAGAATATAAATATTTATAATCAACGTTTGAAGCTGTTTTTTTCCTTCAGATACACAGGCAGTCATTCACTCAGGAAGCTTATTGCTTCGAGGCATATTAATTTATTGCTCTTGTGCCGTCTCATGTGGATACAGAATGCTCTGTGAGAACTGGTAGTTTTACATTACAACATTAGTCAGGCAAATGATACACATTTTTCACTTCACCTTCTCTGGGCTCTAACATTAGCCACATAAAGGGAATGATAATGTCTACCTCATATACTTCCTAAAGTATAGGCAATTTTTATTTATGGGATTTTCACTAGTAATGTGTACCAAATGGGGAGATTTTCATATAAACATCTTCCTAGCGGCCTTTGCATCACATGTGGCCAGAACATTTCAGTGTTAAATCAAAACATCAACCCAAGAGAAAAGGGATTCAGTTCCTTTGACTATTTTCATGGGCTAGATTCAGTGTTCTCCAAGTGCGGTCTGTGCATCCCCAGCATTAGAAACACTGGGCATGGTTATTAAAAATTCAGATTTCTAGACTTTTTCCAAGATTCAAAATCAGAATATCTGAGAGTGAAGACTAGCATTTCATTCAATGCTAGAATGAAAATGGCATTTTAAGCAACTCCCAGGTAGCTCACAGAACAGTGGTATTGTTGAGAGAGCAGGGGTAAGAAATAAAGATTGTGAGTGGATTGAGTGAGTGAGTGCAAAAGCACAATTAAAGAAAAAGAAAAACCAGGGAACCTCTGGCCGGTCTTGTGGCAACTTCCATGAGCCTTCGTAAATCTCACTCTTCTCTCTAAGATGAGCAGGGAGGTCTAGAGATACAGTGCTATTTGCATATTAAATGCTGCATGAGTGGCTCTCGGGTATTTTTCCAGCTTGTTCTAGCAGCTCATCACCTAAATTGTTGCTACTCCCATGTGAAATGGCTGTTACCTTATTCCTCTCACTTAATTGGTGAGAGGTCAGTGAATGAGAAAAGTAAAGTGACTTACTAAAATCTGCAGCTTTAGTATCAGAACATAAACCAAACCATTGTTCCATGACTCTGAATCTCATTTTGCAGAATTCAGCCACACTTTGGGATTCAATATAAGGCTTATGCTTGTGGGGCATCACATATTCAAATTATATTGAAGACTTTTAAATTAGTTTTTTCCTTTTTAACACTCCCCTCCACCTGTGTGTCTGTGTGCATGCGCACGCGCGCGCACACACACACACACGCACACGCACACGCACACACACACACACACACACACACACACAGAGCTGGAGATTTAAGTTTTCAGATTATTGTTGGTGGATTATTGTTGGTGGAGAAAGAAGGTTGATCCTGAGAGTCTGGTGCAGCAGCCCAAGTTCTAATAGAATAACATGATATAGAAGGGTATTCAGAAGGAAGTTAGAAATTACATGCTTAGGCACAAAGGCAGTATGATTCTCTGGAAGTTGTCTTTATAAGAATTTGGCAGAAATGATAAATCCACAGAGGGATAAAGTCTCATGACTCTGTCCTCATTCTTTAAATCTTTTTTACAATTTTATTTATATTTTGCTGCACTGGGTCTTTGTTGCGGCACATGCGCTACTCTCTGGTGGTAGTGAGTCGATTTCTTATTGCAGGGGCTTCTTGTTGCAGAGCACAGGCCCTAGAGCGCTTGGGCGTTGGTAGTTGTGGTATACAGGCCCATTCACTCCGTGGCATGGAATCTCCCCTGATTAGGGATGGAGCCTGTCTCCTGCTTTGACAGGTGGGTTCTTAACCACCAGATCACCAGGGAAGTCCTGTGGCCTGTGCTCAGTCTTGACTGAAAAAAATGAAAACAGGCATTTTGATCTTTAGGTTGTAAGTGATAGAAACTCCAGTCAAAGAGACTGAAGTAAAAGGGAAGATTTATTGACTCACATCACCTAAATGTCCCAGATTAATTGGCTTCAGATATGGCAGATTCCAGGAGCTCACAAAATAGAGTCAGAAAACTGTTGATCTCTTGGTGCTAGTTTCCTTTGCTTTATCTCTAGATAGGCTCTTCCTGTGACATGAAAAAAAGGCAAGACAGCAAGTTAGACTGATACCCTCCCACTGGTTGAATTAAAGGAAAAGAGAAATTTCTCATTCTCATTATCTATAGGAAAATCTCCAGGCTTGCTTTGCCAGGATGGCGGAAATATGCAGATTAAGCAAGTTTAGATCAACGTCCACCTCTTGGCCAGAGAGCAGGGACTGAGAAAAGAAGTGAAGGGGTGGCTGAGGACAGATGACTCTGGCAGGGCACAGCAGCCTCTAGCATGGAGTCGGTGACTGATCAATATTAACTGTTATCATTGCCTTTTTAAATATTATCATCAATATTATACTAAAAACACAGTAACTAGTGCTACTACCACTGTTAACTTTTCCAATCTATTCACCTCTTTCTTATGGAAATAAGTTGTTTTATAAATAAAAGAATGGAAAAGAAAAGGTCTGGGTGTTGGTTTATAAACAATGACTACATATGGACTGACCATAATGAGATCCACTGGCTAGACAGGTGTTATTAGATTTGAATTCAACTTTGCTTTTTAAAACTTAGTCTTTTTAGACAGGGCTGAAGGTTGACTTGAATTTACTTTGTGATTTCTGTGTTCTCCACCTCCTTCAAACCCATGAAGTGGTTTCTAAATATATTTTCAATCAGATAAACCTTGTAAATGAAAAGTGTATTATGTATGCCAGGGCAGTAGAGAAAGAAGAGAAAATTTAAATGCTTGAATAGCACCTGTGTTTCTGAAATGTTCTTATGTCACTGCCAGCGCAACACAAATGTGGTATTATTTCTCCTCTTTTCAAATGAGGTAATCTCAGTATTCTTCATTCCTTAGTATTCATTCAACCACCAAGACTGAGCTTATCCTGAGTGGCAGGCAATAAACTAGGGCTGCTACTGGGACTTGCTCCATACATTCATCTTTGCTAAACCATGGAAAGTGAGTGAGTGCTGTGTGCTCAGTCATGTCCAGCTCTTTGGGACCCCATGGACTGTAGACCACCAGACTCCTCTGTCTATGGGCTTATCCAGGCAAGAATACTGGAGGGGTGGCCATTTCCTTCTCCAAGGGATCTCTCCAGTCAAGGGATTGAACCCACATTCCTGCACTGACAGGTGGTTTCTTTACTACTGAGTCAAAACCATGGAAAACCTAAGGTTAAATTGTGTGTATCCTAATACTCAGACCTCTGTTCCTGTTCCCAGTCACACTGCCATAAAGAAGAAAAATGAAGACTACTACATGTTAACAAAAATCACTGCATTCCTCCCTAGGAAATTTAGCTCTGTTTAGAGCACTCTGACATTCTCTCATAGATACAGTTTCTACCATAATCTCCTTAAGAAATTAGTTTCAGATGATTTCTGTTTGTTTCTTTTATCAGAGAACTAATGCAGGATGTTAGACAATAGAGATATTTTTGTTGAGTTATGTATCATCTAGCAGCCACATGGAGAACCTATCAGGTAGTGTGTCCAGCAGGAGTTGGGTAGGAAGCAGGGGAGCTACAAGCTCTTGTTACTGACAGTAGCTGTTCTAGCGACCATCATCAGTTGTTGAAAATGTATCTACAAAATAAGTACATGCTGTAAAAAGAGGGTTGGGATTGTCTCATATCCCTAATGTGGGAAATGGTTTATAAAATGTAAATGTTGCTCTCATGTTATCTTATACTTGGAATATTAATATCTAATGCTCTGTACTTGGCTCTGTGCTTAGTTTTTTTATCCCCATGGTAATCCTATGTACTAGATGTTATGTTCATCCTATGAGCTGAGTGCCACTTTGCAGATGAGGAAATTAATGCACAGAGAAAGTGATTAGTTCACACAAGGGCTTGTTTGTTAAGTATGTGGTGGAGCTGGGGAGCAAATCCAGGCAGTTTATATCTACACCCTGAGCTCATGAACCATCCAGCAGCCTGCCCTCCTACCTAAAGAAGAAATGAGATGTTTCTGCTATCGTGTCATTTTCTGCAGATTTGGATGTGAATGGAGGGGCAGAATTTGTCACCCCAAAATAAGCCTCTTTGACATAAGAATTATTTTAGGCTGATTATTTTTAAGAAATGGCTGACATAGGCAAAGCTCTAAAAACTTGAGTGAAAGTTACCCTTTGGTAGGAGACATTTAAATTTATAAGAGAAATCTCCATTTGTAAGGGTGTCTCCCTCTGTATCAGGAAGAGAAGGATGACTGAATTTCTAGAAACTCTTGTCAATGGAGAATATGAAGACTTAAATCTGTGTAACAACCTAAACTTTGTTTATTTTATTTACCCTGTCAATCCTTTATAGTTGATGCCATCATCAGCCCTACAACTTCTTTTGTCTTTAGCTAAAGGTGCAATTTAAGGTGATGACTTGGATGTCTGAGGGGAACTACTCAGGTTTTTTGGGTATCTCCATGTCTACAGGAGGTATATATTAAATTTCTGCTTGTTTTTCTCTGGTTAATTTGTTTCTTTATTATAGGGACATCTCAGTCAAGAACCTAGAAAGTTAGAGAGAGAATTATTTTTTCTTCTCCACAGTCACATTCAGTATTTTAAGTGTTCTTCTAATGTGTTAAAATGTCTTACTCTAACAAAGGAGGTAAAAGGTGGACTGTTAAATTCTATAAATAGAGTCAGAATTTAGAAGAAACATACATGGCCATGGTGATGATATCTTAAACAGTCTGTGTTTTCTAAGCTGTTGTAGATACTCTGAGAAACTTTGGTCTAGGTTTACTTTAAGAAGAAGCTGTGTAATTTCACAAAGCTACTCAAACGTCTTATTATTTATTCAGTGACTATTTGAAGGGCATCTTCTATATAATCTGTAAATCACAGTTGTGATGGAGTATAATGATTCGTAAGTTCAACAGCTACTCTTAAGAAACCCAAAGTCAATGAGAGAGTGATGAGGGCTGTGTCTGTACCTCTTCAATATACACACAAATACACAGGGGATGAGGTGATCTTCCCTGGGAAGATCAGAAGAGTCATATTTGCCATTCCTTGAAATTTGAATAGAAAAACATGTTACTGAGTGAGGGAGAAGTTAATACACAGGTGGGAAGGTGTCAGTGCTTTTGCTTTTTTTTCTCTGTAAGATGTGTCGACCTACAAAATATTCACAATCTAAAAGTTGAGAGTTGTTTTTTGTGGTGGGAAGTTTTAGGACTTCAAGTCCAGGAGACAGCATTTCAAGTAAGCATGAGAGAACTGCTCTGAGGAGGCAGGGGGAGGAATTAGTTTATATAGAAGTTGGCAACAGAGGGCAGGTGGTATGAATATCAAAAATATCTTTGTGATTTAAAACCAGATATCTCAAGTTAAAGAATTTAGTGCTTTTCTATGTATGGGAAGATGCAAGGAATCATTTACAGAAATGATTCCTTGCATATGCGCCTCAGTTAACTGGGGTTAGTACCCTGTGTTTTTCACATTTAGAGCTCCCTTGGGGAGCGGCTGCAGTCTGATGGCTGCTGGATTGCAGGTATTCGCCTTCCTGAGTGCCCTTATGGCCCAGGAACTCACAGTGGAGGGCTGCAATCGCTGATGACTGTGACTTCCTTGTTTACTGGTATTGCAGGAAATATTTCATTTCTTAATAGTATTATCAGGAGTTGATTGACAGGTAACCACAGGCTTCACCTCTGATCAAAGAAAATGAGGATAGTCTCAGAAAGATAAAGCAGGAGACATAGACAATAGATTATTATCTCCTTTTTTCCTTTTTGGTGTCCTTAAACTAGATGACCCAGAGCTAGAGACAAAGGTAAAATTAAGGCTAGCAATTTGGGGTGTCTATTAATAGCCCATTCTTGAAAGCTTTTGTTGTGTGAAATTTAGTTCCCACCTTGTAGCAGACAAAATATACTAAAAATAAAGGTGTATGCATGTAATAGTGAGAAAGTATTGGGTGGGAATTCATTTATCTTGTTCTTTTCATGACTAAATGTAAATGTGTTTGTTGTTGCTGCTATTGCTTTTGATCCAGAAGAGTGGATTGTCATTTAAGTACTCATTCCTTAGGTCCCGAAAAGTATAGGCTGAAAGAAACTCAAGGTGAACAGAAAATATTTGAATGTCAGAGTCAGGGAGGAAAGTGCATTAGTTGAGAGGAACCATGACCTGTATGTCAAGTGATGCTATTTGCTGCTGACCACTTGCTTCTTTTCTGGTCTCTTGCCTTGGTGAAGGGCCTTTGGATATGATGAAGACAGCAAGGGAACATACCAGTCATTATGTCTTTTTCATTATTTTGTCCCTGACCCCTGATATTCTCTAGAATTTTACAAAGTTCTTTTGCCTAGGCTCTTATAAATTCATTCCTGTTCTAAAGAACAGCTCAAGTGATAAATGATTCATGTAGCTGGAGCCTTTAAGTCACTACTTTTCCCATAGCCTGTTCTCTCATCTTACACACACACACACACACACACACACACATGTTGTTTTTCAGTCGCTAAGTTGTGTATGACTCTTTGTGATCCCATGGATGTAGCATACCAGGCTTCCCTGTCCTCCACTATCTCCTGCAGTTTGTTCAAATTCATGTCCATTGAGTCAATGATACTATCTAACCATCTCATTCTCTGCCTCCCCTTTCTCCTTTTGCCTTCAATCTTTCCCAGAATCGGAGTCTTTTCCAATGAGTCAGCTCTTCACACACGGTGCCAAAATACTGTAGCTTAAGCTTTTTAGCAACAGTCCTTCCAGTGAGGGAACTGTTTATATATACCCTGTTTATATTCAGGGTATATAAACACATAGATATGTACACACAGAAAGAAACATGTGTCCTCTAATCTGAGAATAAGATGTACCAAGTAATCCTGTCAATATTCTACTCTCAACTTGATAAATGATCTTGAACAAATTATTTCAGTATTGGCTTTTCTCTATAAACTCCAAATTCTTTAACATGGCACGTGTATAGTCTGTATAGTCTGACCCACCCAGCCATGAGAATTACACATGGTACCACGTTCTCTCACGTGCTGCCATGGCTTTGAACATGATATGTGGAATGTGGGGCCTAGTTGCTGTTTTGTAGTTGTTTTAACCTGAGACACTTTGCCCATCTGCCTCATTAGCTCCTCTTTGCCTTTATAGAGAAATTGGATATCACCAGTTCTTTTGATGCTATGATTCTCAACTTGTGGTTGAAGATTATCAGCATTCTGGATTAAATTAGAAAACACAGAGGCTGGTCTCTTGGGAGAATTTACTGATGTTAAGAAGCATGAGAGGATAGGGAATACAATACCCCATGCCTGGTCCAAAGAAGACATTAATAAAGTGGCTATAAATAACCTCTTGCCCATTATTCTTATGTCATGCCCTTTATCCTTTCATTACCATGACAACCTGAATTGCAGGAGAGGTTGCTGGTTGATCTTTAACAAAAGAGACAGAAGGGGTAGACTAGAGTAATTGCCTTTTCCTGTTATTTTTGACTGCTCATGAAGTCATACCCTGCAATATCAATATTATTTTAACTCTCTGCCACTGTCAGTTGTACCAAAAATCCTACAAAGTTTTTACAGTTAAGGGAGGTTTCATTATTATCTTTGTCTTAAACCATTGAGATTTGGTATCATTGTAATGTAATCTAGATAATCTAGCATGGACTAACTAAAGGCAGAAGCCCGAGGGGTGAAATGGGGCTTCCCTGGTGGTTCAGATGGTAAAGAATCTGCCTGCAATGCTGGAGACCTGGGTTAGGTCCCTGGGTCAGATAGATTCCCCTGGAGAAGGGAATGGTTACCCACTCCAGTATTCTTGCCCAGAGAATCCCATGGACAGAGGATCCTGGCAGAATATAGTCCATGGGGTTTCAAAGAGTCAGACAGGACTGAGCTAGTAATACTAAGGGCTGAGATTCTTATATTTATACTTTTAAAAACTCACAGCCAGTTTACGGAGGAGACAGTTGAGTTCCTCAGAAGCAGAAGCAGCTTATGTACAGAGAAATTTCTACCTTGTTGTGGCAGAGAGTGAAGGAAAATTTTATTTCCCTAATTTGAAGCTCATCGTCCACACCCATATTTGACAATGAAACACAGAAGTCTTAATGAGATTAATCCTTTGTCCGTTTCTTCATTTGCTATTATTTTCTCCCAATCTGAGGGCTGTCTTTTCACCTTACTTATAGTTTCCTTTGTAGTGCAAAAGCTTTTAAGTTTCATTAGGTCCCATTTGTTTAGTTTTGCTTTTATTTCCAATATTCTGGGAGGTGGGTCATAGAGGATCTTGCTGTGATTTATGTCGGAGAGTGTTTTGCCTATGTTCTCCTCTAAGAGTTTTATAGTTTCTGGTCTTACATTTAGATCTTTAATCCATTTTGAGTTTATTTTTGTGTATGGTGTTAGATGAATGGATAAGGAAGCTGTGGTACATATACACCATGGAATATTACTCAGCCGTTAAAAAGAATTCATTTGAACCAGTCCTAATGAGATGGATGAAGCTGGAGCCCATTATACAGAGTGAAGTAAGCCAGAAAGATAAAGAACATTACAGCATACTAACACATATATATGGAATTTAGAAAGGTGATAACGATAACCCTATATGCAAAACAGAAAAAGAGACACAGAAATACAGAACAGACTTTTGAACTCTGTGGGAGAATGTGAGGGTGGGATATTTCAAAAGAACAGCATGTGTACTATCTATGGTGAAACAGATCACCAGCCCAGGTGGGATGCATGAGACAAGTGCTCGGGCCTGGTGCACTGGGAAGACCCAGAGGAATCGGGTGGAGAGGGAGGTGGGAGGGGGGATCGGGATTGGGAATACATGTAAATCCATGGCTGATTCATATCAATGTATGACAAAACCCACTGGGAAAAAAAAAATAACAAAGTAAAAGGAAAAAAAAAAAAAGAAGTCTTAATGAACAGAGCAGTTCTTCCCATCAGCGAGACTGACAAGCTGATGTTTAAAGGACACAAACTCAACAACTTTTTAAGATAGGTTTGGGGAAAGATTTGGAAACAGCAGCAGATCTTAATTTGGGTCCCATGTTAGAATCATTTTGAAGGTTAAAATAAAATACCATAGCCCTGGCCCATATTACTAAGGATCAACTTATTTGGCCAAGGGTGTGGCATGTTTCACAAATACCATGAGCCCTCCATGGATCATATAGTAGATTATTTAACTTCCCTGTGCCCTGGTTTCATTTGTAAAATAGTGATTATAACAATGTATCTTATTGGGCCATGGTGAGAAATGAATGAAATATCCCACATAAAGTCCTAGAAGAGTGCTTAAAGCAAAAAAAGTATCCAATGAATGTTATATACTTTTATTCACACAATTGTTAATATATGTTTTGCAATCTTCCATTTGTTGAAATAATCCTTTAGGGAGGGGGTATTTTAGGTTCAGAACATGCTTCAGTTTGGACTTAGTTCATCAATCAGAGTGAATATTAAAGTTTTTTAGAACAGAGACTTTGGCTTATTCACCACTGTATTTCCAGTGCCTGGCCCATGCAGACACTGGGGATGCTCAGTAAATATACACCAGGCAGACAAATGAACCAATAAAATGAGGCATATCTAACATCACTGAACAGTTGTTTAAAATAATACCTGTATAAAACCATAATTTGGGATAGAAAGAAATGAATTTAATAGGGAGAACTGAAACCATGTATAGTTGAAATACACAGTTAAAGCTGCATTCTAGTACCTTCCTGGAGACTTTTGTTCGAAGATCAGAACTGTTTTGCATTTCATGAGTGTGGAAAGAAATATGTGTTGCTATAGTAGAAAAGATGGTGGTACAAGTGTTTGTCAGAATAAATAAACTCAGAGCAAAAGGACGGTCTACTTTGGAATTAAAGCAAAAGTTAAAAACTGATCAATAAATATTTTACTTTAAAAAGTTGAGAAATGAGACATATAGGAAATGTAGAAATGCCTATACTGCCTGAAAGGATTTTAAGAACTTGCATCTTGCATGCTCTATGAGTTCATAATTTTGGGAAAGCAAACCAGTCAGGTAGTCAAAAGCCTGCTAAACAAGAACAAGGAACTTATTTGGTCTATTTAAAGAATAAATGAAAGCAGAGTTTTTGACTCACCAATGGGGATGAAAGATAGATTTGGAAAATGGCATAGAAAAAAAATCTAAAATGTATGTGAAACATTCTTTTCTGCTTGAAAGTTGTTACAAAGATCAAGTGGACAGTGCAAATAATTGAGAAAAATTGCACTGATGATATGTTACGTATATCTAGGTTTCTTTGGCAGCTGAAGCGACCACAGTGGTGGCTTTAGCTAGTATGACAACATGACACAGAATCCCCTGACATTTCTTTTTGTGAAGGAGAAAACACAGAAGGTAAGACTTCATTTTGGTCCTGCTTGCTCCAAATGTCAACCCATATGAGAACTGGAATTACAAAAAAAAAAAAAAAAGGGAAAGGGAATTTAAAAATTAGAAAATCAATGAGGGCTAAAATTGTAAAACTATTGTAGATGTTATTTGTAATGAAAGCAATCAGTCATTAATAGTTAAACACTCAGTTTCATTCAAGCTTACATCCAGCAAGCAGAATAGTTGTTTCAATTTAAGGAGGACTGTCTAGTTTATATGTCTATGATCAATCCTCCTTTTCTGTTTATTAGTTCAGCTGTTGCATGCTTCTTAAAATATCACACACACACACATATGCATTATAAGAAAGTATACCGATAGGTATAGATTTATATCTCTATCCTTTACTTTTTATTTTCTCTCATGAAAGAAACTTTGAAAAACCCAAAGCAATTTTCTAGTGACCCAAGGTCTGGTGAATGAGCCCGTGGGCTTTAAATTAAATCTCACTGAACAAACAGCTTAACTTTTTTCTGTTGCTGAAGCCAATTTGGTTAGTTCTCTCTGAGGATGTGCATCTGATTGCTTTCATGTGGTGTGACGTTTGCTGTTTGGCTGAAGAGGAGAAGAGCCAAATGTATGAATTATGAAGACAATCTAGACACAGATCTTGAAATTCATGTCTTAAAAAAGAAAAAGAAGCCAGTCAACAGAATAGGCCATGTGGATTCAAATATAACAGATAATTTCACTATGGAACACTTGAGAAGCAAAACACTCCAATTATTTGTTGTTTTTAGTCAAATCTAATTTAGCTCTGAAGACCTCATTCTTAAAAATGGCACAAAATTTAGTAACAGATTTTTCTTTTAAATGTCAATGAACTGAAGTTTATTTTTAGGCCACTGTAATATTGTCCCACAATATCCAAGTATTCATTTTTCTCAACAAAATGAGAAAGGAATAAAACTTTAGTTATTATAATAAAGTATTGTAATATAATAAGTAACAGCATAGTGATTAAGAGCTCAGAATTTGACATTTGAATCTCAAACTTAACCTTAGTTAAGTAGCATTGTGACGCTGAAGAGATTTTGAACATTCTTAGGACTCAGCTTCTTCTCTTTATGAATAATATAAAGCAGAAATTCGATGGTATGTGGTAATTTCTTACAACATATCCGATACCATTTCAACTTTACTTGATCTCCATCCACAAATTCAAATAGATCTATTTCCATATATTATTGTCTTTAAGAATTAGAAAGGGAACAAATGCATTTGTGGTATCTCTATTCAGTCAAATATAATCAAAAGTAGAAGAGGTTCTCTAATGCTCATGCTTTACTGGGAAGGTCCTAACCCAGAGCAATACGAGTAAGATAAAAGAGAAAGGAAACACAGAATGGGAGAAATGCTGGGGCATATTTTATCTGCTGACCACTGTATCGTACAGACTACTAAAATATAATAGTGGAGGTCACTGTTAATCACAAAGTCACAGCCTCATGATATGTCTTCGAAGAAGTGATTATGAAAGAGATTGTGCCTAGGAGCAGTCCATTGGAAGAGGTGTGGAGTTAAAAAGTTATCTGCCCTTTCCTCTAATATTTCTTGTCTGATGTGGGTCAAACTTTTTCACCATAGGAAGGAAACACCCTTTCTCATGATCAGTCTTCCCCAAACAATCTTCCTCCAAATTCAGTTCAGTTCAGTTTAGTCACTCAGTCATGTCCGACTCTTTGCAACCCCATGAATCACAGCATGCCAGGCCTCCCTGGCCATCACCAACTCCCGGAGTTTACTCAAACCCATGTCCATCTAGTCGGTGATGCCATCGAACCATCTCATCCTCTGTCATCCCCTTCTCCTCCTGTCGCCAATCCCTCCAAGCATCAGGGTCTTTTCCAATGAGTCAGCTCTTGGCATCAGGTGGCCAAAGTATTGGAGTTTCAGCTTCAGCATCAGTCCTTCCAATGAACACTCAGGACTGATCTCCTTTAGGATGGACTGATTGGATCTCCTTGCAGTCCAAGGGACTCTCAAGAGTCTTCTACAATACCATAGTTCAAAAGCATCGATTTTTCAGTGCTCAGCTTTCTTCACAGTCCAACTCTCACATCCATACATGACCACTGGAAAAACCATAGCCTTGACCAGACGAACTTTTGTTGGCAAAGTAATGTCTCTGCTTTTTAATATGCTATCTAGATGGTCGTAACTTTCCTTCCAAGGAGTAAGCATCTTTTAATTTCATGGCTGCTATCACCATCTGCAGTGATTTTGGAGCCCCCCCAAATAAAGTCTGACACTGTTTCCACTGTCTCCCCATCTATTTCCCATGAAGTGATGGGACCAGATGCCATGATCTTAGTTTTCTGAATGTTAAGCTTTAAGCCAACATTTTTACTCTCCTCTTTCACTTTCATCAAGAAGCTTTTTAGTTCCTCTTCACTTTCTGCCATAAGGGTGGTGTCATCTGCATATCTGAGGTTATTGATATTTCTCCTGGCAATCTTGATTCCAGCTTGTGCTTCTTACAGCCCAGCATTTCTCATGATGTACTCTGCATATAAGTTAAATAAGCAGGGTGACAATATACAGCCTTGACGAACTCCTTTTCCTATTTGGAACCAGTCTGTTGTTCCATGTCCAGTTCTAACTGTTGCTTCCTGACCTGCATACAGGTTTCTCAAGAGGCAGGTCAGGTGGTCTGGTATTCCTATCTCTTTCAGAATTTTCCAGTTTATTGTGATCCACACAGTCGAAGGCTTTGGCGCAGTCAATAAAGCAGAAATAGATGTTTTTCTGGAACTCTCTTGCATTTTTGATGATCCAGTGGATGTTGGTAATTTGGTCTCTGGTTCCTCTGCCTTTTCTAAAACCAGCTTGAACATCTGGAAGTTCACAGTTCACGTATTGCTGAAGACTGGCTTGGAGAATTTTGAGGATTACTTTACTAGCGTGTGAGATGAGTGCAATTGTGCGGTAGTTTGAGCATTCTTTGGCATTGCCTTTCTTAGAGATTGGAATGAAAAGTGACCTTTTCCAGTCCTGTGGCCACTGCTGAGTTTTCCAAATTTGCTGGCATATTGAGTGCAGCACTTTCACAGCATCATCTTTCAGGATTTGAAATAGCTCAACTGGAATTCCATCACATCCACTAGCTTTGTTTGTAGTGATACTTTCTAAGGCCCACTTGACTTCACGTTCCAGGATGTCTGGCTCTAGGTGAGTGATCACACCATCGTGATTATCTGGGTCATGAAGATCTTTTTTGTACAGTTCTTCTCTGTATTGTTACCACCTCTTCTCAATATCTTCTGCTTTTGTTAGGTCCGTACCATTTCTGTCCTTTATCAAACCCATCTTTGCATGAAATGTTCCCTTGGTATCTCTAATTTTCTTGAAGAGATCTCTAGTCTTTCCCATTCTGTTGTTTTCCTTTATTTCTTTGCATTGATGCTGAGCTGAGGAAGGCTTTCTTATCTCTCCTGGCTATTCTTTGGAACTCTGCATTCAAATGGGAGTATCTTTCCCTTTCTCCTTTGCTTTTCGCTTCTCTTCTTTTCACAGGTATTTGTAAGGCCTCCTCAGACAACCATTTTGCCTTTTTACATTTCTTTTCCATGGGGATGGTCTTGATCCCTGTCTCCTGTACAATGTCACGAACCTCCATCCATAGTTCATCAGGCACTCTGTCTATCAGATCTAGTCCCTTAAATCTATTTCTCACTTCGACTGTATAGGCATAAATGATTTGATTTAGGTCATACCTGAATGGTCTAGTGGTTTTCCCTACTTTCTTCAGTTTAAGTCTGAATTTGGCAATAAGGAGTTCATGCTCTGAGCCATAGTCAGCTCCCAGTCTTGTTTTTGCTGACTGTATAGAGCTTCTCCATCTTTGGCTGCAAAGAATATAATCAATCTGATTTTGGTGTTGACCATCTGGTGATGTCCATGTGTAGAGGCTTCTCTTGTGTTGTTGGAAGAGGGTGTTTGCTATGACCAGTGTGTTCTCTTGGCAAAAGTCTATTAGCCTTTGCCCTGCTTCATTCCGTACTCCAAGGCCAAATTTGCCTGTTACTACAGGTGTTTCTTGACTTCCTAGTTTTGTATTGCAGTCCCCTATAATGAAAAGGACATCTTTTTTGGGTGTTAGTTCTAAAAGGTCTTGTAGGTCTTCATAGAACCATTCACCTTGAGCTTCTTCAGCATTACTTGTTGAGGCATAGGCTTGGATTACCATGATATTGAATGGTTTGCCTTGGAAACAAACAGAGATCATTCTTTCATTTTTGAGATTGCATCCAAGTACTGCATTTTGGACTCTTTTGTTGACCATGATGGCTACTCCATTTCTTCTAAGGGATTCCTGCCCACAGTAGTAGATATAATGGTCATCTGAGTTAAATTTACCCATTCCAGATTATTTTGATGCAAATTCAAAATATCAGTTCGTGTCAGCTGTTAATGTTTTATTTGTATCTCTAAAGATAAGGACTACATTTTAAAGTTAGTTTGGATATTTCCAGTTCAGGCTATGAAAAGTGTTTCATAAACAACCACTGTAAAATCTGGACAAGATACATGATACAACTGTATAAAAACTTTGAAGAATAACCAGCACAGAAGGAAAGCACACTGAGCCCAGATATTTTCCTGAGACTGTTTTGCACTTCGTAGCATAGCCGACTAGAACCTAAGCAGGAGCTGTCATTGAGTGGCTGGGAACAAGGGAAATCTTGGCAGAGGGTACAAAGAGAGAAATATATCCCAAACCTGCATACAGATTCCCATTAGGCCATACTTAATCCTAGATTATTTATGTTCCAGAGCAAATCTCTGGGAAATCCACCAACATCACCAGTAAAAACTCGACAGCTCAGCAAATTAAAGAGCAGAGCTGAGAGTGCAGCAGTTTGCACAGAGCTAGGGAAAGGATTGGAATTTAAGCCCCACCAAAGCAGAGTCACATGTCTGGGTAAACGCAGATTCCTCTTATTGGGATGAAGACAGGAGCAGGAGAAGCAACGATTTAGGAATCAGGAACACAGGTATCCATGTCGCTTATTAGTACCATGAACCTTATTCTCCAGGAAAAAACATTCTCCAGTGAGATTTTTACTTCCTTTTTTTGGTCTAAAGCTATATCAACAGTATAATTTTTATTATAATCATGGAACATTTTGAAAAATCCAGGGTCTTCTTAATTCTGTGCATTAAATAAAGTTGTTAAGTAGCTCATTTCTACCACTCCCTGACACCCTTTTCAGTGTCTCACAATTTTAGTGTTTTGTTTTTTTTTTTTAATACAGCAAAATATCTATTAAAAGTTTCAACAAAACATTCAGGGAAGGATTTTATTTTTGGAAAATTCCTGTCATTAAAAAAAAAAATAGAATCAAAGTACTGGTTAAGGATTTTTCAGTTGTTTCAGTTTGGTTTTGGATGACTTATCAGAAATATTGCATCTGTTTCCTCATGAAAGTTATTTTTGAGTTGAATTTGATAGTCCAGAAACAATTATGGATATTTATGGAAACACAAAATCAGCTCCTTCCTCCCTCCTAGCTTTTATATTGACTATAAAATCCTCACTGTTCACCAAAATAATATTGTTCCCTTATAACTTGTTTTGAAAGACTATTTTTTATGTTGCAATTCTCTAAAGATTCTCTATGAAGAATGAAATTGATATTGTAACAATCAGGAGTGGGACATGGCTTTACTATGGTCACTCATGACCCTAAATTATATTTCATCACAAAATAGGGTTAACACTTTCCAGCAAAAAGTCTGTTGCAGCCCTGGGTGCTCTTCCAGGACAGTTTCCTTTTGTGTAGTTAGCTGGGGATCTAGAGTTTCCCTTGTTTTGTTTCTTCCATCTCCACATTCATCTCCTACAAACCCTCTTGACAAGAGAGTAGACAGATCGAAAAGGTCTATTACTGCAGCTGTTACTTTTTGTGGCCTGAAAGTGACAAGTGTCTCTTCTGCTTATAACCCATTGTCCACTCAAATCTTAGTGATTTGAACAACAGCAGTCACTTATTTTGCTCACAGTCTTCAATTTGAACAGGACCCGAAGGGCATGACTCCTCTCTTCTCCATGCAGTGTCAGTCCAAGCTGGAGAATGCACCTCCAGCATAGGTTACTTACATGGTTTTCAATTTTATGAGGGTTCAAGGCTGATGACTGCACATGGACTTCCTCACTGCATGACAAGAGGGTTCCAAGAGTAAATATTCCAGAAGACAGAAAATGAATGTTGCCGTTGTCTCAAGACCTGGGTCCAGAAGCTGTCATGCATCATTTTCACTGTATTTTATTAGCCAAAGCAGTCACATACCACCCAGATCCAAATAAAGAGGCTATACACATGATTCTTGAGGAAAAGAGTGACAAATGTGTTGTTGTTGTTCAGTTGCTCAGTCATGTCCTAATCTTTGCAACCCCATGGACTGCAGCATGCCAGGCTTCCCTGTCCTTCACCATTTCCTGGAGCTTGCTCAAATTCATGTTCATTGAGTCAGTGATGCCATCCAACCATCTCATCCTCTGTCGTCCCCTTCTCCTCCTGCCTTCACTCTTTCCCAGGATCAGGGTCTTTTCCAATGAGTCAGTTCTTCCCATCAGGTGGCCAAAGTATTGGCACTTCAGCTTCAGCATCAGTCCTTCCAGTGAATGTTCAGGACTGATTTCCTTTAGGATGGACTGCTTTGATCCCCTCACAGTCCAAGGGACATTCAAGTCTTTCCAGCGCCACAGTTCAAAAATATCAATTCTTTAGTGCTCAGCCTTCTTAATAGTCCAACTCCCACATCCATACATGACTACTGGAGAAACCATAGCTTTGACTATATAGAACTTTATTGGCAAAATAATGTCTGCTTCTTAATGTGCTGTCTAGTTTTGTCATAGTTTTTCTTCCAAGGAGCAGGTGTCTTTTAATTTCATGGCTGCAGTCCCCATCTGCAATGATTTTGGATCTCAAGAAAATACAGTCTATCACTGTTTCCATTGTTGCCCCATCTATTTGCCATGAAGTGGTGGAACCGGATGCCATGATATTCATTTTTTGAATGTTGAGTTTTAAGCCAGCTTTTTCACTCTCGTCTTTCACCTTCATGAAGAGACTCTTTAGTTCCTCTTTGCTTTCTGTCATAAGGGTGGTATCATCTGCATAGCTGAGGTTATTGATATTTCTTCCTCCAATCTTGGTCCCAGGTTGTGCCTCATCCAGTCTGGCATTTAGCATGAGGTACTCTGCATGTAAGTTAAATAATCAGAGTGACAGGATACAGCCTTGATATACTCTTTTCCCAATTTGGAACCAGTCTGTTGTTCCATGTTTGGTTCTAACTGCATCCTTATTAATAGTTTCTCTGTTTCAGTGGACAAGAGCTTAATATTTATAGCTAACCCACACTGCCATGCCAATTCAACCTAAGAGCCTTGAAATCACACAGCTCACAAAAAAATCTATCACTGTATTTTGGGGTGGTTAATAATTGAAATATTTTTTTTCTAAGTTGGATATTATGCAATGTGACCTCTGCATATACATATAAAGGTTAATGAAGCTTTGCTTTCTTATTGTACCATCAATAATTTGGGGTATGTTTTATTTGTAGATTTGGTGCATTAGAAGTCTCTTCCTATTTCAATATGAGTGTGCATGTTTTTCTACACTTGTGTGGATTTGTTTTTCCCTTGGGCATTTTTTGAGAGCTATAAACATTCCCTACTCCTGACATGATGAAGTCTTAAATAGAAATGATTTGGAGATTTATTAAATATAAAAAGGATTAACATCAATCAGGCTTAATATATGCAGCTGAATAACCCAGACTTTTCCTTTAATTACAGTGTATAAAGGAAACGTCTCCAAAGTGGAGTGATTAGTATGTAAGAATCTTTAGGAGATGTTCTTCCTCCTTACTATGAGAAAGAGATTTTTCAGCAGAAGTTAGTCATGGATTTGCTTCCAAGACGCCAGCTTTGTCTACTGGCTCTTAAAAGGTTAGGACTGCAGGACTAAATGATGTCTGATATCATAAATGAGTCAACTAACTTGTGACATGGTTCTTCCTTTCTGTGGGAGGGTGCAGACATTCATTTGATGAGACTACAGTAGAAGACTAGTATCAACTGTGAACTCAAGAAATAGATTTATATTTCCCTTTCTCTGTGTTCTCTTTCTCTTAGCTTCTAACACATTAGAAATTTACTAATATGAAGTTGTAGCTAACATCTTTCTAGATCTTATTTCTTAACTTACTTTGGATGTTATTCAGTTCATTTCACTTCTGTAGCTCAGTCATGTCTGATGCTTTGTGACCCCATGGATTGCAGCACACCAGGCTTCCCTGTCCATCACCAACTCCTGGAGCTTGCTCAAATTCATGTCCATCATGTTGGTGATGTCATCCAGCCATCTCATCCTGTGTCATCCCCTTCTACTCCCCCCTTCAATCTTTCCCAGTATCAGGATCTTTTCCAGTGAGTCAATTCTTGTCATCAGGTGGCCAAAGTATTGGAGTTTCAGCTTCAGCATCAGTCCTTCCAATGAATATTCAGGACTGATTTCCTTTAGGATTGACTGGTTGGATCTCCTTGCAGTCCAAGGGACTCTCAAGAGTCTTTCCAACACCACAATTCAAAAGCATCAATTCTTCAGCACTCAACTTTCTTTATGGTCCAACTCTAATTATTAATATATAACTAAGTGATCACACTTATTATCAAATGTTATAATCAGAAATGTAGACTAATGTTCTAATGTCTGCCAATCAAGTGTGATCCTGAATTATACTGGCAAAAGAAGGAGACAGAAAACAGAGAAATTTAGATATTTTTTTCATAAAACAATTTTATAACTTTAGGAGCTGAATATCTATTGACAATGTCGCTGATTTCTTACTTATACCAATGACACAAAGTAGGGATTGTTGAAAATGCATTGCCCCTTGGGGGGCTGTATTAGATTGTGGCAACAGGCTGGGGTTCTTTCCTACCTTTGCTTGTGATCATATGGGCAGATTATGCCTATGACAAAGGTCCGAATATACTTTTAATCTATTCAACAAAGTGGAGGTTGTAAAAAAGGCTCAATGGCTAGTACTGTTTGCTTTAATCTAAAAACTAAAGCTGTCTTTTTTTTCTTCCCCCGGGTCACTATGGCCATTCGTACAATTTTGTTAACCATAATGACACCTTTGTATTGATATTGTTTCTTTCATCTAAACATCTCAAAAGATTTTACAAACAGAAAATTCTGATATTTTATACAAAATAGTGTATTATAAAATGTGCGTTTGCATGTGTGCACATGTGCTCAGTCATGTCTGACTCCTTGTGACCCCATGGACTGGAGCCCACCAGGCTTCTCTGTCCATGGAATTTTTCAGGCAAGAATACTAGAGTGGGTTGCCATTCCCTTCTCCAGAGAATCTTCTCAACCCAGGGATCGAACCCACGTCTCTTGAATCTCCTGCATTGGCAGGGGGATTCTTTACCACTAGCAATTTCATATTTATTCTCCATTCAGCCTACTTCCGGAGAGAATGAGAAGCGAGCTCAGGGGAGGGGTCTCTGTGAGGCATCCTCATCAGAAAATTCTTAAGCTCTGAGGGCTTCTTGAAATCCTTGTCAGTGTTGTGCTGTTTTCTATTCTTTCACCTGTTTTCTATTGTCTGCCTTCATTTTTTTCTTTACCTAAAAGCTTGAATATATATATGGTAATTGCAAACAAAGGTACAAGTTTTATGAAATTCAAATTACCATCACTAATTAAATGAGATAAATGATCATGTTTGGTTAAAACAGAATGCTCATGTTGAAGTTAATAATGGAAATATAGAAACTCAAGTCTACTTTGGTACTTAAGGTTGTTTTTTTTTTTTTTTCTTAAATATTACTAATGTCTGTCTGCCTAGTGTGTGGTATAAAATAAGGGTCCCCAAGCTCCAAGATCTAATGCCTGATGATCTGAGGTGGAGATGATGTAATAATAATAGAAAAAAAAGTACACAATAAATGTGCTTGAATCATCCTGAAACCATACCTTTTCCTCACCTGGCCTTGAAAAAATTGTTTTCCATGAAACTCGTCCCTGGTGCCAAAAATGTTGGAGACTGCTGTTAAAAGACATTTCTAACTTTAAGGTTTTTTTCAGCTGTGTTTAGGGCATTCAGATTCATCACTGACCAGTCATTAAAAGTGCCACTTTTAGGATGATAATTCCATACAATGGTCAGGTTGAAGATATAGCTAATGCTACAGTGCTATTAAAATTCAAATTAAATTAAAGAAAGAAGTTAAAGTGTTAGTCACTCAGCTCAGTAATGTTCGACTCTTTGCAATCCCTTAGACTGTAGCCCACCAGGCTCCTTTGTCCATGGAATTCTCCAGGCAAGAATACTGGAGTGGGTGGCCATTTCCTTCTCCAGAGGATCTTCCCAACCCAGGGGTTGAACCTCGGTCTGCCGCATTGCAGGCAGATTCTTTACTGTTTGAGTAACTAGGGAAGTTCAATTCAATTAATATCCAGTCTAATAAATGAGTGAATTAGGGACAGAAAAATTCTTCTTGGTGTATTTACTACCACATTTTCTATTAAGAATCTGTGGTAAACTGGCACAAAATTGAGAGTGAGTCAGTATATCCATTGTTATGTGAATATCATACTAACTGCTACAATGCAGATTAATAGGCATTTGGCATGTCTATATGATAGTGCTTTGAATAAACTGCCCCATCTTCTTTCCTTTTTCACATTAAGATGCATAAGGAAAGTGGCATAAAGGCCACTATGGACACAAATGCAAAGATAGGTCTCAGATAGCCAACTAGACTAGAGATCAGCAACTTTTTCTTCCCTGTTAAATGCCAGGTAATAAGTATTTTAGGCTTTGAGGATCATATAGCTCCATTGCAACTACTTGACTTTGTCTGTGGCTGCTTTTGAGTTACTAGGACACTCTATAATAAATGAGAGTAGCTGTGTTCTACCTAAACTTGCTTTTCTGTGGCCGTAAGTTTGCAGACCTCTGATCTTAATGTTGATTTCTCCAGTATGATACCAGTTAGACATATAGGTCTATTGACATTGACTTTAAATTAATTAATATTAAGTATCATTATTTTGTTCCCCCATACACTAACCACATTTTAAATTCTTAAGAACCACATATGGCTAGCAGCTTCCATATTAGACCATTGCATATAGAATATTTTTATCTTTACAAAAAGTTCTATTAACCACACTGATAGAGGATTTCAAACATGCTTATATGACTAACTCTAGTGATTATTATACTTATGACACAAAATATAAGTATGTATGTTTAGGAAAACTCATAAGCTCCTAATATAGATTCCAAGACCTCCCAGGGGTAAACTAACTCTGATTTTAGAAATATCTTCAAGAGTAAAATGAGTTAAGTCTTGGTTCTTAGTAATATACTTTTGATTCTTAGGAAAGTCTATGTCTCTGTCATCGTACCTGTTCTATGGGAAATGCAGCACCTACTGAGTTTATCATAATGTGGTTTTGAACAGGGATTTTTGGAAGCAACTGGCAAATGTTTTAGGACCAAGTAATAGCATATAGCCACAAAAATATTTTTGGGAAGACAAATTAGTGTGATAACTGATATTGTGGAAAGAGAGAGTTAGGAACTCAAATCCTAATTTTGCCATTTTCCATCTGAAATTTTTGCCAGATCCTTGATGTCTCAAAGCCACTTTTTGGTCACCATCAAAAGAAGAATATAAGTATTAGTCCCCTAGAATTGTGAAGATCAAATAAGGTGATGTACTTAAGGCTGCGTAACACAGTACCTGGTTCAAAGTAGGTCCTCAGTTCAGTTCAGTTCAGTTGGTCAGTGGTGTCCAACTCTTTGCGACGCCATGAATCACAGCACACCAGGCCCTCCTGTCCATCACCAACTCCCAGAGTTTACTCAAACTCATGCCCATCGAGTCGGCGATGCCATCCAGCCATCTCATCCTCTGTCATCCCCTTCTCCTCCTGCCCCCAATCCCTCCAGCATCAGGGTCTTTTCCAGTGAGTCAACTCTTCAGATGAGGTGGCCAAAGTATTGGAGTTTCAACTTCAGCATCAGTCCTTCCAATGAACACCCAGGACTGATCTCCTTTAGGATGGACTGGTTGGATCTCCTTGCAGTTCAAGGGACTCTCAAGAGGCTTCTCCAACACCACAGTTCAAAAGCATCAATTTTTCAGTGCTCAGCTTTCTTCACAGTCCAACTCTCATATCCATACATGACCACTGGAAAAACCATAGCCTTGACTAGATGAACCTTTGTTGGCAAAGTAATGTCTCTGCTTTTTAATATGCTATCTAGGTTGATCATAACTTTCCTTCCAAGGAGTAAACATATTTTAATTTCAGTAAATGACAGCTATTACTGTTGCTACCCTGATCAAGGAAGGAGAAAACATCACATGAGGCACAAAGACTTCCTGCCACAGCAGAAATATTCAAGGATTGAGTCACGTTACAAGAAATGAAAGTAAGAAAGGTAGGCTAGAAGCATGAGAGAAAAAGCAAGAAGCGAAGAAAATAGCATTTTAAGCATATACTGATTGGAGGAAATGGATATATTATTTAGAGACTAATGGAAAATGTGCTGACTTCATGAGTATCATATACAGATGGATAAAATTTAAATCTTTTGTTTTGCAAAATATGCAAAGATAACTTAAGTAAGACAGAACTTCTAGAAATGCTCTCACATATTAAATGCTATCCAAATGTAATGGATTATTACAGCATTCTTCTCTAGACATAGGCTACTATTGACACTTACAGACCCTCTTAGAGACCTTCAGATGAAATGATGTAGATCCTTTCTGGGTTATATTGACTCATCCACCCAGGATTCATCTGTTCCATCAAATGAGCATACCCAGAGACTGTGGAATGAAGTTAAAAGTGGAATGAAGCCACCCCAATCTGTCTGCTAGTCATAGATGACCAACTGTCCCAGTTTACCCATGACTGAGGGGTTTGCTGGGACACCAGATTTTCATTACCAAAACTGGGGCAGTTCTTGGAGAAAACCGAAATGATTATTCCCTATTAGTTATTGTGTATCTACAAGGAAGAGTGCTTAATGTAGGCACTCGATAAACCAGGGTGATTAGCACTAACGTTCCTTCTAAGTCTACCGCCCTTGCTCCCAGTGTCTGATGAAAACATTGGTGAAAATTAGGGATCTGCAAACACCAGTTATAGAATTCTGACCTTAGAATGACTTAATTGATTAGTTCTTTGTAAAATTCTGTAATACCTGGATGTTAAATTATAAAAGCATCTTAGAAGTTTTCTAGCTCTGCAACCTTAAAACCTTGAAAAGCTGTAGTGTAGCATTTTTTTCTTCAAAGAAAAGCTCAATTGAGAATATTATATGGAGAAATATAAAAATGGGTGAAGAGTCCCTGAACCTTATTTATTATTGCATCTCTTAATGCTTTTGTACCTTTCAGAAATCATATGCTTCCCAAGAACACAATTGAAAAACAACTCACCTTCTCCATACCCATCCTGTTACACATGAAAAAACAGACCTCCTGAGTTTTGACAGCTGATGCATGTCAGAGCAAGAAATCAAACTCCAAGCACATTTATTGATAAAATGAGCTTAAAAATTTATTGATAATTTCAAAATTTCTGCCAAAGTCCCTGATTCTCCACCTTGGTTACCTGTTGGGAACACTTGGGATGCTTTAAAACACACACACACACACACACACACACAGACACCTGGGTCCTATCTGTAGAGGTTTTGAATGATAACACTCAACTGTGTCGTAGGCATAAGCTCCCCCAGTGAATCTAACTCAAGGCAAGGTTAAACACCGTTGACCTACAATAAATAATAATACCAAACAAACAAATCATCACCCCAACACTCACTCACACACATGCACACACATACTGGCATTACAGGAGATGTGGATTTGATTTCCTCTCTCTCAGCGATTGGTTTGTGACTTCTAATAAGTGCTATACTTTATGCTTCACGAGATATTGTCCAGTTGGTTTCAAACTTTTTACATCCCTGGAATCCTTCTTCAAGTGAAAATTTTGTGGTACATTATACACCTAAGGACAGAGTTGCTTTAGTTAAAAAGGAGACGATGGCCTGGAGTCTCAACACGCTTTTTAGATGCTACCAAAGACTACTGAAGCATGTTTGCAGAACTTCCGTGCTCTGAGAAGTCCACAGGGCACTGTTGATCTGCAGAGCTGTGCTTTATTCCTAAGTTATGACTTGATTGGATAAAACTGAATACTTGTTAGGAGGTCTCCTTGCACTTAATTCCACATGACCTGATCCGCAAGCAAGGTCTTTTTTGGTTGTCTGATGAAAGGGAAGTATTGACCTTTGATCAGTTTTTCTGATGAATAAAGTCATTTCTTTCTTACTAGGCAGCTGTAATGCTATGATAGAATTTGCTCCAGTGTTCTACCCTTCATATTAGTAGGGCACAATATTTCTAATTGATTTTTAGTCCCTTTCCCTTGGCCAATCCCATAAATATTTTACATCACAACTTGAGCTGAAGGGTGGCCTTTGAAACTTTGAAAAATTGGGTCACAATTGGTTTGACCTGAGCAAATTCATGAGAGGCTGCATCATCAAGAAATAGTTCCCCTTCATTATTTATAAGAACACAGAAGCAGATGTGCAATTGTTCCCTGTATAATTTTCATACATAAAATATCATGTACACAGAGAATGCTGTCAGATAACATAATGCGCTGCATTTATTGTGGGGATGGCGTCGTCACTTTGTCAGTGTGTTTAGTAAACATATTTCCATTATGGTGAGTGGAGGGCTGTCAGTTCTGTTTCCTTTTTAGATATCCAGTGGCTTTCAGAGTCTTGCCAAATGTCTTGGTCTGTTTTCAGTAAGTTGTTTATTTAATATTTATTTTCTTTCTTCCTTCATTTATTTACTGTTGAACTTATCCTTGATATGAGCCAAAAAGTGAAAAGTTTTTCATCAGGGATCATTTCTCCTCCTCACTTCTTCTGGAATCCAGCTATCTTAAAGATTCACTTTGCTACCTATTTGCAGAAGATGTCAGATGCCCTTCACTCTACCTCTCCACTGGCTCTTATTTGAAATGAGTTCCCGAATATTGTGTATGCATAGAAGCAGGTTGGGTTTTTTTCCTCACAAAGTCCCTATCAGTTATTAATAAAATATAGAATCTATATCAATAGAGCTATTTGTCTTTTCAGGCAGAAGGTAACCATGCCTGTCTCACAAAATCCAATGTAAATCTTTCTCATTGCTGAATTTAACTTGGAAAGAGAGAGCCTTTTAATTGAAAAGGAATTGTCTCCATGAATGAGGGCGTTGAGGCAAATTTAGAAATGTGGGATCTAGCTTCCTGGGCTGTTCATTTACATAATTGAAAAGTCACTCTTGCTTTGTCTTTTAATTCTTCATGATTAGACCTTTCTAATAATATTGTCATCATTTTTAAAAGACATCAGGGCTGAATCACATGTGTAACTTTTACTATTTGTCCGTTATTTCTGTATATAGATACTGGTATTATTTACACAAAGCGTATCTGCAGAAAGCTCTCTGGGAATCTGTAATATGCTTCCTCTTGTTTCTCAGAATTGCCCTTGGAAGTCCAGTATCTCTGCAATGTACAGGTTTTCTGGATTAAACTGAAGAATAATCTCTAGCTAAGCTATACTCTCATAGTGTTTTATTTTTACAAATTTATTTTATTTCACATTACTTACAGCATTATATAATATTCAATTTGCTGTATTAAAATATGGGAAAATATGTATTTCAGTGTATTGGAAAGTGTTTTGTAATTGCTTTGTTCATTTAACATGGAGGTGTTTTTTGATATTCCAAATTTTTATGGAATTTTTTTGCAGTTTCATAATATCTATTTTCACTGAGAGAATATGAATCTATTCCTTACATTTTTTCCACTCTTTTTTTTTTTCATTTTTTCCACTCTTATTGGAATATAATTGATATCTAGTATTGTATTAGTCCAGGGTGTAGAACATAATTATTTGATATAGGTATAGAAAGTATGAGCCCCTTGAGGGCAAGGGCTATTATTCCAAATATGTATACTCTTAGCATCTATTGTAATACATGGTTATTAAGAAATTCTGGAGAAGGGAATGGCTACCCACTCAAGTATTCTTGCCTGGAGGATTCCACGGACAGAGGAGCCTGGCAGGCTACAGTCCATGGAGTCACAAAGAGTTTGACATGACTAAGGAATTTTCACTTCACTATCTGCTGGCTCATCGAAAAAGTGAGAGAGTACCAGAAAAACATATATTTTGGCTTTATTGACTATGCCAAACCTTTGACTGTGTGGATCATAATAAACTGTGGATAATTCTGAAAGAGGTGGGAATACCAGACCACCTGACCTGCCTCTTGAGAAATCTGTTTGCAGGTCAGGAAGTTAGAACTGGAAGTGGAACAACAGACTGGTTCCAAATAGGAAAAGGAGTATGTCAAGCCTGTATGTTGTCACCCTGCTTATTTAACTTACATGCAGAGTACATCATGAGAAACGCTGGGCTGGAGGAAGCACAAGCTGGAATCAAGATTGCCGGGAGAAATATCAATAACCTCAGATATGCAGATGACACCACCCTTGTGGCAGAAAGTGCAGAAGAGCTAAAGAGCCTCTTGATGAAGGTAAAAGAGGAGAGTGAAAAAGTTGGCTTAAAGCTCAACATTCAGAAAACTAAGATCATGGCATCCAGTCCCATCACTTCATGGCAAATAGATGGGGAAACAGTGGAAACAGTGGCTGACTTTATTTTATTGGGCTCCAAAATCACTGCAAATGGTGACTGCAGCCATAAAATTAAAAGACGCTTACTCCTTGGAAGGAAAGTTATGACCAAACTAGACAACATGTTAAAGAGCAGAGACATTACTTTGTCAACAAAGGTCCATCTAGTCAAGGCTATGATTTTTGCAGTAGTCATGTATGGATGTGAGAATTGGACTATAAAGAAAGCTGAGCACTGAAGAATTGATGCTTTTGAACTGTGGTGTTGGAGAAGACTTTTGAGAGCCCCTTGGATTGCAAGGAGATCCAACCAGTCCATCCTAAAGGAGATCAATCCTGAATATTCATTGGAAGGACTGATGTTGAAGCTGAAACTCCAGTACTTTGGCCACCTGATGTGAAGAACTGACTCATTTGAAAAGACCCTGATGCTGGGAAAGATTGAGGGCAGGAGAAGGGGACGACAGAAAATGAGATGGTTGGATGACATCACCGACTCAATGGACATGAGTTTGGGTGGACTCCGGGAGTTGGTGATGGACAGGGAGGCCTTGTATGCTGCCATTCATGGGATTGCAAAGAGTCAGACACGACTGAGTGACTGAACTGAACTGAATCACCCTGGATTTATAGGACTTATAGTCCTACTGACTACATGTTTTAAATGTAATATATTTGAAGTGTTCCCTTAATTTCACTGCCTTCTCCAAACTGCATGATCCACAAAAAACTTCATTTCTCAGGAGTTACATATTAAATCTTAGTAAAAATTACATCACAGGGAGGAAACCTGGTTAAATAAGGTAGGATGAAATAGTCAGTTTGGTGTATCATTGTTTACTCTTCACTCTTTTTTGTCTATAGAATCATTCTTTAATACTTCATTCTTTTTTAAGCTAAAATAGAAGATGTGTGCCTAATACACGTAAGGAGAAAATGGCTGCTAATAATTCTCAGTAATCTCATTTTGATGTATCAAGCACCTCAGAAGCTTTATCATGGCATGCGTCTTTTCCCAGTAGGAGGCAGAATAGTACAGTGGATGAAAATATGGACTGTGGAACCAGACAGGTAGGAGTGTATATACAGATTTTGTCACTTCCTGATGTGTATTTTAAGAAAATACCTTAAGTCTTTAATCTTCAATGCTTCTTATAAAGGTAAGAGTAATATTTCTTAACATATAAAGTTGAGAGGCTCAATGACAATATTTAAAATTAATCAGGAACAAGATCTAACATATGATGAGCAATCAGTATGTTAATATAATTACTTGAGATCTTCTCTCTCTTTTTTCCCCCCCGCCCCTCTGCCTCTTTCGTTTTCGCCACAATATTGTTTCTGAGCTACTGGTATTAATTAGATTTATCATCCCTCAAATGAGTTGAGGAAGAAAAAAAGGTTGTAAGCCATTACATAAACTAAGCCCCATAGTTGGGTGATTAAATGATACTACTCCAGGGATTTCTATTTAACAGAGGAGTTTGAAAGTGGTAAAGCCTTAATGAAAGTGCAGATGAAACTGATGGACATTCCTTTCTTACTAGGTCATGGTTCCACTGATTCTTTGGAGGAGATGTTGTTCTTTTTAGTCGACAAATGGGGATAGTTCTTCAACTTCCCCTTGAATCACTCTTTAAACCCTGCTCTGGGGCATAGTAACTGACATGCCCCACTAATGCCTCAAGATAAGCTTTAATCCAACTCCATAAATCCCAGGCTGCATAAACTGGTGTACTAAAGTGTGCAAAACATTGGTTCAACTCTTTCAAGAAACAACTATCCAAATAGTTCTTTAATCAGAGCCTGCTGTAATTCACTGGAAGTCTATTATGTGCTTGAATGAACCCTGAAACAATACTGCTCTACTTTATTCAGAGAGTTATTCATGATCACATAGATAAGAACAAGTATCAGCAGTAGCCTCTGCATAAAGTATTATTGTCTTATTAACCCATCTACTGGGCATACGCAGGCATGAGATTCAGCCCAGCATGTCTGTGGAGAAGGGAGATTGAACTTTCTAAAAATGTAGTTGGTATACAGTCAGAATGTGGCCAGAAAAGGACTTTTGTTGCAAAGCGCACATATTTGACTCTAAGGAAAACATTCAGTTTTTGAATAGGTGGAAAACACCTGCCTTTTCCTCTACTTGCTTGTAATGCTGGGATGTCTTTGGGCTTACCTATTGGTTTCTAGAAATGCTATAAAAGGTCTTCCCCTATAAACCAACTTCCCCTAAGTTAGTTTGATGTATAGTGACAGACATCAAGAATGCAAACTATAACCTGGTGTTTGAAGACCTGTATAATATTACCCCAAAATCCCCTTTACAGCCTTGTTTCCTCTGTTCTCTTCCTGAACCCTACTCTCCACCTAAGTTGGACTGTGCTAAATTCTTTCAACTCAGGTTTTATTTATTCTGTTCTCGCTCTCTTATTGTCCTGATCTTGTTTCTCCATTTCTTAAAATCCTGTGTTTTTAAGGACAACTCAATGTCATCTCTTTCTTAAAGCTTTGTCGTGGTCTCTGTAGAAAATTTTAGGGTGCAAATTGGTGGTAGTTTTATCTTGGTTATATCTTTCCCTTTTAATGCATTCTTCTTTGTCAGGAAACATCCTGTCTTCCTTATCTTTTTTTTCTTTCCCCTGTAATATCTACCACAGGAAGAGCATTTCTCCAACTGTTATAACAGGAAAAAGACAGACTGCAAGTTTGTGACTTTTCTTGAAATTACCCCTGAAGTCTCAGGGCAATTAACAAAAAGAAAATCTGGAGAGAGAGAGAGGCACCTGCAGGGACATATGAGATGGAAACACTTGCTTACCTAGAGCATATGGTCCGTACATTTTTGCAAAGTTCATTACCTCTCCTTTTTTTTTTGTTTGTTTTTTTTTTTCCATTTATTTTTATTAGTTGGAGGCTAATTACTTTACAATATTTTAGTGGTTTTTGCCATACATTGACATGAATCAGCCATGGATTTACATGTATTCCCCATCTCAATCCCCCGTCCCGCCTCCCTCTCCATCCCATCCCTCTGGGTCTTCCCAGTGCACCAGCCCTGAGCACTTGTCTCATGCATCCAACCTGGGCTGGTGATCTGTTTCACCCCTGATAGTATACTTGTTTCAATGCTGTTCTTTCAGAACATCCCACCCTCACCTTCTCCCACAGAGTCTAAAAGTCTGTTCTGTACATCTGTGTCTCTTTTTCTGTTTTGCATGTAGGGTTATCGTTACCATCTTTTTAAATTCCATATATATGTGTTAGTATACTGTATTGGTCTTTATCTTTCTGGCTTACTTCACTCTGTATAATGGGCTCCAGTTTCATCCATATCATTAGAACTGGTTCAAATGAATTCTTTTTAATGGCTGAGTAATATTCCATGGTGTATATGTACCACAGCTTCCTTATCCATTCGTCTGCTGATGGGCATCTAGGTTGCTTCCATGTCCTGACTATTATAAACAATGCTGCGATGAACATTGGGGTGCACGTGTCTCTTTCAGATCTGGTTTCCTCGGTGTGTATGCCCAGAAGTGGGATTGCTGGGTCATATGGCAGTTCTATTTCCAGTTTTTTAAGGAATCTCCACACTGTTCTCCATAGTGGCTGTACTAGTTTGCATTCCCACCAACAGTGTAAGAGGGTTCCCTTTTCTCCACACCCTCTCCAGCATTTGTTGCTTGTAGACTTTTGGATAGCAGCCATCCTGACTGGCGTGTAATGGTACCTCATTGTGGTTTTGATTTGCATTTCTCTGATAATGAGTGATGTTGAGCATCTTTTCATGTGTTTGTTAGCCATCTGTATGTCTTCTTTGAGAAATTTCTGTTTAGATCTTTGGCCCATTTTTTGATTGGGTCATTTATTTTTCTGGAATTGAGCTTCAGGAGTTGCTTGTATATTTTTGAGATTAATCCTTTGTCTGTTTCTTCATTTGGTATTATTTTCTCCCATTCTGAAGGCTGTCTTTTCACCTTGCTTATAGTTTCCTTTGTTGTGCAAAAACTTTTATGTTTCATTAGGTCCCATTTGTTTATTTTTGCTTTTATTTCCAATATTCTGGGAGGTGGGTCATAAAGGATCTTGCTGTGATTTATGTTGGAGAGTGTTTTGCCTATGTTCTCCTCTAGGAGTTTTATAGTTTCTGGTCTTACATTTAGATCTTTAATCCATTTTGAGTTTATTTTTGTGTATTTACCTATTTTGTGTATGTGTATGTTAGAGAGTGTTCTAGTTTCATTCTTTTACAAGTGGTTGACCAGTTTTCCCAGCACCACTTGTTAAAGATTATCTCTCCTTCTTACAACACTCAGTCAATATTTCTGAAACTTTATCTTTAGAGCTAATCACCATAAGTTTATAGGGTTTGTAGTCTTACTGACTAAATTTTATTTTTTATTATTAATAATACATGTGAAGGAAATTTTCTTAATTTTACTGTTTTCCCTGTAACATATGATACATGAAACTTTGGATCTCTCCAGAGTCAGAAACTGTTACCTGATCAAGTAAGTTGAAGATGTCCTTTTGATTTGGCTTCATCTTTTCTTCACTCCTTTTTACCTGTACATACTAGAATTCCTCAACATATCATTCTTCTTCAAGATAAATTTTTTAAAAAATGGGTATGAGACACACCAAAGGAAAGAAATGACAGCTGACCTTCAGTGAAGGTGGGAAGTAGATAGTGCAGTTTTCTACATTCTAGTCTCAACTCCTTTTCTCTCGGACAGTTCTAAGAACCGAGGCATTTCACTTCTTTCAATATTGGATAAATTGAGACTAGATGATGAATTGGTGGATGTCAAGTGTGGGAATCTGGGAGTCTGTCAACCAGAGGGTGGTGTATATGGGGTGATTCACATGAGGAGTAGTTCACAAGATGCAGGCATTTGTATATAGCACTCCACGAGCTTCTCACAAGGAATACTGTGGTGGATCCTAAGAAATCTTCCCTCATGGGACTGACTGGGGGGTGGCAAGAGTAGCTACTGTGATTGAGGCACAGAACTCCCTGAACCCTTCTCCTCAACTCCTACATGGAAAATTCTTAATCTGAGGGGGATAGAAGACAGAAACTGTCATCCTTAGGGTACTGGAAAATGGAATTAAAAAAAAATTCTATTCCCAGAAGTTGTTGTTTGTTGTTTAGTTGCTAGATCTTTTCTGACTCTTTTGTGACCAGGACCGGACTAAACCTGGACTATAGCCCCCCATGTTCCTCTGTCCATGGGATTTTCCAGGCAAGATATTGGAGCAGTTTGCATTTCCTTCTCCAGGGGATCTTCCCAACCCAGGGATTGTACCTGCGGCTCCTGCTGCATTTCCTTTGTTGGCAGGAGGGTTCTTTCCTGCTGAGCCACTGGGGAAGCCCCCAGAAGAGAGGCAGGAATATATGCAGGAGAAACTACAAGGATAGGCAGAGCTGGAGCCCTGGACAACCTCCACCATGACACCAGGAACACGTTCTTTCCCAAGACTGAAGACCAGCCACTCAGGACTTTCCTCTGCTCCTCGCTATTAGGCTGAGGAGCATCAATAGCAAGCAGCGATGAGGTCCCTCCAGGGGAGCTGGAAAAGAGATTCTCACTGAGGGAAAGGTCTAAACCTGAAATTCAGAGAGACATTAATCAAAACTCTGGAAAGCCAGCCCCTACTCTACTCAAAACATCTCTAGATGTCTTGAAGCCTGTGGTATTCTGGGGGTATTCAGCACAATAACAAACCAGAAGCCCAGTCTAACTCCACTCGAAGAGTTAACAAAATACCCAACCCTAAAGGCATAGCAGAAGAAAAGGAATGTCCCTTTCTAAGCATAAAAACTGCTCCCTTCAGTGTAAGCTTACTGACACAATGTCTCTGACCTGCAACAACAACAACAACAACAACAAATTGTAAGGCAGGGCCTCAAGGGTGTGGCCTCCGCCCCACAGCTGTTGAGGCTGCTACTCAGCATGCTCAGAAGAGCCCAGTGTACCTCTGTGTCATGTATTTTCACCCAGGATGCCATACATAATACCTCACTGCATTTAGTGTTCATGTCTCCTCTCAGAATCCGAATGTGGGTAAATTTTCAAAGTCATGAGTCTGATCCCCAGTATGCCTTCTGAAACACCACAGGTGGAATAGGGGCCTGCAGAGTACCCCCACCCTTTGGAGACTCTGAGATTTTTAATACAGTCAGTGGAAAAAAAAAAAAGAAAGTGAATTCGCAAAAAAAAAAAGAAAGAAAAAAGAAAGTGAATTCGCTCAGTCCTGTCCAACTCTTTGCCACTCCTTGTACTATAACCGGCCAGGCTCCTCCATTCGTGGAATTTTCCAGGCAGGGATATAGGAGCGGGTTGCCATTTCTTTCTCCAGGGGATCTTCCCAACCCAGGGATCAAACCAGGGTCTCCCACACTGCAAGCAGACTCTTTACTCTCTGAGCCACCAGGGAAGCCCAATACAGTCAGTAGGTATCTTTAGTGTGTGTAGTATTCATATTTTAATCCGAAAATATATTAAATATGTTTTACAAATAAATGCCAAACCAAAATTTTGGAACATATGGAAAACTAGAGAGTTCCATGGAACAGAGTCTGAAGAGCACAGAGCTGTAGCATCTCTCTTATTTCCAGTTCTCACATTCTAGAATTCTAAGAGGTCAGATAGGTAGGGGTATATAGGTTTTCTCAACAAATGTTTGTACTATAGTCAAATTTGGTAGGATAAATTGATTCCAAAAAGCAAAAGGAGCTCAAAGTAATTCAACTGCAAGGTATATGAACACTTAGCCCCCTCAATATTCTGAGTTAGAGTTTATGAAACAAATCAAGGAGTAAGACAAACCTTTGTGGCTACATTCTCTATTAGTATTTGCTGCAGTTGCTGTTTAAGGTTTTGAACTTGCCTTTTTTCTGTGGAGCCTGAGAACATTATCCCTACAAATAAGGTAGAAAGTTCTGCTTGTTAGAAGTAGATAAAGAGATTACATGCTTATCTGTATGGTATCTCAGCACCCTGCAAGTTGGGGAATTGAATACATCCCTGTTCAAACAAGCAGTGTGCTCTACTTGTCTGCTCACTTTATTCTATTCTCAAAACACTTTCTAAAAAACATAGTGGTTGCTCAGATTAGAATTTTACTGATTGTTGGAGAGTAGATTGTAATCAAGCAAGTCCTTCTTTGATGTTAACAAAGAGGACAAGGAGAGCAACAAAATCCATGGAAAGAAAAATTATTCAATCTTCCATTAACTACAATGATAAAGTTAGATGGCAGTTAATAAACAACCCTTGAGGAAATTTTCTGTGTTCATTTAGACTATTTTCTTCAAACTAATATGCAGTGATTCACTATGAAAGAATGACATGTTTCTCTCATGAATAATGAAACCTCAAACATGCTGATTGAGAAAAACTCTCTTAATGATTCTAGCATGTATTTAATTGTGTATTCCTGTAGTTTTTCTTTTAAAAATTTGATTGACAAGTTTCTTGTCTTGTGGAATCAAAAGACACCTTTTCAGGAAAAAGTCTCCTAATTTTATTAGTTAACCATGTTTGCTTTTTTTTTTTCCTATTTGTATAGAATATAGAAACTGTATGGTCCTTTAAACTGAACTTTGTACCTGCTATTTTCAAGTTTATAAGACTTGGTGTTCTGATTGTTCATGGTTACATAACAAATTGCCTCAAAACTCAGTGGATTTAAATAACTATAATAATTTTGATCAGAAATCAGGACAGTTCTAGAAAGGGTAACAGTACTTACTGATATTTCTCTTGTGCTGCCAGTGGTTAGCTCCCTAAGCCTACCATCAACTGAAAGCTTTGGGCTGAAATATTCAAGATGACTTCCTGCCGTAGTTGGCAGTGAATGACTGGTTGCTGGTTAGAACACTTATATATGACTGCTCTATGGGTAATGAGCGTATCACAGCATGGAAGTTTGGTTCCCAGAGAGGTGGTCCCAAGGGGAAGAATCTAAAAGACAAAGTGATTCACTCAACCTTTTCTGGAACACTGTGTTCCTGGCAAAAGAGAAGAACAGTACAGTGGTATATCAGGATCTGAGCTCAGACACCAGGTGACACTCTTACCTGGACCCTTGGAGACAAAGGTACTGATGCTTCCTTGTACTTGATTTTGATTAACCAATATTCTAAGTGAAGGTTAGTTTTTAATGTATAGTGAACTTGGAATATGAACTGGGCAGAATAAACCAACTGACTTACATGTGTAGAACCTAGTTTGGAAGGAGGGGGAAGACCATATAAGATTTTTTATACCAAAATCATCTATTTTATAGTCAATGTATTTCTGTTGGATCTAGTTATTTATAGGAATAATATTTTGTGCTAATAATTAATAATTTAAAACATTATCATGCATTCAGGGTAAACTAAGCAAGGCATGGAATCCAGTGCAAAATGAAAATGTAGATTGTGTTTTAAAAAGCAAGTAAAAGTGCTATTAAGGGCACTAAAATATGAAGACTTGTTTTCCCTTTCTTTGGTGATCTCTCTTACCTTGTCATACCTTGATATTTTAGAATCTATGTAAATAAAAATTAAAATTTTAAATTATTGGCATGACTTTACCTTTTATCTTTTGGCAACTCACTCCAGTATTCTTGCCTGGAGAATTCCATGGACAGAGGAGCCTGGCAGGCTACCATCCATAGGGTTGCAAAGAGTCGGACGTTACTGAAGCGACTTAGCATGCACATATGCACTTTTCATCTTTTTGTTGGGCAATACTAGTTACTAATGAAAACATAGGCATATTTCTTTCATAGGTGAACTCACCAAAATTACACTGTTCATATTTTCTAATTCATTTATGCATATGTTTTTCATTCTTAACAGAAGAATCGAAACACTGCACAAAACTAAAAATTGATTTTCTTATTTTCTTGATTTATGCATGTTGTACTAATATATTTAACTTAGAGTAAGTAATGGGGAAGCAGACAGAAGAATAAACTACGGGTTTCCCTATGTTTCCATCTCCTTCTATGTCACCATTTTTACATATGTAGTTGACTGGCACAGAAGAAAATATATGATAGGAATCCTTAGCTGTTTGTGTTTCTTAGAATGATGTTGTCTTTTTATCTTCAAAGCATGCTCTGGTTTGAACAGAAAGTGTAGTCTCACAGAGCTGTCAGCACCCCACTTACTCAGGTATATGAGGAACAGGCCTACCTTGAACTACCTTCAGGTCTCCCCGAGTCCCCACATGTCATGGATCCATCAGAATGTTGTCTTTGTGGGGCACTGGCACCACTACACTCAGGCAGGATGGCAAGGAAGGTCAGCAGGTGTGCATTTTGGGTGTGTCTCCTCTGTGTCATCTTCTCATTGTCCCACCAGACTTCACTGACAAAACACGGGTGCAAAGCTAAAATCAGTAGTAATTCCAAGACAGAAACAACAAAGCTTTAAAGAATGAGGCCCTTCTCAGTGTGCCTGCCTAGTTTGCACACTCATAAAGTCACCTCTGTCTACATTTTGCTCTTGTTTTCTGGAACAACTCTAACTCAAGAGTGGATGGTGGGGGGTGCAGAAGAGATGAAACAACCTGACCCCAGGTTTAGATGGTCTTATGTTAGGAGTTTTAAATACTGTAGACACATGCATTCACTACTAGAGATAATTTCTCCAGGCCAGAATACTGGAGTGGGTAGCCTTTCCCTTCTCCAGGGGATCTTCCCAACCCAAGGGTCGAACCCAGGTCTCCCACATTGCAGGTGGGTTCTTTACCATCAGGCAAGCCCAGAGATAATTCCATATTCATCCAAACATGATTTTGGTAAAAATCTGTCTTATCCTGGAAAAGAATAAACAGAAAGAGTACTTGAAAAATACACTGTGCATAAACAGATGTTGCCTAAGTGGGAGACAAAAAATTAATCATAGAAGGATATCAGATGGTTTCTAAGTCATAAACTCTAATTTAGATGATGTTTAAAACATTTTAATTTTTTTCTCCTGTTTATTAAATTCCTGCTTCCTAAAAAATAAGAACCATGTGCCATAAATCCTGACTCCCAAAGCTCCTACTATCTTAGATATGAATAGGTTTACTTAGAAGTTTCACTCATTGAATGAGGGAAGGTGGCAGGAACTGTCTAGACAGATTGTTCCAGCTTACTTTGGGCATCTCTGACCCATGATTCTAAAGACAGATAGTAACCCAGAAATGGATTTGTACCTTTTACACCTCATTAGCTTACGTTCTCCCTGCCTGTCTGACAGGGCAAAGATTTATGACTCAGGAGTTCTCTGCCTCACTGCTTCTCTTTCCCACCGGGGGACTGAATATTTATTTTCAACTTCCACCTTTGACCGTTGAATCTGACTCAGTGAGGCATGTATAATGATGACTCTTAGTGCTACAGTTGTAAATATATTGCTTTGTTGATGTATTATCTTTTAATGGGCGAAGTGGAAATACAAAAATTAAATTGCATAACCCATTCAATGAAGTTGGGAATTTTCTGTTCTTCAGAGATATATCAGTGCATTTTGGAGAGTTTATCTTGTCTGTCAAGTCAAAGCTGGTGAAATGCAGGTGCCTAGATGGATAATGGAGTAGGTCTTACATTTCAAACATTCAGGCAATTTTCACATATTTCACTTCAGGGGAAGTCAGTTTTCTTAGCTTATTGAAAAGGATAAACTATTCTAAATAACTTTACTTCTTAAATTTTTAAGTGAAACTTGAGATAGGAGAATTTGTGTCAGATCTTTATATGAAATATTTATTAAATGCAGTAAAATTCTTTGTTGCATTTGCAGTAGTTGAACAGACAGCAGAGCTCGACCTTGCTTATTGCCAGACACATCTTTTTAAGCTGCAGTGTAATGACCAGGGAAAGGGTATGTGAAGTTGGAGACAATGTTTGCGACAGAGAGTTGTAATCCTGCATCAATCTTTCAGAGCCTCAGTGGCGTTGTCTGTAAAATACTGACCGTAATTTAGATCATGGTTGTAAAGGCTGAAGACAGATTGCTGGGCACAGAGGACTGAGAGAGACAGGGCCTCTGGCATCTAAACCCAGCTGTCCTTGTGGACCCACTGTGGTCTGCGCAGAAACGCATTTGGTCCTCACAACCTTCCTATGAGTTTGGCTCAAAGTGTTTGGCTGCTCTTTCAACAGGAGACTAAAGTACAGAGTAGTTTAGTAAATTTCCTGAGTTCACACAAATAGGAAATAATGAGATTGAGTCTGAAGGATTGATTGTCTGCTTCCAGCGTTGGTAATTATGCCTTTTATCTTAGAAAAATTTAAATGCTAACTTTCGTTTTCAAATCTTCAGAAATAATTTTGTACTCATTCCAAGGAAATAGCAATTGTGTGTTTCATGGGCAGTTTTAGTCATTTCCCTCAATCAAACATGACCATAACATCATTTATTTGTTGAAAAACCACAAGTGGGAGGTCAAGATAATGCAAGAAATTAGGATTGCAAATACAGAAGAATACTAATTACAAATAAATTGCTAGTTGTTTATCAATACACCTTTAAGAGTCAGTATAATCTCAAGAAGACAATTTTTGGTTTGTTCATAGATGTGGTGACATTTTAAATCAGCTTTCTCACTTGTAAAAACAGCCTTGAAAATAAGCAAACAATATTCCAAAGTAAATTGATCAATCTTAAGCCATTTATTCACACAGGTGCAAACTCCTTTGAAGATCGTGTAAAAATGAATGTTGGCTGTTTGTTTAGAACTGAAGTTAAATGGTTAGAAAGGACTCAATGTGTATACATTTTAAATTTCAATGAACAGTGGCAATATGTCATTTACTTCAAACTAATGCCAAGTATCATGACACAAGACATGGTTTGCCTAACAGACTAAAATCAAAATCTCCAGGAGACTTTTTAAGAAGTATTTTTATGAGAGCAAAAACATTTACTCATATTTTGGCATATTTATTTTAGCATAGAAGTATAGTGGGGTGCAAGAGAAGCTTTAGAAACAAGAAAGCTCACTTGAATTCTACTGCTTTTATCTGTCACTGCCAATGATAGGTCATACATTTAGCAAATTAATAAATATTTGTTGAACCACAGGTGTGCCAGACTTTACACCAGAAATAGACTAGTAAATGTGAACCAAGTGAACATGGTCTTAGTGATCTCTTGATGGGGGCGGGACATGATAGATAGTGGGAACAACTCAGATGCAGGCAGTGAGTGAATGCTTTGCATGTGAAGAATTTAGAAACAAGAATAAAAGGGAATAAAGTTGGTCTGCTTTTTATCATTATATTCTAGAAATTCTAAACAATGTCAGTCTTAACATAGCCCTTCCTTTGGGGGCAGACTTATCTATGTACCATTGCCTTCTTTTTATGAAAGAATATTAATATCTCTACTCAAAAAACCGTACCAATCCAGGTATCAAATAACAGGTATGTGCACAGAATGAAATAATACCCAGTAATGAAAAAGAGTAAATTAATATCAAATCCAACAATATGTATTAATCTGAAAAATAGCATGAATAAGAAGAAAACTTACACAGGAATACCTTCTGTCTGATTCCATTTATACAAAGATAAGGAACAGGAACACTAGTATATGGTAAAAACTGATTGAAAAAATGGTTGCCTTTGAAGCATCCTGGGTGGAATTTGATTAGAAAGAGATATGAGAAATCTTTTTTGGATGGTGGTCATTTTCAATATCTTGATAGGGTTTTGCATTACAGAGATATATGCATTTGTCCAAGTGCAACATACGGACGTTATCATACTCAAATTTTATGGCAAAAGAAGAAAACTGTAATCAAATACTTAGTTCAGTTATATAAATATATATAGTTTATGGCAAAATTCATTGACCTCTGAAATTAACTTTGAAATGCATCACAAGATGGATTGATGGATAGGAGACTGAGTAGATAGTAAAATAGTAAGACATTAGTGTTAGAATGTAGGTGGTGGGCATACAAGTTTACTATAAAATTCTTTCAGTTTTTTATGTTTCATAATTTTGATAATACAATGTTATTAAAAGTAGATGGTTAATAGATGATAGATAAATTTTAAAAAATTACCTGGCATTCAGGCAGGTAAATTCCATGTACTGATTATTGAAGAACCTAAAGTTACAGTTTCCAAAGGGGGTGACTTACATTCAACCTAGGCCAACTATCACCCACTCCAGAAACTGAAAGTCATATTCTGCCAATGCCCACTGCAGTCCATCTCATTTATGAAAATATTTTATTATCTATTTGTGGCTTATTTTGCCTGCCGTTAGCAGTAACCACCATTCACCTCCAAACCCAGGATACCAAAGGATGGTGATCTTGGTGAACTCCATTTGTAAGCTGAGGTCCAGGCCTTTAGTCAGTCAGTTCAGTCACTTAGTCATGTCCAACTCTTTGTGACCCCATGGACTGCAGCACACCAGGGTGTGTAAAGAAGAGATCCTTATTGTCATATTGCATGAAATCCTTATTGCCAAATTCAGACTTAAATTGAAGAAAGTAGGGAAAACTGCTGGACCATTCAGGTATGACCTAAAACAAATCCCTAACAATTATATAGTGGAAGTGAGAAATAGATTTAAGGGACTAGATCTGTTAGACAGAGTGCCTGATGAACTATGGATGGAGGTTCATGACATTGTATAGGAGACAGGGAGCAAGACCATCCCTTAGAAAAAGAAATGCAAAAAAGCAAAATGGCTGTCTGAGGAGGCCTTACAAATAGCTGTGAAAAGAAGAGAAGTGAAAAGCAAAGGAGAAAAGGAAAGGTATACCCATTTGAATGCAGAGTTCCAAAGAATAGCAAAGAGAGATATGAAAGCCTTCCTCAGTGATCAGTGCAAAGAAATAGAGGGAAAAAATAGAATAGGAAAGACTAGAGATCTCTTCAAGAAAATCAGAGATACCAAGGGAACATTTCATGCAAAGATGGGCTCAATAAAGGACAGAAATGGTATGGGCCTAACATAAGCAGAAGATATTAAGAAGAGGTGGCGAGAATACACAGAAGAACTGTACAAAAAAGATCTTAATGACCCAGATAATCACGGTGGTGTTATCACTCACTTAGAGCCAGACATCCTGGAATGTGAAGTCAAGTGGGCCTTAGGAAACATCACTCCAAACAAAGCTAGTGGAGGTGATGGAATCCCAGTTGAGCTATTTCAAATCCTAAAAGACCATTCTGTGAAAGTGTTGCACTCAATATGCCAGCAAATTTGGAAAACTCAGCAGTGGCCACAGGACTGGAAAAGGTCAGTTTTCATTCCAATCCCTAAGAAGGGCAACGCCAAAGAATGCTCAAACTACTGCACAATTGCACTCATCTCACACACTATTAAAGTAATGCTCAGAATTCTCTAAGCCAGGCTTCAACAATACATGAACCATGAACTTCGGGTCTTTAGACTGTAGGTCTTTCTGCCAGGATCATTTATTGAACTGAATGGGTTCTCTAAAGGTGCTGGCTCTCCAACTTGTCTCTCAGCTCACTGAGTGGGAATGCCTTTTGGGGGTGAAGTGGAAAGAATTTTCTTTTTTTTCCCTGAGTTCTGAGAGTGCCTTCACCAGGGTACCAATCAATGGTTTCCTTTTCAGAATTTGTTGTATGTTGTTGGAGATCTGGAATGGAAGCTTGGCAATATTCAACTCCCTAATAACTCCTTTCTGACTTTTGTTAGTTCATAGAAATAAGCCTTGTCATTCAGCAAATCACATCTTGCTGGCTGGACCAGGCAAGCTTCAGGATAAATAGATCTGTTTGTTTCTTCGAGATGTCCTTTTGGTAGCACAGATTCTAAACTATATGTCTCAGTACACTTCCAGCACCTGAAACTCTGAATTGCCTTTTGCTGGTTCACAGCAATATTTTAGAGTCCACATGACATATTTGTTGCACATTGGAAAGTTTTAACTTTACTAAATATAAACTACTTACCAACAATACACTTTTACTTGAAGATAAGCTTTGAGGGGAGGGGAAGCAAATAATGAAAATATACCTCTGCCTTCCTTTTCTTCACTAGAAAGTTTTCTCTTGGATTTAAAAAAAAGTTCCCTAAAGTAAGATAAAGGAGAATATAGTAATGCCCCAATATTATCAATGTACTGTGCATTCTTACATGGACACTAGGCCCCAGTTCTCTCCCCAGTCCTCCAGGGGGCAGGAATGTGGAATAGAGCTAGAAAGTCTGTCTGACCTGCTATTCTGCTTATAGTGCCCACAGAGTTAAGGGTGCAACATTTTGCCTTTATTCATTTATTTATTAATTAAGTAAATCCTGTGGACATTTATCAGTTTACTAGGTATGTACTAACTGATTTACTTGGGGTTAGAAATAGTCAAGGTTGAACACTTAGCAGAAGAGTCATCCAGACAATTTATTAAAAATGAAAAATGTTCAGTCTCAAAACCACCCAGATTTTGCTTGAAGGCCTGGAGTCAGGTCCCCCTGAATCTGAATTTTTAATAAGTAGCTCAGTTGCTTGTGATGCTGGTGATTTCAGTGCCTCTATTGAGAGAGTTAATTCCTAGGCAGATTGATAAGAAGTCCAGGGTCCAGGAGGAGAAAGGGACCTGGGGCTCTTGAAGTGGAGATAGGGGTCTGGAATTCTCAAGGAGGAGAAAGGGACAAACTGGTTTTTTTTTTTTCCCCTCTACATTCCTTAGTCTTAGTCAGTTACACAACTCAGTTTAAACTCTGTACTAAGGATTATACAACAACAATATACCCTACTTGAGGACAGTTTCTCCTTCCTGAAAACCTTCTGACTAATCCTGATATCTTAGAATGTGTATTGTGGGAGTGGGTCCGGTAGGATCTTTCTATTGTTAAATTCTAATCTTGTTATCCTAAAACGTAAATTGGGGGAGTGGCTCTGGTAAAATTTTCACACATTTAAGACATTCTTTTGATTCATTGTAATAATTAATTAAAAGGTATATAACTCCATTGCTAACACTAGCAAGGGGGTACTCTTTTTGCCCCCCTCTGATGTCTATGTCAGAAGTTTTCTCTATCCCTTTTATACTTTAATAAAACTCTATTACACAAAAGCTCTGAGCTATCAAGCCTCGTCTCTGGCCCCAGATTGAATTCTTCTCTGGAGGCCAAGAATCCTGGCGTCTTTCATGGTTCAGCAACAACCTTTCACTACTTTGAGGAATACTGCTTGGAATACAGTTCAGACTTAGTGTTACATAAGAATTCATACAAATCTGTTTTCTGAATATTTCACTTATAAATATTTCACTTATATTTAGAAAGCAGATTTGAGAGATTATGGCCAAATGATTAACTCTTCTGAGTCTCAGCTTCAATAGCATTATGAAAGAAAGAATGCTAATATCTGCCAGAGTCTTCTGAGATGAGTAAATGGGATTAAACACATAAAATGCCAGTGAAAGTGTACTGATAATTTTGGACTGAGAAATTTGTTTCATTTATAGAAACATCAATCTTCAATTTGTGAAGCTCTACCTCTCCAGAATCTAACCTGACAAAATTTCTAAGGATGCGGAGCTGTGAATTGGCATGGGGAAAAATATAAATAAAAGAAAGAAAACAATTGATAATCGGGTACCTCCTTATATTTGGACATTGTGCTGTGCACTTTGGAATAGTCATCTCATTTCATCATCGCCACGACATCATTGTCTCTAAATGAAGGGATAGAAGACACAGAAATGATAAGGAACTTTCTCAAGGTCTCCTGTTTAGAGGTAGAGTTTGCTTCATTCCACATTTATTTGACTCATAAATTTCTTCAAATACTGGAAACACTTCCTCTTCCAAGCATGCTTGTGATTTTGGAGAGATTATCCTAAGAAATCACATGTTTGATTCTAAAGACAGAGTTCTCCTAAATCTTCAAAACAAATTGACTTTCCAGAAAGATAGCTGTGACTGCCACGTGGACCATTCCATGTGCTAAAACTAAAAATTAAGACATAAGAATTGGTATAAAAATAGACATTTTGGCAAAAATCATTTTTTCTCCTGATGATAAGATGATTTCATCTCACACATGAACAAGGTTTACAGAGCATCTATCCTGTGCTAGGGTATAGTGAATGTTGATATTACCAGTACCCAACATCTGTTAATAAACTTCAGTGGAAGTATTTAACAATTGGTGATTAACTAACAATGAAGAAGTACCTAGCTATACAAAGGGTTTCATTTCAGAAAAGCTTGTGTGAGATTGGTCTTTTAATTTCCAAAAGCTCCAATGATAATGTGTTTTTGTTTGTTTGTTTAGGTTTTAATAGACTTATTGTGAGAATTAAAGAGAAACAGGACATTTTCCCTACTCCACCTTAAATATCAACCACCTTTTCTTTTAGAATAGAGGAAAGTAGTGTAGTGGTGTCTCCAAAGGGTTCTTTTTCAGCAATTGAGATATACAGTGGTTTCTGGTTCATAACCAATGCATTACCTGTGCAAAGAGAATTTTATGGTATTTTCTCACAGTGGGGAATTTCAGAGTTAAAATGTATTTGCTCTTATCAGTAGAGAGCTATTATTTCTGCTCCATTCCCAAGCTAATTCTTTGTGCCCCTATGGTTTCAAATTTCATCCAATATCCTTGAAAGTCAAAGACAAGTAGTTAGCTCCTCTGTTTCAGAAGTAACCATACACTGTAATTTTCCAAATTACACATAGGAGATCAAGGTGTGAAAACTTGCAATTGTTCTCTCGAAAGTGGTTTTAGTCTCAATTATCTCTGGGCAACAAAACCACCTCTTTGAATCTGCCTAGTGCTTTATCATTCATTAGGAGACTTCAGGTAAATTGTCTCTCCTTCAGTCCTCACAATGACCCCAGGAGGGCTGTTATGATTATGCACATTTTGTGCATTCAGATAAGTTAACAGACAGCTAGGAAGTAGAGTAGGCACTCCCCAAACCAGGTTTTCTGATTCCAAGTCTGGTCCTCCCCTTAAATCATTTCTCTTTTCCATTGCTTCTTTCCACCTTATAGAAGCTGACAAGTTGCATTGTGTGATAAATACTGTGAGTGATGAACAGGCTGCTTCTGAGCCTAACTTTCATAAACTGGCTGAAATGAGAAAGAGTGAGATGGTTGATTTTACGTGCCTACTTAACTGGGCTATGGGATATCAAGATAGCTGATAAAATATTTTTTTTCTGGGTGTGTCTGTGAGGGAGTTGTTAGAAGAAAGTAGTATTTGATGCAATAGACTGAGTAAAGAGATACACTCTAATCATGTGGGCAAGCCTCATCCAATCCAATGGGAGCTCAAGTAGAACCAAAAGGCAGAGGAAGTGCAAATCCAAGCCCCCCCACCCCCGCTTCCTATTGAATAAAAAACTCCCTTGGACAGTGGAGATTTTGGCTCTTGGGCCTTTGGACTCTGGGACTTACATCAGCAGCCCCTTGGTTGTTGGGCATCTGGCCTCAGACTGAATTATGCCACAGACTTTCTTGGTTATCCCACTTGTGGGTGGCAGACTGTTGGACTTCTTTGCCTCTGTAACCATATGAACTAATTTCTGTAATAAATTTTCTCCAATCTGTTTGTCTCTATCTACCAACTTATCTATCTATCTTAGAGTTCTCTCAGTTCAGTTCAGTTCAGTCACTCAGTCGTGTCCGACTCTTTGCAACCCCATGAATCGCAGCACCCCAGACCTCCCTGTTCATCACAACTCCCAGAGTTTACTCAAACTCATGCCCATCGAGTCGGTGATGCCATCCAGCCATCTCATTCTCTGTCGTCCCCTTCTCCTCCTGCCCCTAATCCCTCCCAGCATCAGGGTCTTTTCCAATGAGTCAACTTTTCACGTGACGTGGCCAACGTATTGGAGTTTCAGCTTCAGCATCAGTCCTTCCACTGAACACCCAGGACTGATCTCCTTTAGGATGGACTGGTTGGATCTCCTTGCAGTCCAAGGGACTCTCAAGAGTCTTCTCCAACATCACAGTTCAAAAGCATCAATTCTTCAGAGAACTCTAATACAAAGAGTTATCAGTGATTTGTCTTTTGTGGCCTTTTAGCTCTCCTTACTCTTTCACATTCATCCCTGCTTCTAGAATCTTACATTGATCTTAGTTGTACAAAAGTCCTTGTACTGTAACCTGCCAGTCATCCTTTCCTTCCACCATACCTGAGTGTCAATTACAATGTTTACTTACTGATATCCCCATTTTACTCAGGTTGTCACTATGAAGAAATCAGATAAAGAGTTTTTCAGCAAAGTCTTTGTGACTAGTGATATAATCACTCTTACTTCTCAGAATTTATTTTAGTTTTGATCAGAAGATGCCTAGATACTATAATGACTTGACCCAAAGGCATAAATCATTATGGCTTCTTCCCTCTCTCCCTGCCTTCTTCCATCTCTTCCTCCTTCCTCTCTTCCATCCACCCTTCCTACTTTGCTTCTTCCATTCCTGCCATCTTCCCTCCATCCCTTCCTCTCTTGTTTCCTCTCTCCATTCTTTCCTCTCATCCATTCACAAATGATTTTTGCTAATGATGACTAAACATCCTAAATATATTAGGCAATACGCCAAACATTATGGATAAAAGAATGAATTGACACAACTCCTGCCTGGAAGTCTCATGGCGACAACCATAATATCAGTAAGTGTTCTGTTGGAAAAGCTCTTTGTTGACTTTCATTTATAAAGATAGTGATGCAAAGATAAACAATAATAGATGAATTCAAATTTTCAAATGAATGGAATATAAATAAATATGCAAGTAGCTTGAATTAATAAAGCACCAAATAAGGCACAGGAGACTTCTGGGACATGTTTTTGGTGAAGGGGAACTGTATTTCCTTGAAATAATGTTATGAGTACTATAGCAAATTGCCTTCATAGAAACTACATTGGTAGATTCCCCTCCCCAATTTTCTAAGAAAATAAAGCAGAAAAAATAACCTGGAATTGCTTGGAAGAAGTTTTTCTTAGAAGGATAGGTCATCTGTGAATTACTCAAGATATCCTCCATTAGAAAAGTGGACCCATTATCTAGAAAATGGGTATGACCAGCCTTATTGAGTTTCAGTTGTGAGAAGAAAAATCTGATTGCTTCTACATATGACTCTCTGGGGACAGCAGGGAGTTAGGAATTTTGGACCCGTGAGGTACAGAACATAGACACCCACCCCTTTCCTGTCCTATATGCTCCGCAAGTCTGCTGATGTGAATGTGAATTGGAAGAACTAAGCAATATGAATTGAAGCTCCAAGAGTTCTCTGCAGGCACCTTGATCTGACTTTGGTATTAAGGAGTTGATATGGTCTTCCCTTGGAGATTCAGTGATTATCAGTGTGGGTCTCAGATCACTGGAGTGTTGTCTCAGCAGTAAACTGTCTTCCTCTCTGGGTTTGGATAGATCCCATAATTTACGGAGGAGCTTTCTGGCAGCCAAAGACAAAGCAGTAGGGGACTGAGCTGAACTCCGTGCTCTGCTCAGCCGAGTCTGACTCTTTGCAACCCTCGGGACTGTAGCCCCAGGCTCCTCTGTCAGTGGGATTCTCCAGGTGAGAATGCTGGAGTGAGGTGCCCTTTCCTCCACCAGGGAACCTCCCTGACCCAGGGATAGAGTTGTCTCCTGTGCTCTTGATTGCAAGTGGATTCTTTACCTGCTGAGCCGTGGAGAAACCCCTCATGGACTGAAGAGATACTTTTTTTTTTCTGATAGAGAAAGAAAAAAGAAAAGCCTGATTGATCCCCCACCTTTCCATAAAGCCTGTTGAAGATAGTATAATTTAAGAAGAGAAAAACTCCAAGGGGGATATAATGATCTCGCCACTAATCTGGCATGGAGAATTGTGGTTACTAAGATTCATAAAATAACATGGGTGTCTTTTTCTAAACTCTATTTGTGAAACGACTCATACAAGTTAGATAGATTTGGGTTCAACTCCGTAATTTATATTTTCATGTCAATTACTCTCTCCATGGTAGTTGATGACTCCTACAGTGGGAGACAGTAATTGGTCTGGGAAGATGTGAAGAAGGTGATAATGTTTTCCAACTTGATATTTTATAAGGGACAAATTACATTTCCTTTTACACAGATTGGCCCTCTGAAAGCCTGGTATGTATCATGTAGCTGAAGTCTGAAAAGGGCCTGAGGAGTTGAGAACACCTAATCAACCAATTATGATCTACAGCAATTACTTTTAAATGTAAATTCCTATATAAGTGGCTCTGACTAGAGATATTCATCTCTGCCATTAGCTCTCATAATACGCAGTAATGAGGAGAAATACGCTGTGCCTATTTCGCCTTCTGACAGGCATTATTTGATTGCCTCATTTCTCTTTCATTGGTTTAGGGCATTCTGTTTCAAAATGGATGAAAATGTGTACTGCCAAAGGGTCCAGGGTGAGAGTCAGGCTTGTAACATGTAGAAAGGAATTTCAGGGGTCATCATTCAAAATAATCACCCAATGTCCTTCATGGCTAGATTTGTGGGATTCACAGAGGGAAAGCTTTTATACAAAAACAAAGCAAAAAACAAAACTAAACCTCCTTGCCCTCTTCTGAATGCGTAATCGGTTACCTTCTCAATCCAAGTGTTTCAGGTGAATTTGTTCTGATGTATCTTATATGTGACATTTTACAGCAAAGAACTTTTAAAAGAGCGTGCCATGAACTGCATACCCCTGCTAGTGATACCTTAAATCAGTGGTCCCCAACCTTTTTAGGTACCAGGGGTCAGTTTTGTGGAAGACAATTTTTCTATGGACTGGGGGAAGAGAAGAATGGATTTGGGATGATTGAAGTGCATTACATGTTTTGTACACTTTATTTCTATTATTATTACATCAGCTCCACCTTAGTTCATCAGACATTGGATCCTGGAGGTTGGGGACCCCTGCCTTAAATAGAGGAGTATGTCAAAGCTAATTCAGACACGATCATGGGGAGTGTGGGAAAAATGATTAGTGTATCAGTGTTTGTTCAGTTTACCACCCTCGCAACCATTAATGAGAATTCTTACTTTGGGAGTGCATTTCTTTCCTCTCACCCATTCTACACAGATGGCCTATCCTGGAGAGAGTTGTTCTTTGCGTTGATGGAAAAGTGAGGATTATGGGTGGGAAATAGTACTAGGTAACAGAGACAGGGAAGAACTTACCCAACTAAGTTTCAATCTATTTATTAAGAGTGGGAGGAAAGAGAGACTACTGAAAGTGGGGGAAAGAAAGAAAGCGGAGTTAAACACATGATGGCAGAGGGTAGAGAAGGGATTTTTCAAGAACTTGAAACTGGAGCAGTGATAAAGCAACTGCAGTGTAAATATTGGGTTTACCAAAACATATGTTCAGGTGTTTCTGTAAGATGGTAGAGAAAACCCCAAAAGAATATTTTGGCCAATCTAATACATAAAAGGGAATGACACCATGAGTCTGCTGTGATAGAAATCTTCCCTTTACAGTATTAAAAATACAAGTTAAGTATGATTTTAAATCTTAACTTTATAGTAAGAAAATTTGAGTTAAGTATGATTTTCAGGTTTCTGAACTATCTCATTAATTGCAGCACGACTGTAGGTTAAGACATGGTTATGTGATGCTTTTTATGTGTAACGTAGAATCATTTTTATAGGGATTATTTAATTGAGGACCAAGGTGTGTAAATTATAGGCTGTGGGACAGATTCAACCTGCTGTCTGTTTACCTGAAAACATTTTAGTAAAATACAGACATGTTCATCTACTTACTTGCTGTCCATGGCTACTTAAACATCACGTGGACAGAGATGAGTAGTTACAACATAGATCTTACGGCCTGCAAAGCCAGATATATTTATGTCCTTTTAAAAATTAAACTCTTTTCATGAAAATTTAACCCTTTAATTTGAGCTAATTTTAAATTCATATGCAATTGTAACAAAAAGCATAGAGAGAGATATCCCAGGTAGCCTGTATCCTGTTTTATCATGGTATCATCTTTCAACACATAGTACAATGTCATAAGGATAAAGTTGGTAAAGTAATGTAAATAAAAGTTTAATCATGAAAAGGATTCCTCATGTTGCTCATTTATAGCCACACGTGTTTTTCTCCCAGCTCCAACCTTCTCATTCAGCCCTAGAAACCATTAATTTCATTTTTATAGTTTTGTCATTTTTAAGAATGTTATATATATGGAATCATACAGTATGTTACCTTTGGAGTGGGCTCTTTTCACCTACTATTTTTCTGGAGATGCCTCTAATTTGTTGATTTCCTTCTTTTTATATTACTCCTTCTGTTGTTGAATAGTGTTCCATTGTGTGTATATATATATATACACACTGTAATTTATTTCACCATTTACACACTGAAGTACATCTTGGTTGTTTCCAGCTTTTGGCTATTACAAATGAAGCTGCTTTGGATATTTGAGTAGAGATTTCTTTTAAAAGATAACGTAAGTTTTCATTTATCTGGGATGAATGCCCAGGAGTACAGCTGCGGGGTCTTTTGCAGCTGAAAATTTGATTCTATTTTGAAACTGTCAAACTGTATTCCAGAGTTGCTATAATGTGAAAATTGCTTATTTTGTAATTCCATTGGCAAAGTTTGAATGATCCAGTTTTTCTGCATCTATGCCAGCAATTGATGTTCTCACTATTTTTTATTTTACCTCTTCTGATACGTAACAGTGGTATCTCATTGTAGTTTTAATTTGTATTTCTGTAATAGTTTTATTTCCCTTTATGTGTTTTTTATTTTTGCTATCAATATGTTCTCTTCTGTGAAATAGTTATTCATGTCTTCTGCATATTTTCTAGTTAGATTGACTTTTTTAATTGTTGAATATTTAATATTCTTTTATATTCTAGATGTCAGTTCATCATTAGATATATTGTCTGAAAATATTTTTTTTCACTCTGTATCATGTTTTTGTATCATCTTAACAGGGTGTTTCACAGAACCAAAGTTGGTAACTTTGATGAGATTCATTTTATCCTAATTTCCTTAATGAATCATGCTTTTGTTATCAAGTCTAACTCTTTGTCTAGGCCTTGATTCTCAACTTCTTATACTTTTTTTCTGAAAGGTTATATTTTTACATTACCATTAAGCTGTTTTTTTCTTTTTCTTTTTTGTCTTGTATGTCTGATTGCTCAGAACTATTTGTTGACGATGACTACCTGACATTCTACAGAAAAGATTTGCTGATTATTGATCTAGAATATTACAAAACATGTATTAGAAAGTACACTATGGAAAGAGAACCCAATCCATCTTACTATAAATCGATTTAAGCATAAATATATGCAACAAATTTTTAAAAGGTACATTATAAAATTTTCATAACAATAACTCTCACTAATAAATGAGCAAAAGAGACATTAAAACTGGTGGAATAGTGCCTAATCAATTCCATTCCACATCTCTCCACCAACATTGTTCTGGCTCAGCTGAACCAATTCTGAAGACTCCACAGTGTTTTCTTTTATATTATACAGGAATCTGTTTCTATTGTATCAGGATTGTTTGCGAGACTTACAAGCAGTTTAAAAATCGTATACTCATTTGTGTTCACTGTAACCTCTGGGTCGTCATGACCAAATTTTTAAGTGGGCACTTGGAGCTCTGAAAAATGAAGTTTGTCTGCTTCATCTGTTTATCCAGAATGCCTTCTCCCTTTTCTTATCTGAGTGTTCTGACATCTTGGTTTCTGATTCCTTAATATGTTGCAGTGAAGTCTAAGCACTTAAAATTTCTTGATAAGATGCATAGCCTTTTGGTAAAAACATGGACAGCATGACACTTTCTGAGTAAACATTATTAATTATTACTCCTCCCCAACTCAGCTATATCCCTTCAGAAGATATCCCAGATCAACAATTTAATGACAGATGCTGTGAAGGTCATGGTCTTCTTTCAAGTATTGTATTTATCCCAGGAAAGTGAGTTTTTACATGAGTTTCTAGCTACCCAAGGCTTTAAGTACCACAGCTTTCCTTCACTTTAAACATTGACATCAAAATCTTCCTAAAAAAATGCAACTCTGCCCTTTCTTCTTCAACAGAAGATATTGCATGAAATCTACCTTCTGTTGAGAACCAGGAATCATTCTTATGTACATCAACTATTTGACAGTGATCCCCTGTATAGCCTTTGAAGTGTACACAAGGTGTTCATCTCCCCACTAATTACTCCAAAAATGCTGCAATTTTTGAGTTCTTTGAATTAATTTCAGTAGTTTGCCATCTCCACTTTCAATAACACCTTGCTGTCTTTGCCCTGGCACTCCAATATGTTGCTTCTATTTTTTTGCAGGGGATGGGGATTAGAATGATTACAACTAAAGCAAAATAGAGTTTCTTCTATAAAGATCATGAGATTTAAAAACAGATCTTTCTGTCATCTTTTAGAGTCTCTAAATGAAAGAAAAAAAGAAGTAACTAAGAAACTTATGGGTTTTTTTTGATGAATTTTTAAAATTAAAGTATAGTTGAATTAAGATGCCCTGGAGAAGGGAATGGCTACCCACTCCAGTATTCTTGCCTGGATAATTCCAGACAAAGATGCCTGTAGGCTGCAGTCGAGGGTCGCACAGAGTTGGACATGTCTGAGTGACTGACATACATACACACATCTGTTAATCCCAGACTCCTAATTTATCCCTTCCCCCGACTTTTACCCTTTGGTAGCCATACATTTGTTTTCTATGTCTGTGAGTCTATTTCTGTTTTGTAAATAAGTTCATTTGTATCACTTTATTAGATTCCACATGTAAGTGATGTGATACTTGTCTTTTTCTGACTTACTTCATTTAGTATGATAATCTCTAGATCCATCCATGTTGCTGCAAATGGCATTATTTCATTCTTTTTATGGTTGAGTAATATTCTATTTTATAGATAGATGCATAGATAGATGTCACATTTTATTTATCTATTCATCTGTCAATGGGCATTTATTTGCTTCTATGTCTTAGATATTTTAAATTGTGGTGCTATCAACAATGAGGTATATGTCTTCTTTTAGAATTAGAGTTTTTGTCTTTTCTGACTATATGCCCAGGAGTCAGATTGCTGGACCATACAGTGACTATTCTTTAAAAAAATTTGCTTTATGTCAAATATAATGGCTATTTAAAACTTAGAGGGCCCACTTTTAAAGAATTTCTAATTTAGTAAGAGAGGGAAGAATGAGCTGCAACTAGTTATCCACTTTCTCTTCTTTATCCACATTAATGTATTTTACCTTCCTCTTGGGACTTATTCCTGACATTATGTGCTAGTGGAACTCAAGGATAGGTCCACAAGTCCCTTCACAATTCAATAAAAGGTTCATGTCACTTGATTTTATTGAGACTGAGATAATGTTTAAAAAATAACAAATGCCACAATATTGCTATCAAAGCTGATATAATTTAAATGCTTATATTAACATATAAACAATTTTAACACAAAAATAATACATGATGATGAATATGCAATTCACATGATAATTAGCATAGTTCTTAAAAAGATTTGCTTGTATAGTGGAGGGGTCAGATAATATAATACATGTTTAAAGATGAATAATGAATGCATTATTCTTTATTCCTACAAGTGTATCAGTCCTATAAGTATATCTCCAGTTTTGGAGATAGTATCACCACTGTCAATTTGAAGCCCTTCATGAGTGTGAGGTCCAAGCTGGTATGGATCTACCTTGACCTAGTAGTTGGGATTAAGTTTAGTCTTTACAGAGCTCAGTGTCCAAGGCAGAGTCTAAAGTTCACAAGCAAGTATGTCCCACGAGGAGAGGGATCATCCAGCCCCATCTTAGGTAAAATAAACAGTTCAAAATTCCCAGGAAAATAGCTGTGGGCCTCTTGAATATATGAATAAAGCAAAACAGCAAGAAGACATCTAAGTGGGTGGGAAGATTGGATGCCTCAGACGGAAGCCTTGCTGCTGTGCATGGTTCTGGGGGCATATAGACACACTCCTAGATCCGATTTAGCCTTACGGAGTTGAAACTTAACTAAATGAACTCCTGGATAAATCCTTACATGTACCTCTATACCAGTTAATTACAGAAAATACAAATTCAGATTGAAATAGTATAATTTACACATTTAAACAATTGCATAGTGACTGGGAGGATGAACTTTGGGTACAGGTAGACCTGGGTTCATATTCCAGCTGTGCCTCACGATGTATTTGACATTTCTGAACAAACATGTTTTCTCAACTGTAAAATGGTTATATTAATACTATAGCCTACCTTATAGGATTTTTGTTTGAATTAAATATGATTCTTCATATAAACCATTTAACACTGTGCCTTGTAAGGTATAGATTATGATTATTTTCATCTCATTTTAGCTTTTAAAGTTTTAATAAGATGGATCTTTGTGAAGGCCTGGACAGGTATTATAATGACTAGTTGTAATTTGGTAGAATTTTGCAGTTCATTGATGGGTAGATTTATTTAATAAATATTTATTTAACATTTACTATATTTAGATACTCTACACATGTAAAAGACTAAATCTTTTAAAAATAGTTTTCACTATTGTTTGTTCAAGTTTCTTTGCTTTATTCTATGATGTTTATTTTCATATAAATCTCTATCTTTGCATTTCTATTGGGTTATGCAAAGCTCGAGATTTTAAAATAGTTCAGTTTTCCTCCAAACTAAAGAAGATCTTATTTTTAGTGGTCAATAGAAGTATTAGTTGAAGGTAATATGCCATTTCCCCATATTCTAATGATTCAGTTATGATAATACAGCCACAAGACAGGTGCCAAAATCAGATTGTGCCTACCAGTCAATCGACTGTTTTTGCCTTCAGGGCATGCTTCTGCCTACCAGGAAGCTCTGATGGTGCCTTCACATTATTCTCATTTGCTGTCACAGTCCCGTGCTGTGTGAAGCTTGAGTCTCAGTGGAGGAAGTGGAAATCAGTGGAGAAGTGTCTCGCCCTGATAAAACCTAAAGGAAGAGAAATGCAAGTTTGCCTTTTTCTCTTGCTCCCTAGATGACAGAACCACAGTGATAGGCAATTTCCAAGATGTGGTGCTGCAGAAGAGCAGGCTGCCTGGAGTGTCCCAGTGATTTGTATAACATACATTTACATGGGGAATTGCTTTTCTCAGAGAAACTATGCAAATGGGAGCAAATAATCCCAAAAGGAATTGGACTCCAAGTTTATCTTGAGTAGCAAATTCCCTCAGAATTGGTAACTACTGCATTTTAATGACAGGAAAGCTGGCCAGTGTTTTAACAGGTTGAACATAAGTCCTGATTAGCTGTTGTAAGAAAGAAATGTTTAAAAAAAACGTTGAAGAAAAAAAAGCTAAATGGAGAACTAGGAGAAAAAATAAAGTTAGAAATAGTGTAGATAGAAACGCAATGGACACCGTCTTAAATTTGACAATAGCATGTAAATGAGACTGGTGGAAAAGCTAGTCTTAAAGATTCGAAGAACTTTTGTGAATTAGCAAGGTTTTCAAAGCTCAGCACTACTGACATTTTGCATCAGGTAACTCCCTTTGTTGTAGGATGTTCAATGCATTTCTGGGACCTACCTCCCAGGTGCTTGTAAAAACTTTAACCTTACATTATGACAACTAAAATGTCTGTAGATATTGTCACATCCCCCTAGGGGGATAGCGAAATCATCCTCCTAAAGATAAAGACATCTAAAAAATGGTAAAAGAAGGTCCACTACCAAAGCAAACAGCACAGTAATAAATAACTTGTGATTTACATACATTCAAGATCTGGCTTGGCCTCTATTCAAGCTTAGAATCTTAAGTTACTTACAAGGTCTGAGATGCAGTGTCCTTGTATTAATATGTCCTAGAGTGTTATATGATACACTCCCAGCACATGATTTTGCTAAACCAAATGAAACAATGTGCTATGATACATAATATGATCCTGTATAGCCTGGCATATTAGCATGTTTTCTTTTTATGTAGGTATGTATGCCTATATGTATGTGTGTGAGTGTGGGTATGTGTGTGTGTGTGTGCACATGTGTATACATCTTACAAGAAAACACCAGTGAATGTTCTGGCTAACCGAATAGATATACAATGGAATGCATATATATGCTCTCTTACAAATAAATCCATTTTTTGTTTTTGAGTCCTAGTATTTAAGAATGTCCTTTAATGCAGTTAAAATCTGCCATACTATAAGGTTTATTCACTGATTCTTATTTTGACTTCTGGAGCTTCTTAGAATGTCTGTTTACTCTTCAAAAAGATACCTGGTAGAATTCTAGAAGACAATCATTCTGTGTTGACTTAATTGTTGCTTTTAATTCCTATATCACAAAACCTTCAAATACCAAAAATTAATATTTTATTTAGTTCCTGGTAAATATATACTTAAATTTTTATCTTTCTGATAATAACTCTGAGGGGTGCATATGGACATGGTTCCTAGTTTTATTAACAATATTATTGACAGCAATACAAGGAATAATAATTGATTATTTGTCACTAAGAAGAACACTTTTCATGTACGAAGATCTTTCTCAACTGCAATCTTATATGTGTTCACTTTCCTCTTTTTCTATTTTATTGGTTTAAAACCTAAAACAGAGGATGTTTATAAAACTTAACAAAATATGCCTAAAAGAGCCAAAGCTGGTGATGAAGCCTGTCCTATCTGGTACTAAAGCTTGTGATATTCACCATGCTGTTGTCTTGTCCTGGAAGGTCAGCTTCCCTAGGAAGTAGGCACCAAAGCCAGAACCAGAAGGGCATCATGTCAAGATCTAAAGTAAGACCTCTCTCATAGCAGTCTCAGGCTCAGGATGCATTTGGAGAGAAATCCCACACCTCGGCAGCACTAGCCCCCTGAATGGGATAGACTTCCTCCCACAAGCAGACATAAGGGTGGCTTGCCATGTTCCTTGGTTATTTCTCTTTGAGGATGGTTCTGCTCTCTCTGAATCCTTAGTAAAGGTAGCTTTCAAAATAAATTTCAAGTAGTTTCTGTTGAGATAGTGAGTAAAGTTTTTTGTTGTTGTTGTTTATTTGTTTTTATTCATTGAGTTGCTTGGGATTTGCTCTTTCCTAACCTAGATCTAAGAATGAGAAATACTCTGGGGAGGACTGAGAAGCAACAGCCCCCACCAAAACTCAACACACATACACACACCTCACAAAGGGAGCAAAGGAAAATTTCCTTCTTTTCTCCTGATCCTCAGAGAAGTATTTCTCAAACTCTGTTGAAAAACATTTATTATTACTTTTTAAAATTTTCAACCTGTTGTAGACTGATACTTTTGAAAATATAAATGTAAAATAACAGAACAATAAAATCAAAATAGCATACCCCAAAAAGAAGCCTACCCTTTTTATTGTTGAATTCAAGAAACATGAATTTATTCAATTGCTATACAAGTTTCTAACTGTGCTCATTCTGTCCTTATCTTTTTGAAAAAAAACTTCATGTAACACCTTCTCAGGGGATTTTGTTTCAGAGCATGGCAGGTGAACATGTTTGTGCTTAAAAGATAGGCTGTAGAGCTTGACTTTATGTATATTGCTTATTTCTAAGTCCTGTGAAAGAGGAGCTATGGCAAGTGAAAAAAAGATCCAAGGAAGAGGAAAAGAAATAGGGCCACCCCGGGGATAGGGTATGAGTCTTTCTTCTCTCTCAGCTAACTTTTGTTGATGTTCTTTTAATTTTTTTCCCCTTTCTGTTTCTGCTTCTATTCCTTATTTCCCGGTTGTAATTCTTTTTCTCTTTCCATCTGCCTTTTTCTATATTATTATCCATCCTTTTTTCTCTCTGTTTGTTTCCCTTTCGTTTTTTAATTTATATATGAAGCATTTCAAATACAGACAGTGTATCACGAGCAGCAAAGAAGAAACACCCATGACTGAAAATGATTTAAGATCTATGGCATGACATATATATATATCACTATGATATAATATGTATATGTATATCATTATGAAAATTTCATTTTTAAAATGTAATAGTTTGTGAATCATACATGATAACACGTGTAGATTGAGTTCTTTTATTGTTTGTGCTACCTAGTATTCCACTATGGAAATGACACAATTAGGTTATTTGGTTAGCTATCCCTCTTAAATTAAAATAATATGTATTTTAAAAATTTTGCTATGCTAGATGTTACAGATAATATCTTGTGCATGTCTTCACATGACTTTTAGAAGAGTTTTTCTGGCACAGATAGTAAAGAGTAAAGCTGGGTATTTGCAAGATATTTCCTAAATAATTAGCATTATACTTGCTGCTGCTATGACCACTATTTCCTCATTTTATCCAGTCCTTGGTGTTCTCAGTTTCCTTATGTTCTTGGCAATCTAATAGATGAACGGAAGATTTCTTGGAGAAGGAAATGGCAACCCACTCCAGTATTCTTGCCTGGGAAATCCCATGGACAGAGGAGCTTGGTGGGCATGGGGTTGCAAGAGTTGGACACAACTTAGTGACTAAAGCACCACCACCTTTATTTCTTGACAACTGCAGTTAGTGTGATGCAAAAGACCAGTGTATGAAGGGTATGGTGAACCCTTCAGATGGAAAAATTTCCCTTAAAAGCAGAGCAACAGTGGAAGTTAGGAACTTCAGATATTATTTCCATAAGGTGTTACAGAAAGACCAGAGCTAACTTTTTGGCCAACCGAATAAATGGTTCAGCAGTCGAACTAAGTATGAGCTCGATTAAGGAAAAAATGGGAAAGTTGCAGGCACCTCTTGCCATCCCCAGTGGTATTAAATAGGAGGCTTTCTGTTAAAGAGTTAACTTATTTGTTGATGGGTGTTCAGCAAAGAGAAGCTGAGAATTGGTGTTGAGCAGCTATATTTTCCTGGATCAGGGCCTAAAAAGCTGATTCCATCCTGCGGTGATAGCAAGAGAGGTGATACAAGCATTGCCCAATGAATACTGCTCAGGAAATAAATTGGGCATCCAACTGCCCACGGGTGGATGATGCCTTGCTGAGCCTCTCTGTGCTTAATGTATTATATTAGGAAAGTGAATTGAATAGGCATTTTCAAATTGTAAAAATGATCATGTTTTCTGAACTCTTTCTAATGAGCCCTATTAGTAGAAGCATTCCCCACTGTGTTTTGTTTCTCAGGCCTTCAGAATGAGCCAATTACTTCTGAAAATGGAACTGGCAGGAGAAACCCGCCAGTGACAGCACATCAGCACCAGGCCACGCAGTGGGGCACGGACCTTAACACTTTGCTACTCGAAGCGTGGTCTGCGGACCAGCAACGCGGCCCTCACCTGGGAACTTTGAAAAAGTACCATCTCATGGCCATGCCAGAGCTTCTTGTTTAGAATCTGTCTTTTTAACAAAATCCTCAAATGAGTCCTATGTACCTAAAACATTGAGAAGCTCTGTTGTAGATATGTATGTGTACATAACCCTGGAGGTCTGGTGCACACACATACACACATACGATTTTGATTTGTGATTCTAGCTTAGATCTTACATTTTTTCTTACAATACAGGTTACTTCCTATCACACTGTGAAGCAACCTGTTCTCAGATCACTTGTTCACCTTTGTAGTGTGGTCATTTCTTCTGGAAAAATTTGGAAGACTGAAAACTTACGGCATCTATATTTACCGATCAGTCCAATAGCGCTACTATGTATCAAGCACTGTTGTTGTGGTTTAGTCTCTAAGTGGTGTCCAACTCTTTGCAACCCCATGGACTGTAGCCCACCAGGCTCCTCTGTCCATGGGATTTCCCAGGCAAGAATACTGGAGTGGGTTGCCATTCCCTTCTCCAGCGGGTCTTCCTGACCCAGGGATCAAACCCTCGTCTCCAGCATCTCCTGCATTAACAGGTGGGTTCTTTACTGCTAACCCACATGGGAAGCATGCATCATGTATAATAAATGTACCTTAATATATGGCTTTGAACGTAACAGTGATATATATACTTGTTTATGTGCATTTATGCACATATGTTCACTTTGGTTTTATTTTGTAAATTCTCTAGGTACCTGGAAAGAATACATAAGAGGAACAGAAATATTTTATTTTGAATAAAATAAAGCTCTGTTAATACATGGACACATTTCTTTAAAGGCTGGAAGCTCCCTTGGAGTCTGCAAATGCCTGTAGAAGTAGAGCTTTTCTCTGCAAAGTAAATTGAAAGTGTTTAATCAAATTACTCCAGGGAGAATCATCAACTAGAATGCAGTGGGAGGTCACCTTATGTCAGGGTTCCAGTTTGCTTGCAAATGCTTATTTTTTGTGTGTATAGTGTTTTGTTTTTTTTTAAGAGGAGTAGTAAAAAACAATTGATTTTGGAATATCTACGACAATCTTCATTCCCAACTATAAAGAGCCCTGCCAAGTCTGAAAAGGGAAAAAAGGACAGAATCAGAATTAAAGGGGAAGGAGAAGAAATGCATTACTACAGAGAAAAACCTAGAGGAATTACTCTGAGAAAATGTGCAGAAATTTACTTGTTGAGAGAAATGTGTCCTTTAATCTATGAAAGGACAAACGTGTGTAAAATCATATGTGTGTTCTAAGTTCCTTCGGTCATGTCCAGCTCTTTGCAACCTCAGGGACTGTAGCCCCCCAGGCTCCTCTTTCTGTGGGATTCTCGAGACAAGAATACTGGAGTGGATGGCCATGCCCTCCTCCAGGGGACCTTCCTGACCCAGGAATCAGACCTATGTCTTCTATATTGGTAGCTGGTTTCTTTACCACTAGCGCTACCTGGGAACAGACTTACTTGTGCTTATAGACCCTGACCAATTCTGCGTATCTGTGGCCTGGCCTGTTCACGAATATACCTCAACATGAAACAACAGAAATGTAGTTTAGAGGTATAGAATGACAAAGGTGGCAGGATGCTTACACGTATTATTACTATCAGTTCAGTCACTCAGTCGTGTCCGACTCTTTGCCACCCCCTGGACTACAGCATGCCATGCCTCCCTGTCCATCACCAACTCCCATAGTTTACTCAGACTCATGTCTATTGAGTCAGTGATGCCATCCAACCATCTCATCCTCTGTCGTCCCCTTCTCCTGCCTTCAATCTTTCCCTCCAACAGGGTCTTTTCCAATGAGTCAGTTCTTCCCATCAGGTGGCCAACGTATTGGAGTTTCAGTTTCAGTACCAGTCCTTCCAATAAATATTCAGGACTGATTTCCTTTAGGATGGACAGGTTGGATCTCCTTGCAGCCCAAGGGACTCTCAAGAGTCTTCTCCAACACCACAGTTCAAAAGCATCCATTCTTCAATGCTCACATCCATACATGGCTACTGGAAGAACCATAGCCTTGACTAGATGGACCTTTGTTGACAAAGTAATGTCTCTGCTTTTTAATATGCTGTTTAGGTTGGTCATAACTTTTCTTCCAAGGAGTAAGTGTCTTTTAATTTCATGGCTGCAGTCAAAATCTGCAGTGATTTTGGAGCCCAGAAAAACAAAGCCTGCCACTGTTTCCACTGTTTCTCCATCTACTTGCCATGAAATGATGGGACTGCATGCCATGATCTTAGTTTTCTGAATGTTGAGCTTTAAGTCAACTTTTTCAGTCTTCTCTTTCACTTTCATCAAGAGGCTCTTTTGTTCTTCACTTTCTGCCATAAGGGTGGTGTCATCTGCATATCTGAGGTTATTGATATTTCTCCTAGCTATCTTGATTCCAGTTGTGATTCCTCCAGCCCAGCATTTCTCATGATGTACTCTGCATATAAGTTAAATAAGCAGAATGACAATATACAACCTTGATGCATTCCTTTTCCTATCTGGAACCAGGCTGTTGTTCCATGTCTAGTTCTAACTGTTGCATCCTGACCTGCATACATATTTCTCAAGAGGCAGGTCAGGTGGTCTGCTATTCCCATTTCTTGAAGAATTTTCCACAGTTTGTGGTGATCCACACAGTTGAAGGCTTTGGCATAGTCAATAAAGCAGAAACAGACATTTTTCTGGAACTTTCTTGCTATTTTGATGATTTAGTTGATGTTGGCAATTTGATCTCTGGTTCCTCTGCCTTTTCTAAAACCAGCTTGAACATCTGGAAGTTCACAGTTCATGTATAGTTGAAGCCTGCCTTGAGGAATTTGGTCATTACTTTGCTAGCATGTGAGATGAGTGTAATTGTGTGATAGTTTGAGCATTCTTTGTCATTGCCTTTCTTTGGGATTGGAATGAAAAGTGACCTTTTCCAGTCCTGTGGCCACTGCTGAGTTTTCCAAATTTACTGGCATATTGAGTGCAGCACTTTCACAGCATCATCTTTTAAGGTTTGAAATAGCTCAACTGGAATTCCATTGCCTCTACTAGCTTTGCTCATAGTGATGCTTCCTAAGGCCCTCTTGACCTCACATTCCAGGATGTCTGGCTCTAAGTGAGTGATCATACCATCGTTATTATCAGGGTCGTGAAGATCTTTTTTGTGTAGTTCTTCTGTGTATTCTTGCCACCTCTTCTTAATAACTTCTTCTTCTTTCAGGTCCATCCCAGTTCTGTCCTTTATTGAGCCCATCTTTGCATGAAAAGTTCCCTTGGTATCTCTGATTTTCTTCAAGAGATCTCTAGTCTTTCCCATTCTGTTGTTTTCCTCTATTTCTTTGCATTGATCTCTGAGGAAGGCTTTCTTATCTCTTCTGGATATCCTTTGGAACTCTGTGTTCAAAGGGGTGTATCTTTCCTTTTCTCCTTTGCGTTTGGCTTCTCTTCTTTTCACAGCTATTTGTAAGGCCTCCTCAGACAACCATTTTGCCTTTTTGCATTTCTTTTCCATGGGGATGGTCTTGATCCCTATCTCCTGTACAATGTCATAAATCTCTGTCCATAGTTAATCAGGCACTCAGTCTATCATATGTATTCCATTAAATCTATTTCCACTGTTTAATCATAAGGGATTTGATTAGGTCATACTGGAATGGTCTAGTGGTTTTCCCTGCTTTCTTCAATTTAAGTCCAAATTTGGCATTAAGCAGTTCATGATCTGAGCCACAGTCAGCTCCCAGTCTTGTTTTTGCTGACTGTATAGAGCTTGTCCATCTTTGGCTGCAGAGAATATAATCAGTCTGATTTTGGTGTTGACCATCTGATGATGTCCATGTGTAGAGTCTTGTGTTGTTGGAAGAGGATGTTTGCTATGACCAGTACATTCTCTTGGGAAGACTCTGTTAGCCTTTGCCCTGCCTCATTCTGTACTCCAAGGCCAAGTTTGCCTGTTACTCCAGGTGTTTCTTGACTTCCTACTTTTGCATTCCAGCCCCCTATAATGAAAAGGACATCCTTTTTGGGTGTTAGTTCTAGAAGGTCTTGTAGATCTTCATAGAACTGTTCAACTTCAGCTTTTTCAGCATTACTGTTTGGGCCAAAGGCTTGGATTACTGTGATATTGAATGGTTTCTCTTGGAAACGAACAGAAATCATTCTCTCATTTTTGAGACTGCATCTAAGTACTGCATTTCGGACTCTTTTGTTGACCATGATGGCTACTCCATTTCTTCTAAGGTATTTTTGCTCACCATAGTAGATATAATGGTCATCTGATTAAGTTCACCCATTCCAGTCCATTTTAGTTTGCAGATTCCTAAAATGTCGACATTCACTTTTGACATCTCCTGTTTGACCACTTCTAATTTGCCTTGATTCATGGACCTAACATTCCAGGTTCCTATGCAACATTGCTCTTTACAGCACTGGACCTTGCTTCTATCACCAGACATATCCACAAGTGTGTGTTGTTTTTGCTTTGGCTCTGTCTCTTCATTCTTTCTGGAGTTATTTCTCCACTGATCTCTAGTAGCATATTGGGTACCTACTGACCTGGGGAGTTCATCTTTCAGTGTCCTATCTTTTTGCCTTTTCATACTGTTCATGGGGTTCTCAAGGCAAGAATACTGAAGTGGTTTGCCATTCCCTTTTCAAGTACACATATTAGGTCCTTCTTTTTTCCAGTAGATAAGCTACCTGGGGCCCAGATATAGGTGATCTCACAAAAGAGGCCATCCAGTTGAGGGGGCGGGCACCTAATTCTTTTGGGAAAGGAGGGGAAAACAAAACTATCCTTGGTTTACAGATATAGTCCTTACAGGATCAGAAGGGTGGTTCCAAAAGTCCTTTCACCACTCCCCAAACCTTCCCTGTTCATCTTATGAAGCTTGTAAATACTAAACAAAGGAGAAACAAAGTCATCCTAGGAAGAACTTGCCTATATCTTTGAGATGCAAATATCCTCTCTGGTCTTCCTTGGATCCTATCTCTGCCGTGTTTTTGAAATGCAAATTTTAGAGAGGGTAAAATAACTTAGAAATTGGCTTGTCCAAGGTAATTAGAAATTCCTTTTTCTGCAAATATGGTGTTTGGCCTTCTAGCCAAGTGAGCCTGATTTGTTTCATCTGTGAAAATTGCAATTTTAATCCAACCTCTTTTGTAAACAGATGGGTTTTACTTTTCCATACCTGACTCAGAGGTAGCTCAGATGGTAAAGAGTCTGCCTGCAATGTGGGAGACTCGGGTTTGATCTCTGGGTCAGGAAGATCCCCTGAAGAAGGGAATGGCAACCCAGTCCAGTATCCTTGCCTGGAGAGTTCCATAGGCAAGGGAGCTTGGTAGGCTACAGTCCATGGGGTTGCAAAGAGTCATGTCTGAGTGGCTAACACTTTTCACTTCACTAAAGATACTTAAGAGTTTAGAGAGAGTTATAAAATGAATCCTCAGCTTTCCAATTTCTTTTAGAAATTGAGAGTCACCTTTATCTCCTTTGTCTCCCTCAGGACTATTTAATCCATTAATAAGTCCTGCCACATGGATGTCTATATATACCTGTGGCTCCAGCTCTCTATACCAACACCACAAGTTCAACCCACCATCCCAGTCTCCTCTCCACCTAAGCTCCTGTCCCTTATTTCCTCAAGCTTGCTGGACTGCTTCTCACCACAGGGCCTTTGCATAACCTAGTTCCTCTGCCTCCTTGTCTGCAGTTCACATTTTCTTTGCTGGTTCCTGCTTACATTTCATCTTAAATGTCAGTTCTTCGTGGAGGCTAGCACTAGAGCATCTTATTAACTATGTCTTCCCTGTTATTTCTGTCAATGCATGCTTACCATTTATCACTGCATTCATTATAACTTATTGTATATAGTTTTAAGTCTGTTCTACTACAATATATTGTAAGTAATGAAATAATTAGTATGGTACATAATTTACTGTTCCATCACAGGTTTTGGAGGGTGAAAGGGGTAATGTCAGTAATTATGCCAAGGCAGCAGGCTCAAATCAGAACAAACTGGGACATATGGCCAGGATCATATACAGTAAAGATGCTCTAGTGCAGAAGTAGTGTTTGTTCATATGTGATTTTTTCCTAGGCAAGGAGAGGCAGAAGAACTGCAGCAGAGTTTAGTACTTTGCCAGGAAGGAAAAAAGCACTAAGCCTAAGTGCTGCACAGAAATGTTCCAGCTCTATTTTAGGGCTGAAGACTTTCAGGCTGAAGGGCTTTAGGGAAGATAAGATGTTTAAAAATAGATTCCTGCACCCAGTCCCTGTCCCTGCAGAGGTGCAACTATAACCCTGGATGGTTCTTTGCTAAAGAACACTTCCTCCCATGCTCACATTAACATCAGCCCTGCTGATGCAAACTCCACTTCTGTCTGCTTTTGTTCAACACCTGCAAGCCAGCATCCCAAGATTTGTTTTTCTGAGAACCTTTAAAATTTTCCAAAGTAGCTTGTCTAGGCTATCTAAATTATCAACCAGGGTATAAATTATTCTTTTGGTTACTTCTCTTGTTACAATATTATATAGGTTTTGAGTGATCTGATCTTATTTTTATTTTTCCTATAAGCTGCAGTTTTTGTCTCCATGTATTCCATTGACTTTCAATGGAATATTTCTGACCACAACTCCTGGTATAAAATGTATTTTCTACCATGGCCCATTACACGTGTGTGTGTGTGTTTATGTGTGTGTGTGTGCATACATACATATATACATACATACATATATGGCTTTTCAGGTAATATTAGTGGTAAAGAACCCACCTGCCAATGCAGGAGATGTAAGAGATAAGGGTTCCATCCCTAGTCAGGAAGAACCCCTGGAATAGGAAATGGCAACCCACTCCGATATTCTTGCCTGGAAAATTCCACAGACAGAGGAACCTGGCAGGCTACAGTCCATGGGGTCGCCAAAGAGTTGGCCTTGAATGACTGCATATGCGTACACACACACACACACCCACCCCCCCCCACACACACATGTTCTATGTGTCATATATAAGCATTTACATATACTTATTTATACATGTATAAACATATATTTTATATAAACATACACACATACAGGCAAATATACACACATATAAGCAGAAATGATTTTACCCCCAAATTTGCCTTTATTAAGTATAAAGAGGTTGCAAGGGAAGAGGGGATGAGCTTTTATGAGTTTGAAGTCATGGAGGGAGGGATGCATGCATGCTAAGTTGCTTACCGTGTCTGACTCTTTGTGACCCTATGGACTGTAGCCTGCCAGGCTCCTCTGTCCATGGAATTTCCCAGGCAAGAATACTGGAGTGGGTTTCCAACCCCTCCTCCAGGGACTCTCTCTGACCCACGGGTTGAAACCTGCAGGCAGATTCTTTACCCCTGAGCTACCGTGGAGACCCTGTGGAGGCATATCCAAACAGAAGTGTCTAGCGGACAATCAATGAAGGATTTGAGTTGGGATGATTTGGGTTACAGTCCAAGTTGTAAGAATCGATGGGATCTCAGTGGGTGAAAGCAGAGCAAGGGAAGAGCAGAGATATGACAGGTGAAACTTGGGGAGTATTTATGACTAGGGATAGAGGTAGAATTAGAAGCCAGCAAAGGAACTAATAGGCATTACTGAGAGGTAGAAGTGAGGAGGATAAGATATCCTATAAGAAAGCAATTTAGAGACAAGGAGATAGCAGTATTGAGTGTTTGTTTATTCAAAACTTATTGAGCACATAAACTCCATGAAAGCAGGGTATTTGTTTTTTCCCTGTTTAATCACTAAAAGAGAATGTCCAGCACATGGTAGAAACTGTCACTGTCTCTTCACATCTGTCTGTTTCTCTTTCTGCACACAAACACACAATTTTGTTTGTTTGGTTTTCTAAGAGTAAAATGACTGCTCCTTGGAATTTGGGACAGGACTAGATACTGAGGAAGTAGATGACTAAGGCATGTCACTGCCTGTAAGTCTTCTTGGCCAAGTGGAAATGCAAATGTGAAGAAAGTGTCCAGTTTATTAAACTATAGTCTTTTCACTCCAAATTCATACTTCTGATGTGTCAGGGTGGCCGACTGGTCTAAGGCATCAGACTCAAGCTTCTGTTACCCAAATTGATGCTTCTGCACTCAGCTTTGTGATACTGGGGCTGAAAGTTTGCAAGCTACACTTCTGCCTTTCTCCTGACTCCCTGATAGATTCTGACTGTTGGGGGTGCTAGAGGACAAGAAGGGACTTATTCCCTTTTTTTGTCCCCCCCTCGGTGGCTTCCAATGGGCTTCATGTCTGCTCCCTGTTCCTGAAACGTGCTCCTGTCAGCATCACCCCAGCCTTCTTAAGCTCAGCAGTGGGTATGTCCATTCCCACAGCAGCACTTGAATCTGGTTCATGCTTGTTTTTAACACATGCAGATTCTGCCTCATTTTGCATTTCTCAGAAGCATCAGCTTTAGCCCATGTTCCACCCACAGAGAGGTGAGTCCCAGTCCCCTGGGGTTAAAGCTCTGAGCTCAGAGAAATCAGAGCAAACTGAGATGAGCCTCTTCCTTTGGTTCCTCCTCGAGAGTCCTCTGCTCCAAGCCTCTGTTTTTTATTGCTTTTGACCTCCTTCATTTGTTTCTTCAGTTCTATGTGTGAGAGTTTTTTCCTCTAGGTGTTATCTCTATGATATTTTGGTGTTCTTTGTTTGTCTTCTCAGTTATCTACTAAACAACAGCATCTTTGTTTATAATTCTTTGTCTTAAACAATCTCTTTTAATATAATTGGGGTGATTCTGTACCTTAACTGGACTTTAAGACAGAAATTGATAACAGGAGTGGTCCTAGGAAGTGGACACTAATAGGTGGGTCAGAAGAAGGATTTCTGGAGAGGCAGAGTATGATGTTCCAAAGTCAAGTGTGACATTTATACAAGGGGAAGGGTTTGAATTTCTGAGTGCATCTCTTTAATTTATGTGTCTGCAAAGGCAGTATTAATGTTCAGCAGTATAGTGGATATACTGGAGAGCACATTAATCCTAAAACAATCAAAGTGGCATGATTTTATTATTAGCAATAAGTAATACCTATCAGATAATTGTTGACTAATGATACAATTTCCACTGCCTAAGTAGAATCTAATTGTTGGGTTTAATTAGAATGTAACAATTATTGTTTATATAACATTATTTATATTACTATCTATTTTCAGTATCATTATTTGCAGAATCATTAATTTAGAGTAGGAATTATATAGTTATTTACACAACTGAGCTGTGTGTGTGACATGAAATGATCTGACATACATAGTGATTAGTGATCGCCCTAGGAAAAGGAAAGGACAGTTTATCTAACTAAATATTCAATCTTTCAAATCTCTGTACTTATTAATTTCCCCTATGAGTGTTTCTGCATCTTCTTAATTATATATAAAGGGAATGCATTTTTTATTGTGTGGATTTTCAGCTATGCATCAATTTTTTACAGTATCTGTCCATGGCAGTCTATTCTGGCTTTTACTACAGATGCCCAGCAAACATGATTGGTATCTGTTTAGCTGCTTTTGTACTTTGTCTATGATAAAGAAAATAGTAATATTCCCCTGGTAGATTATAGAGTTAAGTACTATAGCAAGAATATTTTAATCAGAGTTCTCTGTCATGTCTTGCTTCTACTCATGAATGATTTGGCATTAAAAGAACTTGGGCATGTAATCTGACCTGAAATTCTCAGTATTTTTGTTATTTCTTGATGTAAATATTAACATTACTTCATGAGTTTCTTTAGGATTCATTCAGAAGATACAGGTCAATATGATTGCAAAACCTGACCTGGAATACATGCTCGATTACTATGGGATAATGTTATATTGTTATGGCTCTAAAATCCTAAAGAGTTTATTTTCTTATACTATCCAAGGTCAACCATTAACTAAAGGCTTAGTTCATACAACACAGAACCACTGCATTTTTTCACGTTTATTCATAAATTCAATCTGATTCTTAACACTGAAGAAACTAAAAATGCACTGAGATTAATGTACTTAAAGAGATGATGAGAGGAATAGTTTATGTGCTTTAAGGCATTAGAGTAAGGATTAATTCTGCAGAGATGATCAAGAAATTTTTGATGTAAGAAATAGCATGCAAGTTGGATCTGGAAGGATGGTTAGAATTGCATTAGATAATTGGGATAAATCACACAGAATTATGTGATAAAAGCACATATACAAGAAGTATAGAAGTTGCTCTTTTGTAATTTGAAGGTCACAGTGAGATATGGTACAAGATCTTGGACACCTTTTCCTGGAGTCTTGTGTATTCTGGGTTATTGTGTATCTGTTAAAAATCCAACCAAGCAGGATGGTGATCATGTGGACTCCTTCTGAAACAAGCATAGAAGGATCAAAATTTAACATCAACTTCTATCTCAATCTTTCTAACGTTTCATTCTACAGTAATACTTTTTAAATAACTGTTTCACCTGAGCAGCTCCAATGGATTAATAGGATCTAGATGTAAAGCTTTGTTGAGGTGGGTTCTGGGGAAAAATAGGAAAGAATATCAAAATTTATGAACAAGCTAGCTCCACTAGAATCGGTGGATTCCATTTTTCTAGTCACTAATCAGTGGCATGATATTCGTGAAATTGTTTTTCCCAAATGTCTACATCATAAAGATCTGAGACAAGTTGTGCCCACTGTGCTCTATCTGATTTCTGACCCACAAAATCATGAGTAAATAAAACTAAGTCAGCATGTTTTGAGAATAGTAGGTTATACAACAACATATAACTGACATAGAAATTGGAACCTACTACACAGGTCCTGCAGTAACAACAATCTAAAACCCGTGGTGCTGGTTTATGACTGGGTAGCACATAGAAGACTGAAAGGCCCCTGGGAGCTGTTGGTGGAAACCAATAGGCAGCATAGTTATTGCTATAGGAATTAAAAGAAAGAGGACTAGGATTGAGGTCATGTACTGGAAGCACAATTAGTAAATCAGAATCGGCTGAAAGTGTCAATAACTTTCTATTAGCAGTCTATAATAATGTCTGAGTAAAATATAACAGGAGAGAAATGAGCTAAATTTCAAGCATTATCTAGAGGAAATGGAGAAGAACCAGAACTTGGTGTGTTTTAAAATAAAACTTTCTCATCCTCAATTGTGTCCAGCAAAAGACTCTAAAATTAAAATGGATTATGCATATATCAAATACAAAGCATTGCCCATAGAAATGCATCCTTGGGGTAAAGATTACATCAGTGTTACAGTTATAAATCTCTTGGTTGAAAGCTCAGAAAGTTTTAAAGCTTCTCCTAGCTGGGCAAAAGAGCGTTTGAGAATCTCAAAGGTGTACTTTATAGACACTCTGAAAATAGCACTTCTGATAGTCTTAAGAACATTTTCTCCCAGCACCCTGACTCAGTGCCCAAAGTAGAAACAAGGGTAAGCATCAAGAGAGTGTAGGTGAAACTTTTCTCTAATGGATTGTATTGTAATTTAATACATAGAAAAAGAAATTTTTAATAAATTACATGAGTTTGGACTTTAAAAAACCTAAATAAACAGAAACCGTTCAAATTAAAAGAGTTTGTTTGCCTGCAACTTTTTTGAGATATAGTTGATTTGCAGTATTGTATTAGTTTGATAGTTATTCAACATTTTTATAGATTATGCTCCCTTTAAAGTTATTACAGAATAATGGCTACATTCTCTATGCTGTGCAATAGATCACTGTTGCTTATCTATTTTATACATAATTACATCTCTCAATCCCACACCCCTATCCTCTCCTTTCCTCTTCCCACTGTTATCCTCTTGCTTTCTATATCTGCAAGTCTGCTACTGTTTTGATATATACATTAGTTTTATAGTTTAGATTCCACATATAAGTGATTACATACTGTACTTGTCTGACTTGTTTCACTAAGCATAATACTTTCTAGGTCCATCCATGTTGCAAATGGCAAAATGTTGTTCTTTTATATATTCAGTAATATGTCATTATATTTTTGCATCTTCTTTATCCAGTTCATCTGTTGATGGACGGTTGGGTCAGTTCCATATCTTGGCTATTATATATAGTGCTGCTATGAACATTGATGTGCATGTAATTTTTGAATTATTGTTTTTATGTATTTCTTTATTTTTGGATATATACCGAGGAGTGTTAGATCATATAGCAGTTCTACTTTTAGCCTTTTGAGGAGCTTCTGTATTACTTTATATAGAGGTTACACCAGTTTACATTCCAACTAACAGTGCAAGAGGATTCCCTTTTCTCCACATCCTTGTCAACTTTTATTATTTGTAGATTTTGATGATAGCCATTCTGACTTGTGTGAGGTGAGCTTGCATTGTGGGTTTCCTAAAATATAATTTTAATTTTACATTGGAGTGCAGTTGATTTACAGTGTTATGTTAGTTTCAGGTATACAGCAAGTGATTCAGTTATACATATATCAATACATATATCCATTTTTTTTTCAGATTCTTTTCCCATAGAGTTTATTATAGAATATAGAATCGCATTATGGTTTTGATTTTCATTTCTCTAAGGATTAGTGATGTTGAGCATCTCTTCATGCACCTGATAGCCCTTTGTATGTCTGTTCTGGAAAAATTTCTATTCAGGAATCAACCTGTCTGACTTCTGCCCATTTTTAAATCAGATTGTTCTTTTGGTGTTGAGTTGTAATGAGCAATTTTTGCATGCTGTGTATTAACCCCTTCTCATATTATTTGCAAATATCCTTCCATTCAGTAGGTTATCTTTTTGTTTCATTGATGGTTTCCTTTACTACTGTACAAAAACTTTTAAGTTTAACTAAGTCTCACTTGTTTTTGCTTTTATTTCTTTTGCATTAGGAGACAGATCCAAAAAATATTTCTGTGATTTATGTCAAAGAGTGTTCTGCTTAGGTTCTGTTCTTTGAGTTTTCTGGTTTCCGGTCTTACATTTAGGGCTCTAATCTATTTTGAATATTTTTGTATATGGTATGAGGAGATATTCTAGTCTCATTCTTCTCTATGCAGCTTCCAATTCCCCAGCACTGCTCATTGAAGAAACTGTCTTTTGCGCATTGTCTGTTCTTGCCTCCTTTGTTGTAGGTTAATTGCCCACAGGTGTATGAGTGGCCTGCAGGAGGAAACAGACTGAGAAAACAACTCAAATACTGACATTGGCCATCCTTTGTGATGTGATGGATAATTAATTCAATTTAAAAAAAAGTAAGGTCACTCAAATTTTTATCTCATATTGTGTCCATTTTAATAAGTCCTCTTTTTCTCAACTTCATTTTTTTAATAGTTGTGAATTCATCACCATAAAGTCATTTCAAAAATAATTTTTATGATCTTTTTGCTGTGTATAATCTTCAGTTACATGACCTTTTTAATTTCTAATATTAGACAACTTGTTTTTTCTTGTTATTGTTGTTCTTCATTAGGATTTCTAAAACTTACTTATTTTCAAAAACCTAAGATTTGTGGGAAGGAAGGTGGGAGGGGGTTCAGGGTGGGGAACACGTGTACACCCATGGCTGATTCATGTCAATGTATGGCAAAAACCACTACAATATTGTAAAGTAATTAGCCTCCAATTAAAATAAATAAATTAATTAAAAAACCTAAGCTTTGATGTAGTGATTTCTCAAATGTCTGTATGTTTTATATTTTAATGAGTTTCTGTTCTTATCTTTATTGTATCCATATACCTACCTTTAATTTGTTCTTATTTTCTAGCTAATTAAATTGAAAACAGGTAACTGATGCTAAATTACTTTTCAAATTCATACATATAAAAGTGTAATTGTCCAACTAAGTGCTGCTTTATCTATATTCTCAAAATTTTGGCATGTTGAATTTTTATTATCATTACCCAAAAGGTTTTCCAACTTCCCTTACTTATTTTTTATTGATTCTTTGGCTATTTAGAGATGTTTTATTTAAATTCCAAGTGTTTGGGGCTTTTAAAAATTCTTATCTTACTTATTTTTAATTTAATATATTGCATCTAGAAAAAAGTACTATGTAATATTTCTATTTTTTGAATTGATTTACACTGACTTTATGACTTGGCGTTTGGTCTAGCTGGTGTTGCTCATGTTCCCTTGAGAATGATATACATTAAATTTCCATTTCACTCATGGAGAAGCAGTTCTATGAGAATTGTTTATCTACCATAAACAGCTAGAACACAAGAAAAGCTGTATGAAGCAACGGACAACAGGAGGTACAACACTGTGAGTCCTGAGAGAAGGGAAGCAGGAGGTGAGCCTACGCCTCACCAAACCGCCAGCAGTTTGCAGGCTGTGGGACAGGGAGGGGGCTCAAACGGAGTCAGTAGTCTCATTTAATTAAAGAGACAGATAAGAGTGTGAGGCAACTGAGGTGTCTAGAATTTGAAAGCCAGAATATTCCTAAGAGGAAGTTCTAGAGATCAATTCAAGAGCCTTTTTGAACCATTCCCAATAGCAAGATCAGAGGAACTTTGTCATTACATGGGGTATTGATTAGTATATTCATTTCCTTAGACTGCTGTAACATATACCACAAACTACATGGTTTAGAACAACAGAAATTTACTGTCCCAGAGTTCTGGAGCATAGAATTAAAAAATCAAGGTGTCAGCAGGGGCACAATGCTCTCTGAAACCTCTAGAAGAGAATCTTTACTTACCTCTTCTACCTTCTGGGATTTGATAACAACCTTTGGCATTCCTGTCTTATGGATGCATCACTCCAATCTCAGCCTGTGTTGTCGCATGGCAGTCTTGCTGAGTTTTTCTTCTCCTCTTTTTATAAGTCACCAGACATAATGGATTAAGGGCTGACTCCAGTATGACCTCATCTTCACTAACTATATATTCAATAGCTCTGTTTCCAAATGAGATCACATTCAGAGGTGTTGGGGATTAGGACCTTAGCATCTTCTTTTGGGGGGACACAATTCGATCCATAACAAATTGCTTCCTGAGAATCATCATTCCTTAGAAATGAGTCCAAGAATAAAAGATTATTTATGCCAGCCACAACAAAGTATAAAAACAAATCTCAAATAATAAAGTGATTTACAAATTACTTAGTTGAGAGCCAAAAAAGTCCAATACTTTTAATGAAACAGAATAAAATCAGTAGCCAAACACATAAAATTTACAATATCCAGCATCTAATCAAATCTTACATGCTGTGCAAACAGGCAGGAAGACTACCCATATCTAGGAAAATAAAAGCAATCAATAGACGCATACTCTTAATTGATACCATGTAATTAGAAGACAGAGTTCTTAGAGAATTTATTATAAATATGTCCACAGATATAAAGGCAAATGTGAGCATAATGAGGAGAAAAAAACACACAAATTTAAATTTTAGAAGTGAAAAATAAGTATCTGTGATAAGAAATATACTAGATGAAGTTATTAGTACATTAGACTATATAGATGAAACATTCAATGCAGTTGTAGATATATCACTATTAACTATTCTGTAGATATATCAATATTAACTATCCAAACTGAGGTACAAAATGTTTTAAGAGTCTAAAAAATAATAGCAGCAGTGTACTGTGAGCTATCACATAGATCACATGATCTATCATAAATGAAGTTAGAGTTCTAAAAAGATGGTTTGAGGAGTAGAGTAAAAAATATGTTGGAAGAAATAACAGCTAACATTTTCCCCAAATTTGATGAAAACTAAATACTCACATGTTAAGGATGCACACTGAACCTCAAGTTGAAAACAAAGAAATACTAAAACATTCCAAATGCTGAAAACCAGTGATAAACAGCATAATGTAAGATGTCCAAGAAAAAGGACACATCATGTATAGAGGAATAAATATAAGACTAATTATGGATTTCTAATCTAAATCTGTGAAGCCAAGAGGAAATTGGAATGGCATTTTAAAGTGTTGAATGAAAAAAAAAGTCATTTCAAAATCCTTTAACCCAATTGAAGACTTTTAAAAACATGTAGATGCTGGGTAAATTCATTGTCATAAGATTTACAATATAAGCAACACTAAAGAAAATTATTTAAGCAGCAGGAAAATAAGCAAGATGAAAATTTGGACCCACACAAGAAATGAAGTGTTTCCAAAATAAGAAATATGTGGGTAAACACAAAATACATTTCTTCTTACCTTTAACTTATTTAAATCATAATAACATATTTAGAGAAATGTTCTTAAATAATTTATTGTGGTGTTTATAACATTAAACTATATAAATTAATATATATGTAATAAAATAATACATGACAGCAATAGCATAAGGATGGGAAGGAAGAAATGGAAGTATAAATACATTTCTCATTTTTAACCTTTTAAATCATAAAAACATATTTAGAGAAATGTTTTTAAATAATTTATTATGGTGTTTATAATATCAGATTATATAAATTAAAATACATAACAACAATAGCACAAGGATGGAAGAGAAGAATGGAAGTATACTGTTGTAAGGTTTTAATGATAACCATGAAGATACATGATAATATTGCCTACAAAATGGCAGAGTGGAAGGATGTGTGCTCATCTTCTCCTGCAAGAACTGCAAAATTACAATATGCTGCTGAACAACCAGCAACAGGAGAATGTTCAGTTCCATTCATTTCAGTCACTTAGTCATGTCCAACTCTTTGCAACCCCATGGACTGCAGCATGCCAGGCTTCCCTGTCCATCACCAGCTCCCGGAGCCTACTCAAACTCATGTCCATAGAGTCATTGATGCCATCCAACCATCTCACCCTCTGTTGTCCCCTTCTCCTCCTGCCTTCAATCTTTCCCAGCATCAAGGTCTTTTCCAATGAGTCACTTCTTTGTATCAGGTGGCCAAAGTATTGGAGTTTCAGCTTCAACATCAGTCCTTCTAATGAATATTCAGGACTGATTTCCTTTAGGATGGACTTGTTGGATCTCCTTGCAGTCCAAGGGACTCTCAAGGGTCTTCTCCAACACCACAGTTCAAAAGCATTAATTCTTCGGCACTCAACTTTCTTTATAGTCCAACTGTCACATCCATACATGACTACTGGAAAAACCATAGCTTTGACTAGATGGACCTTTGTTAGTAAAGTAATGTTGGATCCCATCAAAAAAAGATACCCCACATCCAAGGGCAAAGGAGAAACCCCAGCAAGATGGTAGGAGGAGCGAAACTGCATTTATTTATTTATTTTTTTTCATACTATAGTTTATTTTTTTTTTATTTTTATTTTATTAGTTGGAGGCTAATTACTTCACATTTCAGTAGGTTTTGTCATACATTGATATGAATCAGCCATAGATTTACACGTATTCCCCATCCCGATCCCCCCTCCCACCTCCCTCTCCACCCGATTCCTCTGGGTCTTCCCAGTGCACCAGGCCCGAGCACTTGTCTCATGCATCCCACCTGGGCTGGTGATCTGTTTCACCATAGATAATATACATGCTGTTCTTTTGAAATATCCCACCCTCACATTCTCCCACAGAGTTCAAAAGTCTGTTCTGTATTTCTGTGTCTCTTTTTCTGTTTTGCATATAGGGTTATCGTTACCATCTTTCTAAATTCCATATATATGTGTTAGTATGCTGTAATGTTTTTTATCTTTCTGGCTTACTTCACTCTGTATAAGGGGCTCCAGCGAAACTGCATTTAGAATCAAATCCTATGCTAGCCAGAGATGCTCTGAGGGCTCAAACAAAATACTGTGCAAACCAGGAGACCCCACAGAGACTGAGCCAGACCTGCCTTTGAGTATTTGAGTTTCTCCTGCGGAGGTACAGGTCAGCAGTGGCCTGCTGCAGGGGCAGGGGCTCTGGGTTCAGTAGACCTGGGTGTGGCATAAGCCCTCTTGGACGAGGTTGCCAACATAGAGCCACCAGAACTCACACAGGATTCTTGGATGGCACAAACAAAACCTTGTGTGTACCAGGACCCAGGAGAAAGGAGCAGTGACCTCATAAGAGACTGACCCAAACTTGCCTGTGAGTGTCCAGGAGTCTCTGGTGGAGGTGTGGGTCAGCAGTGGCCTGCTGCAGGATCGGGGGCACTGAGCACCAGAGTGCATGCATGGGATCTTTCAAAGGAGGTCGCCATTATCTTCATTATTCCCCCATAGTTTGGTCTCAGGTCAAACAACAGGGAGTGAAAAGCCCCACCCATCAATAGAAAATTGGATTAAAAATTTACTGATCATGGCCCAACCCATCAGAACAAGACCCAGTTTCCCTCACAGTCAGTCTCTCCCAGGAGGAATCTTCTATAAGCCTCTTATCCTTATCCCTCAGAGGACAGACGGAATGAAATCCATAATCACAGAAAACTAATCAAACTGATCACATGGACCACAGCCTTGTCTAATCAATGAAACTATGAGCCATGCCATGGTCACCCAAGACAGACGGGTCATGGTAGAGAGTTCTGACACAACGTGGTCCACTGGAGAAGGGAATGGCAAACCACTTCAGTATTCTTGCCTTGAGAACTCCAAGAACAGTATGAAAAGGCAAAAAGATAGGACACTGAAAGATGAACTCCCCAGGTGCCCAATATGCTACTAGAGATCAGTGGAGAAATAACTCCAGAAAGAATGAAGAGACAGACCCAAAGCTAAATCAATGCACAGAAGTGGATGTGATGGAAATAAAATCCGATGTTGAAAGAACAATACTGCATAGGAATCTGGAATGTTAGGTCCATGAATCAAGGTAAATTGGAAGTGGTCAAACAGGAGATGACAAGAGTGAGCATTAACATTTTAGGAATCAGTAAACTAAAATTGATTGGAATGAGTGAATTTAACTCAGATGATCATTATATCTACTACTATGGTCAAGAATCCCTTAGGAGAAATGAAATAGCCCTCAGAGTCAACAAAAAAATCTGAAAAGCAGTTCTTTGGTGCAATCTCAAACAGGACAGAATGATCTCTGTTCATTTCCAAGGGAAACCATTCAATATCACGGTAATCCAAATCTATGCCCCAAACAGTAATGCTGAAGAAGCTGAAGTTGAACAGTTCTATGAGGACCTACAAGAACTAACACCCAAAAAAGGTGTCCTTTATATTATAGGGGACTGGAATGCAAAAGTAGGAAGTCAAGAAACACCTGGAGTAACAGGCAAATTTGGCCTTGGAGTATGGAATGAAGCGAACATGGAATGAAGAGAACACACTGGCCATAGCAAACACCTTCTTCCACCAACACAAGAGAAGACTCTACACTGGGCATCACCAGATGGTCAGTCAACACTGAAATCAGATTGATTATATTCTTTGTAGCCAAAGATGGAGAAGCTCTATACAGTCAGCAAAAACAAGGCTGGGAGCTGACTGTGGCTCAGATCATGAATTCCTTATTGCCACATTTCAGAAAGTAGGGAAAACCACTAGGCCATTCAGATATGACATAAATCAAATCCTTTATGATTATACAGTGGAAGTGACAAATAGATTCAAGGGATTAGATCTCATAGACAGAGCCCCTGAGAACTATGGACAGAGGTTCATGACATTGTACAGGAGGCAGTGATCAAGATGATCCCCAAGATAAAGAAGTGCAAAAAGGAAAAATGGCTGTCTGAAGAGGCCTTACAAATAGCTGTGAAAAGAACAGAAGTGAAAGGCAAAGGAGAAAAGGAAAGATATACCCATTTGAATGCAGGGTTCCAAAGAATAGCAAGGAGAGAGAAGAAAGCCATCTTCAGTGATGAATGCAAAGAAATAGAGGAAAACAATAGAATGGGAAAGATGAGAGCCATTTTCAAGAAAGCTGGAGATACAAAGGGACCATTTAATGCAAAGATGGGCACAGTAAAGGACAGAAATGGTATGGGCCTAACAGAAACAGAAGATATTAAGAAGAGGTGGTAAGAATACACAGAAGAACTGTACAAAAAAGATTTTCATGATGCAGATAACCACAATGAAATGATCACCCATCTAGAGTCAGATGTCCTGGAATGTGAAGCCAAGTGGACCTTAGGAAGCATCACTATGAACAAAACTAGTTGAGGTGATGGAATTTCAGTTGAGCTATGTCAAATACAAAAGAAGATGCAAAAAAAATAAATAAAAATTTTAAAAAAATTAAAAAAAATAAAAAAACAAAAGAAGATGCTATGAAAATGCTGCACTCAATATGCCAGCGAAATGGAAAACTCAGCAGTGGCCACAGGACTGGAAAAGGTCAGTTTTCATTCCAATCCCAAAGAAAGGCAATGACAAAGAATGCTCAAACTATCGCACAATTGCACTCATCTCACATGCTAGCAAAGTAATGCCCAAATTCTCCAAGCCAGGCTTCAATTGTACGTGAACTCTGAACTTCCAGATGTTCAAGTTGGATTTAGAAAGAGCAGAGGAAAGAAAGAAAGAACCTAGTGGTTTCCCCTACTTTCTGAAATTTGGCAATAAGGAGTTCATGATCTGAGCCACAGTCAGCTCCCAGCCTTGTTTTTGCGACCCCATGGACTGTAGCCTACCACACTCCTCCATCCATGGGATTTTCCAGGCAAGAGTACTGGAGTGGGTTGCCATTTCCTTCTCCAGGGCATCTTTCTGACCCAGGGATCGAACCTGGGTCTCCAGCATTGTAGACAGACGAATCAGAGATCAAATTGCCAACATCTGTTGGATCATTGAAAAATCATGAAAGTTCCAGAAAAAACATCTACTTCTGCTTTATCGACTACCTCAAAGCCTTTGACTGTGTGGATCACCACAAACTGTGGAAAATTCTTCACGAGATGGAAATAGCAGACCACCTGATCTGCCTCCTGAGAAATCTGTATGCAGGTCAAGAACTGGACATGGAACAACAGACTGGTTCCAAATCTGGAAAGTAGTACATCAAGGCTGTATATTGTCATGGTGCCAATATTCAGAGTGACAATGTGCAGAGTACATCATGTGAAATGACTGGCTGGATGGAGCACAAGCTGGAATCAAGATTTCTGGGAGAAATATCAATATCCTCAGGTACACAGATGACACCACCCTTATGGCAGAAAGCTAAGATGAATTAAAAAGCCTGTTGATGAAAGTGAAAGAGGAGAGTGAAAAAGTTGGCTTAAAACTCAACACTCCGAAAACTAAGATCATGTCATCCAGTCCCATCACTTTATGGCAAATAGATGGGGAAATAATGGAAACAGTGAGAGACTTTATTTTTGGGGGGCTCCAAAATCACTGCAGATGGTGACTGCAGCCATGAAATTAGAAGATGTTTTCTCCTTGAAATAAAAGTTATGACCAACCTAGACAGCATATTAAAAAGCAGAGACATTACTTTGCCAACAAAGGTCTGTCTAGTCAAAGCTATGGTTTTTCCAGTAGTCACGTATGGATGTGAAAGTTGGACTATTAAGAAAGCTGAACACCAAAGAATTGATGCTTTTGAACTGTGGTGTTAGAGAAGCCTCTTGAGAGTTCTTTGGACTGCACGATCCAACAAGTCCATCCTAAAGGAAATCAGTCCTGAATATTCATTGGAAGGACTGATGCTGAAGCTGAAACTCTAATACTTTGGCCACGTGATGAGAAGAACTGATTCATTGGAAAAAACCCTGCTGCTGGGAAAGATTTAAGGCAGGAGAATGGGATGACAGAGGATGAGATGGTTGGATGGCATCACCGACCTGATGGACATGAGTTTGAGCAACTCTGGAAGCTGGTGATGGACATGAAAGCCTGGTGTGCTGCAGTCCATGGGGTCGCAGAGAGTCAGACACAACTGAGAGAGTGAACTGACCTGAACATGTTAATAAATGAATATGGAATTTGCTAAATTTATGAGTACTGTAAACCCTAAAAGATCCACAAAAGACATCCCAAATAATATAACTATTAATCCAGCCATGGGGATAAAATGGAATCACAAACATTGTAATTAAAAAGAAAACAGCAAAAAAATCGAAGAGTAAGGAAAAACAAGAAAAGAGCAGTGTGGTGGATTTCAGTTCAACCACATTAACAATTAAATATGGCCAGTCTCAATATTATAATTAAAAAGCAGGAATTGTGAGAGTGGATTAAATATAGTATCTATATTCTATTAAAAAATGCTGACATATTAAAAATAAAAAATATAGGAAATATGTAACAACTGAAGTGACTATAGAAATCATACCACCAGACCAAGTAGGCTTTAAAAGTAGATATATTATCATAAAGAAGAAGAATGAAAAAGCATTGATTCCTAAAAAAGACATAACACACACAGAAGAGTGGAGCCTCTAAAGACGTGAAGCAAAGCTAATAATATGTGAGTATCTAATAAGTAGACTTACACATAATTATACCTAGAGATAAGACTTCTTTCAGAAATTGATAGTATATGTCAACAAAAACTTAGCTAGATTATTGAACACTTGGAACAGAACTATTAACTGTGCCCAATTAACATTTACAGGATACTCTAATCTATGATAAGAAAATACACGATTTTTCTTTCAAAATCAGCTTTGCTGAAATCTGTTTCATTTGAAATTAATAGAACCACCCAGCTTTCTTACTTAACTGTTGAAATAGTTTAGTTCTTTTTTCTATCCTTTGACTTTCAGCCCTCTAGTTCTTTACATTTAAATTGCAAACTATTTTATGGTTAAGTAATAATTCCATTGTGTGCATATTCCATATCTTTATCCATTCCCCTGCTGATAGACATTTAGGTTGCTTCCGTGTCCTGACTATTGTAAATAGTGCAGCAGTGAACATTGGAGTACATGTACCTTTTGGAATTACGGTTTTCTTCAGGTGTATGCCCAGGAGTAGGATTTCTCAGTCCTATCATAGTTCCATTTTTAGTTTCTTTAAGGAATCTCCATACTCTTCTCCATAGTGGTTGTATCAATTTACATTGCCACCAAGAGTTTTAGAGGGTTCCCTTTTCTCCAGACCCTCTCCAGCATTTATTGTTTGTAGATTTTTGGTGATGGCCATTCTGACAGGTGTGAGATGGTACCTCATTGTAGTTTTGACTTGCATTTCTCTAATAATTAGTGATGTTGAGCATCTTTTCATGTGCCTCTTGCCTATTTGCATGTCTTCTTTGGAGAAATGTCTATTTGGGAGTTAGTATTTAATGTGGACAGAGTTTCAGTTTAGGAAGGTGGAGATGGATGATGGGTGATGGTGAGAGTTGCATAATAGTGTGAATGTACCCTGTGCCACTGAACTGAACAGTTAAATGTGGTTAAATAGTATGTTTTATATTATGTAACTCTTACTACAATAAAAAAAAAATTAAAAAAGCAAAGTAAAAAAGTAAAATGTAACTGTTTTAGTCAAGTACATAGATGGGTGTTAACTTTTTATCTAGTCTTCATCTCTTTTGAATATGTGTATATTTCATTTATATTTAATATATTTTTTAACTTAAAAACATTTTTATTATAAAAGTAATACAAATAAAGAAAAACTAAAATCTTAAAGAGAGACAAAGTCATCCATTTACTGTCCTGCCCTCCTATTATAACCACAGTTAGGAATTTATTTTTGTCCTCTTTTGGTGTGTTATTTACAGTCATAATCATACACATTCATACACTTTTGTATCTTGCTTTTTTCTTTTTACTAAGTATTTTTTCATGTTTTACAGTACATTCATTACTAATTTTTAATGGTAACATAACACACCATTCATTAGCTATGTATATTTATTGACTATTTCCCCAGAGCAGGAGTTGGCAAACTATGGCCCTGCATTTGTAAATAAGGTTTTATTGGAATACAGCCATATCCCTTCATTTGCATACTGTCCACAGTTATTTTTGTCCTACAAACAGCATAGTTGAGAAGTTGTGAGAAAATGTATATGGCCTGGAAAACCTAAAGTAGTTCCTTTCTGGCACTTTCCAGAAAATTTTGCTGACTCTTGCCTTCAACTTTTAAAACACCTTTCTAGACAACAATTAATTAAGAGGTATTATCAAAAGTAGAAAAACTGGGTCTACATAAGAAATGTTTTTAAGTTTCACAGTGTGACCTACTATTAATATCTCTCCTGTAATATTCTAGCTATGATACAGTAGGGTGGTAGTAGTAAGAATGGGGAAAAAAAGGCCCAGTACTCTGGTAGGTAGCACTTCTTTGGTCCCTATTAATCTATACATGCAATTTTATACTCTGGATGAGCATGTTTTTAATTGATTTAAAGTTAACCAAAGAAGGAAGTAAAATTAATTGCACCATGAAAACCAATCAAAAGAACACTTTCTACTGAGGATAAAAAAGCAGACTAAAGTAAATTCTCCATGTCTGCAGACTAGCTGTCCTGACCAAAAGGCACTGAGAAAGTTGAGTAAGGAAAAGAGATGGTGGTCTCAAGAATGTTCTGTCCTTCTGAATACAGCATAGGCATAAACTTGCATATGACTATAATTAAACTGTCTCCAGATAAGAAAGTTCTAGAGCAACTCTCTTACTATTTTTTTTTAACAAAATACAATCTTCTATATGGGAAAGTTTTATTCTTCAAAAAAGAAAACTTCTGGAATGGGACCAGCTAAGTCATCTCTTACTATCTCAAATCAAAGATGAACCAAGCTGATGGTTCACAATCCAGTTCTGTGTGAATAAAGTAAGCATCAAGAAGTATAGGTGTAATCTTCAAAGGGAAATATTCTTAGGATCTGGCAGCATAAATCCATCAGTGAGTTTGTAGTAGACTGTTGTGGAGTCAGACTCTACTATGGACAAAATAAAAGACATAGGCAAGTCGGAATCACCTTGCAGTTTTCAGGATACCTTCAAGATCCCCCATATCCTGTTACGGCTGAGGGAAGCACTGACAGAGGTAGGTACCACAGACTGTAAACCCTTCTCCTTCTGTCTCAGTGCCGAGAAGGCAGATGAGCTGGAGATCTAGTAATCCCACAGTTTACTTCAGGCCAGCTTTTACTCTCTGTGAGGTCCAGGCAAACCAAGAACACTATATAAACTTGGGTGGCATCACTTATAATTAACTCCATCATTTCTAAATACTTAGGGTGCGTGCCCATCCAGGCGTCCTCAGGGGGCCCATGCCGCCCCGAGGTGGTGGCGCTGCCGCCACCGCGATCGCCGCCCAGGCGCGCCCGCCGTCGGCTGGGACTCTCCGCTGTTCCTCCATGCCCAGCCACGCGGCATGCCGGCGGTGCGCCGCGCTGCTCTCTCCACGCCCCTATATTTAATATAATTATTGATAAGGCTGACGTTTGTCTAACCTTTAAAAATTTTTTGTTTTGTTCCACCTGTTCATAGTTTATCTGTTTCTCTTTCCTTTTAAAATAATTATTTTAATTCCTTTATTTGCTTTTTACCTATATTTGTATATTTTTGGTGGTTTCTCTTGTGATTCCAGCAGGGATCTGTAACATATCACATTCCGTTTAGATTTAACAACATACTGGCTCTTATAAAACAATATAAAACCTTATAATATTTAATTCCTTATTTCCCCTAACTTGTGCACTATCGTGTCATATAAATATTTATATTCATACGCATTATTGACCTCATAATATAATGGTATAATTTTTAAAATTTCAGCTGTTATTTGGCTCTAAAGAAACTGAGATGAAAAGTATTGCGTTATTATGTAAAAAGCATTTATGACTGCCTATTTATCATTTCTGATTCTTTTCTCTTTTTTTTTCTTTTTCTTTTGTCTGTATATATGTTTCATTTTGAATCCTTTTCCTTCATCAGAAAGAATTTTCTTTATGGTTTCTTATACTGCAAGTCTGCTGGTGGTAGATTCTGTCAAGTTTACTTTATCTAAAAATTGTTATTTTACTCTCATTTTTGGCTTATTTTTATTCTGCACATAAACTGTTGAATTTATTTTAGATTTAAAATATAATTTCTTTGTCTTCTAATTTCACTCTTTCTAATGAGAAGTCAACTTACATTCAAATTTTTGTTCTATATATAATGAATCTTCTTTCTCTGGAAACTTTAAAGAATTCTTTGTATTTGGTTTTCAGGAGTTCGATTGTGATAGTCTAAGATCATGATTTGATTTAGGTCATACCTGAGTGGTCTAGTGGTTATCCCTACTCTCTTCAGTTTAAGTCTGAATTTGGCAATAAGAAGTTCATGATCTGAGCCACAGTCAGCTCCCGGTCTTGTTTTTGCTGACTGTATAGAGCTTCTCCATCTTTGGCTGCAAAGAATATAATCAATCTAATTTTGGTGTTGGCCATCTGGTGATGTCCATGTGTAGAGTCTTCTCTTGTGTTGTTGGAAGAGGGTGTTTGCTATGACCAGTGCGTTCTCTTGGCAAAACTCTATTAGCCTTTGCCCTGCTTCAATCCGTACTCCAAGGCCAAATTTGCCTGTTATTCTGGGTGTTTCTTGACTTCCTGCTTTTGCATTCCAGCCCCCTATAATGAAAAGGACATCTTTTTTGGGTGTTAGTTCTAAAAGGTCTTGTAGGTCTTCATAGAACCATTCAACTTCAGCTTCTTCAGCGTTACTGGTCTGGGCATAGGCTTGGATTACCATGATATTGAATGGTTTGCCTTGGAAATGAACAGAGATCATTCTGTCGTTTTTGAGATTGCATCCAAGTACTGCATTTCGAACTCTTTTGTTGACTATGATGGCTACTCCATTTCTTCTAAGGGATTCCTGCCCACAGTAGTAGATATAATGGTCATCTGAGTTAAATTCACCCATTCCAGTTCATTTTAGTTTGCTGATTCCTAGAATGTCGACATTCACTCTTGCCATCTCCTGTTTGACCACTTCCAATTTGCCTTGATTCATGGACCTAACATTCCATGTTCCTATGCAATATTGCTCTTTACAGCATTGGACCTTGCTTCTATCACCAGTCCCATACACAACTGGGTATTGTTTTTGCTTTGGCTCCATCCCTTCATTCTTTCTGGAGTTATTTCTCCACTGATCTCCAGTAGCATATTGGGCACCTACCAACCTGGGGAGTTTCTCTTTCAGTATCCTATCATTTTGCCTTCTCATACTGTTCATGGGGTTCTCAAGGCAAGAATACTGAAGTGGTTTGCCATTCCCTTCTCCAGCGGACCACATTCTGTCAGACCTCTCCACCATGACCCGACTGTCTTGGGTGGCCCCATACGGCATGTCTTAGTTTCATTGATTAGACAAGACTGTGGTCCTGTGATCAAGTTGGCTAGTTTTCTGTGATTATGGTTTTAGTGTGTCTGCCCTCTGATGCCCTCTCACAACACCCACCGTCTTATTTGGGTTTCTCTTACCTTGAACGTGGGATATCTCTTTACGGCTACTCCAGCAAAGCGCAGCCGCTGCTGCTTACCTTGGACGAGGGGTATCTTCTCACAATCGCGCCTCCTGAACTTGAAGGTGGAGTAGCTCCTCTTGGCCCACCTGTGCCCGCGCAGCAGCCGCTCCTTGGAGGTGGGGTAGTTCCTCTCAGCTGCCGCTCCTGTGCTTTCGCAGCCTGGCGCTCTCTATCACTACCGAGTGGAAATGAGAAATAGATTTAAGGGACTAGATCTGATAGACAGAGAGTCTGATGAACTATGGACAGAGGTTCGTGACATTGTAAAGGAGACAGGGATCAAGACCATCCCCATGGAAAAGAAATGCAAAAAGGAAAATGGTTTTCTGAGGAGGCCTTACAAATAGCTGTGAAAAGAAGAGAAGCCAAACGCAAAGGAGAAAGGGAAAGATATTCCCCTTTGAATGGAGAGTTCCAAAGAATAGCCAGGAGAGATAAGAAAGCCTTCCTCAACGATCAGTGCAAAGAAATAGAGGGGAAAAATTAGAATGGGAAAGACTAGAGATCTCTTCAAGAAAATTAGAGATATGAAGGAAACATTTCATGCAAAAATGGGCCCAATAAAGGACAGAAATGGGATGGACCTAACAGAAGCAGAAGATATTAAGAAGAGGTGGCAAGAATACACAGAAGAACTGTACAAAAAAGATCTTCACAACCCAGATAATCATGATGGTGTGATCACTCACCTAGAGCCAGACATCCTGTAATGTGAAGTCAAGTGGACCTTAGAACGCATCACTATGAACAAAGCTAGTGGAGGTGATGGAATTCCAGTTGAGCTATTTCAAATCCTGAAAGATGATGCTATGAAAGTGCTGCACTCAATATGCCAACAAATTTGGAAAACTCAGCAGTGGCCACAGGACTGGAAAAGGTCAGTTTTCATTCCAATCCCTAAGAAAGGCAATACCAAGGAATGCTCAAACTACCGCACAATTGCAGTCATCTCACACGCTAGTAAAGTAATGCTCAAAATTCTCCAAGCCAGGCTTCAGCAATACGTGAACCGAGAAATTCCAGATGTTCAAGCTGGTTTTAGAAAAGGCAGAGGAACCAGAGAGCAAATATCCAATATCCACTGCATTATCGAAAAAGCAAGAGAGTTCCAGAAAAATATCTATTTCTGCTTTATTGACTACGCCAAATCCTTCGACTGTGTGGATCACAATAAACTGTGGGAAATTCTGAAGGAGATGGGAATACCAGACCACCTGACCTGCCTCTTGAGAAACCTGTATGCAGGTCAGGAAGCAACAGTTAGAACTGGACATGGAACAACAGACTGGTTCCAAATAGGAAAAAGAGTATGTCGAGCCTGTATGTTGTCACCCTGCTTATTTAACTTATATGCAGAGTACATCATGAGAAACCCTGGGCTGGAAGAAGCACAAGCTGGAATTAAGATTGCTGGGAGAAATATGAATAACCTCAGATATGCAGATGACACCACCCTTATGGCAGAAAGTGAAGAGGAATGAAAAAGCCTCTTGATGAAAATGAAAGAGGAGAGTGAAAAAGTTGGCTTAATGCTCAACATTCAGAAAACTAAGATCATGGCATCTGGTCCCATCACTTCATGGGAAATAGATGGGGAAACAGTGGAAACAGTGTCAGACTTTATTTTTGGGGGGCTCCAAAATCACTGCGAATGGTGACTGTAGCCATGATTAAAACATGCTTACTCCTTGGAAGGAACGTTATGACCAACCTAGATAGCATATTAAAAAACAGAGACATTATTTTGCCAACAAAGGTCCATCTGGTCAAGGCTATGGTTTTTCCAGTGGTCATGTATGGATGTGAGAGTTGGACTGTGAAGAAAGCTGAGCGCCGAAAAATTGATGCTTTTGAATTGTGGTGTTCGAGTAGAGTCTTGAGAGTCCCTTGGACTGCAAAGAGATCCAATCAGTCCATCCTAAAGGAGATCAGTCCTGGGTGTTCATTGGAAGGACTGATGCTGAAGCTGAAAGTCCAATACTTTGGCCACCTCATGCGAAGAGTTGACTCATTGGAAAAGACCCTGATGCTTGGAGGGCTTGGGGGCAGGAGGAGAAGGGGACAACAGAGGATGAGATGGCTGGATGGCATCACCGACTCAATGGGCATGAGTTTGAGTAAACTCCGGGAGTTGGTGATGGACAGGGAGGTCTGGCATGCTGCGATTCATGGTGTCGCAAAGAGTCGAACATGACTGAGCGATTGAACTGAACTGAAGATCATGATGTTATACCTTTCTTTGTATTAATTCCGCTTGAAGTTTGCTGAGCTTCTTGGATTTTGAAGTCAATGTTTTTCACTGAAGTTGTAATTTTTTGCCATTTTTTCTTCAGTATTTTTTCTCTACCATTCTTGTTTGTCTCTTGATGAATCCAACACACATATATTGGACCATTTAATATTTTATTTAAGGTCGCTGATTCATTGTTCATTTAAAAAATTATTTTATCTTTGTTACTCATCACTTAATCTTCATTTATCTTGACATTTACTGTTCTGTCCTCTTAATATCCAATATGCTAATAAATTCATCTTTTTAAACATTTTAAGTAGTATTCTTTTCTATTGTAGGCTTTCTATTTCATTCTTTTTATAATTTTCATTTCTTTGCTGAAATTCGTTCCCTGTCTATGTTCCTTTTAAAACCCTGAGCATAATTCTAATAGTTATTTTGAAAATCTTTTCTACTAATTTTAAAACTTGGATCATGTTAGGGTCCATTTTTGTTGACCTTTTTCCCTCAGTGAGTCACATTTTCTGCTTCTTTATATGTCTGGTAATTTCTTTATTGTTTTCTACATGTTCATAACATTGAGAAAACTCTAGATCATATCATCTTTTTATGAAAGGTAGTGTTCTTTTTTCTTTCAAGTGTTTAATTTACTTGCTAATCATCTTGAATTAAATTTAGTTTTATTATTTGCCAGGAATAAAATTCAGGAAGTGTTTACCAAAATGATATGATCTGACAAGATTCAAACTCTTTCCACAGTGATTGATAGCAGCTAAAATCTCTGTTTTGGATATTCAACTATTAATAGTTATTTCCCACTGGAACATTTAGAATATCTCCCACAGGTGAACAGAAGATGTGTCAGTCAAGAATCTAGGGAAGATTAAAGTTGGATTTGATGCTGGAGAGGGTGTGGAGAAAAGGGAACCCTCTTACACTGTTGGTGGGAATGTAAACTAGTACAGCCACTATGGAGAACAGTGTGGAGATTTCTTAAAAAACTGGAAATAGAACTGCCATGTGACCCAGCAATCCCACTCCTGGGCATACACACCGAGGAAACCAGATCTGAAAGAGACACATGTACCCCAATGTTCATCGCAGCACTGTTTATAATAGCCAGGACATGGAAGCAACCTAGATGCCCATCAGCAGATGAATGGATAAGGAAGCTGTGGTACATATACACCATGGAATATTACTCAGCCATTAAAAAGAATTCATTTGAATCAGTTCTAATGAGATGGATGAAACTGGAGCCCATTATACAGAGTGAAATAAGCCAGAAAGATAAAGACCATTACAGTATACTAACACATATATATGGAATTTAGAAAGATGGTAACGATAACCCTATATGCAAAACAGAAAAAGAGACACAGAAATACAGAACAGACTTTTGGACTCTGTGGGAGAAGGCGAGGGTGGGATGTTTCGAGAGAACAGCATCGAAACATGTATTTTATCTATAGTGAAACAGATCACCAGCCCAGGTTGGATGCATGAGACAAGTGCTCGGGCCTGGTGCACTGGGAAGACCCAGAGGAATCAGGTGGAGAGGGAGGTGGGAGGGGGGATCTGGATGGGGAATACATGTAAATCCATGGCTGATTCATGTCAATGTATGACAAAACCCACTACAATATTGTAAAGTAATTAGCCTCCAACTAATAAAAATAAATGAAAAAAATAAATAAATAAAGTTGGATTTGAGGCTCCCATCAACTGCATGTCCATTCTTTCCGCCTTTTTTGCTGTCAATGTCCAGCCACTTTGGCAGCACAAAGTTCATTCTCTGAAATCCAAAACAAATCGAGACCATATTTTTGTTTATAATAAAGCTGTTCTTCACTGTGCACACTGGGGGTTCTTACAGAGGGAAAAACCCTGTAGAAATGGATCTCTTCCAGGGCTTTTCACTTCTTTCAACTTCTTTCAAGGGTTAAATACCCTGCAGTTTGTGACCCCTTTTCTTCCCTCTTCAGTTACTCGAAAGTATTGTATTTTATATTTTGTCTAGAGTTTATAATTTTTATCTGCAGTATGGCTATTCTAACATAAGATGCACTGCGGTTAGCAGAACCGGAAATAGGGGCTAAGTTTTTATTCTTTCTGGAGAAGGGAAAGGGTACCCACTCCAGTATTCTGGCCTGGAGAATTCCATGGACTGTATAGTCCATGGGGTTTCAAAGAGTCAGACGACTGAGCGACTTTCACTTTCACTTTTTATTCTCTTTTTGGCTGAGAGACAAAGAATTTGCGTGCAATGCAGGAGACACAGTTTTGATCCCTGGGTCAGGGAGATCCTTTGGAGAAGGAAACAGCAACCCACTCCAGTATTCTTGCCTGGGAGAGCCCATAAACAGAGGACTCTGATGGGTTGCAGTCTGTGGGGTCACAGAAGAGTTGGACATGACCTAGTGACTACACAGCAGCAACAATGTAGTTGCTTTGTGATGTTGTGTTGGTTTCTGCTGTCAACAAAGGGCATCATCTATATGTATCCATGGATCCTCTCTCCCTTGGACCTCTATCTCACCTCCACTCACCCCAAGCCCCTAGGTCATCACAGAGCAACAAGCTGAGTTCCCTGCTCTATGCAGCAGTTTCCCACTAGCTATCTCTTTTACAAATGGCAATGCATATACCTCAGTCCTCGTCTCCCAATTCATCCTGCCCCCATCCTCCCTACATGTCATCTACTTTCTCTACTTCTGTGTCTCTTTTCTTGCCCCGAAAATACGTTCATCTATACCATTTTTTCTAGATTTTACACATATGACTTAGAATATGATGCTTCTTTCTCTTTCCGACTTCACACTGTATGACAGACTCTAGGTCCATCCACATCTCTGCAAATGACCCAGTTTTGTTTCCTTTTATGGCTGAGTGATATTGCATTGTATATATGTACCACATCTTTATGCATTCGACATTGATGGACATCTAGGTTGCTTCCATATCCTGGCTGTTGTAAATAGTGCTGCAGTGCACATTGGGGTGCATGTGTCTTTTTGAATTATGATTTTCTCAGGGTCTATGTTTTATTTATCTTTGAATTTCCAGCAACAGGAAGGTCCTACATGATAAATAAATCACCAATAGATGTATATTGATCAGATGAATACATATGTGCATAGAATGATCTCCTGTGGGAGAAAGGATGGCATGAAAGCCATTAAGTTCCCCTCAATACCACGCCCCCTTGCAACTCTTTATCAGCCTAGCGATACAGACTACTTCATACTCTTTATGTCTCTGGAACTCCTAATAGTTCCATTTTAGACAGTTTCTCCCATTCAGACTTTTCAGCTAGTTTTGTAAGCTTGCAGACCATCCCTCTCTTCCATTTTGCTCTCTTTGAGTTGAAGAGACATTTCAATTTTCAAATGAACCAGAGAGATAGACACAGCAATAGTTCTTACTTGAATCGTGCTCTCAAGGGAGAATGGCATAGATTTAGAAATCCTTTGCGTTCTTTTGATTGCTTTATTCAATGTCAGTGGCAAATGTTTAAAGAATAATTTGTCTATTGCTTTGGCCCAGGTTTTATTCAATGGAAAGGCTTTGTATCATTCCACTTTCCTTAAATGAAACAACAGTTTGAGGTGAATTAGGCTTCTGAGTGTTGTTGAAATTTTCCTTGTTTAGAAGTAAAATTTCTAGTTCCCTCTTTCTTCCCTTCAGTGCCACCCCTTAACTCCTTTGCTACCTGTCAGCCTGTGTTATATATTTACCCTGAACTTGTGAATAATCCAAATTTATGTCATTGACTCTGATGTTTGTTTACCTATGCTTCTTACCAGTTTTGTTTTTAACAGATTTAAAGTTCCCAGAGACCAGAGAACATGTTAAGCAACTTGCTGTGTGGATTACCTTGTAATTGCGTTATACAATGAACTTCTTGAAATTTTTGATAATGGCTCTGGGATGTAAAATGACAGAGTTCACTTAAAATTAACTTTTTCCTATTAGCTCTCTCCGCTTTGAACCACCTGTATCCTGCCAGTAAGCTAAAGTTTCTAAACCAAATCTTTCATTATTCATTGTTTCATTATTATTAAATTATTATTTTAACAATTATTTATGGGGGCTTTTTCTCTATAATGCATTATTCTAGGTTTAGGGAGCTTGGTGATGAAAGGTATGGAATTAAGTATGATTCATTGAAAAAAGATATGATTCCTGATATTGAGACTCTCATTCTTAGAGCAAGGCAAGAAATTTAGAATAACAAAGAATAAAGTAATAAACTGATTTTAAGAAATGGACAAGCAGGGGCCTTGACTATGACCCAATGTCCCTTAGAAGACTCCCAGAAGATAAAATGATTGAGGTGCAATTAAATATAGCTGAGTATTTTAGTTGAGGCCAAACCAGGTTAACTTTTGGTCAGTGAACCTGTTCCATGGTAGTTCTCACTGGCATTTTTGTTTATTGTCAGAAGTAGGAGTGAATGTTCTGAAATGAGGAAGGGGACTGAGGATGGTGTTTGAAAGGTTTTATTCTTGACAGGTTGAGAACAGAGAGAAAAGGATGATGAATAGTATGACATAACATTTATCTTCCTTTTCTCTCTTAGACTGTTGGGTTGCTTTTGATTAATTTCTTTGGAAAAGGGATTCAGGGTCTATTGAAGAAAGGGAGCTTGTAAGATAAAAGACTGAGAGATCCTGGGTGCAAATGGTATTGCTTTGAAGCAGTAGTGAACAGCTATTATTTCTGCTTCTATAACATCCGTCTGCTAATTTTCTGTAAAATGTTCCCAATTTTCTTTTTATTATTAGAAAGCAACTCTCTTCTACTGTTAGGCCAAATGCTTCATGGGAGACTCGTTTATTCTTAGATCCATGGGTAGAATATGATAAAGGCCTATCAACAGTATTCTGTCTCTACTACCCTTGGCATAGGGATGAGCATGGCAGAAAACAGGTGAAACAAAGGCCATTTCAGTACGTTTTTGGAGTGATTGCGGTTAAGAAAGGGCATATGTGGCCGGTGTTTGCAGCTGTTCAATACAAAGTGAACAGTAAAACCCACTGGACACATCACCCTTCACCAACCCCAGTATTCCCATGACAGGGCTCTGGCCCTTTGAGAGCTTAGCATGGTCACTACTGAAGGATTACAAATAATGGCTCAGTGCAGCAGTGGAAGAGATGATTTCTCCAAAAGCAGTTGTCCTGTGAACAAGAAGTCAGGATCATAGCGATTGAATGTAAATATTTCTCATGTGAACCCCTCAGAAATAACTTAAAAGATGTTGAAAGGGAGCCAATATCTATTGCTCAGGTAGGTGAGACTAAGGACTCTGGTCATTTGGGAATTGATCTTGAATGTTACACTGATGTTACATTTGTACTCAGTGACAGGTCAGCTGGAATAGTTGAACTACATAAATAATAGGATGAGGTCAGCAGGCTACAAAGATGGAAAAGATGTTCCAAAGAGTGAGAATAGCATTGACAGAGAAAAGCAGGCAAGAACATCATGTGTGTGGGTGACAGCAAACAACTTGGTATGAATGAGCATGGGATTATGCTTTTAGGGGAAGAGGATGTAGCATCACAGAGATGGGAAACCAGCTCACTTTCCTCTTCAACAAACATTAATGCCTAAATTTTATTCTTTAGCCTGGCATCCAGGATTCCTCACCATTCTAAACTTTTCTTTCAAACTCTTCTTCAGCCAAGTTCTGTCTCCTTCAGTGACCTACTGCTTTACTTCCTCCCAGTCCTTACCCAAAGTCATTTCTCTTGGCTTGAACTGTCCTCCTCTAGCAATTTTAATCTGTTCAATTCACCTGATAAATTCAGTTCAGTTCAGTCGCTCAGTCATGTCCGACTCTTTGCGACCCCATGAACCACAGCACGCCAGGCGTCCCTGTCCATCACCAACTCCCAGAGTTTACTCAAACTCATGTCCATCGAGTCAGTGATGCCATCCAGCCATCTCATTCTCTGTCGTCCCCTTCTCCTCCTGCCCCCAATCCCTCCCAGCATCAGGGTCTTTTCCGATGAGTCAACCCTTCACGTGAGGTGGCCAAAGTATTGGTGTTTCAGCTTCTGCATTAGTCTTTCCAGTGAACACCCAGGACTGATCTCCTTTAGGGTGGACTGGTTGGATCTCCTTGCAGTCCAAGGGACTCTCAAGAGTCTTCTCCAACACCACAGTTCAAAAGCATCAATTCTTTGGCACTCAGCTTTCTTCACAGTCCAACTCTCACATCCATACATGACCACTGGAAAAACCATAGCCTTGACTAGATGGACCTTTGTTGGCAGAGTGATGTCTCTGCTTTTTAATATGCTATCTAGGTTGGTCATAACTTTCCTTCCAAGGAGTAAGCGTCTTTTAATTTCATGACTGCAATCACCATCTGCAGTGATTTTGGAGCCCCAAAAAAGAAAGTCAGCCACTGTTTCCACTGTTTCCCCATCTATTTCCCATGAAGTGATGGGACCAGATAAATTAGCTTTGATCAACTGCTTTGCATGGATATTTATCTTTTTAAAATGCATCCATCTTATCTCATCAAATTAGTACTTAAGCTCGTTGAGGGACAAAGGAGAGTATTATGTTGCTCATTTTTCATCTACTAAAGAACCTGGTGCTTCTCCGTGATTCAGCAGTAAAGAATCTACCTGCCAGTGCAGGAGACATGGGTTTGATCCCTGGGTTGGGAAGATCCCCTGAAGGAGAAAATGGCAACCCAGTATTCTTGCCTGGACAATCCCATAGATTGAGGAGCCTGGCGGGCTATGGTCCGTGGGGTCGCAAAAAAGTTGGATACAACTTAGCATCTATACAATCATGACAATAAAAATCCTGGTGTAATCCCCAGAATGTAGTGTCCAGTGAGCAGAAGTGTGACAGTCTGTGGGTAAGAGCAGAGAATATCAGCCTGTGACTTTCTTTCCTTCAGCTTTATATGTTCCAGGGGAAGTCCAGAATCAGCCCATATGCCTTGACAGCATATCTTCTTCAAAGAGATTTGGAAGGTATCAGACTGATCACCCTAGAGAGAGAGAGACCCTGGTTCTCCCTATCCCAGTATGTCCTGGCAGAGCCTCAGAGGCTCCCTGTCCCTCCTGTTCAGTGGCATCAGCTGTAGGGGTTTCAGAGCCCAGCCAGTGTGGAGAGAGATCCCACGGTGGGAAGCCTGCTGCATGCCTGCTAGAACCTGAACTGAACCAGAGTTTCCCAGGAGCAGCTGCTTTGCTCTCTTTTCTCTCTGGCACGCAAAGGCATTGCTTGCCTGCCAGCAGCCTTGTAGTCAACTCAGCTGTATAACCTGCTAACAATCCCCAGAGCCATTTTTCCCTGAGGGACCACTTTCCACCACACAAGTGAACAGTCAGAGAAAGGGCAGTTAGGGAGATGAAGCGTCGCTGCCTGGATGCCGATGAGCTGACACTGCAGAGGGCAAAGGTCTTGTTTTTGTGGCCTCTGGGGATGAAAGACTCATTTCAGAAACTGCGTTTTTCCTTTGTGAAAGACCTTAACTACCCTCCCCCCCCCAACACTTATATTTTGAATAATAGAAAGAATACTTAACAACTTAATCACATAAAGTATCAAAAGGGAACTGGCTAAATAACATTCTTATGGATAAGAATCCTGTAGAAGATTGTTTCCCAAATTATGTGCCTTGGATAGCTATTAATAGTTCTGTCAGAGGCTAATGGCTGTTATGGGATGAAGCACTTCTGTGATTACACAGATTAGGGATTTTCTGGGTTATCATACCATAAGATTTTTCAGAGCCTATAATTTGCCTCTGTGGCTGATGGATCTCTAAGAGGTGGTTTTGAAAGTGTGAAAGTGTTAGACGCTCAGTCATACCCGACTCTTTGCGACCCCATGGACTGCAACCCACCAGTTCCTCTGTCCACGGAATTCTTCAGGCAAGAATACTGGAGTGGGTTGCCATTCACTTCTCCAGAGGAGCTTCCCAACCCAGGGGTTGACCTGGGTCTCCTGCATTGCAGGAAGATTTTTTTACCAGGGCAGCCCAAGAGTGGCTATATATTATTTGCCAAATTTAATTGACAATACACCTTTTCATAAAAAAATACAATTCACACACTTCTGGAATTTACATTGATGGACAAAGCCATTCTAGATATTCCTCTGTGCAGGGGAGAAGGGGAATTTTCATTCTGTTCCAAATGAAGCACTCTTAAATGTTCTTTGGTTATCTTCCCAGACTGTAAACTAACAGTCCCTTTCTGTTACTATGTATATATCAATATCATACACAGATTCATTCATTTATTTATTCATTCATTCAGTAAAAATTTGGAAGGTAGGCACTCACTTTATGGGACTTCACTTTTCTTCTAGGCCCATTCTAAATCCTCCATACAGTTCATACCAAGACATTTTTCCTCTGGTTCTGTTGCCCCCATTTCAGAGATCTGTAGTAGAACTATATTAACCCATTAAATGACCAAATTTTAATTGTATTTTTGTGATCTGTTGGTTGAAAAACTGTATTATAATAGTTCATTGTGAATTTATTAAACTATTAAAGATGTGTTTATTCTTAACATCATACTAAAATTTTATCTTAACTCTAGCATCCCCAAATCGCTCTCATCTTCCAACACATGGAATGAAAAACTTTTCTGTAGAATATGGTTTTCTGAATCAGAGAAAACTGGGTTTTACTCTGACCTCAACCACTAATAAGTAGTGTGAATCTGAATAAGTTAAGTAATTTATTTAAACTTCATTTATTAAGATGATTTCAGGATCAGATGAGGTAATAGAGGCACACTGCCTAAAAAAATGATATATCTCTTAACCTTCTCTTTCAATGAAAGCAGACAAAAAAGCAAAACTGTAGTGAGGAAACATATGTTGAGACAAAAAATTTGATTACAATGCCAATTGTCTTTACTTTTTATAGTTCCATAGCAAATGCAGAAAGAGATACCTCTTATAATTATCGATGTTCTAAGTAAATAAATAGACCATAGGAAGTTAAATATATTGAATAAAGTATAGTGGATATTATTTTAAGTGCTTTGTGCTTCGTGTAGCTTAAGGTATTTGATGTTCACAAAAATCCCTTTTTATCTTCAATATTAAAGATGAGAAATCTAAGACAAATGGTTTATGTACTTTGCCCAAGGTTCCACATCTTATTTCCAAACTCAGGTAATATTTTTTAGTAGCTATGTACTTGTTTTCTTGGATACTTATCATGTGGAGGACACATTTGGCATTTCACTGACTTTTTTCAAGTACCTTGGGCATTTGAACATTGACAGGCCTTTCTAATTGCCTAGGAACAGTAGTCCTATCACTAGACACAATTACATGTATTTAATTTTGCTGATCCATTGCTATACCAAAATATAGAAACTACAATATATCGTGCCAAGAAATGGTTTATCTTTCATCTGCATTAAAGCTGAATAATATTTCCTAAAATCTTGAACTGCGTTACTACGGTGAGGTGTTTCAGTGTTTTTTAAATAGCTACCACTACCAGGAACAGGAAGGTCTCCATGAAAACTTGTGCTGAGGAATTGTGAAGTTGAGAGATGCTCCAAAGGTCTTCTTGCCATTCTGAGCTTTAGTAGAAAATTTTACTCAAAAATCATTTACTCATGTATAAGACTATGCTTCTAAGACTGTGCTGGAGACATAAAAATAAAGAAATATGCCTATCTTTAGAAAGCTAAAGATCTAGAAAGAGGATCAGGTAGGTAAACAGATTATAACCTTGCCTTCCTACTGGAAGCATGTGTGAGGAGCCTCTCAACATCCAGGAATCAAACCTGGATCTCCTGCATTACAGACAGATTCTTTACCATCTAAGCTACCAGGGAAGCCCCTAACGGAAGACAGATATATGAAAATGTTTCAAAAGATGATGGAGTGGACTTCATACAGTGTTACTTGATATATAATGATACATAGTGGATCTAATTAAAAGAAGTTCATTCTTGAGCACAGTCATACTTTTGATTTTATCATTGGTTCAGATATCTATTCTCATGAACAAAATAATGTAGTAATTATGTCTGCTTTGGTTTATATAGCATGGGTTTGAATGAACTTCCACCATTAATACCTCTCTTGCCTTGGACAAGTTACTTAGCTCCCTCTGAGCCTTTGTAACATAATCTCTAAAAATGGGATAATAAATAAATAAACCCTGTAGACAAAGTCAGTAAATGTTACTTGCAGCTTTTACTATTATTGTTGCTGTTGAGAGTATAATGATAAGGTGTGAGGTTAACCGCAAATTGAACATTCAAGTTCAAAGTTTATTTTAATAGACAGTAGCAAAGGAAGGAAAAACATTCTGATATTTAAATTAAAGCTTGTATTCGAGAATAATTAGGGCACTTCTCCCACTGACACTGATCATATGAAAGTGAAAAGTGTAAGTGTTATTTACTTTAGTCGTGTCTGTCTCTTTGATGCCCCATGGACTGTAACCTGTCAGGTTCCTCTATCCATGGAATTCTCCAGGCAAGAGTACTGGAGTGGGTTGCCAAGGCCTCCTCCAGGGGATCTTCCCCACCCAGGGATCAAACCTGGGTCTCCTACATTGCAAGCAGATTCTTTACCATCTGAGCCACCAGGGAAGCCCTCGTGTGGTAACTACTTCAACTGTCTGCAGTATGTACTGTTCACTAGTCAGAATCACCATAGATTCACTGGGGAAGAGGCTCCTTTTTCCGGTGTCTTGTGTGAGTTGGCAATCATGAAATCTTGTTGCTTGGTTTAGGTTGTTTTCCCTCCCCTTTCTGTGGTCCAGTCTATCCACAAGGGCAATTAGGAGTCAGTGATTTTTGGCAACATCATTGCTTGTCCTGACAGCTTTGTATTCATTTGAAGTATGCAGATTTGGGGTACTACCTAAATAATTTGCTGGTGCTAGTTTTACCAAACATCCTCACCAAAAGAGGAAAGGGAGTGATTCAAATCATTTAGAAATTTGGGGCTAACTATAATGATCGAAATGTGGTTATTAGCATTCTTTAAAATAAAATTGGCAGCTTGAATAATGGACTCAATCAAATTGACCAGATGTTTTGCACTTGGTTAAACGTATTCTAATTAGCCAATCAGTGCAAACAACTGATTAAACCTTTTGCTAAAGAATTTCAATTAAACAAACAAACAAACAACAACAAAACTGTATAGGAAAGTTTCTTTGTTTTCTTCTACTTGAAATTGTGAATTTGTGACGGGAAACCACAGATGGACTTTCACTCCTAATTCTTGAGAGGCTCCGGATGACCTAAAGCCAAGATTAACTTTAAGTTTGATTACAAATGAAAGTTTCAAATGGAAAAAGGCTACAGTAATCTGAAAATTTTTATTTTTAAATTTATTTTATTGCAGTAAAGTTTATTTACACTGTTGCATTAATTTCTGCTGCACAGCAAAGTGATTCAGTTATATATACACACACACACACACACACACACACACACACATATATGCATAGTTATATATTCTTTTAATATATAATGTTAAATTTTATATTTTGTATTGCAGTATAGCTGATTAACAATGTTATGGTACTTTAAGGTGGACAGCAAAGGGACTCAGCCGTACACATACATGTATCCATTATCCCTCAAAATCCTCTCCCATCCCAGGCAGCCACATAACAGTTAGTAGAGTTCCTGTGCTATAGGTAGGACCTTGTTGGTTGAGAACGACTGTGTGTGCATTTTATTGCCTTATGCACCACAGATATGAAAATAGAGGTATTATGTTATAAATTTGTACAAAATGTTTTACTTTTTAACATATCAGTTCAGTTCAGTCGCTCAGTCGTGTCCGACTCTTTGCCATCCCATGAACCGCAGCACACCAGGCCTCCCTATCCATCACCAACTCCGGGAGTCCACCCAAACCCATGTCCATTGAGTCAGTGATGCCATCCAACCATCTCATCCTCTGTCGTTCCCTTCTCCTCTGGCCCTCAGTCTTTCCCAGCATCAGGGTCTTTTCAAATGAGTCAGATCTTCGCATCAGGTGGCCAAAGTATTGGAGTTTCAGCTTCAACATCAGTCCTTCCAATGAACACCCAGGACTGATCTCCTTTAGGATGGACTGGTTGGATCTCCTTGCAGTCCAAGGGACTCACAAGAGTCTTCCCCAACACCACAGTTCAAAACCATCAATTCTTCAGCGCTCAGCTTTCTTTATAGTCCAACTCTCACATCCATACATAACCACTGGAAAAACCATAGCCTTGACTGGACAGACTTTTGTTGGCAAAGTAATGTCTCTACTTTTTAATATGCTGTCTAGGTTGGTCATAACTTTCCTTCCAAGGAGTAAGCATGTTTTAATCATGGCTACAGTCACCATCTGCAGTGATTTTGGAGCCCCCAAAAAGAAAGTCTGACACTGTTTCCACTGTCTCCCCATTTATTTGCCATGAAGTGATGGGACCAGATGCCATGATCTTAATTTTCTGAATGTTGAGCTTAAAGCCAAATTTTTCACTGTCCTCTTTCACTTTCATCAAGAGGCTCTTTAGTTCTTCTTCACTTTCTGTTATAAGGGTGGTGTCATCTGCATATCTGAGGTTATTGATATTTCTCCTGGCAATCTTGATTCCAGCTTGTGCTTCTTACAGCCCAGCAGTTCTCATGATGTACTCTGCATATAAGTTAAATAAGCAGGGTGACAATATACAGCCTTGGCGTACTCCTTTTTCTATTTGGAACCAGTCTGTTGTTCCATGTCCAGTTTTAATTGTTATTTCTTGACCTGTACACAGGTTTCTCAAAAGGCAGGTCAGGTGGTCTGGTATTCCCATCTCCTTCAGAATTTTCCACAGTTTATTGTGATCCACACAGTCGAAGGCTTTGGTTAGTCAATAAAGCAGAAATAGATATTTTTCTGAAACTCTCTTGCTTTTTCGATGATCCAGCAGATGTTGGCAATTTGATCTCTGGTTCCTCTGCCTTTTCTAAAACCGCTTGAACATCTGAAAGTGCACGGTTCACGTATTGCTGAAGCCTGGCTTGGAGAATTTTGAGCATTACTTTACTAGCGTGTGAGATGACTGCAATTGTGCGGTAATTTGAGCATTCTTTGGGATTGCCTTTCTTAGGGATTGGAATGAAAACTGACCTTTTCCAGTCCTGTGGCCACTGCTGAGTTTTCCAAATTTGTTGGCATATTGAGTGCAGCACTTTCACAGCATCATCCTTTAGGTTTTGAAATAGCTCAACTGGAATTCCATCACCTTCTCTAGCTTTGTTCGTGGTGATGCTTCCTAAGGCCCACTTGACTTCTCATTACAGGATGTCTGGCTCTTGGTGAGTGTGAGTGATCACACCATTGTGTATCTGGGTCATGAAGATTTTTTTTGTATAGTTCTTCTGTGTATTCTTGGCATCTCTTCTTAATATCTTATGCTTCTGTTAGATCCATCCCATTTCTGTCCTTTATTGAGCCCATCTTTGCATGAAAAATTCCCCTGGTATCTCTAATTTTCTTGAAGAGATCTCTAGTCTTTTCCATTCTATTTTTTCCCTCTATTTCTTTGCACTGATCTCTGAAGAAGGCTTTCTTATCTCTCCTTGCTATTCTTTGGAACTCTGCATTCAGATGTATATATATTTCCTTTTCTCCTTTCCTTTTTGCTTCTCTTTTTCCAGAGTTATTTTTGAGGCTCCTCAGACAGCCATTTTGCTCTTTTGCATTTCTTTTTCTAGGGGATGGTCTTGATTCCTGTCTCCTGTACAATGTCACGAATGTCCGTCCATAGTTCATCAGGCACTCTATCAGATCTAGTCCCTTAAATCTATTTCTCACTTCGACTGTATAGTCATAAGGGATTTGATTTAGGTCATACCTGAATGGTCTAGTGGTTTTCCCCACTTTCTTCAATTTAAGTCTGAATATGGCAATAAGCAGTTCATGATCTGAGCCACAGTCAGCTCCCGGTCTTATTTTTGCTGACTGTATAGAGCTTCTCCATCTTTGGCTGCAAAGAGTATAATCAATCTAATTTTGGTGTTGGCCATCTGGTGATGTCCATGTGTAGAGTCTTCTCTTGTGTTGTTGGAAGAGGGTGTTTGCTATGACCAGTGCGTTCTCTTGGCAAAACTCTATTAACCTTTGCCCTGCTTCATTCTGTACTCCAAAGCCAAATTTTCCTGTTACTCCAGGTATTTCTTGACTTCCTACTTTTGCATTCCAGTCCCCTATAATAAAAAGGACATCTTTTGGGGTATTAGTTCTAGAAGGCCTTGTAGGTCTTCATAGAACCATTCAACTTCAGCTTCTTCAGTGTTACTGGTCTGGGCATAGACTTGGATTACTGTGATACTGAATGGTTTGCCTTGGAAACAAACAGAGATCAGTCTGTAGTTTTTGATATTGTGTCCAAGTACTGCATTTCAGACCTTATTTTTGACTATGATGGCTACTCCATTTCTTCTAAGGGAGTCCTGCCCACAGTAGTAGATATAATGGTCATCTGTGTTAAATTCACCTATTCCAGTCCATCTTAGTTTGCTGATTCCTAGAATGTTGATTTTAATATATGATCACGTATAATATCCCAGTTCAATCAACATGCTGTAATAATTAATCTACTATAATTGACATAGCCTGGCATCCTACAGTCTGGGAATCACAAGGACTGAGACATGAATTAGCAACTCAACAACAACAATAATTGATATATTTAGATAATCTCTTGTAATCTTCATAACACCCCTGGATGCCAAGAGACAGGGATTATGAATGCTTTGGTAGAAATCATAGATTTCTGGCACAAAAATTGAATGATGTGCCCAATGCCATCTAGTTTGATAAAGCTGGTAGTAATCCAAGATCCCTCAGAGCTTAACCAGTACTTCTTCCCATGGTCAGCTGCATAGCGGTAAATTAGGATAATGTGTTGATCCATTTGGGGACATAATTAGAGAGGACTCTTTTTTCCAGAATATTTAATATCATAAGTTTATTTATAAGTAGAGTGATTATGTAGTCCAATAGCTGAAATTAACCTTGGTATAATATTTGAGTCCCTTGGACTGCAAGGACATCCAGCCAGTCCATCCTAAATGAGATCAGTCCTGGGTGTTCATTGGAAGGACTGATGTTGAAGCTGAAACTCCAATATTTTGGCCACCTGATGCAAAGAGCTGACTCATTTGAAAAGACCCTGACTCTGGGAAAGATTGAGGGCAGGAGGAGAAGGGGACAACAAAGGATGAGATGGTTGGATGGCATCACCGACTCAATGGACATGGGTTTGGGTGAACTCTGGGAGTTGGGGATGGATAGGGAGGCCTGGCATGCTGCAGTTCATGGAGTTGCAAAGAGTCGGACATGACTGAGTGACTGAACTTAACTGAACTGATAACATTTGAATCATGCAGGAATTTTTTAATATCTTCTTTACCTAGTGGGCTTCCCTGGTAACTCAGATGGTGAAAAGTCTGCCTGCAATGCAGGAGACCCTGGTTTGATCCCTCGGTTGGGAAGATAACCTGGAGAAGGGAATGGCAACCCACTCCAGTATTCCTGTCTAGAGAATACGGGAACAGACCATGGAGTCTCAAAGAGTTGGACATGACTCAGCAACTAACACTTAGCTAATCTTTGTAGCCTTAGGCCCAATAATAGGAATTCAGATTTCATAGTTTGACATATGTATGCATAAGATACCTGCTCTATTTGAAATGTATTTCTGTGTAATTATTTAAAAACAAAGCTCCCTAATTCTTGTTAATTATTTATTTAATATACAGGAAATGAAATTAAATGAGAATATAGAATGAGAGTTAATAGACCTCCTGTTAGAATACCAAATATGCTTTATAAAGCTGCCATAATTATGAAGACCAGACTTGAAGTCTGGTTTATGGGAGTTTTCCTCAAGAATATATCTAATTAAGCATGCTCAGAGATGTGTTAAAGAAATAAAAATAATAACACATTGTATGCAAGTGAAAATAAAATCTTCTGGTAGTGGGAGTATATATGGGTTTCTTTTAACTTCTCTTACCCTCTATTTTTCACATTTCTATAATTGTTGCCTGTTAGTTTTATTATTAAATATTCAATAAAATTTATTTTTATGGAAAAGACAGCTCTGGACTGACCACTTTGTAGCTTAGACATAATTGTAAAGCCATGCAGCATTTACTTATTCCTGTCTAGATGTCTTGGTACCAGAACTAACTGCTCACTTTGCCAGAAATGTTTCTTAATACCCCCATTAAATCAGGTCTCATCTTGTTTTTTGAAATCATTCTCATGAGCCATCACTGATCACTCTATAGAGTTTTCCAGTTTCTGTCATATCATCACATATCATGTATATCTCATAATTATAGTCACTACCTGATATTTATGTTTATACATTAGATTTTTGCCTGATAGAATTTACATATCACAATAAGATTGTGTACAATTTTATTTATTACCACATTTGCAATGTATACGACAGGTTGAAATGTTTGGATGGCATAACTGACTCAGTGGATGCAAGTTTGAGCAAACTCTGGAAGATAATGAAGGACAGGGAAGCCTGGGGTGCTGCAGTTTATAGGTTCGCAGAGTCGGACAGGACTAAGCGACTGAACAATGAACGACGACAATGCCTATGGCAGTGCACTGTGCGCAGGGCTTTCTGAGGAACTGTCAGAATGAGCTCAGTGAGGGACCAGATTAATTGGGCTAAAAGGGTAATCTCATAGGCTGTGTCCCCTATCCAAATCCCAAATCTGTACTCAAAGATGATTAGGTTATTCCAGTGGACACCTCCATCCACAGAGTGGTATCTTATTGTCTTGTATCAGTTGATTCCCCTCTCTGTGATAGTGAGGGCTTTACTGGTTTCATTTTTTTCTAGGAGACACTGACCATACCAAGAAGGCATTTGAGTTGTAATCCATTTTACCTGGGAAAAAATGGAGCATTTCATAGTTTATAAAGTTGTTGCACTGAAACTGGTGAATGGGAGATAAAAGCCTGCAGACTAGTCTGTGAGCTAAGTCAGTCCAATGGAGCATGTTTAGTGTGACCACCAGGGATTTTTCTCAAACTCAATTCACAAGAAGGAAAATATGCAAGGCAGCCAATTTTCCACTTCAGGTCCCCTAACAAAAGCTTTCAGAACTGACAGCTTATACTTTATTAAACAGAATATAAATTAATAAACACACACACACAATCTTGTGACTAATTGTATTTACTAGCATTTCAGGGTCAGATAAGAGAGAAAGTCTCTGTGAGAAAACCTCTTGATTCTTCTTTCTCCTACAGCAATTTTTGTATGTCTGCTTACTTTTACAATCATTAAAGAATGTTAATGCATTTTTAAACTCAAGAAATATGTATTGAAAACCTGCTGTGAGCCAGAAACTATTCCAGATGCTGGGGATATTGCACTGAAGAAAAGGAATGGAAAATCCTATGTGATGGAAGCTACATTCTAGTGGGTGAAAGGAGGCAAATATATAATAAAAATGAAGTATATCAGGTGGGATTAAATACTAGGGAGAAAAATAAAGCAGAGATGGGGTTATAAATTGTCAGCACAGGATAGGCCTGCAGAATAAATGCAATGGCCCTGCGGTTGAACCATTCCTGGATGCTCAAACCAAGAGCAGAACAGCTGAAACAGACAAAGCAGAGAGGAGAGTAGTCAGAGGTTATTCACAGAGGCACTGGAAATCAGATCATAAAGAAATTCACAGGTCAATGTAAAGACTCAGCTTCTGAGATAAGAAAGTATGAAAGGAAGAAGATCAGGTGAATCAAAAATTTTTACCTGACAGGAATTGCCATTGCCTGGAATGGGGCATATTGTCTGGGGGACCATGTTTGGGGGGAAGACAGATGTCAGGAATTGGATTTTGGAATTACAATTTCTTGAGAAGATTACAAATAGTTGGTTGTATGAGTGTGGAAATCAGAGGAGAATATGGTAATCATGGGACAGAGTTGGTACTGAAAGCCATGGGCCTGGGTGAGATGACCAAGAGAAAGTGGAGAGCCCCATGAAGTAATCCCAAGTAAGCTTCACCTTTAAGTAAAGCTTAAAGGTCAGGGGGAGGAAGAACAGCCTTTAGTAACGTGGGGAGAAAATCAGAAAAAAGTATAAAGTCCTAGAAACCTGCTAAAGAAGGAGTTATGAGAATAAGGGATTCACTCTCAGTGTTGCTAGTAGATTAGGTATGAAAAAAAATGCTGAATATAGACTGTTGAATTTAGCAGGATGGAGGTTCGTAGTGAACCTGACGAGAAGTTTCATTTGAGTGATGGAAGTAATGGTCTAATTGCAGTGAGTTCAGGAAAGAATGTAGAGGTGGTGACAACTCTTCTGAGAAACTCTTCTACAAAGGAGAACTAAAAAGTGAATCAAAAGCTTAAAGAAAATGTGGGCATCAAAGGAAGAAATTCTGAAGATGGAAGAATTCACAGCATGTTTGTATGCTAATGTGAGTGATCCAGTAGAGAGGGGAAAATGGATGGATAATTTAGTAAAGAACATGATAATTGCTAGAGTGACACTCTTGAGTGGATGAGAAGAAAGATCTAAGGTAGAGATGAACATGAATATTTATCTCTAGTAACAAAATGAAAACTGTCAATTAGAATTGAAATTATTGATTATTTTGACCTAGACACTAGTGGAGAGAAAGAACAGTGGTGGTGTCATGGATCTTCCAAGCATGCTGCTTTTTTTTCTAAATAAAATCAGAAATAAGAGCTTCAGCTGGAATTGAGGATCAGAGGGGTACTGTTGAAAAGTTGAGAAGAAGGAGAAGATTTTAAGTTTTCTCCTAGAAGAACGAGAGAGTGAATGGAGGAAAGAAGAGATTGGCACACTTTTTCTATGAAGGACCAGATAGTAAAGATTTTAGCTTTGGGCTATTTGGACTCTGTCACAATTTCTCAGTTCTGACTTACAGGGAAAGCAGCCATAGACAATAAGAAAGTGAAGTCGCTCAGTCGTGTCTGACTCTTTGCGACCCGGTGGACTATAGCCCGCCAGGCTCCACTGTCCATGGGATTCTCCAGGCAAGAATACTGGAGTGGGTTGCCATTTCCTTCTCCAGGGCCATAGACAATATACAAGCACAAACTACGGGTATGGCTGTGTTCCCCCATACAACATTATTTGTAAAATCAAACGTTAGCCTGGATTTGGCTATTGGGGTCATAGTGTGCTTACTAAAAACAAAAGAAAACAACACTAAGGGACCATTTTAGATGAGTGGGTCAAGAGAAGTAACTCCATTTAATACACTGTATGTTTTTTTTTCAACCGATTTTTCTGTGCTGAGTACAGGGAAAATGTGGCTTAACTAAGGTTGAGATTTTGCCAGAAAAGAGTAACCAATAGAGGGAGGTATACAAAGAAATCATAATAATTAGTAGTGAAATCTAACTAGGCTCATTAAAGAAGAGGAAAGGGTAGGAGCAGGGTGAAAGAGTAAAACATTGGCAGGCTCAAAGGATTGTGGTTGTAGTTGCAGAAATGTTGGAATAGGCATGTTAAAGAGAGTAAATTTAAAAAGGTAGGAAACATCCTCCAGAATAAAATAAATGGTGTTTATATAACACGATGGAGGTGTTGGCTAATCCTATGGTGGTAATCATTTTGCAACATATAAGTTTATTAAATCAACACATTGTGCATTTTAAACTTACACAATAATGTATGTCAATTACATCTCAATTAAATTGGAAAAAATAAAAAAGGATAGATGTTATTTGGTGAATGGGGTGGTTACATTGATATTACTGAGGGAATGCAGTTATTAGTAATAGCAAGGCCAAGAAACAGTGAGAGAGGATCTCTGAGGGAAGAACAGGATCTCTGGAGTAAAGAACATGAAGGAGTTGAGAATCCAGGGCATAAGAAGAATTATTCACAGGTATATGTAACTCACGAAAAAGTGGGAGGGTAACTTTAGAGAATGACAGTATGGGAAGTGTAAACTTCCAAGAAGTAACATTGTAGAATGACTAAGAAAAGGCTGGTGATAGGTGGTGAGGTTTGATGGATGAAGCTTCAGTCTGTTTTCTTGTCCTGTTTTCAGGACAAAGGGAGGGAGACATCTGAAAGTAGCAATGAGGAGCAAAGAGGGCCCCCCTCCATACCTGCAGGTATGAACAAGGACACAAAGGAAAAAAAAGAAATCCACCAACTGTAGGGAACTGTAGGAAAGCAGTGTCCTTGTAGGAGAATCAGGTCACAGGGAAAGAAGGTGAAGTGAATGATCATAAGAGAGGTTGAGAATAGGAAGTTTTGTTTGACTCTGACCCTCAGTTCCCACACATAGTAGATAAAGGTTTGGAGGGGTAGAGACAGCAGGAGAAGGCCACAGAAACGGGGATGCATAGAGACAGATTTGAAATGAAACTGTGGGATTATGTGAGATTCCTAGTGACTGATCAAAACAAGAATAAAAGGTATGATGGAATTAGTCCTGATGCACAAGAGAGTGAGTGCTGTGGTAGCACTTGCTGAAGAGGAAGGGGGACATGGTGGTATTGCCCGGAAAGACCAAAACAAGGGCAGGGCTATGTCCCCCAGTCTTGTCCAACGCTTGGTCCCTAGTTCTGGCGTGAAGTTTTGTGTCATAGAATTTTTGCCTTCTGGCCAAGATCTTCGAGAAAGTTTACAATGTGACACATTATATCCTTCAATCCTCGGGAGGGATCTAATACATCAAAGCCATCCCCTCCTCCCAGACCAGGACTGGTTTCCCTTGCACTTTCTGGTTAACTCTTGGCCATGACTTGGCTGTCCCCATGGAATTGTTGGCTTTTCTTGTTTTTGATAGGCAGATAATCTTCAAGTTGAAATACAGTTTTGAAAGCCATTTTTTTCAAGAATGAGGATTGTGCTGAGCTGCTTTTTTGTCCTGTGCCTTTATCTTCAAAAGCTTTGTAGAGTTTGTCCTGTTTCACTTTCAAAACATAAAAAAAGCATCAGTTTCTGCCCTTCAGGTTGTTCAAAGGTGAGAATACTTTTTGTAATAAACAGTGTAGTTGAATGATAATGCTTATTGGGGCAAAATATTTCTCAAGATGGGAAAATGAACTCACAATATAAAAAATAACCTTTTGTGGGTGTAGAGCTAGGGTGACTGTGTCATTTGTCATCCAACCTAGGACACTTTTGAGCATGAAAGGGGATGATATGAATAATTAATCCGGGACAGCAGGCACTATATTGGTATTGTGCTAAGCTCCTTTAACAAAGACATCCCAAAATATAGAAGCTTAAGTAACATAGCAGTTTCTTTCTCTGACATAATGATCCAGAGTAAGAGTTTGAAGGATGGAGAGTGGCCCTGTTTTGTTTTGTTTTTTTTTTTATCTCCATAAGTCTAAGGGCTGATGCATCTGCAACAATTTTGCAAAGAGAAGGAGGAGAAAGGAAAGATGGCTGGGAGATAATCAGAAGCTGTTTAGGAACTTAACTCAAAAACTGCACACATCACTCACCCATGTGGAGTGGCCATTGGACAGAAGGAAGCCATGTGGCCACACTTAGCTGCAAAGAAGGCTGCTCTCCAGCTGGTGGACTATGAAGAGAAGATATTGTTTGAGATATGATCTCACCTACCTATAACAGATCAATTTACACATTGATGAGGTAAATTTTGGTTCTTCCCAGATGGTGCTAGTGGTAAAGAGACATGGGTTCGGTCCCTTGGTTGGGAAGATCCCCTGGAGGAGGGCATGGCAATCCACTCCAGTATTCTTACCTGGGAAATCCCATGGACAGAGGAGTCTTGCAGCTCCTGTCCAGACCTATATATACCATAGAAAAGTTTTGGTGTTGTCCATGTAGTACCTGTGGTAGAATGTACTAATCAGTTATCTAGCCAACAAGCATATGGGTAGCTAAGGTAAAAATACTAAGGACTATCATGTACATACTTGATAGATGTATGTTTGCACATACGTATAAATGATGTCACATATGCATTGAAATTTAAAATTAGTAGAATCTTTACACTTATTTTTGCTCACTAGAAAATCAGAAGAACACTTGGAACTTTAAATTATTCTCATTTCACCCGTGAAGATGTTGGCATTTGAAAAAATTACCTAAAATCAACCTACCTAGAGCTACATGAGAGCATCATATCCAATAAAACCTCTTTTCTCCATACTTCAAATTAAAGTTTACCATAATTGATGGATTTATGTTTTCTTCTTGGATAATAGAAACAAAATCACAGACGCTAGGATTCTAAGGACAGATGAGAATTGAGAGATCACTTGGTCAGCTATCCTCATTTTATTTTTGAGGAAACGAAGGCATAGACATGTTGAAACCTGACCAAAGTTTTTGAGCTAACTAATACTAGAAGCAGGGTAGAAATCTATCACACAAGAGTTCCTAATCCTTTTGCCTATTTAATTCTTTCTGTAGTACAAGCTTTGAGTGGCAATATCATAGTGACTTCTGAATGGCTGGCTCTAACTGTTGTTTTGTTTTGTACCTATGGCTTCTCCAACTGGCTTCATTGAAGAGACCAACAGGTGCATATAGCATTACAAAAGAAAGAAAATACAGTGTTTTTCAGACCTAAGTAGCATACTTATTTCAACACTTTAAAAATCAAGTTATAGTGCCTGTTCTTAACTTGAGCTTTCTACCATGAACTTTCCAGTGGGGAGAAATGTCTCAATGTTTGTTTTATATGTTTTAAAGTATGGGGATACCCTATTTTATTGTACTTTGCTTTACTATATTTCATAGAAACTTCATTTCTTACAGACTGAAGGTTTGTGACAACACTGTGTTAAGCACATTTATTGGTGTCATTTTTTCAACAGCATTTGCTCATATCATGTCTCTGTGTCACGCGTTGCTAATTCTCACAGTATTTAAAACTTCATTATTGTATTTTTGTGGTGGTCTGTGATCAGTGACATCTCTTAAAAATTTTATATATTTTAAATTGGCATAAAATTGCTTTACAATGTTTTGTTAGTTTCTGCTATACAACATGAATCAGCCACATGTATACGTATATCCCCTTCCTCTTAAGCCTCCGTCCCACCCCCAGCCCCCCGTCCTCCCCTCTGAGATTATCACAGAGCGTCACGCTGAGCAACCTGCGCTGTGCGGCAGCTTCCGAGCAGCTCTCTGTTTACACACGGTGGCATATATATGTCAGTCCTAACCTCACAGTTTGTCCCACCGTCTCCTTCCCCTTGTGTCCACAAGTTCACTCTCTACATTGCTATCATGACTCACTGAGGGCTCAGATGATGCTTGATATTTTTTAGCAATAAACTATTTTTAATTAAGGTTTGTACATATCTTATTAGACATAATGCTATTACACACTTAGTAGACTACTGTATAGTGTAAATATAAACTTTACATTCACTGGGAAACTTAAAAATCTGTGTGACCCACTTTATCGCAATATTCACTTTATTTATGGTGGTCTGTAACTGAACCTATGTTATCTCCAAGATATGCTGGTGAGTGGCACGCACACACACACACACACACACACAAATCTTTTTGAACTGTATATAAGTTTTCTTTCTGGTTTTGTGTCATTTATTTCTGAAATGGGTTGTTTAAAGGTGCCATTTAAACCTTCATATGGTACAAGCCAATCATAACGTTGTACTTTCCCAGAAAGTTCACACAGGAAACCAGCAAGTGCCCCTTAAGAAAAAGTGCTATTCAGAGACCCAAGAATAGCATGACCACTTGCCAAGATAATGCTGAGATTAATCTCAGGAAGGAGTGAAAATTACTTAATGTTTGTGGCAGTGAGAAGTCTCTGCCCTCAAGTGGAGTCCAGGTCTCTACCATCAAAGCTAAGATGCACACTGAGAGTGAAATGAGAGTGTCTCCTCAAGGTCTGTGAAGATCATTTCTACCCAAGTGGAGTGTAAGCAGAATGGCTTCCAGGAAAATCTACTGCAATTGGCTTTGACACAAGGTTCCTCTGCTTTTTGTGGGAAAGAGGCTCAGACAAGTGAAAGATTTTCAGCCTTTCTGAAAGAGAGGAAAGCTACATTGCCTTTTAAAGAATAGTTCAAGAAGGTGAGAGTGGGAGAAATTTTAAAAAATAGACCTAAATGACAAAAATCACATTGTTAGATAAAAGTAGTAGAATGGAGACAGTCTGAAATCTAGGCACAGGGGAAATGAAAAGCAGGTCAAAATTAAGTGCTTAAATGTTAAAGAAACTGAGCAAAGCCTAAACATACTGTGAATGGTGAAATTGTACTTACTTCTTATTTTTCTTTTATTGGGAGCTTGTCTGTATTTTTCTAGATTTTCTACATGTAAATGAATATTTCTGTAATATAAAATACAATAAAATGTATTATATACACAGATTTCCCAGGTAGCACTAGTGGTAAGGAGCTATGCCTGCTTATGCAGGAGACATATGAGACATGGGTTTGATCCCTGGGTCGGGAAGATCCCCTGGAGGAAATGGCAACCCACTTCAGTATTCTTGCCTGGACAAAGGAGACTGACAGGCTACAGTCCATAGGGTGGCAAAGAGTCTGACACGACTGAAGTGACTAAGCATGCACGCGTGTATTATATACAAAGGGACAGAATATGCTATAGAACATAAGAATTTTCACTGAGATTCAAAGTCTCACTAACATGAGAAGTTCTTTCAGTGATTATACATTTTAAACCCAAAATTAAGATGTGTGGTTTAAAATACGTTCACACAATTTTTCCTAATTTGTCATGTGTTTATTTGACAGAGCCTCAGATGTTATACAAATTAAATCTAATTTGCTTCTATATTCAGGGAATTGCATCTGTCCTGAAAAATTTGGTGCAAATGGTGGCTATATAAGCAGTCTTCATTTAGCTTACTGATTTCAATGAATGTTAAATTTATGGTCTAATAACACTGAATATATGTGGTAGACAGTAAGAAATATCCTATTAGGATGAAAATATTCAGAAGACTAGAAAAGTTTAGGACCTTGCTGAAAAGATAATACAATGCACATTTCAAAGTATCGTTAATGGACACCTCAGTAGTTTAAAAATGCATTACTATTGTTTTTCAAAGATACTGATATTTTAGCCCATATTTTTTATTTTTCTCCAACTTTTTATTAAGATATAATTGACATGCATTGCTCTATTACCTTAAGGTATACTGGATAATGGTTTGACTTGTATTATGAAATGATTACCACTGTAAATTTAGTTAGCATTCATCATCTCATAAAGTACATCTCATGAAGAAAAGTTAAAAAAAAAAAAAAGAAAAAAATTGTGATGAGAAAACTTAGGATTTACTCTGTTAGCAGCTTTCATTTACATCATACAGCAAAGTTATCTGTATTCACCATGCTGTATATTATACATACTCCTAGTACTTATTTATCTTATAACTGGAAGTTTGTGCCTTTTGGCCATCTTCCTCCATTTTCCACCACCCCAAACTCTGCCTCTGGTAACCAGAAATCTGTTTCACTTTTGTATAATTTTGTTTATTTGCTTTCCACATTCAGGTGAGATTATACAATCTTTGTCTTTGTCTTATTTCACTTAGCATAATGTCTATAACATCTATTCATGTTGTCACAAATGGCAGAATTTCCTTCTGTTTATGGCTGAATAGCATTCCATTGTGTGTATATAGCCATAGCATCTTTTTTCCACTTATCTGTCCATGGACATTAAGGAGGTTTCCACATCTTGGCTTTAGTAAACAATGCTGTTATGTACATGGGGGTTCAGATATTTTTTAAAATAATGTTTTAATTTCTTTAATATATTCACAAAAGTGGAATTGTTGGATCATATGATAGTTCTGTTTGAAGTTTTTGAGGAACCTCCATACTGTTTCGTCAGTGGCTACAGGTATACAATCTCAACAGTGTATGAGGGTTCCCTTTTCCCTACATCCTTGCAAACACTTGTTATTTCTTATCTTTTGTTATAATAGCCATTCTAATAGTTGTGACATGATATCTCATTGTGGTTTTGATTTACATTCCCTAATGACTAGTGATATTAAACATCTTTTCATGTACATGCTGGGCTTTTGTATATCTTTCCTGAAGAAACTTCTCTTCAGGTCTTTTGCTAATTTTTCAATTGGATTGTTTTGGGGTTTTTTTGTTTTGTTTTGTTTTATGCTGTTGAGTTGTATGAGTTCATTATATATTTTGGATATAATATCAGATATATGGTTTGAAAATACTTTTTCCCATTCTTTTTTTTTTTTTTTTTTACTTTTTCCCATTCTATAGGCTGTCTTTTTACTTTGCTCATTCTTTCTCTTGCTATACAGAAACTTTTCAGTATAATGTAATCCCACTTGCTTATTTATATTTTGTTTGTGCTTTAGATGTCATATCCAAAAAACCTTTGCCAAGACCCATGTCAAGTAGGTATTTTCGTATGTTTTATTCTGTAAGAGTTTCATGTCTTACATATTAGTTATTAATGTATTTTGAATTAAGTTTTGTGAATGGTATAATAGGGGTCTAGTTTCATTCTTTTACATGTGAATATCCAATTTTCCCGACACCATCTATTGCAGTGGTTGTCTTTTATCCACTGAGTATTTTTAGCACCCTTGTCAAATATTGGTTGACTTAGGCTTATTTCTAGGCTCTAAACACTCTTACATTTTGTGTCTATTTTAGGGTCAGTACCCTACTCTTTTGCTTACTATATCTTTATCATAATAAAGATATGCTGTTGAAATAAGGAACTATATGTGCTGTTGAAACAAGGAACTATGATGCCTCCCAGTTTGCTCTTTCTCAAGATTGTTTTGACTATTTGGTGTCATATATATGTATTTCATATATATTTTATTTATTTTTCCCATTTATTTTTATTAGTTTGACGCTAATTACTTTACAATATTGTAGTGGTTTTTGCCATGCATTGACATGAATCAGTCATGGATTTACATGTATTCCCCATCCCAATCCCCCCTCCCACCTCCCTCTCCATCCCATCCCTCTGGGTCTTTATTTTTAAACCAATTTTTATTGGAATATAGTTGCTTTACAATGTTATATTAGTTTCTGTTGAACAGGAAAATGAATCACCCATACATATACATATATGCCTTCCATTTTGGACTTCCTTCTCAGTCCGGTCACCATTGTGCATTAAGTAGACTTCCCTGTATTGTAGAGCATGTTCTCATTTTTTAGGGGGCTTCCCTGGTGGCTTAGATGGTAAAGAAACTGCCTGCAATGCAGAAGACCTGGGTTCAGTCCCTGGGTTGGGAAGATCCCCTGGAGAAGGGAATGGCTATCCAATCCAGTATTCTTACCTGGATAATTCCTTGGACAGAGAAGCCTGACAGTTCCATGGGGTTGCAAAGTTCTCATTACTTATTTATTTTATACATATTATCAATTATATATATATATCCCAATCTCCCATTTCTTCCCATCCCCCTCATTCCCTTTTGGCATCCAGATATTCATTCTCTACATCTGTGTCTCTATTTCTGCTTTGCAAGTAAGATCATCTATACCATTTTTCTAGATTTCACATATATGTGTTAATATATTGATACAGTATTTGCTTTTCTCCTTCTGACTTACCTCACTCTGTATGACACTCTCTGGGTATATCCATATCTCTTCAAATGACTCAATTTCATTCCTTTTATGGTTGAGCAATGGAGAAGGCACTGGAGACCCACTCCAATAGTCTTACCTGGAAAATCCCATGGACAGAGGAGCCTGGTAGGCTGCAGTCCATGGGGTCGCTGAGAGTTGGACACGGCTGAGCGACTTCACTTTCACTTTTCACTTTCATGCATTGGAGAAGGAAATGGCAACCCACTCCAGTTCTCTTGCCTGGAGACTCCCAGGGATGGGGGAGCCTGGTGGGCTGCCGTCTGTGGGGTCGCACAGAGTCGGACACGACTGACGTGACTTACTAGCAGCAGCAGCAATATTCTATTATATATAGGTGCCATATCTTCTTTCATCCATTCCTCTGTTGATGAAAGACTTATGTTGCCAGTTTGGTGATATCACTCCTGTGCTGTAAACTTTATTTAAAAAGCTAAAATATAGTCTTTAGGAGAAATTTCACAGTTTGTGACACTTTTTAGTGCCTATTAAATAATTAGGGCTTCCTTGGTGGCTCAGACAGTAAAGAATCCGCCTGCAATGCGGGAGACCTGGGGTCAATCCCTGGGTTGGGAAGATCCCCTGGAGAAGGACAGGGCAGCTAACTCCAGTATTCTTGCCTGGAGAATTCCCATGAACAGAGGAGCCTGGCGGGCTATAGTTCATGAGATCGTAGAGTTGAACATGATTCAGCGACTAAGTACAGCACATTAAATAATTAAAATTTACAGAAATTTTTATTGGAATTTATACATCCAAATGACTACCCGAACTAAACAGGACAGATGTACGATTTTTATATCAACATGTCCATTCATGCAGCTCTTTTATTTATTTATTTTTGGCTGTGTTGGATCTCTGTTGCTTAACAGGCTTCTCTCTAGTTGTAGTGAGCAAGGGCTACTCTCTATTGGCAGTGTATGGGCTCCTCATTGTGGTGGCTTCTCTTGTTGCAGAGCATAGGCTCTAGACCACACAGGCTTCAGTAGCCGTGGCACGTGGGCACAGTAGATGAAGCTCCAGGGCGCTAGATCACAGTTTTAATAGTTGTGGTGCATGGGCTTAGTTGCTCCACTGCCTGTGGGATCTTCTTGGACCAGGCATCAAACCCATGTCTCCTGCATTAGCAGGTGTATTCTTTATCACTGAGCCACCAGAGAAGCCCACAGTTCAATTTTATACTGACAGAAGCAACTAATATCCATTATTTCTTTGGAATAAAAACAATTTTTATTGGGCTTACTCATGATTTTAAATGAATGTATTTCCCTTCATTCTCTGAGGACTCAGCTACCACCTTGCCTTGCAAAAGGACATTATTAAGTCATCACAAAATACCTTGTTGTTTGAATATCTTCAGGGAGTTGAGTCTTTTATTCACTCACTCAAGCACAAGAACTGACTTTATTTGCTTTTTTATTGAATACTAATATTGTTATGATATTCAAACTTTGTGACTGTGCAAAACTTAAGCAGTTGTAAAAGTCATTCAAATGATGTTTACTATGTTCTAAATCTCTTAGCTCACTTCCCCTTCCCTCCCCAATATGGAATATGACACAAGTAGATGAAGTTGGCAATGTGAAAGTCATAATCTAGAGAATAAGAATAATAAGAATCATGAAGATGCAAAATATGTTATTATTTGAAGACTTTAAAATATAATCACCCAAAGGATATATTTCTTAAAATGACAGTGTTTAATATTTTTTGTCAAAGTATGTTGTTGTTGTTTTAGTCACTAAGTTGTGTCTGACTCTTTTTCTTCAACCCCATGAACTGTAGACCTCCAGGCTCCTTTGTCCATGGAATTTTCTAGGCAAGAATAGTGGAGTGGGTTGCCATTTCCTTTCTAAGGGATCTTCTTGACCCAGAGATCAAACCCATGTCTCCTATCTCGGCAGGCAGATTCTTTACCATTGAGCCATCTGGGAAGCCCATTAAAGTAGAGTTGATTTATATTATATTAATTTCAGTTTTACAGCATAGTGGTTCAGTATTTTTTATTGGTTATACTGCACTAAAAGTTATTTCAATATGTGCTTATCTTTATTGATTACCTATTTTATACATAGTAGTTTGTATCTCTTAATTCCATACCCCTGAAGTGTCCCCCACCCTTTCCTCTTGCCATTGGTAATCAAAAATTTGTTTTCTATTATATGAGTCTGTTTCTGTTTTGCATATACATTCATTTGTAATATTTTTTTACATTTGACACATAATTAATTTTACACAGTACTTATCTTTGTCTCACCTGTTTCACTCAGCATATTATTCTCTCAGTCCACCCACATTGCTGCAAATGGCAGAATTTCATTTATTTTCTTGGTTAGGTGATATTCCAATATATGTATGTATATATAAACATATATTAATATGTATACATATACATATGTATGTATACACATACCACATCTTCTTTACCCATTTGTCTGTTGATGGGCCCTTTGGTTGCTTCCATATCTTCACTATTGTAAACAGTGCTCACAGTGTTTAATATTAACAAAATAGATAGTTTTAAGAGCTCATAATAAAATGAGTATTATAAATTTCTATTTATTATAATGGTGATAATATAAGCAAATTGTTCATGATGATATTGACATCACAGTAAAGGCTTAGAATCAGGAAAGAACTGAAAGGACATTTAATTAGTTGATTATATTGTATTCTTCATCTAAATTCATCTAGAGAGAAACTAACATGAAGGATTGTTAATTGGACATATATGATCTTGAAATCTGACTACAAAAAATAACTGGAAACATTGAGTTGTAACTATCTTTTAAGCCCGTGTACTTGTTCTTCCTACAGTTTGACTGGTATTTAGAAATTTTATCTGTTCAAGATAATTTTATTTAATTGAAAGTAGTTTCTCTCACATGACGAGACAGACAATATTTTCAAGTAAGGTATTAGTACCTGCTTAATTTTCAAGTAGGGTATTGGTTCAAAATTGGCAAAGGAGTACGTCAAGACTGTATTTTGTTACCCTGCTTATTTAGCTTCTCTGCAGAGTATATCATGTGAAATGCCATGCTGGATGAAGCACAAGCAGAATGAAGATTGTCAGGAGAAATATCAATAACCTCAGATATGCAGATGACACCACCCTTATGACAGAAAGCAAAGAGGAACTAAAGAGCCTCTTGATGAAAGTGAAAGAGGAGAGTGAAAAAGGCTGGCTTAAAAATCAACATTCACAAAACGGAGATCATTGCATCTGGTCCCATTACTTCATGACAAATAGATGGGGCAACAATGAAAACAATGAGAGACTTTATTTTCTTGGGCTCCAAAATCACTGCAGATGGTGACTACAGCCATGAAATTAAAAGATACTTGCTCCTTGGAAGAAAAGCTATGATCAACCTGGATAGCGTATTAAAAATCAGAGATGTTACTTTGCCGACAAAGGTCCGTCTAGTCAAAGCTATGGCTTTTCCATTGGTCATGTATGGATGTGAGAGTTGGACCATAAAGAAAGCTGAGCACTGAAGAATTGATGCTTTTGAACTGAAGTGTTGGAGAAGACTCTTGAGAGTCCCTTGGACTGCAAGGAGATCCAACCAGTCCATCCTAAAGGAGATCAGTCCTGGGTGTTCATTGGAAGGACTCATGCTGAAGATGACACTCCAATACTTTGGCCACCTGATGCGAAGAGTTGACTCATTGGAAAAGACCCTGATGCTGGGAGGGATTGAAGACAGAAGGAGAAGGGAATGATAATGGATGAGATGGCTGGATGGCATCACTCACTCAATGGTAATGAATTTGAGCAAACTCCAGGAGATGGTGAAGGACAGGGAAGCTTAGTATGCTGCAGACCATGGGGTCACTAAAAGTCGGACACGACTGAGCGACTGAACAACAACAAATTTGTCCCTGCCCTTCTCCGTCTTTCTCGATAGACAGATAGGTGAAATAGATACACATTCATACCCATGTTCTTGAACTGTAAAGAAAATGTTATCATTAAAAGGGGAGTATTTTCATTTTATTATCTTGTCATCCTCAACTATCAGCAGAATTGTCAAGATGCACTAAGGATCTTTTATTATTAGCATAAGCATAGACAATTGAAAACTTTAATATGTGAATATTTTAAATCCTTTAATTGAAATAAAGGCTTCCCCGGTGGCTCAGTGGTAAATATTCCACCTGCAGTGCTGGAGACACAGGTTTGATCCCCGAGTTGGGGAGATCCCCTCAAGAAGGAAATGGCACCTGCCCCAGTATTCTAGCCTGAGTAATATCGTGGGCAGAGGAGCCTGGCAGGCTGCAGGGGATGCAAAGAATCGGACATGACTCAGCAACTAAGCTCACCACCACCACATTCAAAATAGAAGAGTATGCTTTTATTTTTAAAAATAACAATCTAAAAAATATTGATCAGGTATTGTTTATTTTTGTTTATTTTCACCTAGATTTTTTTTCAATTCACCAGAGTAATATTAGAGTATATCTTCAAGGAAATCCTTTTTTATTTTTCTCTTCATCTTATTTTTCTTCTACAGTAAATAATATGATGTCATCACAAGATACACTCTATCACAGTAGAGAGATAAAAATCTTCATTTATGTCTTCTTTGACCTTAATATAAATTACACTATATTAATGATTAGGATAGAGCATTTTATAATATATAATTAGTATGAAATATAGCACATTATTACTGGTTAGTCAGCTCCATTATATACAAAGCATGTGTTACCCTTGAATAATAGCCAGTTGTAGAAAAACCTTATATTTAGTTTGAAAAAATCTGAAAAAGTAATAAAATAATAAGAGTAATAAAACATATATAGTTAAAAAATAAAAATAATTATTTTAAATTCATATGTGTATGTTGAGTTCTTTGTTTATATTCCCAATTGGAAACAGCTTTCACCTGAAAATTTTCTGTTTAATACTTAGTATTTTTGTATGTGTTGAATTATTTTTATATACCACCAGACATTAAATATAGATGACTCACAAAAATAAAACAGTAAATGCTTGTAAAGTCATAAATATGTTATTGCCTGAAACGTTTGTACAATATGATCTGCCTCAGTGGACTGTCATGTTTGAAATCATTAACCAATTGAGCTATTACTCAGCCACTAAGCACAACTTATGGAGTGTCCATCTGTCTATCATTGCCTATTGGCCCTGGGACTAAGCAACCAGAGTTGGAACACACCAAGGAAGAAGTGGGAATATTCAGCCATGCTTTCCAAAAGACACGAACTTAATTGAACTTAACTAACAAGAGCTTCTGTTGATTTATTTTTGTGATGTTCATAGGTGCACTTTAAAAGCCATATTGACTTTTCTGTTTTTTTTTAATGTAACATTCTATAGGATGTTTATTGTCATTTTTTCCCAAGCTCATATCTTTTTTTCCACTTTCAGTTTGAATTTAAGTAGATAGTTCTAGAACTCAACTTCATCCTTCACTTTTTTAGCCTCTTTCACCTTTCTTGAATGATTTGTACAGTGCCTAAATGTAATCATTACCTCTGTTTGCATGCTTTTTCATTGACTCATTTATTCCTGTTTTTTCAAGTTTCAAAATGATTTTTTTAAGGAAGGAGAAATCTGTATTTTGTAAAGTGAAATGAAACTCTTGTCTTTTTTCTCTCTCTCTTTTTTTTTTTTTAGTGAAAGCGCTGACACACACATTCTTTCTCCTGTTAATATTTTTTAACCAGGGGAAAGTTATATTTTTCATATTGTCCTCTATTTGAAGAGAATGACTTTTTTGCATGGTGACTAGCACCGCAAATGTTGTTGTTTTTTTTCCTCCCATTGCCTTTCAGAACCACAACTCAGTCTCTAGAAGGAGTAATAATAGAGGAAATAGAAAGTTAATTTACTGCACTTGATAATGTTAGACAAGTAACAGACTGTCAGCTAAAAGCTTACTTTAGTTTTTTGAAGTAATTTCTGTTTTGCAAAAGAAAGTCTATTAAGCAAGTTTCCTTTTCCCTCTAACAGGTGCTTTTTGATTGCTGTGTGTTTTTCTATGGGTGATATTAAAGTTCTTTTTTTCCTGATCAACTTCAAGAAATTTTCTTGATCCTGCTCCTATATAGGTATTCTTATATAGTAATGTTGACCATTTACATATAAGATACCTCTGGGTTGCACATAACTTTGTTTTCATCTGGTTATGTTTTAGTACTATTATTTATTCAAGAAATTCTGTTTTTAAAGCTGACTTCTTATATAATGAAATTGCACAAAATTACTGTCTCCAAGAAATAACATTTTCTTCCACTGAACACAAAAACATCTTTGCACTCATCTTTGATGTTTTCATGCAGTTCTTTCAAGGGGAACTAATGTTGATGACTTCCAGTATTAAAGCATCTCACTGCTTCTGTAGCTTTGTGAGTTTTATAAAATACTTTATTTTGTTAGTTTTGTTTTGTTTTGTTTTAATCCATACTCTTGTATCTACATGTTGCAAGTTGAACCTGAGTTTTCCACTTCATTCATAAGGCTGTGGAGGAAGCATATTCCTTGGCATTGTGGAAAAACTCTGCAGCCCTGGAGATGTTCAACTGACACCGTGACAATTCTAGCAACATAATTCCTTTTTCTCTTCCTAATCTGTTAATATTTATTCATTATTGTATACTAGCTATTGTGGTTCATGAAAGGGACATAGATCATGCAAGGGATGTAATGTCCATTTTCTTAAATAAATGCACAGATCAGTTGGAAAGATAAGATGCCAACTTATTTAAAGGATTAAAAAAAAATCAAAGACTTCCTTTTCCTTGGCAGGTTTCAAATCCAGTATGTCTGTTGGATGAGTCAGTTGGGGATAGTTAAGAATGTTCAATATTCAGTATGGATTTTCAGTAAATTTTTGGCCAGTTGCTCAGTGATCAGCTATTATCCTTTATGGTGAGATCTCTGTCTCTCTTTCAAGCGTTAAGGTATACAAGTCAGTGTAGAGTAGGGGTTTCCCTGGTGGTTCAGTGTTAAAGAAGCTGCCTGCCAATGCAGGAGACATGGGTTTGATCTCTGGATCAGGAAGATCCCCTGGATATGGAAATGGCAACCTGCTCCAGTTTTCTTGCCTGTGAAATCCCATGGACAGGGGGCCTGGCAGGCTTTAGTCCATGGGGTCATGAAAGAGCTGGACATGACTTAGTGACTAAACAACAAAAAAGTAGAGATCTTTCCCATTCCCATTGGAAACAAATAGCACATGAGCCTAATTTTGTTTTATTTATATGTGGATGTTATGGTTAATTTTATGTGTCAAATTGTTTAGGCCACAGGATGTTCAGATATTTGGCTAAACATTATATCTGGGTGTGTCTGTGAGGATGTTTTCAGATGATGTGGATGAGACTTAGTATGTGAATTAACGGAATGAGTAAATCAGATTGTCCTCCGTAAGACATCGATATTCTTGTGCCCTCAGACTGAACATAAACCAGTGGCTTTCATAGTTCTCCAATTTGTGGAGGGACAATCGTGGGGCTTCTAGCCTTCATCATCCTGTCAGCCAATTTCTTATAATAAGTGTTTTTTAATGTGTATATATATATGTACATATATATATATCCCTTATTGATTATGTTTCTCTGGAGAACCCTGACTAATACAGTAGAAATGCCAAAAATATAGCTTTTACATTTATGTAGAGAATATATGTACTATTCCTCAAAGTTTTATCTGCAATCAAATCTAATAAACATTTTATTTTTACTATAGTCTATATGACATTTATTCATGGTTTTATATAGAACATATGCATATGTCATATTTACTGAATATAATATGCTCTGTTTATATTTAAAGAATATAGAAGTATTCTAATTTTGTTCATGTAGTATATGAATATCATATATTTATGGAGTATAAGAACATATAAGTGAATATATATAACATATACACATATTCTGAACCCGGTATTCTTCAAACTTTTCTGAAAATAAAAATTATTTAAAGTCATATTTTAAATTTCCAAACTCCAGTCCATATCTACTAAATCACAATTTTCAGGAACATATTCCAGTTATCTTCATATTTAATTATTACAAAGGATTCAAAGACAGGTCTACCAGACTCTGGATTTGTGCTCTTAACGCCATACAAAGGGATGTTGTAAGACAGTAACACCAATATCTTCCTAGTTAGGGTTATTTGAGGATTACAAGAAATAATTCTCTCATGCATGGTGCCTGGCAAATGATAGGTGCATAATCAAGATGAATTAATTTTATTTTCTAGTAACGAACATTGATTTATATTTTATGGCCCCTTTTTCAAACCCATTTTCCATTTGTAGTCAATTTTTACTTTGAAAATTGGAGATAAGTAATAGAAAGTTAAAAGTAGAAAATAAAGGCAGGGTGTTTTGTGCTATTTTTATCCATTTTAGTCAGATGCCAGAGTTAAAAACACATCCAGGTACCCCACATACAACTACTTCAATGAAACAAAGCTCATCCATCAGAACTACAGGGCTTCTCATATGGATTTCCCATGTGCCCTCTTTTTTTTTAATTGGAGGATAATTGTTTTAATTGAAGGATAATGTAGTGGTCTCTTGATCTGTGTCCTCAGTTTCTCTGCCAGCGCTCTTGATGTTCCTTATCTGGCTACTGCTCTCTCCGCATCACATGCCTAGTGTAAACTTCTAACCAGTTACTACTTACTCCTTAGGATCTCTCTTTGATGTTGGTTTCCATTTTTATCTGCACTTCTATTGTGCCCTTAACTATAACGCCCTGTAACTTAAGGTTTGATTTTTTTTCCCTTATGTTCTCATTGTAAATTGGACCCAAATCTCCAACAAAAAACTTTCCAGCTATTTTTCATTTTCTCATCTGCTTTCTTGGCAACCAGTACTGAGAGCCCTATGTGAGAAACCCTGTCCCTTCTCTTCTCTTAAAATTTCCTTTTTGTCTCCTAAACATACCATTCTTGTTCATAATACACCAAATGTTATAAAGAGTCAAACATACAGAAGAAGGTTTTTCTGTGACTAGATACCAGAAATATTTTGCTTTAATAGGCATAATGGGTATCCAAAGAGTATGCCAGGACATAATCAGGACATAAATTGCTAAAAAGGAAGAAAAAGTAATTCGACTGCACTTAACCTTCTTTTCTGCATTGTTTTTCTCTAGTTCATCAAGCTTTGATGTACGTTTTATATATGTACTCTGAGTATTGAAAAAATCTCAAACACATTCTCACACAATCACATGTCTTATGTAATTATGTCCATTTTAGCTATTTATATAAAGAGATCACAAATATGACTGAACCCTAAACAAAATTTTGCTATAGGCTTTATTATCAACCTCTAATCAGTACTAATTCTTCTACATCCTTCAATTTTACCCTATTTGAGACACTTACTAAGCATTCACAGAGATTTCAGTATATTTGAGTTTTTTGTCATCTTACTTGCAAGCCCATCAAAACTTGAAATCAGAATAGAGCTGATATCAGAGCCATAACTTTGGAATCAGATACTTCTGACAACACCAAGTCCTGACAGTTGCTATTAGTATAACCCGTACTCATTTATTTATTCCCCACTCTTCATCTTAACATCCCTTATCATTTTATTTTCCTTCTCTATAACTGGGGATAATAATAACACCTATTTCTCATAAAGTCTTATGAGGACTACATGAACTATTACATTCAAAGTGCCAGATTATATTTGGAGTGCAAGACACTGGGAGGCATGGGTTGATTCTCAACCAGAGTCTTTCTTCCCTCAGAATATATATACAGTATGTATAAATACACATAGCTACACATTTGCATATATGTGCATATTCATACACACATATATATACATATGTTTGAATATAGTATGTATATTTATAGTGTATATATATATATACACACAAACACACACACACACACACATATTCGACTTTATTTGCCACACTTACATATATAAATCTCTTGCTATGTTAGAGTAAGAATGTTTGGCATTTCCCTGTTAAAGATGTTGATTGGTCATGATGTGAATGGACCTTTCTTTGATATTGTGATTGGAAGAAATCAGTCCTGTTCCCAGTATCCCTAAAAGCACACCTTACAAAGCTTCACTCACGTCTAAAAAGGAGGCTGTCTCTATTGTGTTGTTGTCACTTAATTTGTGTCTTCACAGTAAAAGTGATGTTTTAACAGTGAGTGAGAAAGAATTATTGCCTTTGCAAAAAAAAAAAAAAATCATGGAGCAGAGAAAGCTCTTAAGAAGAGGTGTGTGGGATTATTTCCATCATTATTTGAGTTTATTTTTAAAAATATTAAGTATATCACCTATAGAACTTCTCATATCTGGACACTTACACTCAGAAGTGGGATTTTGAGGCTTTTTAAGCTGTTTCAGTAGCTTTACATGAAGAGTTTTAATGAATTTTGATCACTTTGATCAAACTGGAGAAAATACCCCTTCTGCTCTGAAAGCACAACTGACAGCAAAAAAGATGGAATTCACTAGTTTTAATCCAGATCTTACATTAACTGGTGATTGAGGTTGGAAAATGAGTTCCATGATTTTGTGAGAACAGTCCGCAAAGCCTTTCCGTCAGTGGATCCATGCATCTTTCTGAGGTTCTGGGAGTCATTACCACCAAGTACTGGAACACAGTGAATCTGAACCAGGGCTTCTCAAAGCTTTGTGACATAGTGTTGGAGCAAAATTTAAGAAAAAATATTAGATCACATATAATCCAGTTGTTGTCATTGGAAATGTTATTATTAACAATATGTCATACAATAGCAACTTAGTGGGAAAAGTGACTTTATGTATTATTCTGGGCTTCCCTGGTAGTTCAGCTGGTAAAGAATCCACTTGCAATGCAGGAGACCCTGGTTCGATTCCTGAGTCCAGAAGATCTGTTGGAGAAGGGATAGGCTACCCACTCTAGTATTCTTGGGCTTCCTTGGTGGTTTAGACAATAAAGAATCTGCCTGCAGTGCAGGAGACCTGGGTTCGATCCCTGGGTTGGGAAGATCCCCTGGAAAAGGAAATGACTAACCACTCCAGTATTCTGGCCTGGAGAATTCCATGGACAGAGGAGACTGTCAGGCTACAGTCCATGGAGTTGCAAAGAGCTGAACATGACTGAGCCACTTTCACTTTCTTGTATTTTTAATAAATACAATGATATTTAAAATATCCCTTTATTCTTTATTCATCACTATTTTTATTTACTTATGTTTAACAAAGGTTAGTTTGTTAGCACAGTTGTCTATTTATACAAAGATGAATATGTATAAATGGCATGTATTTACTCAAACATTTTTATGATGATCAATTTGAAAAACGGCAAAAATGTTTCAAAACCTATTGACATGGGCACTACTACCCAATCCCTGGGTTGGGAAGATCCCCTGGAGAAGGGAACAGCTACCCACTTCAGTATTCTGGGCTGGAGAATCCCATGGACTGTATAGTCTATGGTGTCGGAACAACTGAGCGACTTTCACTTCAGTTCACTTCGTACATAAAACAGATAAACAACACGGACCTACTGTAAAGCACAGGGAACTATATTCAATATCTTCTAATAACCTATAAAGGCAAAGAATCTGCAAAATGATGCATATGTGTATATACATATAACAATCACTTTGCTGTACACTTGAAATTCACACAATACTATAAGTCAATTATACTTCAATTAAATAAAAGGAGTGATCCCATTTTCCTGGTAGTCCAAAGACAACTTTCCTTTTGGTTTAGTAACATTTTCATGCACTTTTGTAATCTAATACTTATTGTGCAGTCTGGGTACAGATACTGCATAGAAATGTGTGCCTTAACTAATATGCTTAAGTTGATGAGTTTTATATTTCAACTTCTACAGTCCTTATGCTAAATTCCGTAACTTTTCCATCTTTTCCTCTCTCTCATGACAAGGTTCCTGATGCTTATTCTAGCAATACATCACATTTCTCTCTTTCATGATTCTTATGTCTCCCCATCTTTTAAACAGTACTTGGCCCTCCCACTTCCACTTTCTGTCTCATCTCTGTAATTCATTTCTTTCCATTATATGAGATCTATCTAGCCTAGTACCATTGTCAGTTTATCTCGTTTACTTTTTTCTTCCATTGATACCCAGTCATTTCATGTTTTATGCTTTGTTTCAACTGACGCTTTAGACGTGAGCATTTCAGTAATACAAATTCACTTGTAGATTATCTCTCCCCTTTAGGCCCAGGGACAATTGCTTCTTTGTCCTCCTTATCTTTGAGACTACCTCAGTATTAATGACACTCTTAATAACTGAGCCTCCTGGCCCAAAGAGATAATTTGAGAGAACCAATAGGTGGCAGACATTTGGTTTTATGAAAGGCAGAAATTGTTTCCCATGGGAGAACATAGAATTCTTTCAGCAAAAAATAGGGTACAATTTTGCTTCTCAGTGCTAAAGGACATGTCTGCTATTCAGACCAATTGTTATTCAAGCTGTGACAGATTCTACCCCCTATATTGTAACAAGAGTACAATTTTTCATAAAACCCTTGCTTCTTCCCACTTTTTTTTTTTCCCCGAGAGTTGTTTGATGAGAGAAAAATATATTTTTAAGATTAGTGTACATAAGATAGGGGCTTCCCTGGTAGCTCAGCTGGTAAAGAATCTGCCTGCAATGCAGGAGACCCTGGGTTGGGAAGATCCCCTGGAGAAGGGCACGGCAACCCACTTTAGTATTCTTGCCTGGAGAATCCTTATGGACAGAGTAGTCTGGGAGAGCTACAGTCTATGTGGTTGCAAAGATTCGGACATGACTGATCGACTAAGCACAGCACAGTGTACATAAGATAAATTTCTTGAAGGAGTCTTAAATATATTTCTTTATATTTTCAACCATTTGAATCAGAAGCATAAATGATAACCTAATTTTTCTAGCCTCTACCTTCTTTAATTTTTTCCCAATTGCTCCAGAAAAGGGTGTTACCTCTTTTTCTTTAAAAGTCTCAACTCCCTATTTTACTTTGTCTTCTTTCAGGGAGTAATGTGGCTGCTGAAATACTTCTGCAGTTATTTCTGGTGTCTTATTCCCCAGCTTACTTAATACTTATAGTTCTCTACTGCTTTCTTTACTTGCCGCTACAATCCTCACAAATTTTCTGTCTACCTCCTTTACACTTGGCATATTTCCTTGGAGTGTAACAGAAAGAGCTTTTTTTTTTTCTTTTTGAACTATTGCTCTGTTTGCTGCATATAGCCATTCTTTTAGTGACTGTCATAAAGCCAATCTCTACAAAGGCTTTACAGATTGAGTTCAGCAACAGGAATGCTTTTCAGTCCTGGTGTTTCCTGAGTCCTCACATAGTTGATGGGCTTTGTCTCAAGAATTTTGTATTTCCCTTGTCTTCACAATGGGCTATCCTGAGCTTGCTTAAATACTGCAAATTCCTCATGATGTATGTATGGTAGTGAGCACTTTTTTTTCATTGTTTCTGCCTTGCTTTTAACACCTTATTATTTTTTTTTCCTTTTCTCCAAAATTCGTGTGCTTTCATGTATTTGGTATTTTGTCCAGTCAGTAGCATTATAACAATAAAGAAGTGGTTAACTGAGATCTTTACAGCCTGGCAGAACTGGATGTGAAGCCTAGTTTTGCCACCAATTGACTGGGTCACCTTCAGTAGTTAATCAGCTGTTCTTATCCTTAGATTCCTCCTCACCTGTGAAATGGGAATAATAATACTCTCAGTCATAGGATTAGTTGGAGGATATTATATGATAGTGTTCATGACTATGCTTGACACATGAGGAGTGTTCAATAAATATTGCCTATTATTTTTTACACATAAATCTGGGGCTTTCTCCAATATCTCCCAGTTTCTATTTCTCTAAACAAGTGAAACATATTCTCGTATCAATATTTTCTTTTGCCCCATCTTAACTTACCTGCTGCTGCTGCTGCTAAGTCGCTTCAGTCATGTCCAACTCTGTGCGACCCCATAGACGTCAGCCCACCAGGCTCCCCCGGCCCTGGGATTCTCCAGGCAAGAACTCTGGAGTGGGTTGCCATTTCCTTCTCCAAGGCATGAAAGGAAAAGTGAAAGTGAAGTTACTTAGTCGTGTCCGACTGTTAGCGACCCCATGGACTGCAGCCTACCAGGCTCCTCTGTCCATGGGATTTTCCAGGCAAGAGTACTGGAGTGGGGTGCCATTGCCATTTCTGCTTAACTTATCTACATAGGCTTTTAAAAACTTTTTGGTTTCCTCTTACCTAAATGTGTATATATGTATTTCTACTGTTTATAAGTAGATCTTTATGTAATGCTTTACCATTTTTTCTTTTTTTATAAAATTTTTGAAGAATATAAAAGATAAAAAATCACCCATAATTTTGTCATGTGTATCTACACATGATTTATATATGTGTAAGCTTGCAAAAGGCATATGTATACATATGTATGTGTATACATATATGTATACACATAATTCAGTTCAGTTCAGTTGCTCAGTCACGTCCGACTCTTTGCGACCCCATGAACCACAGCACGCCAGGCCTCCCTGTCCATCACCAACTCCTGGAGTCCACCCAAACCCATGTCCATTGAGTCGTTGATGCCATCCAACCATCTCATCCTCTGTCGTCCCCTTCTCCTCCTGCCCTCAATCTTTCCCAGCATCAGGGTCTTTTCAAATGAGCCAGCTCTTTGCATGAGGTAGCCAAAGTATTGGAGTTTCAGCTTCATCAGTCCTTCCAATGAACACCCAGGACTGATCTCCTTTAGGATGGACTGGTTGGATCTCCTTGCAGTCCAAGGGACTCTTCTCCAACACCACACATTTATGTAAAAGGATATCACCCTACAACTATACTTCCATTGACATTATCAAGAGAAAAATATTTTCCTACACTTGATGGTGGTATCACCAGTCATTTTGTTATGCTTATAAGCATGGCTGTCTCTTATTATCTGTCGGGGGAACTGGTGGCCAGACTCCCTCGCAGATACTGAAGTCCCCAGATGCTCCAGTCTCTTATATAAAATGACATAGTATTTTCATATAACTTAGACACATTCTCTCATATATTTTAATCATCTCTAGGTTAGTTATAATACATAATGCAACATAAATGCTATGTAAATAGTTGCCATTGTGCAGCAAATTCAAGCTTAGCTTCCTGAAAACTCTGAAATTTTATATATATATATATTCTTATCCACAATTGGTTGAATCTGCAGATGTAGACCCTGCAGACATAGAGGGTCGACTGCATATATTATTTGCACCTATACTTTTGTTTTAAAACTATATTTAAAATATTCATCCTTTATATTAGCAATTAGTGCCTTTCCTTAGGCAATTTCCCCATTCTGTTTTTGCTTCATATTGATGCTACTTTCCTGTAGGTCTTAAATAACTAACTGCTAACAGTAAAAAAAAAAAAAAAATCATACAAGGCATACATATTTCATTTTAGAGTTTTCAAAATGTTTTTCCATAGGCTGTGTCATGTAGTTCTCCCTGCCATGCTGTGAAATGGGAAATGATATCCCTAATTAACAGATGGAAGTATTGTGAGTCTCAGCAGTTAAATAATAGAAAAAAATGTGGCTCCCAAGCTGGACTGTGAACCTCTGAACCTCAAATCCAAACACATTTTTGAGTGAAGTGCTTAGCCATGCTCAACTATTGGTTTTATGTTTATCCACCATCTCTTGCAGCCTGCTATGAGACTGACATGGAATCTTTTTATCACCTATATTCCTTTATATTGAAAAATTTCAAGGTCTTTCTTATACTTCTATGACTTCTCCAAATTATTTTCTGTCTTAAGTGTGATAAGATCTGAAAACAAGTGTAGTATCTCACTTTCTTAAATGCAAAACTAGCTATATTTTTTCTAGAGGTCATTTACATTGTTCTCATTATTGAGATTAATACAAGAACCAGGAATATGCAGTAAAATTGTGCAATAGGATGGGGAGGGAGGTAGGAGTGGGGATCAGGATGGGGAACACGTGTAAATCCATGGCTGATTCATGTCAATGTATGGCAAAAACCACTACAATATTGTAAAGTAATTAGCCTCCAACTAATAAAGATAAATGAAAAAAAAAAAGGTCCAGAATGCCAGTGCCTGATTTCAAATCCTAATTCTGAGACGTCTTAACTGTATGATTTTTGTTTGATCCTCCATTTCCCTGTGTGTAAAGTGAAAATGGTCATACCACATCCTATGATTGTAGAAATGATTAAGGACTCAAGATTTTAAAACATTTAATGATCTTAGGCATTAATATTAAAACATTAATAGTAATTCATCTATAATGGGTGCTAAGAAAATGTTAACCACTATTACTATTAAGATAAAAATAGGGCACAAGGTCATCATGTAGCTTTCCCAGGTAGTATTAAAGGTCCTTCCCTGGCCAATGTGATTTTTACCAAACTATTTTGTATATCTGTCTTACAGTGACTAATGCTAGTTCTTCATAGAGAGAATGTTAAGATTTTACTGCATTCTTCTAGTGTTCCTATAACTGTGAATGAATTGATAAGACAATATGCAGATATTTGAACATAACAAATTGTAGTTATAGTAATATCATCAATGCATATACACTAAATAGCATATATATATATATAATTTTTGCTGTAACACATTTATTTTTATGATTATGTACTTTTAGAATGTTTGATAAAGCAAATTTTGATAGACAAGAGTATTGCATTGTAATATAGACTTTTTTAGGATAATGGAATATATAGCTTCTGGAGAAGGGAATGGCAACCCACTCCATTGTTGCTGCCTGGAGAATCCTATGGACAAAGGAGACTGGTGGGCTATGGCCCATGGGCTCGCAAAGGGTCGGACATGGCTGAGCGATTAAGCACACATGTATAGCTAGTGGCATAGATTTATGAAAAAAGCAAGGACTAGTAGATGCTGGGGTTCTACTTCTATCTGCCTTTAAGTGCATGATATATTCATACAAAGGTCAATATATTTAGAGTTTCACTTCTTAACATGGCAAGTCTGAGGTAGGTGATCTCCAAAACTGCTGTCAGCTATGACATTTTAGAATCTTTCTGAATATGTAGTACCTCACCTCATAATTACAATTATTGACAAGTGTGATGTGAACTGTGGAAGTGCTGTCTTAAAATACTGACCTAAGTAGTACAGGAACTAGAAGACATCCTCTTCTGAGGAAGATATCCGTCTACGTGATTTGACACGTTAGCACCTAGCAATTACCTGCCCTAACTCTCCACTTAAAACTCTGAAGTACACCTCCCCTGTTCTTAAAAATAAAACCCAATGTTACTAAAACAACTACTAGGCAGTATAATTGGGGTCCAACCAGACAGCCAGTCTTATCTCTACCAACCTGCCACATGTTATGCTCGAGTACAAAGGCTCCTTTTCTACTTTGGATTCCTGCTAATGCTGTTCACTCTTATTGGAACTTCCCCTCTCCTCTTCTGAAAAACTCCTGCTGGTAACTTAAACTTTAAGCATTAGTTTAAATATAGGTCACAAGTTTCTGTGTTGAACAACACAGTGCTTTATATATTAGAGACAAAATTACACACTTAGAATCCAGTTTCAATCATCTCTTTTAAAATGATCTGACAACATTTGGATTTTTGTTTTTAAATAGCAGCTGGAGCTGTTAGCTAATGAATAACCCTTTTAAATGAGACTTGGGGACCCATATCCTATGCATTTGGAACTCAGCTTCAGGTATATCACTTGTAACTCAGCTTCAGGTATATCACTTGTCTATTCTTGTAGGCTTATCAGATGGCATTCTCCAGTTAAAATTTTACTTCCTCAAAAAATGTCTTACTTTCCATCCTTGGAATAGATCTTGATTGTATGTTCCACAGCACTTAAAATAAACATCCTTCAACATATTTAGCACAATTGAAAATGATACATTTTTACAGGAATGTAATTGTTCTAATGTATATGTCCTTTCACTAGGTTGCAAGTTTTATGAGGGCCATAAATGTTTGTCTCGTCCACCACTGACACTTGTTTGTACCAAACACTTTGCCTGGTCTAGGTCATGTTCTTGCTAACGATATTTGTGTGTCCAGTATAAGCCAGAGACTAATTTAGTGTCTCCATAGCTAGCTGATGTATGATTGACTACACTGGCAATCTGATATAGAAACCCTAGATGGCAGCTCTAGAATAAAGAGGCAGATTTAGATACACCAGTGGTTTAAAAAGATGCAACACCACAGAAGAAGACAGCATTCTCTTTAAAAGCATGGTTTAGCTTTTGGAAGCCACCTTCTTCACTCTCTGCTCCTGTTAGAGACCTGTTATCAGGGCACATTGTTGAATAGTGTTGCAGTCATGTTAGGAGGACATAAGAATTATAAACAACCTGGGATTAATCACAAATTTTCCTCTAATCTAAATGTAGAGAATCTTTATAGAGGAAACACATAGGGTATGTTAACAGATTCCCAGAGAAACACACCTACCTCCCTAACATGATAGTTCTATTTTTAGCAATTTGGATATCCAGCTCATTCCTTCTAGGAGCTAAAAACAATCTATTGCAATAGCTAGAGAAAATCTAGAGGGGAATCAGGTCAAATATGCACAGGGTTCCTCAGCCTCATCTTCTAGCGTAAAATGAAAGGAAAAAGAAAAGGAAGTAACAGGTAGAGGTCTGTGGCAAATACTCACTGTACCCTGAGGATTGTGGGCAGGTGAAACGTGATCGTTAAAATTCACAGGTTTAAGGTTAGCTATTCACTACTTTTTGCCTCTTTATATAGTTCATGGGTTTCTCATGGCGAGTATACTGGGGTGGTTTGCCATTCCCTCTTCCAGGAGGGTTAACATGAACTTGGGCAAACCCTGGGAGATAGTGAGGGACAGAGAAGCGTGGCATGTTATAGTCCATGGGGTCGTGAAGAGTCAGATATGACTAGGTGACTGAAAAACAAAAGCAAATTCACTCACTTGTCACCCCATATTCATTGCTGAAGGTACTAACATAACTTTTTTTGAGTGTCATTGCCTTTCTGTCTACAGTGATAATTAATTTCACTTATTGGGTGTTTTCTCTGTGTCAGATGCAGTTCTGCATCCATTTTCATTAGTTGTAGAGCCAAGCTGCAGAGATCAACATTTTGCCCATTTTAGATGAAGCAAAAAGACCCAGATGAGGTCTGCCAGTAGAAGAGCTGAAATCTAATCCCAGGTCTTTCTCAAAACAAAGGCAAGTACGTAGCCCCTTATTCTGTATAGCCTCCAAAATCCATTTTAGTGGAGGTACTTGAAGTAAAGGGAAAAAGGATAAGGAGATAAATCTATGGTTTATGCTTTGCCCAATGCCATATTAAACATGTTTCTAGACCATTCTTGTTTGGCCTTAGAATGTAAAGGTTTTTTTGTTTGTTTTGAGGTTTCTTTTTTTTTATTTTCTTTTTAAGCTCCTTCATTCCGTATCAGTAAGCAATAGTAAAGCTTCTAGATTTATCAAGTACACCAATTGTATTTCTCTTTTGGTAACCATGGTATCATTTCATGTACAAACATTTTTTAATTAAATGAAGCTAATAGTGACAGAAAAGCTTGAATACTGTATAAGTCTCCCGGCTTTTTTCTTGTAAAGAAAAGATTTCCTTCAAATTTTTTATTGGAAACATCAAAACTGCCCCCTAAAAAGATTCACATACACATAAAATTGGAGTAAATTTTAGAAATATTAGGCAAACAGAAGTGTTAAAAAATAATGATGAGAAGAAAATTAAGTATAATGCATTTAATGTGTACTATGTACAAGGGAAACCAAATAAATTTCATGAATTTATTCTGAATCTGCTTCAGTTGAGTTTAGTAATATATGTGATCCAATGTTGTGCTAACAATGAATTACAACATTAACAAAGAATGGTGTCTTTAAACCAGGGCCTCTTAACCTGAGATCCATGGGTGATTAATGCATCCCAGAAATATAATTTACTTCTGAAATGTGACTTTGCATTTTGGGGAGGAGAGGATCCTTCCTTTTTACCAGATGGTCAAAAATATCTGTGATTCTTTCTGAACTATGAACTAAAGATTAAGGAATTTAGAATATACTCTGGAGAGTGTTTTTTGAAATAATGTTGATTTGAAAAAATGAAGAAAAGCATATATTGAGAAATTTCACCTCAAAAGTATTATTTATAGGAGACTTAAAATGTGCCATAATAGAAATAGTAGTCATCTGTGCATAGGTGATTTTTATTCTCTTCTAGTTATTTCTTCAGTTTCTTAAAGTATAATTTTTAAAGTTATCTAAAATGGCTGTTTTCTCATTATATTAGAAAAATAAATAAGTTTTAAAATGTTTAAATAAATGATGTAAGACAAAATATCTCCAGTATGTCTGTCACCACCACCAGATTCTCCTGAGGGAAATGGACTTTCCATTTATCTAGGAACATTTGATTCTAATCAAAAAATTATTGTCTTCTTTTTTATCTGCTCTGACTAGGAATCCTTCTGGTGCACATATATCCACCATTAACATATGAGTTAGACTCATTCTCCAAGACTTTACAGTTGGAGAAAGTTCTTTGTTGAAAGACAATGATCAGTGTATGGTTTCTACAGACAACCTGGTTTGTGTGATCCAAATTAGATTTTGAGAAACTTTCTCATTCTACATTGGCAGTTATTTAGTTAGGGGCAAAATATTCTGGTCTCCCATCATGTATCATCTCCTGTGAGAGTTTATACCTTTTCATTGATTTCATTTTATTTAAACCTATGGAAGTTTTTGAGAATTAAGTCATATCTACAATACAAGTCGATAATGCAATAAAAATTGCTTGTGTGTGTGCTTGCTAAGTCACTTCAGTCAAGTCTGACTCTTTGAGACCCTATGAAGTATATCCCACCAGTTTCCTATGTCCATAGGATTGTCCAGGCAAGAATACTGGAGTGGGTTGCCATGCCCTCCTCAAGGGAATCTTCCTGACCCAGAGGTCAAACCCACATCTCTTATGTCTCCTGCATTGGGAGATGGGTTCTTTACCTCTAGCACCACCCGTGAAGCCCAGAAATTGCTTAAACTGTGATTATGTATTGGGACACTTTAAAGGGCACTTTAAAGAATAACTGTTTGACTGACTATATATTAAAGTGAAAGTTGCTCAGTTGTGTCCGACTCTTTGCGACCCCTGGACTGTATCGTCCATGGAATTCTCCAGGCCAGAATACTGGAGTGGGTAGCTTTCCCTCTCCAGGGGATCTTCCCAACCTAGGGATCAAACCCAGATCTTCTGCATTGCAGGCAGATTCTTTACCAACTGAGCCACCAGGGAAGCCCAAGAATACTGGAGTGGGTAGCCTACCCCTTCTCCAGGGGATCTCCCTGAGCAGGACTCAAACTGGGGTCTCCTGCATTGCTGGCGGATTCCTTACCAAATGAGCTATGAGGGAAGCTCTGACTATATAGTAAAGTCTTTTGTTAATGGCAGAATAATTGTTTGATCATAGAATTGTTTATTGCAATCACAGATCTTTAGAATTGGATGGGACCTCATGGATTATCTGGTATATTTCCCCACATGATGCCCAGGTCATCACCAAGTTTTTCTAACATCTCCTTGAATACCCTGAGTGACCTAGAACATAGTATATTATTTGACAGGATTTTCTGGATCCTATACCTAAATTTTAGAGAAACTTCTCTAGTCAGTTTCTCTTTCTCTTTTGAGAAGTTAGTGATTAATTTTTGTCCTGCCCTTTAGTCTTACATGGAATAAGTCTCACAATTCCTTTATCCCAGATAAAAGAGAATTACTATAAGCAACGGTAAACCAGGGCAAACTAGCTTAATCAAAAGCTAAGCCTTGTGGGCTCAAGGCAGGCCTGACTAGCTGCAGTTTGGCTCTGAATTGTGTGGCTTTCTATCTGGAAAATTCTTTCAGTACAGAATGACAGTTTTATTCATGGGAAACATACTTAACATAATTTTAGCTGCTTTATGCAGCACTATTATCTGTATTAAATTAATCGTAAACTAAAACTAAGTTGGCATTTTTCTTCAAGCATTTGTCTTACTTATATCAATCTTATCTTTTGTTTATGAATTTCCTTTTGGAACCAGACAGTGAAATTTATAATTATTGTACTTGTCTCATATAGAATATGATTATAACCAGTACATATCTTCTGGGATTCTCATGCTGCTGTGTATAACAGTAGCTATTCCTCTCTGGATTAAATCATTTATACATTGATCAATACACAAATTATGCCCTTAAATGGTGTAATGTACATTTGTTGTTGTTGTTTAGTTGCTAAGTTGTGTCCAAATCTTCTGTGACCCCATGCACTGTAGCCCACCAGGCTTCTCTGCCTGTGGACTTTCCCAGGCAAGAATACTAGAGTGAGTTGCCATTTTCTTCTCCAGAGGATCTTCCTGACCCAGGTATTGAACCTGTAAAGACAGACTCTTTACCACTGAACCACCTTGGAAGCCACAATGTACATAGTCCACCTCAAATTAGACCCGATAAAGTCAAGGAATATTTTAAGCAAACTATGAAATCATTCAAACCATCATTAAATGGTTGAATGTGATAGAGCACAAGAGAAGACTCTGCCATAAGATTTTACTCTTATAAAATGTTAATCTGACATTCAACCATTATTGAAACTTCAGCTTTAAGGCTTACCAAGGCTTTTTTTTTTTTGCCAGCTTGGCATGAAACAAAAGATTTATCAAAAGCCTGACTGACACACAGACACACACTTACATATATGTATATATATATGTACATTTCCTTTTCCAAAATTATTTTATTTTACTTTTCAAATAGAAAGTGTGATTTATTTTGTACCAGGTTTACTATTACTTGTAGCCCTATTTTCTTATTTGGCACAATTTAAACTATTAATATTTGGTTCAGAGAAAATAGAAATGAGTTAAGATGACATTTTTAGTTCTAGTTTTCACCTTCCACTCATTTGAGGTGCTTAAGAAATGTCTACTTAATAATTTATATGCTGAAAAATGATGCTGGATTCCTAGTCTGTGGTTTATGAGATTTGCTTTCTAGGAGTTCATCTGACTCATTCTTCTAGTGTCTATTTGACTCTTCATGAGTACACAGAGGTTACACTTGTGGATGCTGTGATGTGCCCACAACCCCTTCAGTATCTTACTTATTCCCCATAGCTATTGTACCTGCTGCTGGCAAACTTCCCTCGCCTGTCAGCTTAGACCAGACATTTTGCTCAGCTTCTCCCAGTGTCATTGCCTTTCCTGGGGGTCAGCCTTCATCCAGTGATTCTTCCATACAGGAGTATAGAGATAAACCCTCTTGTGACAATGGAACAAGACTGAGGAGTCTTCCTAGCCTAGGAGCTCTCCATGGTATCAGTCAAGGTCTTCGTTGTAACCCTCTGTCTTCAGCTTCTCTTTCGCCATTCTTCCTTCCTTCCTTTCTTTTTTAACTAGTGCTGACCCCAAGAACAATCCCTAATAAATTTTTGTTCATATTACTCCCCATCTCACAGTCTTCTCAGAGCATACAACTGTTACTCAATCTAAGTCAGATTTCTAATGTTGAAGTTCTCAGAGCAATGAGTAAGTATGTAGACCAGACAACTTCCAGTCCATTTCTCTTCTCTAACTCTAGTCTTACTTGAAATTAGCTATTTCTTGAATGTTTCTCTTAAAATTTTCCAGTCATGTCTGAGAATACAAAAGTGGTTTTAGGTCACTAGAGAGAATCTGTACCAGACAGCTAAAGAGAAATATTTCCTGAAAAATATGAAAATCTTGTGTTTTATTATCTCAGTGGAATACTGACACCACTGCTTGAATAAAGATAACAAGGCATGGGATAGAGAGAGTCTTGTTACTGGAATATACTATTTATATTGATATTATTCATGGTTGTTGTCACAATTTTCTTCTCTCAAAAATCAATACCATTTATTCAGTTAATAAAAGTTCTTAACCTAATGCCATGTATTCAGTAAATACTTTTGAAGCTATTAGAATTAATTAAAACTCCAATAGCTGTTTATAAAATAAAATAATCTATAATTTTCATAAGTTTTGTTAATAGTTTGAAAATAAAGTGGCAATAAGAGATCTTATCCAAAATAAAATCCAAATGTAAAATCTCTAATAAATAAACATAAATGAAGTCTGAAGACTTATATGAAGGAAACTATAAAGTTTCATTGAGGTACATGAAAAAAGAAAGATTTGTTTATGTAAGAAGACAAAAATTATGATGGGAAGGATTCCATTTTGGAAAGAAATCAATGTTCCTTTTCATTAATCTAGTCAATATTTGTAAAGGGATAAGAGAATGATAAAAATTTGATGCATTTTTTATTTGACAAATTTCAGGTAGATTAATACCTGTGCAAGAACACTCAGACATTCATATTCAGAAACAGGCAAGTCATGAGTGGAGACTTTTCAAAACACATAATAAAATACATGGAGGTTGGTTATTTAATAAATGTAGTATTGATACTAGAAACACATACATTTAGGTGATAGCTGCTGAAAAGATAATAACTGATGAATGAAGCATTTCAAATTGGTAAGGCAAATGTTTTGGGGACAATTATCTTGTCATTTATGAAAATCTAAATTTGATCATTTAATCTTATTTCTTAAATAACTTGTATTCACTGCTACCATTACCTTTATGAAAGATGCTGAGCATAGTTACTGAAAGTGGGCAGAAGAGGAACTTTTGGGTTCTAGGTATGAACTCAAAAGTGTCTGAATCTAAATGATGATTAAATGTGTTTTCATTTTTTGACAGTTCCTTGAATTGTCTCATTATGATCCATAGCTCTTTAATCTATACGTGGTTGTTTTTAGTTGCTAAGTCTAGTCCAACTCTTTTGCAACCCTATGGACTGTAGCCTGCCAGTCTTCTCTGTCCGGGGGATTTTCTAAGCAAGAATGCTGGAGTGGGTTGCCATTCCCTTCTCCAAGGGATCTTCCTGACTCAGGGATTGAACTCACCTCTCCTGCATTGCAGTCAGATTCCTTACCGCTGAGTCACCAGGGAAGCCATATGCAATATTAGTTAATTAAAAGTTAATTTAAAAAAGTTATAATAAAAGAGTTTGAATATCTACTGCATACCAGTCCTAGGAGTATATCCATTACTGAATCAGGCAGATTTTGAAAGTGAGGATACAGTAGTGCAAAAGCAGACAAATTCAAAGTCAGTGCTTACTTTTCACATAGGTATACTCTATTATCATTGTGAAAAATCAAATTTAGATTGAATTCCTAAGATTAGCTTTATAATTTAGATAATATAGAGCACTTTGTTATACTCATGTCATTTTTATGATTTAAACTGATGCTCAGAAAAGAAAATAAACTTGTAAGAAGTGGAATTTTAGTTTAAATATTTATTTTTGAATGAATTATATGATGTATGTCAAAACAAAAATTTATATACCTTATCCATGGCAGCCGTAATATGGTAAAAAAAAATAAAAATTAGTCAAAAGTTTAAAATTGCTTTAATTTAACAAACAGACCTAAATACACTAGTTTTCATATTCTTCTTTAAAACTGTGATATTCTGAAAAGGAAAGTTGAATTCTATTGCTCTGAATTATAGAGAATAATTGGTGTATAAATATTTGTTCACTCATACCTTATATTTAGAAAAGATTTCTTGAACTTAACATTTCATTGTAACATTCAGTTTCTAACTTCTTATATGTTAATTCTCATACATGTGGTTTCAAACAAAGTAATTGTGTATTTTTTTCTACCTTAATAAATTGGTTGTTGGTTTTGTTACTGTGCCATCAGACAAGCTCATTTACCATGGTAAATTCTTATAGGTTTAGATCTCTTCAGAATGAATTTATATTTCCCTATGTGTGGACAGATGACATTTCTGTCTTTCCTAAATAATTATGAAATTCTTCCAGTCCAGCAGAAAATATTATATGTGTAATAGTCAGATAGTTTAGCAAAGATCCAGGCACTTGTAAATTTGTGAATACACATTGATTGGATTTCCATTTCCATTCTATATTATAGTCAAACTGTTTCAGTTCAGTTTAGTTCAGTCATTCAGTAGTGTCCTACTTTTTGTGACCCCATGGACTGCAGCATGCCAGGCCTTCCTGTCCATCACCAATTCCCAGAGTTTGCACAAACTCATGTCCATTGAATCGGTGATGCCATTCAGCCGTCTCATTTTCTGTTGTCCCCTTCTCCTCCTGCCTTCAATCTTTCCCAGAATCAGGGTCTTTCCCAATGAGCCAGTTCGTCACATCAGGTGGCCAAAGTATTGGAGTTTCATCTTCAGCATCAGTGCTTCCAATGAATATCCAGGACTGATTTCCTTTAGGATGGACTGGTTGGATCTCCTTGCTGTCCAAGGGACTCTCAAGAGTCTTCTCCAACACCACAGTTCAAAAGCATCAATTCTTCGACTTTGTTTATAGTCCAACTCTCACATCTATACCATGACTACTGGAAAACCATAGCTTTGACTAGACAGACGCTTGTTGGCAAAGTAATATCTCTGCTTTTTAATAAGCTGTCTAGGTTGATCATGACTTTTCTTCCAAGGGGCAAGGGTCTTTTAATTTCATTGCTGCAGTCACCATCTGCAGTGATTTTGGAGCCCCCAAAAATAACATCTGTCACTGTTTCCACTGTTTCCCCATCTATTTACCATGAAGCAATGGGATCAGAAGCCATGATCTTAGTTTTCTGATGTTGAGTTTTAAGCCAATTTTTTCACTCTCCTCTTTCACTTTCGTCAAGAGGCTCTTTAATTCCTCTTTACTTTCTGCCATAAAGGTTGTATCATCTGCATATCTGAGGTTATTGGTATTTCTCCCGACAATCTTTATTCCAGCTTGTGCTTCATCCAGTCCAGCATTTCTCATGATGTACTCTGCATATAAGTTAAAACAGCAGGGTGACAATATACAGGCTTGAGGTACTCCTTTCCCGTCTGTTGCTCCATGTCCGGTTCTAACTGTTGCTTCCTGACCTGCATACAGGTTTCTCAAGAGGCAGGTCAGGTAGTCTGGTATTCCCATCTCTTTCAGAATTGTCCACAGTTTATTGTGATCCACACAGTCAAAGGCTTTGGTGTAGTCAATAAAGCAGTAGAAGATGTTTTTCTGGAACTGTCTTGCTTTTCTGATGATCCAATAGATGTTAGCAATTTGATCTCTGGTTTCTCTGCCTTTTCTAAATCCAGCTTGAACATCTGGAAGTTCACGGTTCATGTCCTGTTGAAGCCTGGCTTGGAGAATTTTGAGCATAATTTTGCTAGCGTGTGAGATGAGCACAATTGTGTGGTAGTTTGAGCGTTCTTTGGCATTGCCTTTCTTAGGGATTGGAATGAAAACTGACCTTTTCCAGTCCTGTGGCCACTGCTGAGTTTTCCAAATTTGTTGACATATTGAGTGCAGCACTTTCACAGCATCATCTTTTAGGTGTTGAAAGAGCTCAACTGGAATTCCATCACTTCCACTTACTTTGTTCATAGTGATGTTTCCTAAGGCCCACTTGACTTCACATTCCAGGATGTCTGACTCTAGGTGAGTGATCACACCATCATGGTCATCTGTGTCATGAAGATCTTTTTTTGTATAATTCTTCTGTGTATTCTAGCCACCTCTTCTTAATATCTTCTGCTTCTGTTAGGTCCATACCATTTCTGTCCTTTATTGTGCCCATCTTTGCATGAAAAGTTCCCTTGGTATCTCTAATTTTTTTGTAGAGATCTCTAGTTTTTCCTTTCTATTGTTTTCCTCTAATTGTTCCTCTAATTGTCCTCTAATTCCTCTATTGTTTTGACTAATTGACTAATCAGTTAGTCAAATTGATTAATAACTTTTTATATATCAAGGTTGAGTTATATCTCTCTTCCTGGCTTTATAATATCTAGAAACATCCCCTAGAGGTATGTACTTGGATGTCTATTGTAATCCATGTAGTCCACCTGCCCCACCCACCCTTTTATTGGTCATACCACATGGCCTGAGTGATCTTAGTTCCCAGGGATAAAACCCGGGCCCTCTGCAGTGAGACCCTGAGCCCTAACCACTGGACTGCCAAGCAGTTCCCCCATCTAGCCCTTGTGCCATATTGCTTCCTGTAATCTTCCTGCCTAAATTGGTTACAGATAATTCCCTGTGCCAGACTTAATGCTCAAAGTCATTTCTCCGACACTACCTCTCCCATACCAGCACTTAGGCTCCTGAATTCTATCTTGTCATTTACTTTCTTAGTTTCTCACTAATTATTTGCTTTTGAACATCTGTAACTCAATAAACATTGTGTTGCTGTGGATAGCCAGAATTTTAGAAAGCAGAAAAAGACCGGTAGATTTTGGGCTCCACTAGATTTACAGTGCCAAGATTAATGAAATCATAATAGATGAATATATAACTAAATTATAACAATAAAAATTGTCTTACCAAAAATAAAAGTATGGAATATTATGGTCCCAGAGTGACAATATGAGAAATAAATTACCTCTTCCTAAATTATTGATAAAATATTTCTTAAATTTATAAAAATTGCTTACATTAGCTCTAAAGAAAATGTAATTTAAAATGTTTGCTTACAAAATTAGTAATTCTTACTCAAAGTAAATAAATCAGTAGAAAGTCTTTTTTCAGGTTGCACACCCCATATTCTTAAAAATTCTATTTTTAGAAATATGGGACTCTGAGAAGGAAAGTTAGATTCCCTTATACAATAGTCCCCCTTATGTTAGAATCACATTTTTCCTTTTCTAAAAAATGCCCGTTGTTAGCAACAATCAGCCTTAATTAAAAGAATGCACTTTGGAGTCTTTTTCTTTTTTTCCTTTGGTTTAAATCCTGGCTGCACCACTTACAGCCGTGTGACCTTGAGCAAATTACATAGCTGCTTTGTGCTGTGGATGTCACATCTGTCAAGCAGGGTAACAACAACATCCATCTCAGAGAGAAAATGTGTTAAATAAGATAATCTATGTAAAGTGCTTACAGTAGTGCTTAACACAAAGTGAGTGCTCATTAAAGGTTACTTATAATTTATTGTTATATGTAAGAATTCATCCCGTGTAAGTAAGCTGATCTAATTCCTTCTCCCATTCTGCACACAACAGAAAAGGCTAACACCTACTAGTTTGACTGAGATTTAGCCTCTTAAGTTATTTATGTGCTACCTCTTTTGTGACCTTTACTATACACAACCAATGGCCGCCTTTCCAAAATTCGATCAGACAAGGATATTTCCCTGCTAAAAGCACTCAAAATAATTTGACAACACACTGAGTAAAATCCACATGATTTACCATGTCCGCCATAGCCTACATGATCTTGCCTACATCTCCGATCTTGCCACCCACCCATTGCTTATGGCAATTCATACTCTGGTATTTTGTTTTCTCTTCTCTGAAAGTGAAAGTGAAAGTCACTCAGTCGTGTCTGACTCTTTGCCACTCCCTGGAATTCTCCAGACCAGAATATTGGATTGGGTAGCCTTTCCTCCCTCCATGAGTCTTCCCAACCCAGGGATCAAACCCAGGTCTGGAGTTTCCCTTGTGGCTCAGCTGGTAAAGAATCTGCCAGCAACGCAGGAGACCTGCCCAGGTGGGATGCATGAGACAAGTGCTCCGGCCTGGTGCACTGGGAAGACCCAGAGGAATCGGGTGGAGAGGGAGGTGGGAGGGGGGATCGGGATTGGGAATACATGTAAATCCATGGCTGATTCATATCAATGTATGACAAAACCCACTGGAAAAAAAAATAATAATAAAATAAAATAAAATAAAATAAAATTCTAGTCCTTTTTTAAAGGACTTTTTAAAAATTCCACTCCAACTTTATGTAATCCAATTCTTCTATGGCCATTTCTTAGAGTGAATGATTAAAAATCATAAGAAAAATGACAAAAAAAAAAAAAAAAGAGTAGAAGTCCAAACACTTCTGTCCAGTGCTCTTGGTATTGGAGTTGCCAAGAAAATCATGATGCACTCAAGCACTGGATGAAGCAATATTCACATAGTGATGAGACAAAGCAAGACTGGCTTCAGTAGTTTGTCCCCCATGGCTGGTAGGCCCCTCTTAGCAGTTGACACGGGGCCACTATCCTGCACACATCTCTTTTATGCCTCAAAAAAAAGGGCCATGCCCCTTTCCCGCAAGAAAAAGAGATGGCAGTGGGGCTGTCCATGTGCCATATCACACATATGCTTAAGCCTAACATAGAAGACACATCGAGTCTAAATCAGGGAGAAATTCCCACACAAGGTGACAAGCCTAGCGTAGGTTGTCAGGATGCTTTCTCTTGTTAAGGGAGTGTTTCAGCTCTCCCTCTCATGGAGGTCAAAAGACTGCAGGCATTAGACAGTCTTTTCTGACAAAGGTCAATTTGCAGTTGCTATTTCTTAAGCCTGGAAGTATTATCTATAGCTAGAGTTATGAGTTGCTGGCAGATACTTAGACATTCAGTGGATATAGATGGGGGGAATGGATTCTATTCCTAACCTCTGTTCTTGGTGATAAAGGTCTCTTATACATAAGTATACCTGTTGGTCTTTCTCTTAAAGCAAGCTCTTACCACCTCTTATGTATTGGTTTTCCTTTTATTCAGTGGATCCATTTAGTAAAATGGTTTCTCATCTATCAAGTTAAAAGAGTAAGGCTCTGGAGGAAAGCTATTCAGTATTTATTCTGCATTCCCTTCACACAGGATCTGTTTGACATTAGACAATGTCTCTTAATAGACTCCACTTCTTTATCTGTTAATCTGCTAAATGAATAGGATAATGTTGGCCACCTGAGTTGTTCTATTTGCACATTAGGTGTCAATATATTGCTACTATTGTTATAAATAAGATTCATAAATTTGAGGGTAAGTTCTTATTCCAGTTCTACACAGGAAGAAACTGAGACCCAGAGATATAAAGTAATTTGACCCAAGTCTCCTAGGGGGTAGGTGATACAAATAAATGACTCTTTTCAGCTTCTAAATTTAGTACTGTGAGTGTAGGATAGTTGTTTCCACTGAAGTGATTCATTTTTTGTAGCAACATCTAAAAAATATGTGACTATCATTTTGCATCAGGTCCCATTAGCAAAGAGAATATTGAACTGCATGCTAATGTGTGGATGTAGAAAAAGATTTCTACCAGGACTCCTGGTAGGTGCCCTCAAGATCAATTTAAAATGTGGTAAAACTTATACTTTATGTAGAGATAATTTTATATCCTATTTCCCTTAAAGAAATTTATTCTTTTGACACCGATAGACTTCTGTTTCCAGGAAGGTAGAATAAATGTACTTTTCCCTGTTTCTTCCACTACGTGTGTGGTTATTATAAGGCAACATGAGGGAAAATTCTTGTGATGACAGAAAAGTTCTGTCTCTTGACCATGAGTATGCTGGTTGTCATGTTCTGCTGTAGCACTGCCGTGCTTTACCATTGGGGGAAAATGGGTAAAGAATATATGATATATGTCTAAATTATTTCCTGCAACTTCATGTGACTCTACTATTATCTCAAAATAAAAAGTACCTCATTTAAAAATACAATAGCATAGTATTAGTGTAAATAATAAATTTAACAGCTTAATATATAAATAAAGTAATGAGAAACGATCAGCACCCCGTTATAAAAGTACATCAAACATGTCTGGGTCATATAGCAGACTCCACTAAGTATTAGCTTTGTGACTCAGAGTAGGGTAATCACTTTCTACAATTGTTTGTCTCTTGTATCAAATGTGAACCATGTGTCTATTTGTGAAATTAATGTGAGGAACAAATGAGACAATGCATCATCTAAAACACACTGCCCAGTTTCTTCAATTTATGATAACTATACTCAACCACCAGATGGTCAATACAGAAATCAGACTGATCATATTCTTTGTAGCCAAAGATGGAGAAGCTCTATACAGTCAGCAAAAACAAGACTGGGAGCTGACTGTGGCTCAGATCATAAACTCCTTATTGCCAAATTCAGATTTAAATTGAAGAAAGTAGGGAAAACCTCTAGACCATTCAGGTATGACCTAAATCAAATCTCTTATGATTCTACAGTGGAAGTGACAAATAGATTAAAGGGATTAGATCTGATAGACAGAGTGCCTGATGAACTATGGATGGACGTTCATGACATTGTACAGGAGACAGAGAGCAAGACCATCCCCAAGAAAAAGAAATACAAAAAAAGCAAAATAGCTGTCTGAGGAGGCCTTACAAATAGCTATGAAAAAAAGAGAAGCCAGAAGCAAAGGAGAAAAGGAAAAATATACCCATTTGAATGCAGAGTTCCATAGAATAGCAAGGAGAGAAAAGAAAGCTTTCCTCAGTGATCAATGCAAAGAAATAGAGGGAAACATAGAATGGGAAAGATGAGAGTTCTCTTCAAGAAAATTAGAGATACCAAGGGACCATTTCTTGCAAAGATGGGCACAATAAAGGACAGAAATAGGATGGACCTCACAGAAGAAGATATTAAGAAGAGGTAGAAAGAATACACAGAAGAACTATACAAAAAATATCTTCATGACCCAGATGACCATCATGGTGTGATCACTCACCTAGAGCCAGACATCATGGGATGCAAAGTCACGTGGGCCTTAGGAAGTATCACTATGAACAAAGCAAGTGGAAGTGATAGAAATCCAGTTGAGCTATTTCAAATCCTGAAAGATGATGCTGTGAAAGTGCTGCACTCAATATGCCAGCAAATTTGGAAAACTCAGCAGTGGCCACAGGACTGGAAGAGGTCCGTTTTCATTCCAATCCCTAAGAAAGGCAATCCCAAAGAATGCTCAAACTACCGCACAATTGCACTCATCTCACACACTAGTCAAGTAGTGCTCAAAATTCTCCAAGCCGAGCTTCAACAGGACATGAACCTTGAACTTCCAGATGTTCAAGCTGGATTTAGAAAGGGCAGAAGAACCAGAGATCAAATTGTCAACATCCGTTAGATCATCAAAAAAGCAAGAGAGTTCCAGAAAATCATCTACTTCTGGTTTATTGACTATACCAAAGCCTTTGACTGTGTGGATCACAACAAACTATGGAAACTTCTTAAAGAAATGGGAATACCAGGCCACCTGACCTGCCTAGTGAGAAATCTGTATTCAGGTCAAGAAGGATCACTTAGAACTGGACATGGAACAATAGACTGGTTCCAAATTGGGAAAGGATTATGTCAAGGCTGTATATTGTCACCTTGCTTTTTTAACTTATATGCAGAGTACGTCGTGAGAAATGCCAGGCTGGATGAAGCACAAGCTGTAATCAAGATTCTGGGAGAAATCTAAATGACCTCAGATATGCAGATGGCACTATCTTTATGGCAGAAAGTGAAGAAGAACTGAAGAGCCTCTTGATGAAAGTGAAGGAGGAGAGTGGAAATGTTGGCTTAAAACTCAACATTCAGAAAACTAAGATCCTGGCATCTGGTCCCATCACTTCCTGGCAAATAAATGGGGAAAAAATGGAATTAGTGACAGACTTTAATTTTGGGGGCTCCAAAATCACTGCAATGGTGACTGCAGCCATGAAATAAAAAGAGGCTTGCTCCTTGGAAGAAAAGCTAGAAAAGGAAGAAAATGCCCAACCTAGACAGCATATTAAAAAGCAGAGATATTACTTTGCCAGCAAAGGTCCATCTAGTCAAAGCTCTGGTTTTTCCAGTAGTCATGTATGGATGTGAGAATTGGAGTATAAAGAAAGCTGAGCACTAAAGAATTGATGCTTTGAGCTATGGTGTTGGAGAACACCGTTGAGAGTCCCTTTGACAGCAAGGAGATCCATCCATTCCATCCTAAAGGAAATCAGTTCTGAATATTCATTGGAAGTTCTGATGGTGAAGCTGAAACTCCAATACTTTGGCCACATGATGTAAAGAACTGAATGACTGAAAAAGACCCTGATGCTAGGAAATACTGAAGGCCGGAAGAGAAGAGGATGACAGAGGATGAGGTGATTGGATGGCATCACGCAATCGATGCACATGAGTTTGAGTAAGCCCCAGGAATTGGTGATGGACAGGAAACCTGGTGTGATTCAGTCCATGGGTGGGTTCGCAAAGAGTTGAACACGATTGAGTGACTGAACTGAACTGATACTCAGCCTTCTCCAAAGATGCATGTAACACAGCACCATTCTTTACTTATGAAACTGGAAAATTTGAGATTTTGATCATATCATTATTTAAAATAACAAAAAGTTCATAAATGCTCATCAAATACAAGTTGTAAGATCTTATTTGCTGGCCATCCTAGGAGATTATTTTAAATGATTTTATAATGTTATAGAGGAACATTTAATGACAGGAAAAATGTTCATCATATATTGACTTAAAAGTTTATAAACTGTTCTATGCAATGTGATTTTACACATGAATATGGATACCAAGACTGAGAGGCAGTGCAAAACAAACAGAAAGAAATCCTAATCTTGACAGAACAATAGTAGATTAGGTTCACAGATCTTCAACACTGTGGGAAGAATAATTACCATTTTGCTTTTGAAGGAATAAAAAATGTAAATTCTAGTGAGTGACAGTTACATAGAAATATGACTATTGTGTTACATTAGGCAAAGAAAAAATATTATAGGTATATTTAAAAGGATTGCTTAGAAAATTATGTTTGAATTGTGAGATGAAACCGAGTGGGAAACAATACCAATGGCAACATATTCTGTGCATTAACTGGCACTTTTATGGTATATTAAGCAAGCTTATATTACATTATCTCATGGCCTAGAAATTTCTGGATATTCTGTTCACTTACTGTGAAATAATAAATACTGTTTTTTATCAAAATATTTCCCTCCCTCAAAGGTATTTTTATCAATACAGCTGTATAAAAAGAAAATATTCTGGAAAATTACTGAACTTTGTCAAGAGCAGTGATGAAAGAGATCTCTGTTGGAGAAGGAAATGTAGTGATTTCATTCAAGGTCACTAATGCTTGGTGAGATCATCTGTAGAATTATGGTTATTGATTAAAAACATATTTTTCTTTTTTCCTTTTTATTTGTAGGAGATCTTGAATCCTTATTGGTTGTGAAAATAATGTAGAGAATTGTGTATTTTATCTTCTAGTCAGTTTAAGTTGGAAAAAAATCAGGTACTCAAGTAAAGTAACTTTAAAATAATTTTAAAGACAGATAAATATTTACCCATTAACTAGCAGAAAAATACGTAAGTCTGAATGTAGCATAGCTATTATAATAGCATATTATTCATATGTGTCATAATGGAATATTAAATGAAAATGAAGTTATTGACTGTTTTTAGAGGAGTAAAAGTATTCATTTACTAAAATGTTCACACTATACAATCTCTTTTCCCCCATTTCAAGTGGATTGCAAAATGTTTCTAGTTAAGGGTAAGAACTCTTATAATTTATTTTCTTTTTTATTTGGTTGCATATATGGATATGAAAATATTTTTCAAATCAAAAAGTTGATGAAAAGAGATCCAGCCATACTGTTTATTATAAAAAGATTCACTTATGATTTTGTCTACCATTGAAGAAATTAGTAAGGCATATATGTTTTCAAACCACATTCTAGGAATCCCTAATGTTTGTTTCAACCAAAAGTTTCCTAGCAAGAGAGAAAGAAACAAAAAAGGAAAGAAGAAAGAGTGAAAAATAACCATAAACAATGTTTACCAAAAGGGGATGAAAATTTGTGAACCACTAATTTGTCCTGTCATCTCCCATCCTCTGTGCAGTTTCCAGGACAAAAGTCTCAGAAGTCTCTGAATTCACAACCGTGGGAATGGATAAAACTCTGTTTTCCTAGGTTCTGATATGAGCACTTCAATTAAACAGTAATCAACCTAAGCACAAAGTAGTTTTCACTGCCCTTCCCCCCAAAAAATGTGTGCATACTTTCATGTACAAAAAATATTTCTTTTGTGTAGAAAAGGGAGAAAGTAAATTCATGTTTAATTCATTGCAAGTCAGTGCTTTCCTTGATATCTATTCTTGGGCTTCTTTGAAAATTTAGAATGTCTGCTACTGTTAGGTACATGTGTGCATACTGGCATGTCATTTTTTTCTGTAATAGGTAGATGTTTTATTTTGTGTTAGTTGCACAAGACAAACTTCTTTCGATGGTCTGAAAATGGTTTCTTTCCAAGAAACAAAGAACACAATTTAGCTTTCACTATGGACCTACCAAAGGAAATGAAACAAAATGATCTTGTTTTGTGTTCTATATGTGCGAAAGTGAAGAACAACTGAAACTAAAATGCTTTGAGCAGACCAATTATCTCTTTTGTCTCGAGCACACCCAAAGTGTCTTCAAAACCACAGAATTTACATTGTTTGAGTCAATAAATCATTCCGTATGAGTGCCTTGCTCTGCTCTTCAAACAGCATAATTAACAAAGTAAACAGGGTATGCAGTGGATCCAGGTGTAGAGATGATGTTTAATTAAAACTGGGACTACTTCCAGTGATTTGATCTGTTTTTCAGTTGTAATTTTGAGCCTTTACACTGTTGAACACTGATTTAGATTTTCAAAGTGAAATCATTTTAGGAAGGGTTAATTTTACATCTCTGAAAATGATTCTCTCTAGTCTTGTCCCAATGAATGATCTGTGTTTTCTTTTCATTTTTACTTTTTCTTTTTCTTTTTTGTCTTAGTGCAATTTGCTGTAACACTTCTATTTTGTTTTGGATACATGTAATGTTTCTATAGGTCATTTGTTCATTGAATAATTATATTTTGCATGTGTGCTCAGTCCTTATAATGCCTGACTCTTTTGGGACCCCATGGAGTGTAGCCCACCAGGGTTCTCTGTCCTTGGGACTTTTTTCAGGCAAGAATGCTAGAGTGGGTTGCCATTTCCTCCTTCAGGGCATCTTCTCGACACAGGGATTGAACCCCGAGTCTCCTGTGTCTCCTGCATTGGCAGATTCTTTACAACTGAGCCACCTGGGAAGCCCAATTATTATTTATTTATTTAATTTTAAATTATTTTCTACTGTATGTCAAGCACTGGGTTAAATATGGAAGGACATGATTAGGAGGTTATATGTGATATATTTACTCATGTAGCTTATATTGAGGTATGGATGGGGAAAATGACATAACTAAATGTATAATTAAATATTAAACGAGAAATGAGGAGAAAAAAAAAAACACACAATGATGTTAAATTTCACTCCAGGAAAACAGTAAATGAATTTCAGAACCACAGACAGCTCCAATAATACCACAGGCAGAGAAGGGATATTCTCTTTCCATGATTTGTGATATGGGATGAGTAGCATGCTTCCCTGGTTGGTTTTGAAACACGTGTGTATGTATGTATGTATATGTATATGGCAGTGTCTTCTGTTTAGATTGAAGTGTCAATAGGATTGACCTGTAGTTTTCAAACTATGGTGTACACCAGAATTGCCTTTGGAAAGAGGAAAAAAATCATGAAGCATTTTAAAATAAGAATCTCATAGCAATAATATAAAAAGTAGATATTTCTAATTTCTGGTGTTTCAGTTTTAAGTTGCTTCTGTGATAGAAAACTCTTAAGGGTTATAATAATGATTCTCAAACATATATTGGAATCAGAATTCAGAGGCTTAGGTTTGTGGAAATACTGAATGGCCTGGCCTTGTTAATTTTGTCAGTTCCTCCCATGATTCTCATACACAACAGTGTTTAAGCACATCTGAGCTACACAGAAAAGCAGCAACAGTTATTTATTAACTATGGATAGTGATACTCCCAGGTCATATGGGAAGTTACTGAAAAATACAGTATGAGTGTATGTTCATTGCTTTTGTTTAGTTGCTAAGTTGTGTCCAACTGTTTTGCAACCCCATGGACAGGCTCCTCTGCCCATAGAATTCTCCAGGCAAGAATACTCAATGTGTTGTCATTTTCTTCTCCAGGGGATATCTTCCTGACCCGGGGATTGAACCTGGGTCTCCTGCATTGCAGGCAGATTTTTTTTTACCATCCGAGGCACCAGAGAAGCAGACAGGGAAGCGCTAAGTGTATATAATCATTTGCAAAATGTCTTATGTAATTAGAGGATTTTGTTGTCAATTTTTGTCTTCTTGTGTGTCAGTCACTCAATTGTGTCCAACTTTTTGTGACCCCAGGGACTGTAGCCTGCCAGACTTCTTTGTTCATGGGATTTTCCAGGCAAGAATACTGGAGTGGATTGCCATTTCCTTCTCCAGATGATCTTCCGAACCCAGGAATTGAACCTGGGTCTCTTGCATTGCAGGCAGATTCTTTACTGTGTGAGCCAGCAGGGAACCCAAGTTTGGTCTTCTTAGTAGATAAAAAACAGTATCTCATTGTAATGTTAATGTGCATTTCTCTCATTACCAATGAATGAGAGCATCTTTTCATATGTTTGAAGATCAGTTGTATATCTTCCTATGTGAACTGTATGGTTATATATTTTGTCCACTTTTCCAATTTTTAAGATTTTTATAGATAGTAGAGATATTAGTCCCTTAATCCTAAGTGGAAAAGACAGTAAAGACTCTTCTAAGACCTGTGTAGGAAAAAATAAAATGTATCAGGAATAGCAAATACGCTGGTATATAGGACTATAGCAGTGATTCCATAACGTGAGATTTCCCTTGGGAAGTCTGCATAATGGTTTAGGTAATATGTGGATACATTGCTAAATTACTTTGAATTTTTCATTAACTCATCCTTCTAATTTCATCAAAAGAGTAAATTTTAGAGTATTTAGTAATCTTATGTTTTTGGAACAAATAAAGAATTGTATGCTTGGAGCAATGTGCAGAAAATAGCATCAAACTGTAATTTAATAACATGATTTTATTGTGTTTTTTTTTTTTACTTTTACTTTTGGTTTATAGTAAGACTTTCTATTTATAGAGGAGAAATATAGTATTATCGAAACTTCCATTTAATAGCAAAAGTGGCATCAAGTTGAAAAAAATAAATAGTAAATAGGTGATGGCTGGACATGGCCAAATCACATAGGTTGCTCAAAAATAACTTAAATTTTACTCTTAGATTTACTTTTTGAAAATATGAAGAGGAGTGAATTGCCATAAGCATTTTTAACTTGTTGTTGTTGTTGTTACGTAGTGTTGTTTGAGATGTTCTGGCTCAGATGAGCTGGTGGTACATCCAGATCACATGTTCTTTCAGTTCTTACTTCAATTGTATCTCAACACGTTTTCTACTTCAAGAGAAGAAGGAGCAGAAGAGAAAGAGTCAGGAGCAGCAAAGGAGAAAAAGAGGAAAAATCATATTTTTGTGTAGATAGGTTTGGTATATGACTGACAAATGAATAACAAAGCCAACATTTATGATAAGAGTGGGTGATAAATCAAATCTCTGATCACTAATAACTGGTTGCAAGATTCTTACTTCAGTAGCCCTTCACATAATCCTTATGAGGAGTCCCTGAGTCCTTTAGGTTTTGAAGAAATGCACTTCTTAAAAAGTATGACTTACTAATAATCATTTTATACTAATTCTCCTAACTGATCTAATAAAAAAAAAAACTTTTAAAATTAATTTTTACAACTGAGATCACATAAGTGATGCTAAAGAAAGTATGTGTAATTCCACATCCACAACAGTTATCCTATAGCATTTTGCATTCTTTAAGTAAAAATTTTGACATAAAGGTAAATTCCTTTTGTGGGGGTTTAGTTGCTAGGTCATGTCTGATTCTTGCAATCCTGTGGACTGTAGCCTGCCAGGATCCTCTGTCCATGGAATTTTCCAAGCAAGAATACTGGAATGGGTTGCCATTTCCTTCTTCAGGGGATCTTCCCAACCCAGGAATCGAACCCAGGTCTCCTGCATTGCAGGCAGATGATTTACCAACTGAGCTATTTTTCCCTTTGTAACATCATCTACAGGGGCAAATTTTTTAATAATTTTGAAACATTAAAGTATGCTCTGGTGCTTTGTAAACATCCTCTTTGTAATAACTGTGCATCAATTATCTAAACATAAATAGCATTTTTATGGATGTTTTATATAAATTGCATCAAACCATATGCAATTGTTTATATCTTGGATTTTTCATTCAACATTTTTGGAATATATACTCATAAAGAGTATATAGAAGAATATATGTATACAATATGTTTAAGTATGGTATACACTTTGTAATATATACAAAATAATGTACATACATATATACACATACATGGGGCTTCCTGGTGGCTCAGAAGGTAAAGAATCTGCCTGCAGTACAGGAGACCTGGGTTTAATCCTTGGGTCAGGAAGATCCCCTGGAGAAGGGAATGACTACCCACTCCAGTATTTTTGCCTGGAGAATCCCATGGACAGAGGAACTTGGCAGGCTACAGTCCATGGGGTCACAAAGAGTCAGATATGACTGAGTGACTAACACTGACTTTCATACACACACACACACATATATACACATATGCATACACGTATATCTATGACTCTCTCCATGTATATGTATATAATAGGCTGATCAAAAAGTTTCGTTCAGGTTTTTCAGTAACATCTTATGGAAAAACTTGAACAAACTTTTTGGCCAACCCAGTATATTCTGATTTGTACTTAAGTAAGCTAATTCTCTATAAGGAGGTTCATCCAAGACTAATCAGCTATAAAAAATGAAGCTAGGATTTAAATCCACTTAAATCCAAATGTCTGATCCCTAGGACAAGGATGTCTTACAACCGTACTATAGTCTCTGTAATTTCCCTTATCGCCTTAAGTCATATGTTCAAAGAGACAATAATGTAGATACATGGTAACAATTTTTAATTGAACTATTTCTATCTAGTATATATGTCATCTCCTCTACTTTGAGAGTCGGAGAGTAAATAAGCGCAAGAGGAAATCAAGAAAGCATGTAAAAGATGAGATCATATTTGGAAGGATTTATATGTGGCCAGAAAGGTTTGAAAATCTTTCAAAAAATAATGAATATTTTACACATTTGTGAAAAGAAGAATTATTTCCAAACTACCAAGTGCTAGATGGCACCTTATGTCTTTTATAAATATTATTGTTAAATATCACAGTAACCCCAAGAAAGAAATATAGATGCTTGCTGTTCTACAGATGAAAGATTAAAGCTAAGATCTAAGTAACTCACCCACAACTTCGTGCTGAATAAGTGGAGAAACAGGATTATAACCCCGTACTGTCCCAGACTATTGTTCATTTTACATGATGAGTCTAAAATTTGGCTTTCTAAGTCCAACCTTCGGCACTTTCCCTACTTTTTGGCCTTATGACAGGTAATGCTAGACCAGTGGTGCTCATGCAGAAGAGGCTGCTTTGTTTAGATAAAATCACCAATCTTTCCCCAAATCACTTAAATCAAGCTTTTTGTCTCATGTTCTTTCTAAAGGAAAAATTATTTTTTTATTTTAAAAATTAAAACACCATTGTCAACAATCTATCATGTTTTTGTGTTGGACAAATCTCATGTATTTCATTCTTAACCTGCAAATCATAGTGTAGAACTAACATTTACTGGATTTAACCTCAAAATGAGGATAGAAAAAACAGTTCCTAAGTGCAAATTTAATAAATGATTTTGGAATAGGATTGCCTTGAATAAAGCTAAATCCTGGGCAGTTGTCACTTTTTTTATTTATGACATTAAAAAAATAGTTCCATATAAACACCTGAATAATCTCAAAGTATGGGCTTCAATAAAATATCCTGGGAATAAAAACCAATCATAAGTATTTTATGTTTAGTCCTTCATTTCATTGTGACTTTTGAACCTAAGAGTTGACCGATGATCTTGCATTAGGAATGGATAGTGTACAGATTTCCTAAAGTCTCTTATTGATTCCTGGTGATTCTCTCAAGACTGTTATCTAATGACCTGGAAAATTAGAAAGGGATGGATACACCAATATCTTAAGACTGAAAGAGCTGCAGGCCAACAAAACAGGGAAACTGAAGGTCTGATGAATCAGTTGAGAAGACCTAGACTGGCATCTTGGGGTCATTTTCTAGACCTTCAAATAAGAAACAGAATTTAAAAATAAAAGAAAGAGCCCCTTCGGCTTTCTTCTTCTTCCGTAATATTACACTCCATTTTAGCTCTGAAAAGCTCAAAACAGCAACAAAGGCCAAAAATAGATGTGTTAAGAATGAGGGAAATCAGAGATTAGAAACTGTCACCAGAAAACCCCACTCTGTCTAGCAAATCCCACTGGTCCATGAGTCACAAACCAAGCCATGTGGTCATCACACAATTTAGTGCATCGCTAACAGGAAAAATGTATCTGGCTCTTCTCTATAAATGCATGTACTTTTTTAGCAGTTATTAATGGATATCTGTCTGTCTTTAGCACTGTGCCAGATGCTAAGGTGGTCAGAGATGGTGGTTAGACACAAATACAGTAGATACAGATACAAATACACATCTTACACAGCTGAGAGAGTAAATGAGATTTAAGGAATACCTTGCTTTACAGGTACTCAAAATACTGACTTAAAGTCTAAAATTCAGCCAGAAAGAAACTGATAGACCTGGCTTTGGTTTCACCCTATCCAGAGACTTGCAAAGCTTAGGCATGTAAAGACAGCTAGGAAAAAGATGAAGAGCAGAGTTTACCATATCAGCTATGTGACAGGAGTAACCACAGTTCCTTGTAATCTGCTCTACAGATAACCCCAGAAGCTTATGCCCAGAAGGAAAGAGCAGCCAGCACAATCACCATGGACTTCCGATAGATTCTTCCTGTTTCACACCATAGTTATTTGCATTTGAATATGCCAGATATCTTTAGAAATGAAAGAGAAAACTTTACAAAAAAGGATCATACATACAAAGGATTATTAGAGATTATGCTTAACAATTAGGCACCAACAAATTGAAAAACCTAGAAGAAATGGAAACATTCCTAGAAACACACAGCCTATCAAGTATGAAAGAAGGAATAAAAAATCTGAGCAGACAAGCAACAAGATTGAATCAGTAATCAAAAACATTCTAACAAAGAAGAGTCTAGTAACAGATGATGTCACAGGAGAATTTTACCAAATATTTAAAGAAAAACTTGAACCCACACTCTTCAAAAAATTAGAAGAGAATGTTCCCAAACTGATTTTATGAGGTCAGCATCACCCTGATACTTAAAGCAGATAAGAATGTTACAGGAAAAGGAAAATATAGGCCAATATCCCTGAAGCACATACATGCAAAACAAAAAAAAAAACTCAGTAAAATAATAGCAAGCCAAATTCAAAACCACATTAAAATAATGATGTTCTATGATCAAGTGGAATGCATCTCTGGAATGGAGGAATAGTTCAACATATACAAATCAATAAATGGGATATGCCACATTAATAGAATGTCTTTTCCAAAGAGGATATGCAAATGACCAACAAGTGCATGAAAAGGTGCTCAGCATGACTGATCATCAGGTAAATGCAAATCAAAACCACAATGAGATATCACCTCACTACTGTGAAAATGGGTATTCTCAAAAGAAATGAGATAAGTAAGTGCTGGAGAGGATATGGAGAAAAAAGATTCCTCCAATCTTGTTGGGAGGGAAGTAATGTGGTATATCCACTATCAAAAACAGTATAGAGTTTCCTCAAAAAATTAAAAATAGAACTACCATATGATCCAGCAATCCCACTTCTGGTTATATAGCCAAAGGAAATGAAATCAATATCTCAAAGAGATATCTGCAGCATGTTCTTTGAAGCACTACTCACAATAGCCAAGATATGAAAACCACCTAAATATCCCTCTACAAATGAATTGATAAAGAAGTTATACATACATATATATATATAATGGAATATTATCCAGCCACGAGAAAGAAGGAAATTCTGCCATTTCTGATAATATGAGTGGAACTTGAGAGCATTATGCTAACTGAAACAAGTTGGATGATAGAAGAGATTGATGGTAGAAGCAATCTCTGTATGAGATTGCTTATATGAGGAATCTAAAAACATTGAACTCATAGAAACAAAGAGTAGAATGATGGTTGCCAGTGCCTGAGGGGTGGGGGAGATTGGGGAGTTGTTCATCATAAGGTATAAACTTGAAGTTATAAGATGAGTTCTGGGACTGAAAGGTACTGCATGGTGACTATAGTTATCATAATTTATGGTATAATTGAAAATTGCTATGAGAATAGAACTTTAATGTCCTCCCATAACAACAGCTAAATGGTAGGTATGTATAGTGAAAGGTGTGTTAACTAACCATATTCTAGCAAACATGTTACAATATGTACATGTATCAAAACATATTGTACACCTTAAACTTATATGATGTTATATGTCAATTATATCTCAATACACAGAAAAACTGATTTACTTTACAGATGTTCAGAGAATGTAGTCAAATTCTAGAACTCAGCTAAAAATGTTATCCTTAATAAGATGATAAGACAAAAAGACAAACTGACCAGTGTTTGCTACAAAATCTATGTGGTCATTTGCTTTGTGAGAGTGCTCATGTGAAGATTTTGTAGAGTAACTGAGCTGCACAGAGGATAAGGGTGATCACCACCAAGGTCAAGATGAGACCCACCCTTTGGCTTCAGAGTTTATGAAGTGTCTGGAGAAGTCATCCTCCCTGCAAATATGCCATGTTCTGCCTGTAACTGATAGTCACAGAGAGACAGCTGTCCTCTCAAGATTCCAGTGCTCCCTCTAGTTTCTTGATCCTTCCACTTGCAAATTCCCAGAACTGAAACCACTAAACAGCCTCTGTGTTTGGGCCTACGTGAGACCAATCCTGTTCCACTCACCAAATCTCTGCAAGTAGTTGATGGCTCAGTGTAAGGTTATGTCCACCCAGCATCCCTTTCCTGGGGTTTCTTAATCCTTGAACCGGTATTTTAGTAACTGGACTCTTAAAAGTCCCATCAGATCTGGAGTATTCCTGATTGTTACAAGAATGAGGAATCTTTTACTTCCTTGAGCTAGAAATTGGTGTGTCTTCCAAAAAGACTCAACCTTCATCCAGACCCTTGTAAAAAAATTAATACATAGAAACCACAATTAAATAGAGTTGGGGGACCAGCAGGAGGGTTTCCATGCCCTGTGGTGATAGCAGAGCCCTACAGGAAGAAGAAAGACCCCTCTTACTTCTTGGCAAGGACTCAGCCAATGAAAGGCCATGGACTCTTTGTTTACTATAGTCCTCACCATTTCCTTTTCCTCTCTGTAATTTTTTTTTCCTTCTCATGTCTTGTGGTGGTCTTTCATGTGGTTCACCAAGGTTGCAGACCCTGAATTGTGATTCTGCTGTTGCAGAATAAACCCATCTTTGTTGGAGAATTATGTGGCAGTCTATTTATTTTGTGTCAATACTCCTAAACATAGGACTTGAGATTTAATCTCGATGCCCCTTATCAAAGATTCTTAATAGCAATTGGCTGTCTTCTTAAATCTCAGGTGGTGTCTCCTGATAATACTTTATCCCTATGTGCAAGGTATAGTTTTAGAAGCTTAAACTATCTCATTCAATCCATATGATGGCCCTATGAAATCTGTTGTTTTATCATCAGCTTCTCATTTTGTTTTAATGGCGATACTGAGGCATGCATAGGTTAAGTAACTTGCTTCAGCATCTTAATTTGCAATGCTGTCAAGAGGCAGAGCCAATAATCCAGTTCAGGCAGTCTGGCTTAGTATGTCAGGCTCTCAGCCACCATACTGCCTTATTCCTACTTGACTGTGGGGGACCCTACTGAACTTTCCTCTAGTGTCTTTGAGGCAGATGATCCCCCACCCCACCCCCGAGTGACTGCCTATTTCTCAGTCCTTAAGACCACCTCATGCCTATTCTGGTTCTTCCTCTACTTCTGGTTCTTTTCTAATCTCCTGTCTGCCTAGTATAGGACTGAGATTTTTGTTTGTGCTTGGCCCTTTATCATCTCACCCAGGCCTCTTCTCACATATACTGTAGCTTGGTGTAGAGAGTGACACTTTTTCCCATCTAACATCACCCCAAATTGACCAAATTTAATTTCATGTAACAAAGTAAAAATTGTTTAAACTCTCTTATCTTAACCTTTCAGTTCATCATGTTCTTTCATGTTGTTATATCCATCAAACATATTAAATGTAGCAACCTCTTATCATCTAATGTGTTCTATACAAAGTCATATATGTTGTAAGACTCTTAAGTGCTTGTCGGGAACATATACAGGCAGAGAGAATAAAAATAGTAAGATACTCCATATGCAATGATAAACATATTTTTAACTTTGTCTTAATTGTGACATTGAAATAACAAAGGCATTCAAAAACTCAGAAATTTGTCATATTAAAATGGACTAATGCCATCAGAGAAAGTTTCAGTAAGGATGTGGTATATTTGGTATTGTTGGTTTTCAAACATCTGATAGTCTGATTTCTAGATTTAGACTCCTTGCTTATGTCCACCACAATCCTTATTCTCAACTGCCAAATCCTTCCACATTTATCAGTCTGGGGGTTGAATGATATTTGTAGCACTCTTTGAGCCAGTGAAATCCTTCCAGAATGCTTTCAGACCATGACACCAAGAGTGAGGAAGCTACTCTAGGCTACCTGCTAGACAATAGTTATTATCCCAAGTTGCCTCAATGAAAATATCCCAGTGAAAACATATCACCATTTATTTGGACTTTAAAAATTAAGCGACCTTTCTAAATTTGCAATTTACATTTAGAAGGCATATTTCTTGAAAAAAAATGCAAAGTCAAATTGGGATGATTTTTTTCACTGAGGTAGTTTTCAATAGCATTTCCACTGTCTGAAATTGCATCATTATTAATTAGTTTACATTATTATTGATTAATGTATGCTCATTTATTATCTATTTCTACCTCACTAGAATGTAAGTTTAAAGGGCATCTAGATTATTCCTAATTGTCTTCCAAACCTAAAAAAAAAAAATGGACACAGGACCCAATAAGTGTACAGTATTTCCTGATTTAAGAAAATACTGAAACAATTAAGTTTTTTTAAATGGAGATTTCTTTTTATGTATTTAATATATTTGAGAATAAGAGACATTGAAAATGTTAAATCCAGCAACTGCAAAAATATCTTTCATATTTTCTAAAACATAGGAAATGTTGCCTAGAAGTGTCTTTTCTCAGTTTAATACTCCCCCTTCACCACCCAAGAAAATAAATGAAAGCCTGAATATAAAGAACACATTAAAACAATAAAATATTATATCTGACTGCCAGGTTTATTAATGCTAAATTCAAATCAACCATCAGGAATAATACCAGAATGAAATTCACATGAAGAAACGTGTGACTGATAGTTGAAAGAAAACAGAAACCATAATCAAGCCTTTATTCTTTCCTATTCTACACCCAAGTCTATGCAGCTCAGATTTTGGCTTCCTCACAGGGTGCCTTAATTCACAAAGTCTGACATAATTCATCATATGCTTTCAAGAAAATATCTCTTTATTCTGTGCTTTGCCAAAGCTTCCCGGGGGCTGAGAACAGAGCAGTGCAGCTGGAGGATCTGATGACTTGGGAGGCTCGCTGTCACCCACGCCTGTCTCCCCTGCTCACCGCCTATGCCACTGCTTCTGTGCGCCGGCTCTTCACGGGAGCGGTAGTGTCACTTTGCTAGCCTTGCGATGGCAGCCTAGACAAATGCCTCCATCACTCTTTACCAACAAAACCAACTTTCTTTTGCACTTATATTTTTAAGACATGGAAAAAAGCAGATCTTATAATAGAAGAAGTTGTTCATATTTTTATGTGGCCTTCCTCACTTAAATTCATGCTTTGTTGATAACTATCCTTTTATGCCACTCTTGTGGCTTAAAATATTGAGAACCAGGACATCTACAACCTGATGCTATACTTTTCAGAACTGGGAGGCTTGAAAGGGAGAAAGGAGCGGTGTTTTACCGTCATACCCGTTTCCATGGGTTGTGGGTGGTAGTGGAATTTTCCTACCACTGAACAGATCTGCAGACTTTCACCAGGCTGACTTCTTAAATTCTTGCCTCTAAGTCTTGGACTAGAAAATTCATGGTACTGAAAATAATCGGAATTAGATGTCACAGATCATGACAGGTAAAGAGCGTGGGTTCTGGAATTCAGAAGTGCCTGTGTGCATGCTTAGTCGCTTCAGCCGTGCCTGACTCTTTTCAACCCAGTGTACTGTAGCCCACCGGGCTCCTCTGTCCATGGGATCCTCCAGGTAAGAATATTGGAGTGGGTTGCTGTGCCTGGGTTCAGATCCTGAGTTCACCAGGATTAGTCCTGTGCACTGAGCAAATGGCCTCACCTCTTGCCTCAGTTTGTTCTTCTGTAAAATAGGTAATAATGTTGCCTGTCTCAAGGGATTCCTCAAAGAAATTATGAGAAAATAGCTCTAAAAAGTTTAGAATAATGGCTGACATATCCTTAGTCTAAAGATCTTTAGTACTTGAGAGGTATTTTCCTGTTTATTAATATCAGACAAAATAAATGCAAAAAACACATACATAATAAAAGGATAGTTTGATATTCTTAAGAACTAAATTCCAATCCTGCCTTTAACCCTGATGATTACATATCTAACCTTTAATGTAGGTTGTAAGCAGCTTTTCTCTTGGGGAGAAGACAGGAGAGAGAAGCAGGGGATTTGGGTAGTGTAAGTAAGCAAACACAATGTTTTAAATGTGAGTAGTGTTTCAATGAAACTTTTACCATAATTACTTTAAGATAATATTTAATACACAAGCAGTATTTACTTTATGAATTGATTTGTATTGTCTTCATCCTAACAACATAGACCTGCATCTTTTTGCTTTTAAAATTTTAAACGTAGGGTTTTTAAATTATTATAAAGCACTCTTCCTGGTAACTATAATACATCCACCAGCTAATGTAGAAAATAGGATTCCCTTTATTCCTTTGATTCAAGACTCTTTTTATTTATTAAGTCCTCTTCATTTCTAATCCCCAAATCTTATTTATTTCCAAAAAAAATTTTTTTTTTCTAGTAATACAAATACAGTTAGGTGATAAAATCTAATGAGACTATCACATATGGCTAAAACATCTACTTCTTCTGAAGAAATTGAGGATTGGTTGCTTTCAGAGTGCATTTTATTGAAGAATTGTCTCCAGACAGTCCTGGAAAAAGCAGTTTTTCTTTCCATCAGTGGTCCTTAACCTGATTTCTGTGTCTTAATTTTCTTACTGTTATTTGTAGAGTTGACATCTGGAAAATGAGGAAACACAAGGAGTAGGTGGAAGTGGGCCTTGTATTGTAGAAAGATCATGAAACTTAGAGTCAAAAAGATTAGACTTTGTCTTAATAATCCAATAACACCAGCTAAAATTTATTGAGGGCACAGTTAGGGCCAGGTGAGTCCTTTGTATTCACTACCTCATTTAACTGAAGCAGTTTGACTCTAAAGTAATCCTTCAGGCAACATGACGTTAAATGAGTCATTTGACTGTCCTGAGTTTTTAATGTAATGATATCAGGTCAAACAATGTCTGTCAAATGATTGTTCTAATGATTACAAGCTATAATGGATATAAAGCTTCTTTTAAAGCTACCATGGTCATTGCTAACACTAAGTATTTCTTTTGTGCCAGGCTTAATGTTGTTCCCCTTCTCATTTAATCCTTTCCAAAATCCAGTGAGGCAATTCCTCTGATTTTACTATTTCACAGATGAGGAACCAGATCCAAAAGAACTGTAAGTTACCTGACCATGGTTTAGGGCTAGTGGAGCAAGCCTGGACACTCAAATATGTCTGACTGGATCCAAACTCTTAACCATTGCTGTTTACAGTCTCCTAAAGAAAATTATTGGAGTATAGTTGCTTTACAATGTTGTGTTAATTTCTACTGTATAGCAAAGTGAATCAGCTGTAAGTATACATATAGCCCCTTTTTTTAAAGTTTCCTTCCCATTTAGGTCACCGCAGAGCATTGAGGAGAATTCCCTGTGCCAAAAAGTAGGTTCTCGATAGTTATCTATTTTATACATAGTATCAATAGTGTATATATGTCAATCCTATTCTCCCAATTCATCCCAACCTGCTTTTTCCTCTTGGTATCCATATGTTTGTTCTTTAAGTCTGTATCTCTGTTTCTGCTTTGTAAATAAGACTGTCCCAATTTTTCAGTCTCTTAAAGCTGATAGCACTCTAGAAATTTAGTTGTACATACAACCAGTTTTGGAGGGTAAGTCTTATTAATGAGGTTCCAAGTTTCAGAAGAAAATAAAACCTATTTTCTCAAATATTTTCAGTGTGTATTATGGTCCAATAGTCTGTATTATGTCTCCAAAAATACCTCATTCCCTCCATCTATATAGAAAAGATGGGCCTCTTGAAAGGGTTCAGAAAAAGATCTCCCCAAAATGAGTCACTTTGGCATGTGGATTATTTTGATCTGAAGACAAGGTCAAAAAAGACATGGGAGTAGGTTTTTACTTCACTCTTAACTGCTTAAAAGAATTTGAATAAGGAGCCTGTAATAGGAAGAGAATTACCAAAAATAACTTCTTTTTACATCAGAAAGACTTTTCTGCATGGCATGGCAAAACTTTGTTAACCAAGCATTTGCTCTTGCCATCTCCCAGTGAATTGTCTTCCTCCTCTTTGAATCCTCAGACCTCTACTGCCTTCTCCTTAGCTTAGGATTCATATACACTTGGTTGCCTGGCTCTCTGTGGGCCTCATGTTCTAATGGAGCTATGTATCTGTGCTCAGCTGCTCTGTCGTGTACGACTCTTTGTGACACCGTGAATGGTAGCCCAGCAGCCTCCTCTGTCCATGGGGTTTTCCAGGCAAGAATACTTAAGTTGGTTGTCATTTCCTTCTCCAGGGGATCTACCTGACCCAGGGATGGAATCTGCATCTCCTGCATTGGTAGGTGGATTCTTTACCACTGCACCACCCGGGAAGCCCAAATAGCTCCTGTACATATATAATCAAAATCTTTTTTTTTTCCCTCCTGTTAGTCTGTCTTATGTCAATTGAATTATCAAACTAACCAGAAGAACCTTAAAGGGTAAAGGAAAATTGTTTTTCCTCCCAAACAATGTTAAAAATAATAATGTAGTCAGCTAAGAGTATATATGCACAAACATACTTATACTATAGATGTTTATTATATTTATACATAATTATTTATGTAATTGCATATACATATTATTTTTGAGAATTATTTTTAGTTTATGCATGTCAGTTTTATGTCTCTACATAGGAATCACCCCCAAATTTGGCAGTTTAACACACATTTACCATTCACAATCTTTCTGGTTCAGAAATCCAGGTACAGCCTGACAGGGTTCTATGGCTCAAGGTCTCTCCCAAGGCTGAAATCAAGATGCCAGGCAGGGCTGTGGTACTCTTTTAGCTCAGAAGAGTGGAGCAGTTTTTAGATTCACTCACATGGTTGGTGTCAGATTCAGTTCCTAGCAGACTCTTGGCCCTTAGTTCCTTGCTACATGGGACTCTCCATGGGGCAGCTCAGAGCCTGGCAGTTGGACTTCATAAAAGTGAGCCCATGAGGATACTAGAGAGGATGACCAAAGCCAGTTACAGTCTTTGTATCCTAATCTCTTAGGATACCGTCTTGTCCCTTTTTAAAAAATTATTATTCTTTCAAAATTCTGTGCAAATCATTTGTTTTTTCATTGGCTGCTCTGAGTCTTGGTTGTAGCATGTGTGATCTAGTTCCCTGACCAGGGACTAAACCCTGGCACCCTGTATCAGGAGAATGAAGTCTTAACTGCTGAATCATGAAGGGATCCCTTGTCACTATTTTTGACTGAGGTGTGATTGACCTAGAACATTGTGTAAGACTTAAGTGTTTTAGCGTATTAATTTGTTGTGCTATTGCAACATGAGTGCCATCATAGCGTTAGCTAACTGTGCATACTTGTAGCTAGTAGACACATAAGTCTTAGGGACCTAACATACAGTAGAGGTATTATGGACATCTGAATTCTCTTGATTAAGAGTGAATAACTAGGTACACCCCACACTCAAGCAGAGGCATGAATACCTGGAGCTGGGGATCACATCTTACATAGCAACCCCCGACAGAGTCACTCATTGTTTTGTTGTTGTTGCTTTTGAAGTTGCTATGCAGGAGTTGCTAGAGGGTTTCAGCTGGAAGTGGTTGTTGAGCATTGCCAGCACAACTCTCATCCTGCTCTGCCTAACGATGACTCAGCAAAGAACCTCTGCCCAAGACAAAAAAAATCCTGAGGGCCTGTTAAGGTTTGCGGCATTCCAGCCCATGAACTTCTGAAATGGTTTATGTGTGTTGTATCTGGTCTGAGAGACACGACAAGAGTTCCAAGCATTGCCTTCGTATGAGGAGGCCCATGCTAAGTCACTAAGTGTGCTCATTTTAGTTTCTCATGAAATTTCCAAACTTGAAAAAGAAGAAAGCATTCTTAATTCTCTTTAAGTAAATGTTTGTATGATGGAGAGGTGAAGGAGTGAAGGAATGAAAGAATAAAATGAAAGGACAAGAATAAAAAACTCCAAATTTATGAAATGTCAGTCAAACTTCACTGTCTCACTGTTGAAACCTCAGTTTAAATTGGTTGTATGACAAATATAAGAACAATGTATTTGCTTCTATAACACTGTATGTCTCTAGAATGACCATTGACTAGGATTAAGTTCTCTGATTAAAAAAAAAATAACTTTAAGGATGTAATATGGAAATATACATTAACAGAAGTTTCATTCTGAAGACAATTCATCAGCAACTGGGGGGATGGGAATGAAGGGATGTACAGATAAGTTGATATACTATATTTTTTAGTGATGCTGAATGGAGTTAAGATTGAATCATTTGGATCCACAATTTAGAAATATTTGACTGAAAGAAAATGAATGAGAAAGAAATGAAATCCAGAATTTTAAGAACACTCTGTGCAATAATAATCTACTAGTTGATAATGGCTACCTTTCTTCCTCTCTCTCACTATACATATATATATATGATGGTGGTGGTGGTGGTGATTTAGTCACCAAGTTGTTTTTGACTCTTGCAACCCCATGTACTGTAGCCCACCAGGCTCCCCTGTCCATGGGATTTCCCAGGTACTTTCTCTTTCTCTCTCTCTGTCTACTTCCCCTTCCTCCCTTCTTCTCTCTTTCCATCTCCCCTCTCTCCCTCCTCTCTATATGTAATTTCATTAATGTTAGAATAAAATTTGCACTGCTGAAGATTTATTGAAGGTGGGAGCAGTCCCTACTGCCTGATTGTTCCCCTTCCTTGCTCTCTGCTCCTTAGCTAATTTCCCCACCGTCACAGTCCTGACTGTGTGTTGGATTCCTATCTATGCTGAGCTCCCTGGTATGGTAACCACAGGAGAAGTCACTGACAGAGGAAAGGGCATTATTCTGACAGGCTATGTGTGGGAATGGAGCCAGAATTATGCTTTCATTTTACAATAAACACTGTATCACTTGATTACTGTGCTGTTGAAAATTTTGATGCCTTTGTTTCTTAAACCTTTAATACTTATTTTTACAAATATACCATTTTTGTTATAAACCCTGATTAGTTCTCAAACCATCACTGGGGTCCCAGATAATGAAGGGTTGACTATAATTATTTGAAGACAGCATTTACAATGTGTAAGTAAAGTGTCAGATTTGTAGCTTCAATATCATGTCCCCCAAGGAATATTCAAATAGCATAATCAGACATCAGTTTGAGATTTAAACAATATATTCTTTGACATGCAAAGTTTAATGCTAGATTCTGCGTCTTAAATGAAGGAATTGAGCACTGTATTTAGTGTTTTATCCACATTTGTGAATGAACAGAAAAACATAGAAGATTTCAAAAATGTTTTTATTTGCCTGGTTAATAAGTTACAGCTATACATTCAAATAAAATATAGACTATCAAGTATGATGCAGGAAGAGAAATGTTCTGTTTGAAAATGATAAGGAAAAATTACTGAGAAGGTGTTGTCTAGACAAAGACCTAGCATTCAGAAGTTTATACAGCAGTGGCTTGCAAACGATATTATGTGGAACATGTACAAGATGTTCAATAAACTTCATCTGGGATGCTTTTGAAAATCTTAAAAGTAAAATAGACCACGTCACATAATGAGAAATAATTCTAGGTGTCATTTGGCACAGATGTTGTCACTACTTGTTGCTTTTCTTAGGTCTGCCTTGCTTTTTGAACAGATTTTGTTCTCAGATTGGTTCCTTTTATGGTTGCAAGCTGGCTAGAGCAATTAAAGGCATCACATCTAAACAAAGTTCATAGGAATAAAGAGTCCAGTCATTATTTGTAATTATTTGTAAAACTGGAGAAAATTTCCCCAAACCCTAGCCAATTTCTGTGCACATCTCACTGCGGAGAATTTTATCACATGCCCATGGTTATCTTCATCAAATAAGACATATGACCAGGCATGGGATAAAGTTGATTTTTCTTGAACAAGTTTATCAGGAAGGTGATGGATACCTGGACAAAACTAAGATTAGGAAGAAGGATGGTGGAGGTATAAATGAATATTAAATATTCACCTACCAGTGTCTAGCATCAAAGCAGTTAAAATAATTCTAAAGTCAAGTAAGTTTAGAAAATTTTGGATTTAATTTTATTTCAGTTATCTTCCTTTTAAGAATTTTAGGGTATTCATTTTTTTTCTTAACTGGAGGATAATTGCTTTAAAATGTTGTGTTAGTTTCTGCTGTATGACAGTGCGAATCAGCCATAAGTATGCATATACCTCCTCCTTCTTGAGCCTCCCTCCACTCCCTCTTCCCACCCCTCTAGGTCATCACAGAGCACTGGGCTGAGCTCCCTGTGTTATACAGTGACTTCCCACTACTTATGTGTTTTACACATGGTAATGCTTATATGTGTTATGAATCTCCAAAGTGGGGTATTTTTTCAGTTGCTAAGTTGTGTCCGACTCTTTGCTACCTCATAAAATGCAGCACACCAAGCTTCCCTCTCCTTCACCATCTCCTGAAGATTGCTCAAACTCGTGTCCATTGAATTGGTGATGCCATCCAACCATCACGTCCTCTGTCATCTCCTTCTCCCCCTGCCTTCAATCTTTCCCAGTATCAGGGTCTTTTCAGCTCTTTGCAACAGGTGGCCAAAATATTGGAGCTTGAATTTCAGTATCAGTCCTTCCAATGAATATTCAGGGTTAATTTCCTTTATGATTGATTGGTTTGATCTCCTTGAAGTTCAAGGGACTCTAAAGAGTCTTATCCTGTACCACAATTCAAAAGCATGAACTCTTTGGCACTCAGCCCCTTTTGTGGTCCAACTCTCACATCCGTAAATGACTATCGGAAAAACCATAGCTTTGGCTATATGGACCTTTGCCAGCAAAGTAATGTCTCTGCTTTTTAATATGCCACCTAGGTTTGGGGGCTTTTGTGGTGGCTCAGGCAGTAAAGAATCCACCTGCAATGTGGGAGACTTGGGTTTGACCCCTGCATTGGGAAAATCTCCTGGAGGAGAGCATGGCAACCCACTCCAGTATTCTTGCCTGGAGGGTCCCCATGGACAGAGGAGCCTGGCAGGCTAGAGTCCATGGGGTTGCAAAGAGTTGGACATGACTGAGTGACTAAGCACAAGTTAGTCATAGCTTTTCTTCCAAGGAGCAAGTGTCTTTTATTTTCATGGCTGTGGTCACCATCTGCAGCGATTTTGGAGCCCAAGAAAATAGTCTGTCACTATTTCCATTGTTTCCCTATCTATTTGCTTCATTATGAAGTGATGGGACTGGATGCCATGATCTACACTTTTTTAATGTTGAGTCTTAAACCAGCTTTTTTACTCTCCTCTTTCACTTTCATCAAGAGGCTCTTTAGTTCTTCTTCACTTTCTGTCATAAGGGTGGTGTCATCTGCATATCTGGGGTTATTGATATTTCTCCCAGCAATCTTGATTCCAACTTGTGCTTCATCCAGCCTGCATTTTGCATGATGTACTTTGCATAGAAGTTAAATAAGCAAACTGACAATATACAACCTTGACATACTCCTTTCCCAATTTGGAACCAGTTCCTTGTTCCATGTCTGGTTCTAACTGTTGCTTCTTGACCTGCATGCAGATTTCTCAGAGGCAGGTGAGGTGGTCTCGTATTCCCATCTCTTTAAGAATTTTCCATGATTTGTTGTGATACACAGGGTTAAAGGCTTTAGTGTAGTCAATGAAGCAGAAGTAATTTTTTTTCTTGAATTCTCTTGCTTTTTCTATGATCCAACGGATGTTGGCAACTTGATCTCTGGTTCCTCTGCCTTTTCTAAATCCAGCTTGAACATCTGGAATTTCTAGGTTCACAGACTGTTGAAGCCTAGCTTGGAGGATTCCAAGCCTATCTTTCCACATATCTCTTATCCTCATCCATCAGAGGGCAGACAGAATGAAAACCACAATCACAGAAAACTAACCAAACTGATCACATGGATCACAGCCTTGTCTAACTCAATGAAACGATAAGTCATGCCATGTAGGGCTACTCAAGACGGACGGCTCTTGGTGGAGAATTCTAACAAAACTTTTTCCACCAGAGAAGGGAATGGCAAACCATTTCAGCATTCTTGCCTTGAGAAGCCCATGAACAGTATGAAAAAGCCAGGTATAATATGTCAAATTTTTCTTCCTGTTCTATTTATTTGTTTCTTTTTGCTTTGCTACCTTATAACCACCTATATATTTTTATTATTACATTGTTGTTATAAACTTTTGTAACATCAGCTTTCCACCATTTATAAAATATTACCACAGAGCTGTAGGGTGTGGATGGTGTTCATTGTGGCCTCCTGGGATTTTAATGTTCTTCTACATATGAGAAATCCTCCAACTTCTGAAGCTTGGTAGGGAAAAATTACAGTCATGACAAGAAAAGTTAAGAATGTTACAACCTTCTTTCCCAGATTGAATCGCAGCTAGGTCAGAGGCATAGGTTTGACATGTAAGGAGTCGCCCAAAAAGAAACTGATGAGAAAATATCTTTCCTCTTCCTTTTTTCTTCTCCGTCTCTGGTCTCTCTCTCTGCCTCTCTGTCTCCGCTTATAGCAGTTTTCTGACCACATATGATCTATAGTATGCTCTAGTGCTTTTATGGCTGCTTAACCTTAAACACAGCTCTCTGAACTTCCTAATATTTAAATGAGCTGCCTGAAGTCTTTTTAATAAATTGCTATTCTGATTATTTCAGGCAAAGTCACGTTCTCTTGATCGCAACTGAGAACCAGGACTGATACAAGTACTGAAGATGAGAATGTGGCCAATAAACAGTGAAGGTAACATTTTAAAATAAGAATAAAATATATTAACTAATGTGACTGCATGGGGATCAGTGACTGTAGGTGGTAATGATGTAGTCCAAAGAATGAGGCCAGCAGGGGATACAAACTAGTTTTGAATTGTCAAGAAAATATTCATATATGTAAAAGTGGTCATGATTTCCAGTCAGTTTACATTTTTGCATCAAACAGTTTAACAAACTGCCAATGAATAGCAGAATGACAGGGCAGAAATATTTTTAACTGAAATACTGAAATCACTGCTAACACTCGGTAATTTCAAATGACGCTAAAGTAATTCTAAAATAATTATCTAGTTCACTGGGAAAATATGATTTGATTTATAGAAATCTATTTGGGAATGCATAAATTTTATCATTTAAGGAAAATGAAAGGTTTAATTTGAGAGATTATACTCAAGAGTATTAGAATTATATTTAAATTTCCAATGCAATTATTTTCATACTCTTCTTTTTCCCAAGAGGTTCATATAATTTAACCATGAAATTGTGTTTGGAAAGTAAACAACTATTCTTCCCTTTATAGAAAGTATCATTAGTTATCATAACACCTACTTAAAATGAACTCAGGAGGTTTTATTTATTTTTTAAGACAAAAATTTTTGATGAGAACAAGGAACAAAAAAGTGTGCTCATAGTTTCACTATTTTACCTCCTAGCTAAAAATTAACCATGCACAAGTCTGTACATCATAATTAAAGGGAAAAAAACAAAACAAAACTTAAGTTTGTAGAAAATGGCAAATAATTCTCAGCATGGAGTCTAATCTGTCATGGTTTGGTCACTTTCTAATAGTGAAATAACACTAAATCAAGTACACAATTTTCTGTCTATTTTACTAAGATTGACCTTATAAAAACAAAAGTTATAATGTTTTTCTAAGTGTTTTTCATTGGACAAAAATAAATTTTCTCTCCAGTTCTTCATTAGGCCAAATGAAAAATATTCATGTAAAACATGGGCTTCTGTGTGATTATCCAACCAGATAAAATTGTTACTGGCAGGAAGAAAATAATGACTTAGAAATAATAGCATAGCTGTACTGAGTCAGATGACTTAGGCAAATCTTTTCTCACTAGTGAACATTTGAGTCCTATTCTGATTTTTCTATTTATAGCATTGAATTAAAAGCAACTTATTTCTCATAGGCAGATTTGCTTTTTATTTACAAGGCACGAAGTCCTAATCTTAACTGATTATTTAAAAATATAAATCAAGAAATAATGTTGTAACGTTAGATTTGGGCACAATATTAAATAAATTTCAGTCAGAATCTTTTACATGTTTTATTGATTTTCTGTCAACAATCATAGATTTTTAAAAATTGATTTGTTTGTCATATGTGTAGGCATCTTCTAAGTTGGAAATAATTGCCCCATTCCCCAATGTGTTTCTTGCATCATTTTCACTTTCCACTTTGCATTATTCTTAACTTTATATGTCTTAATTCTCCACTGAAATTCACGTTTTTCATTTATCATTGCAACTTCCTGCTAATGCATGATTAGCTATTACTGTAATAAGCTGCCTGGCACATAGTAGGTATTCAATAAATCTTAATTGGGCAAATAACTCAATAAATAATAAAACAAAGTGTCTGATTGGTTTTTATTTTCTTTTCTATCTCAAGGAAATGATACAAACATTTCTTGGAAGTATCCCCATGGACTTTTCTCATTACATTAAGGCTTGCTTTAAAAATGTTTCAACAATTGTAATTAAAAACACTAATGTATTTTGCCCTTTTGACTTTAGCATCAGATTTTGAATTTCGTTTTGCTTTTCAGGTGTGGACCTAAGGGAGAGGGATTGGCCTTTTAGCGCCATCTGTCTTCTCTTGAGACTAGGCTCTTGTTAAAGGTTGAATTATTTGTCCTAGTTTCTCCATCTCCTCCCACCCCCATTAATAGCCTTTGCCACATAACTCCTCAGTTCTTCCCACAAGAAAACATCCTTTTCTGTCCCAGGTTTAGCTTGGCCATGTGGCTTGCTTTAGCCAAGGATAATAGTAGTCATGCTGCAAATAGGTTTTTGAAAATTGTTTGCATAGTTGGGCATATTCTCTCTTTTGTTTCCTCCATGAGAAGAGCATGCCCAGCTGGCCCACTGACATGGAGGGAGGGATTTCTGGAGCAGAGCCATAGAAGGCAACTGAATCGTAAATCAGTCATCCCAGTCCTGGCAGTCCACAGAAGAAACACCCCTTGCAGCCTGCGCTCTTGTGAGCAAGAAATACGTCTAGGCAGTTGCATGCCAAGGAGATTGTGTAGTTGCTTGTTATGCAATGACAATGATTCACAGAGAAATGATTGAAGAGTACTGATTCACAACATTACTAGCTCCAACTGCTCCTGAGAAAGTTGGTAATAAAGAAAATAATAATAAGAATTACCCCTTATTAGTGCCTATCAAATGCCAGCAATAACTAGATTCTTTGCACATTGTAATCCGTCTTCATGCTATGAAGACAATAACTCTTTGAAGTCGGTGATATTATCCCTAATTCTTGCCAGGAAAATAGGACTCAGAAATGGCCTATAACTTGCCAGAAATCACAAGGGTAAAAAGTAGCAATTTCAGGCTTACAAGTCAATGACTTTAGATTAAAAAATCTCTACCTTTTACTTAGTGTCAAGGTGACAAATTTTGACTTTTATCATGTCAACCTTTCTTTTTGTTACTACACTCTCCCCGTTCCATTTCCATCTCCCATTTCTCAACCCTGCATTTCTTATAGAGAACAGCACCTTCCTGCTACTTAACCCTAGACTTTAACGGCTTTGAATGTGGGTTGCCTTCCATAGTCTCTTAGTTTCAATAGTGGGGAATGGTAGGAATAGAAGGGGTGAGAAGATATTTTCATTTATTTGTGGAGTGCCCACAACCAAATGGAAAATAAATAGAACAAAATAAAATATGACATTGATCAGCCTATTTAATCATAGCTGTAAAATTTATAAATGTTAAAATACTTTTCATTTTTAAGATATAGAAATACCAAAAAGAGTTTTATGCTTATATTTTTCATCCAATTTATTTCTTTCTTCACTAGACAGTGATGTAGGAAATATCTATGATTCTGTGTTAAAGTGTGAACCTGTTAGGTCTTTGAAAGATATTAATCTAAGAAGATTATATTGACTGGATTTTGCCCATCTGCATAGCTGTCTAAGTTGCATTCCTAGTCATAATGATTTAATTTGTTCCAATGTTATATGTGACCCTGATGACATCTACCAAAGGAAATTGCTCATTTTCTTAGCATTATTTTCACTGCTTCATTGTGTTGAATATGCAGTTTAGATAGAACTACTTGAAATAAGGCAGAAGAAGTGGCACCTCTATCATGATGTACAGCAAAACCACTCACTTTTTTTGTGCCTTTGGCAAATTGTGATTGCTGTTCTGCTCAAAAGATGCAGGTCACTGGCCTTTCAGCAAACTCTCTTCATCAGCAGTCTGAATGCTTTCTTTTGAACAAAAAAAGAAAGGCAGTTGATGATATGTAAGTTTGGATTATATCCTGGCCGGTTATTTATTCAGACAATTGTAGAAGAGGAAGCAGTGAAAATTTTGATAAGAGAAAAGCGCTTGGAGGAAAAGGGAGTCACTTGAGGTTGAAAACCTATGTAATAAGTTAATGATGAGATCAGAAACTGTGTAAGAAAAGGGCAATGAGTATCAGACAACTGTGTGGTCTCCACACAATAAGTCCTTGAAGGGAATACTGTGAGGTACAGGTGTGCAGTCTCCAGGCGGGCTCGTGGTCTCAGCGTATGTTTCTTTCTCTAAGACTTTCTCTTTTAAACCAACAGAGACATCTCCCAGATCTGTTCTCCATCAATGCTTAGCAGAGAAACACATGTACACACACACGCACACACACACAAACACAATCATTATAAAACCCTCAAGTACCTGGGCCCTTGATTTTTAATTATCTAGTACAGTGTAAAGTAGAAGATTGAATTGTTCCGTAGGAACACTTGATTCGAATCTGCTTCTTTCATTTACTACCTTGGTGTTCATAGATCAATTGTTAAAAATCTGCTGAGACTTCATTTCTTCCCTTATATAAATATGGATTATAATTCCCACTTCAGGTATGTATAAGGCCTAATAGATATGTGAAATGATGAGCAAATGTCAGACTGTCTGCTGGACTCCTAGCATACATGAGTGCTTTGCACACGGAAAGTACTCAATAAATTGATTGTGGTGTTGGTGTTGGAAAGATGGCATAATTTCTCCTCCTTCCATACTGATGCTAATTCATCAAGTAGAAATTTCACTTCTCCTTTTTCTATTTTTGTAGTTCTGGGTAAGACACTCCTGGAAAAGAAGGTAAACTTTCCGCTCTCTCTGACATTTCCTGATGTAAAATGATTATTCCACTTAGGGAATTTGGTAAGAGTCTGACATCCATTAGAGTAACATTTCTCTGTTGGGTGAGGTTAATGCATTAACAGCTAATACCTACAAGTGCTCTGACCTACATACAGTTATTTCTTTAAGATTGCCTGTCTATGGACTCTCAACTTCTTCTTCCTTCCTTGTGATAAACTTCTCTGGCTATTCCTTTTAAAAGTAGGAGAGGGAAGGGGAAGGGAGACTCCACTATGCAGTTTTCTAGCTTCTCTGACTATGATTGAGAGGTAAATTTAATTCAGAGCAAGTTCAGTTCAGTCGCTCAGTCGTGTCCGACTTTTTGCAACCCCATGAATCTTAGCACGCCAGGCCTCCCTGTCCATCACAAACCCCTGGAGTCTACTCAAACTCATGCCCATCAAGTCGGTGATGCCATCCAGCCAAAGCATAGTGTAAAATCTATCACTGTACAAGACAATACCACCCCACCCAATTTAAGAAACTTAAAATGACAACCACATATCATTGTTATTATTATTTATTGAAACAAGAACCACTTACAAGCTCCCTGTAACAACTTTAGTTCTGTCTCAATGGCCAAAGTAAGTCACATGTCCAAACCTGGAGTCACAGTGGAAAGGCACTACCAATGGATGAGTTCAGGGAGTCATGAAAAACAGGGTGCATTAAGTTAACAGAAGTGGAGTTCATTGATTAATAGGAGTAACATATTGGCCACAGGCCCAAGCCATGTTTTCCCAGCCAACATCACCTGCATCAAAGCTGATATTTGGCTCTGTCTCCAGTTTCTTTTTCCAGACCGATTCGAAACCCTCACTCTAACAGATGATAAGCGTAAGGGAGATTTGCATAACAAGGCAAAGAAATGCTTTGTGTTTTTTGTGAATTATCTGGCCAAGCTAGTTGTGCTGGCCCAATTTTCAGGGACAGATATCAATTTATCCAGGCCATTTTATTATATTGATCAAAGTCCAGGAAATTGAAAGATTCAAAAGGTTCTGAAAGAGTAGAATTTTTCATCTTCTTTACTAGCTTGAAATTCTGAGATAGAAAGATGCTTAAATTATTAAATTAATGATTCAAGACCCACAAAAACACATGAAGGAAGAAAACTTTTGTTGGGACCTGATTGGATTGGGCTACATCCTAATGAGAGTTCCATAATCTCTCTCACCTCACTTTCCAATTTGGAAAATTGCAGTAAGACACTCTTTATTTTAAAGGTATCCCTAGAGGACCTCTTGTCCTAAAGATGTTTTATAAATTTAAAAATATCAAGCAAAATGCTATGTCCTCCAAATATGTACCATTTTTACTATTGTCATAGAAATGTATTATGTTGTATGGTCAGGTCATTCAAGATGGCTATTATCTTGCTTTCTGTACATGCTCTGCTGAACCAGTCCCTGCTTCTTTCATGGGACTGTTCAGTCCTCTGTTGTTCATTCTTCCTATAAACGGTAGACTCTTCCCGCAAATTGGGAAGATTGTTCCCATACCTACATACTGTCTGCCAGTGAGGCATCAGCCCGGGACCCTTTATGTAAGATTCCCTGTCCAGTAAACCATTGATGTCTCTGTTGTTGCTTCTGGGCTCTTCCTTCGATCTCAAGGCTGGGCAACTGCAAGGCTTGCAGGCATGCAGGCTGCAGCCCAACATAATGAAGGAACTTGAGAGAACAGTGTGTCAGCACTATGCGTGGAACAGAGCGGGTTCTAGGGGTAATTCATCCTGAACTTGGCCAATAGTTCCATTTGGGTCTTCCTGTTCCCTTTCTATCTCCTATTTCTCAGCCCTCAGCCCTCTCAATCTAGGTAGCCAAATCCAGATTTTAAATTATAATTCCTCGGAGGAAAGTGGGATAAATAGAGAGAAATGAGGAAATAAAATTTAAGGAAATGCAGATGTGAAGACACTTCTCTTGAGAAGTAGGAAAGTGAAAGTGAAGTCCTTCAGTCATGTCTGACTCTTTGAGACCCCATGGACTATAGCCAACCAGTCTCCTCCATCCAGGGGATTCCCCAGGCCAGAATACTGGAGTGGGTTGCCATTTTCTTCTCCAGAGGATCTTCCCAACCCAGGGATCGCACCTGGGTCACCCACATTTAGGGAGATGCTTTACTGTCTAAGCCACCAGGGAAGTCGTGAGAGTAGAGTGCCTCCTTAAATTTTGTCCCCTAGGGTCTTTGCTTCCCTTGCTGTAGTCCAGCCTAGTTATTGTTAATAGTCACTAGGTCGTGTTTCACTCTTCTGAGACCCTATGGGCTGTAGCCCGCCAGGCTCCTCTATCCATGGGATTTCCCAGGGAAGAATACTGGAGTGGGCTGCCATTTCCTATTCCAGGGGGTCTTCCTGACCCAGGGATAGAACTTGTGTCTCCTGTGTCTCCTGCATTGGCAGGTGGATTCTTTACCACTGCGGCACCAGGGAAGAGGACATAGTAAAAATGTTAGACACTCTTCTACAAGTGAAGCAAAGCTTTAGATCAGTGAGCAGGTGAGTACTAGATGTTGTCAAAAAGGGATGAGTCCCTTCATGCATTTACTTTCAAAGATTTCTAATCTAAGTTAGGATTCTTAGTCATACATTTATTATTTTTAGAGACATTTGCAAAACAAAAGGAAATCTTAGCACAGCAGTCCTGCTGAAGGCACTAGATGAGAGACCCTAGCCGGTTCAGCCTCGGTTAAGAGCAGTTTTAGAGTCAGTTAATGTGGTTTTCGAATCCCATCTCCACTCTTGTTGGCTCTTTGACACCGGGCAAGATATTTAGTTTCCTCATCTGACAAATCAGGGTGATTTTAATAGCATTTATCTCCTATGCTTTATGTGTGTTTGAGAGAAATAAATGAAATAATGTACATAAGACTTTCAGTACACCAACTGGTTCATAGATGGAATTCAACAAATGATAGATTTTACTGTTGATACTATTTTTTTTAAATGATTTTGAGGGCAAAGACTCTCCAAAGAACCTGCATTTGGCACTAAAATTTACTTATAGGATTCAAATTGTCCTGAAATAGATTTGGAAGTTGTCTCCCTTCTCCTACATTATTCTGATGATTCTTGTGAGAAATCAAAAGGAAGTCCTAAAAACAAGCAAACAAACAAACAAAAGGAAGTCCTGGGGAATTGAAAGAAGAAGGGGGAGGGGGGAAAGCAAAACGTGTAGGAATCAGAAGAATTAGGAGACCCAACATGAAATTTACTACAATTTAGATTTTACATATTCTTGAAGAGAAGGTTTAGAGTAAGTAATGATTGTTTGTGGATGGAGGCTTTGGCAATTATTTTCTACCTCTTGAAAAATCCCGTTTTTGTTTGTTTGTTTGTTTTTTTCAAGAGTCATGAATGAAATGAAGCTTTCTCTGGCACTGGATAATGTTTCCTCCAAACTTTGAAAAGTGGTTTAGAATGCGCATTGCACTCCTTCACCAAAAAGTTTACTTTACAGATTCTCTTCCCTCAATAAGTATTTTTAGAATAATAAGTGTTTCCCTTTAATTGGTAGATTAAAAATTAATATAGATTCATAGAATAGAAATGACCTCTAAGCCTCAAGTTAACTTTTTGAAATATGTGGTAGGTCCATCAATACAGAAAAATTCAAAAATAACACAGAGCCATAGCAGTAATCATTATGGAAGTTGATGGTAATAGAAAATAATGGGTTTGGAGAAAAATAAATGACTTAAATTGACATAATATATATGAAAGATGAGATGGGAAATTTTTGAAGGGTTATTTCTGATCACCTGCTGAAAAAAAAGTTGACTAACCTATTTGTTCATTCATTTATAAATATATTTTCAACAAATTGATTGTCAAGAACCTTCATTATCAATTCACTAACTTTGGCCCCAGTCCCTTAACACAAAGAACATGCAAGAATAAATACATTTTCCTATTGTATTTCTTGAGAATTTGTGGAAATATGGGGCTAAAATATTTTTTTTTTAATTAGAAAATTACTGATAGGATGAATCATAATACTTGATACATATTATTTGAGTAGGTGGCAGTGGACACCATATAGGGCCTCTTATGGAATGTGTTTGGCAACTCACACTTAGTCAAAATTGCACATTTGGGCATTTTTCCTTAGGTTTTCAACCTCACCTCAACATGAATTGCTTTAAATTTTACCTGTATCCGTCAGGCATGAAGGTATATCCCCAAACTACACAGATAAATAAGACAGGTTGTCTACCCACAGGAAGCTTGCAGTTAGAATAGTGAGAAGTCAAAATAGACAAGTGAATGGACACTGATGAATGTCTTGTGAATATGAGGAAGAATAACAGGCAAAGCCCTGGATTCTCAGGGAAAGACTCCATCTAACGAAAATCCTAAAGAATGAGCAAATATTACTTTAAGAAAGGAACTGGAGAAATACGGTGAATGGCAGAGGAAATGGTATGTACATATACTTACTGGTTGTAGAGCACATTGGCTGGAGCAGAAGATGAGAAATGAAAGAGAAAGAGAAGAGACTAGAGGGGTAAAGAGGCTAGATCTCAGAAAAAGGTGGGTTTTTAAAAAAATTTTATTTTGTATTGGAGTATAGTTAATTTATAATGTGTGAGTTTTAGGGGTGCAACTAAGTGATTCAGGTATACATATACCTATATCTATTGTTTCTCATGTAGGTTATTACAGAGAACTGAAAATTTGAGTTCCCTGTGCCATATAGTAGGTCCTTTTACTGAGGATCTATTTTATATATTTGTTGTTCAGTCGTTCAGTCGTGTTCTCATGGACTGCAGCACGCCAGTCTTCCCTGTCCTTCATTATCATCTCCCGAGGCTTACTCAAACTCATGTCTGTCGAAGGAGTGTGTAATTTCATTGGTTCTGTCTCATCACACAAAAATTTGAAGCGACGGACCAGCATTACAGCCCTCAGACAGACCGTGTCACAGCTCTCGGACAGATCAGTGTTACAGCTCTGTGTTACAGCTCAGTTTTGTTTAGAAAATAAAGGAAAATACATCTTCAAGGCGTGAGGGCATGCGAACCCAAAAGACATGAAAAGAAGAGAGAGAGCGGGAGAGAGAGCAAAAGAGGGAGCAAGAGAGAGAGCAAGAGAGTGAGAGAGACACCGCTGGCCCTTTGGCTCCTTTTTTTTTTTTTTTGGCTCCTCTTTTTATGTTTTTTCTCCCCCTTGGCCTGCCCTATGTAAATTGGGCTAGCCAGGGATGCTGTTTGTTCTACCTGAGATCCTCACTCTGGTCCTCGAATCTTCCTCTATTCTAGTTTCACGGGCTTTTCCCTTCCTTGTCTTATAGCCACTGCCATTCTGGACTCGTTTTTCCTATTCTAATTACCTAACATTCCATCCTCAAAGATGGAAGGCCCAAATCTTTGGAAATAAGGGCGCTGAGGTCTTTCTGGCTGCTTCCTGCTGAGCTGGGATGGCGAGGGGCATTGGGTCTCCCCCTCTTGCTGGTCTCAGGCCTCAGAGTCCTTAAAATAGTGTCCATCTAAGGGTGAGTGATATTTTCCATCGTCGGCTGTAGTTTTATGTATCCTAGTTGAACTGGCACTGCATGTTATAGTTTGTTGACCAGGGCAGAGACAAAACGGGTTAGACAATTGATAATACTTGGAGCAATCATACACAGCATCAATATGGCATAACAAGGGCTAGTAGGGGGCATTAGTCAACTCCAAATTCCCATCGCTGGGATGGCTCAAGTTCCTCTTTATTCAGGGATCATATCTATCTCCTGTCTGTTTTGGAGTTCAACCCCTGCCAAGCTGTGTTGGTTGTTTAGAGCTGTCCTGAGAAATCTTATACCCCAGAAACTAGATTTTGGGGGTGTTCATTAGAATGGCACTCATTTGTAGTTCTGAATAGGTATCTGAGATCTCCCAGGGGATCATAGGTGTATTGAGTGTTCTCTTCTGTTTTTTTTCCATGGCTTGACTCATGAGTAGTGAATCCAGGAGTCATGTCCTGGTACCTTGACTGCTTTGGGGGTAGAAAGTATTACAGGGTAGGGGCCCTTCCATGTGGGCTGGAGTTGAGCCTTTGGGGAACCATCTTTCCAGACTTTAATTAGGACTTGAGTCCCTGGAGCATATAGTGGTGACTCCTTAGAATCTTTTGGGTCCTGGTTGACACCCCACAAGCTTATATCCTGTTGGAATTGCCCAATGGCCATGGTATAAGACTGGAGAGTCTGAGCCTCTGGATCTAGGAAGAGGTCATTGACATAAACTAAAGGTCTCCCATATAGCATCTCATAAGGACTAAGACCAACCTGTTCCTTAGGGGCAGTACGGGTATGGAGGAGAGCTATTGGTAAAACCTCCTTCCATCCCAGGGAGGTCTCCTGGGTTATCTTTTTTATTGCTGATTTTAAGAATTTGTTGGCTCTTTCTACTTTTCCTGAAGACTGAGGCCTTGAGGCACAATGGAGATAATAAGGAATGCCCAATGCTTTAGAGACCCCTTGGGTGACCTTAGAAGTAAATGATGTCCCATTGTCACTTTGTAATGACCTGGGCAGACCAAATCTCAGAATGATTTCATGGAACAGTTTTTTTTACCACCTCCTCAGCTTTCTCAGTCCGGGTGGGAAAGCCTTCAATCCATTCTGCTGCTGCTGCTGCTGCTGCTGCTGCGTCTCTTCCGTCATGTCCGATTCTGTGCGACCCCATAGACAGCAGCCTACCAGGCTCCTCCATCCCTGGGATTCTCCAGGCAAGAACACTGGAGTGGGTTGTAATTTCCTTTTCCAATGCATGAAAGTGAAAAGTGAAAGTGAAGTCTCTCAGTTGTGTCTGACTCTTTGTGACCCCATGGACTGTAGCCTACCAGGCTCCTCCATCCATGGGAGTTTCCAGGCAAGAGTATTGGAATGGGCTGCCATTGCTTTCTCCATCAATCCATCCTGTGAATGTATCTATCATGACTAATAGGTATTTATACCCTTGAGAAACTGGCACCTGGGTGAAGTCCATCTGCCAGTCCTCTCCTCGGTAGGTCCCATGTCATTGGACAGGCTGGGCCAGCTGGGGTCTTCAAGCTCTCTGGGGGATTGTTTAATTGGCAAGTGGGACAAGAGGAGAGCACTTGCCTTATAGTCGTTTGGAGGCCTGTTCCTCTTAAGGACCTTTCTAGCAATCTTTGGATGGCCTTTTCCCCTAAATGATTGGTGGTATATAAGGAGTTAACCAATTTCCATTGGAGGTTCCCAGGCAGAAAAAGGAGTCCCTCCTTTTGGAACCACCCCATATGATCTTCTTGAACGCACTCACTCTTAGCTTTGAGAGTCTCACCTTCAGTATATGAAGGAACTTCTGGCAAATTTGTGGAACTAAGGTGGCAACCTCTATTAGGTCATTGTTCTGTAATGCTGCTCTCTTAGCTGCCTGATCAAATGTTTGGTTCCCTCGTGCCACTTCTGTGCTCCCTTTTTGGTGTCCATTGTAATGGGAGGCTGAAACCTCAGTGGGCAGATGGACTGCCTCCAAGAGTCTAAGGATTTGATCACTATATTTGATTGGGGAGCCTCGGGTGGTCAAGTGGCCTCTTTCTTTCCAAATAGCAGCATGTGCATGTAGCACCAGAAAGGCATACTTGGAGTCAGTGTAAATGGCTACTCTTTTTCCTTTTCCCAGCTCTAAAGCTCAAGTCAAGGCTATGAGCTCAGCCAATTGGGCTGACGTACCTGGTGGCAAAGGTTTAGCCTCTATGGTCAAAATTGGAGACTACTGTATATCCGGCTCTTCTTTTTTCCCATCCAAGACAAAGCTGCTTCCATCAGTGTACCAGGTTTCCTTAGGGTTGGTCAGAGGATCTTCCAACAATCCCTCTCAGGGTTTTGTCCAGTGGTCCAAGGTTTCTAGGCAAGAGTGAAAGAGGAGAGAGCCCTCGAGGGTACACAGCAGGGTGACTGGGTTAAGAACTTCACAAGGGCCTGGATTTTCTATCAGCACTGCTCAATATCTGAGAATTCTTTGATCAGACATCCATAAATGGCCTCTCCCACGTAGGAGGTGTTTCACTTGGTGGATGGTAAAAATAGTTTGCTCGAAAAAGAGAGTTTTAAAGCATCTTCTATCAGGACTGCAATAGCTGCAAGGTTTCAAAGGTAGGGAGATTTCTTCCCAATAAGGGAGGAGGACAGTCAGGGACCACTAGGAGCTGGTGGGAAAATGTTTGTCCATCTCAGCAACAAAGAAATGCTCGGGTAGATCTTTCATAATTGTTTTTCCTGTAGCACCCAAAATAGTACAAGTTTGGGAGGAGAAGGCTCTGGAGTAGGAGGTCAGGACAGAGGAGGTAGCCCCTGTGTCAACCAAGAAATTCTAGGACCTACCTGCCACATCCAGTTGCACCCTTGGCTCCAGCCCCGTGATGGTTGTCTGTGACAGGCGGGCTGGCTGGAGTGGGCTGCTTCAGTCCTGTTGAACCATTATGAGGGAAAGCTTGGCACTTGACCTTGAGGCTCTTGGGTCCCAAGGGCAGAGTGCCACCCAATGTCCCAGTTGATGGCATTTATAGCAAGCCATCACAGTTGAGATGTCACGGTTTGGACACTCTTTGGCCCAATGCCCCGCCTGTCTACGGATTAGGCATTTGCCTCGTGCCTTGTCCTTCAAGGACTCAGGGTTTGCCATAGGGCTTCCCTGGAGGGTGGCCAGCATCTGGGCATGCCTTGTCTCTTTCCTTTTCTCCTTCTCCTGGGCCTTGGCCTCCCTCTCCTGTTCTCTGTTATAAAAGGTGTTGGTGGCTGTCTGGACCATCTCATCTAGAGAGGCAGCAGGGTCCTACTGCTGTAGCTATTGTAACTTTATCCTGATGTCTGATGCACATTGGGACAGGAATATTTCCTTTAAAATCACCTGTCCCTCATAAGAGTCTAAGTCCAGATTGGTAAACTTGTGGAGGGCCTCTTTTAGCCTTTCCAGAAAGGCAATGGGGTTATCATTGGGCTCCTGAGTTATTACTGAGACTGGGCACAGACCCACAAGCAATAGGCTTCCTTCTATTTCCATGGGTGGACTTCCTTAGGGGTGAGTCTTTCTGAAGTTTATCCTACCCAGTACTGTTGAAACCTGAGAGCCAAGCGTCCCCGGGTCAGGGTGCAAATCCCCAGGCAAGCTGAGGTATGACAGCCTCCTGGAGATTGAATCCATGGGCAGGTTGAGGCAGGTCAGTCTTCTAAGAATTGGGTCCCTAGGTGGGTCGAGGTGTGACGACCTCCTGAGGCCCCTGGACTAGGGGATCCCCAAACAGGCTGAGGTTTGGCAACCTTTCAAGGACTGGATCCCTAGGCAAGTTGAGGCAGGTCGACCTCCTGGGACCCCCAGACTGGAATTGGGCATCCCCAAGGCCTCCAGTGTAACCAGTGCTGGATAGGATTAAGGGATTGTCATTTTAACTCATTGCCAGTTTGTTCCCTGCAGATGGGAATAGATATCACAATGTAAAGAAATCCAAGCCTGTGCCCTGAGACTGGGAACCTGGTGAAACAGTCATAAGCCTTATCCTCTTGCTGCTCTAAGGGATTGTAAATCACTGATTTCCTCCCCTAGTCCTCTATAAGAGCAGTTTAGGGTGTTTCCAGTGGTAAACATTTCATTGTCATAGACCCACTTTAGGTAATAACAGAAGAAGTGGGTTATCCAGCCCTGTTAGGGGCATTAAGAGTATTTTTAATAATAGGCAGGATGGAGCAATGTTGCCTACAAGGGGGCAGGGTCCTGGTTGTAGGAGTTAGTAATTGGCTTAAGGACAAATTGGTAAGAGGCAACAGACCAGATGTTCTGTAAAAGTGGAGTGGAGATTTGATCCAGGCGTATGTGTGTAACTTTAGGAGAAGGGTGGTAAGGGTTTGGGCCCAAACGGCCTTCAGGGCTAGCTCTCAAAGTGGCAAACATTATCCCTGGAAGCCCAATTGCCTTTGAAGGGATGCCAACAGATGGCCTGAGTATCTAGAGGGATTAGATATTATACAGTATTTCCCTCCCAAGGGCCAGCTGTTTTCTGGTTGTCCCACCGGAAGGTTGTATAGGCCACATTGTGGGCCTGGACGGAGCTCAGGAAAAGAGCATGAAACAGGAGGAAAGGGGGCAGGGCACCACTTTTGAAAGAATAACATAGCACAAGGGCATAACATAAACTGATTAAAATCAAATGGGTCCAAGATGACAAGTCAAATTCAACTAAACCTTGATCCCCAATCTGCAAACTAAATGATACACCCATGTGGCAGGACAGTTCCAAAGGCACTGTCAAAAGACAGAGGAGTGGGTGGTTCCCCAGTGGTTGGGATGATCCTCCCACTCATAAGGGTATGAATTTACCCAGCTCACAAAAACTAGCCACACCACATTCCATGGCCCAGGCACTTGCCCTCTGCAATGGCCCACACCCTGCAGGGTGTGCTTCTCTCTGAATCCTAACAAATCCACCTCTTACCTATCACTGTGTCTCTAACTGAATTTTTGCAATGAGACATCAAAGCCTGAGCTTCAGTAGGTCTTAAAGCCAGGCATCACTGGTTTTGGCTGGGGTCAAGCCCAGGGAGAGAAGAGCTGAAGGACGGGAGGAAAAAGCAGTGGGAAAAACATGCCAAGGAATCACCTTCATAACCTGCTGGAAAATCTGTGAAATACCTGACTGACCTGTGCTCACAGTTTTCATTGGCCTGATCCTTGGCGCAAAGAAGATTAAAGCCAGAAGAACCCCCACCGGCTTGGGTAACAGCTACTAGAGCACAGAGGATAGTGGAGCCTTCAGGACTCACTGAGGAGTAGCCTCTCCAGAGTCCCTCAACTGCACCCGCTGCCACTCGCCTGTTCATGGGGGGTTCGAGGAAACAAGAAACGAGAGATTGTAAAGGAATTGAGATTTTGTTAGGTATGTGTCCCTCCAGCCATTGGAGTGAGGACCTCCTGCCTTAACCGGAGGTCTTCTGGAATCCGAGACTGAGCAAATGAGCTTTCTACGGAGTATGTTTTGTGCTATCCTGGTTTCCAGCAGACTGGGCTGCTTGTCACTTCCCCTGCCCTGGGTTTTCTTTGCATTCAGCTCCCACTGCCGCGCGGGGATTGTTTCAGCCAGGTTAAATCGGAGTCACGGCACCATAGATGTCAGGGGAGAGTGTAATTTCCTGAGTTCTGTCTCATCACAACAAAAATTTGAAGCGACAGACCAGCGTTACAGCCCTTGGACAGACTGTGTCACAGCTCTCAGACAGATCAGTGTTACAGTTCCATATTACAGCTCAGTTTTATTTAGAAAATAAAGGAAAATACATCTTCGAGGTGTGAGGACATGCTTACCCAAAAGACATGAAGAGAAGAGAGAGAGAGAGAGCAAGAGAGACCCTTGGCCCTTTGGATCCTCTTTTTATATGTTTTTTCTCCTCCCCCTGGGCCTGCACTATATAAGTTGGGCTAGCCAGGAGTGCTATTTGTCCTACCTGAGGTCCTCACTCTGGCCCTCAAATCTTCCTTTGTTCTATTTTCATGGGCTTATCCCTTCCTTGTCTTTTAGCCATGGCCATTCTGGACTCCTTTTTCCTATTCTAGCTACTTAACATGTCCATTGAGTCAGTGATGCCATCCAACCGTGTTGTTCTCTGTCATCCCCTTCTCATCCTGCTTTCAATCTTTTCCAGCATCAGGGTCTGTTATAATAAGTCAGCTCTTCACATCAGGTGACCAAAGTATTGAAGTTTCAGTTTCAACATCAGTGCTTCTAATGAATATTCAAGATTGATTTCCTCTAGGAGTGACTGATTTGATCTCCTTGGTGTCCAAGGGACTCTGCAGAGTCTTCTCCAACACCACAGCTCAAAGGCATCAATTCTTCAGTGTTCAGCCTTCTTTATGGTCCAATTCTCACATCCATACATGACTACTGGAAAAACCATAGCTTTAACTACTTTATACATGATGGTGTGTATATGTTATTCCCAACCTCCTTATTTATCCCTCCCCCAAGCTTTCCCCTTTAGTAACTGTGTTTGTTTTCTAAGTCTGTAAGTCCGTTTCTGTTTTCTAAGTAAGGTTCATTTGTATTAACTTTTTAGATTCCATGTGTAAGTGATGTTATATGATAATTGTCTTTGTCTTATTTATCTCCCTTAGTATAATAATCTCTATGTCCATCCATGTTGCTGTAAATGGCATTATTTCATTCTTTTCTTTTTTTATGGCTGAGTTGAGTTTCCATTGTATATATGTACTTTATCAACTCCTTTGTCGATGGACATTTAGGTTGCTTCTATGTGTTTGCTATTGTAAATAAGGCTGCAGTAAACATTGGGGTGAATGTATCTTTTGGAATTATGATTTTCTCTGGATGAATGTCTGGGAGTGGGATTGCTAGATCATAAAATAGCTCTATTTTTTTTTTTTTTTTAAGAACTCTCTGTATGGTTCTCAATAATGGTTGGAAGAAACACTCCGAACTCATTCAAAAAGGATTTTAAAGGCAAGCCAGGGCATTTGAACTGTATTCTAATGGCAATGGAAAGAGCCATTGAAGGATTTTAAGGCAGAAAGTGAGATGATTAGATTTTCATTTTAGAAAGGTCAGTGGAAATTAGAGAGTTTAGAGCAGTGAGGAGACCATGACATTTGTCCCAATTATACCTCAAAGTACAGTGGAAGGGGAGTATTGATTGTGGGAGCAAGGAGATGGATGGATTTGAAGAATGCTGAAAAAATGAGGCATTGTTAAGACTTAGTAAGCAAATGTGAAACGCCATTCACCAAGATTATAATCTGGTAACACTGTTAAAACAATGTCACCAGCTAGGTGGCTGACCCTGGCAATTCTGATCTTTGTTCCTGAATGTCTCTTTTCTCAATCAGAAGTAGAAAGAAAAGGAAATTAATCTTATTAGTCTTTTCTCTTTGCCTTTAAGTTTTCATGTGAAATAAATTTTGAATTGGCTCTGGATACATAATTTTTACCATTTTATTCCAGTTAATTTCCATGAATAAGCAAATTAATTCTATCTCATTTCTTCATGTCAACTGCATTGGCATGGTTCACAGGTAATTGTATGGTGTCATCTTTGCCTTCCAACATCACTGAGAATATTGGATTTGTAAATGTTAGCATGTTGTTAGCAGGAGGATACATTTTTATTTTTTTTTTAACTTAACTCTCACTGATCTAATCTCGCTCATGTTTCCCACTTTCATTTGGAATTTTATTATGTCTACCATGCCATCCAACAAGCATCATTATGAATGAATAACTAATGAATAATTAATTGGGACCATTTGAAATGAATGTTAGTGTAATTTCACTTCTATTTCATTGAGTCATTCACGATATACCCTCTACTTACTCTCAGCTTCTTCCTTAACACTCCATTGAATTTAATCCAACCCACGTTCCCCATTCTCAAAATACATACTTACTTGTAGCCTTTATGTATTATCTAATGTTTCCTCACCAATAACCTCTTCTACCCTATCCTCATTTAGTTAATTATTACTTATTCTTCTTACCTTATCTGAGACATCTATTAAGGAAAGTTTTATGAGCACACATTGAACACATGGTTGCTATTTATGGAGAACATCTTTATACAGGCATATAAAGGATACAAAGGTGAGTAAAACAATTTGACTGTGACCATGTGGAATTAAAAATATAGTAGGTAAGACTGACACTAATACAAACAGATGCATGCAGACATGTGCATACATATGTTTGCATATATGTAGAGGATATACAGGAAGAGGTAGAAAAGAATTGTTTTTAGAGAAAGGAAATGGCGATAGGGTAACAGAACTGAAAAAAAAACTTTGGGAGAAAAAATTTCCTTTGAAATTATTTAAATATATACCCAAATACCTAGAGTTCCAGAATCAATAAATTAAACATATACATATATATATATATATATAGAGAGAGAGAGAGAGAGAAAGTGCTATGAAGGAAGAGTACATATTGTGACTGTAGAAGATACCAGGAAAAACCAATTTATTTTGGAGAATTAATTGAGTCTTCTGTGAGGAATTACCTTTTTTGAAAAGGAAAGAATGTTTCAGACATTCTTGACCTAAAGAATGACCCATATCAGAAAAAATGCTGACCTTGCAAGAAAAGAAAGCAGTTTGAAAGAAGGGAAAAGTTGGTGAAAGGTGAGCCTGGAGAAACTGAGAGAAGCTATGTCATACAGGAGCTTATCGATCATGTTATGGATTTCACCTTCTATATAAGAGTAAATGGGATAGCATAGAAATACTTTGACCAGAGAAAGAGCTAGATCTGTTTTCCAGTTCTGGAAGAGTTTCCTGGATGCTCAGTAGAGAATGTATTGGAGAGGAAGCGAAGTTTAAGTAAGGAAGACTTTTAAGACAAAACAATATTGTATTAGTACACAAGAGATGTGCCAGTGATAGGCAGTAGCATAAGTAAAAAGATTCAATAAATATTTTGGAGGTATCCTAACTAGGATAAATAATGCATCTTATATCGATGATGAATAAGAGTTATAGCTAAGTATGATTCCAAAGATTCTTCACCCAGCATTTGGGAGGACAATAAATGTATTTACTCAAATGAAGATTCATGTGAAAAAGCTACATAATGTATCCACCTATACAACATTTTGGAGAAGGAAAAACTATAAAGACATAAAGATCAATGGTTAAACCAGAGTTTTAGGAAGAAAGAGAGATAAATAGGTGGAACACAGGGTTTTTTTGGTTTTGTTTTTTAGCATAGTGAAACTATTCCATAAGATACTGTAATGGATACATGACATCGCACAGTGTACATAGGCCTATACAACAGTAAGAGAGAACCTTAATATAAACCATGGGCTTCACATAGTAATATATTAATACTGATTCACCAATTGTAACAAATGTACTGCAGCGATGAAAAGTGATAATAAACAGGGGCAGTGTCGTGTGGGGATTATTTGAGAGCTCTCCATGCTATCTGTCTATTTTTCTGTGAACCTAAAACTTCTCCAAATATAAGACCTGTTAATAATAATTAAGGAAACATAATGAAAGAACCCAGAGATTTAGTAGGAAAGACAGGAATGAGAAATATCATAGCCAAAAGAAAATGAGTATTCCACAAAGGAATTAGTGATCAAATATATCAAATGCTGCTGAAAGTCTAAATGAGAGGAAGGGAAAAAATTCCACTGGGTTTTACAGTATGACATTTATTTGTAATTTTAACAAAAGTATTTTCAATGGTATAATTGGATGCAAAAATCAGATCTACATGAAATAAAGAGAAAATGGGTACCATCAGAGAATTTGGGATTTATAACTTAAAAAATAAATTATTAAAATTATACTGTCTATAATAAATAATATGTGGGGGAAATCCTTAAATGTTTTTTTTTTTAAATTTTGGACCTGTTGGCAGCTAAAGTTCCATAATATACAAATGGTGTGTGTGCATTTTTAATGTATATTACATTATAAATATTATTCCAGAGACATCTTAAGACAGATTCAGTTTGACTAACCAGCTGGAAAATGTCTCTTATCAAGCTACCTAGGTTTTTTAATCTGATTGAGATATTATTAACCATGCTTATAATGACCAACAGAGAAATCTCCCACATGGCTAATCATAAAACTGTAAATTCATTCATCTTTGTGTATAAAAATGTACATGACATGTTTTCCTCCAATATATATGGGAACATTTATATAAATTTAACCACATTTAGTATCACTGTGGCAAATGGCAATAAATCTATGGCTATAGAATAAATTTAACAAAACCTTTTATTAAATAGTATCCACAACTTGATGCCTATAGGAATAACTATTAGGTGAACTGGATAATATTTAGGGTATAAAATACACATAAGGAGGGACTTCTGCTTCTGATCAAGATGGAACAACAAAAGAGAGATTTATCCTTTTATCAGGAACCACAAAGAGAAACAAAATACATGAAGCAGTGTTTGAAACATTGATTATTATGCAGTGAAGGCCAGTGGTTCCTAAGTGAGGCACCCAGAAAGAGATCATAAAATGCATGGAGACGTCTCCCTAGGTTGAGAAGACAGATTTGGAGCCGGCAGAGGCCAGAGTGACTACCCTTCTGCAGGCAGAGTGCTGGAGAAGAAAGGGGTCTGCAGATGGAGAACCTTGGGTGCTGTCAGAGGCTCCTGCTCTACTCTCCAGCGGAGCGCGGGTAACACACGCATGTGAGGGGACTCCCCAAGGGCCAGGAAAAGCACCTCTTGAAGAATTAGAGGGGACGATCCTTAAAGTGCAAATAGGCTGAAAATAGTCCCCATTTCCTCCAGCCAGATTGGGAAATGTATAAATCATGAGATATTGGTAGGTTACTCGGAAGGATTTGTTTCCATGGTAGAAAAGAATTAACTCTAGCCAAAAGTGGTTCTTGTATTGCCATGATAAATCTGTTTCCAAGGAAATTTAATACTTTACAGGGTAAAGCTTAAAAACATTTACAGGGATACAAAAATAACTAGCACCCCCAAAAATGAAAATTTCATGTTTTGGGGGTCATCCAATAAATCATCATACATGCAAAAATCAAAAAATATAACTCACATTGAGGAGAAATTTTAAAACAGCAAACCTAATCCAGCAAATTAACGTATAATAGAGTTACTGTACCATTTAAATGATTACTGAAACTTTATTGCATATGTTCAAGAAAGTAAAGAAGATTAAACATGTTAATATATGGAAGATACAAAAAAAATATACATCAAACTTCTAGAGATGAAAATTACCATGTCTTAGATGAAAAATACCCTTGAAAGATATTAAAAACATAGTAAGCGTTGCAAATAAAGGATTAGTAATCTTGAAGATATAGCAATAGAAATGACCAAAAATGAAACACCAAGAGAAAAAGCTAAAAGTAAATTTGTAATATGTGGGGACAGCTTTAAGCACCCTAATATATTTACAGTTGGAATCTTTGAATATAGAAAAGGAAAAGGGATACAGAAAATTTTTTTTGAAGAAATAGAGGTTGAAATTTTTCTAAATTTGAAGAAAACCCCACTCCAGTATTCTTGCCCAGAAAATTTCATGGGCAGAGGAGCCTGGTGGGCTACAGTTCATAGGGTTGGAAGGAGTCAGACATGACTGAGCAATTGAGCATGCACACACATATATGTATATAAATATATACTTATATATATGCACATATACATATATATTAATACAACTGATTCACTTTGCTGTACAGTAGAAATTAATACAACGTTGTAAATCAACTATACTTCAATAAAACAAATGATTTAAAGAAACAAAATGATTCTTGACTACAAATGGCTTGCGAAGCTCTAATGTAAACATATAAAATTCACTTTGTGGAGTGTTGGGAATAGGAATATTGAGAGATATACATAGTCATCTCCATGGACACTGAAGTGCAAATACAACTAGCAGTCTATGTGACTGTTAGAAAGCAACAGTGGCATCATATAAACATGTTACGAGCAGAACAAGGCAACCAGTGGTTTCAAATATGAGCCTCAGATAAAAATTACAAAGTTTAGCAGTTGAATTGCTGGCATTGATTCCTTATTAAGTTGCTTCATGCACAGGCAACTCTTGGTAGTGAGTTCCAGGGTTAGAAGAGCAACAGACACTATTGATATTGCAGAGATCAGTCTATAGATGTGTCTCTATTCTTTATTTTCTTTCTTTTGTATTCACTCACCATTATTGTGTTCAAACACCACTACAGAATTATACTTTTGTTGTACAAGTGTTGCTGGTTTGGCAACACGAATGTGTGTGGGGTCATGTCCTCACATCACTACTGTGAAAACTAGATTGTATTTTTATATTTTGCTTCTTATTCTTTTCCCCCAAATTAAGACACATAAGCTCTGAATGGCAGAAAAAGAAAAATGAGTGCTCCAAAGTTACTTATCACAGGAGTGGGTTACTGAACTTGAACAGGCAGAATGGTGGCTGCCTGGTTCTGTCAGCTTTATTTTTCATTCTCTTCCACAGTTATGTATTTCTTTCACAGTAGGAGAAGAGAAACATCTCCCCTGCTGAGACCTCCATTTCAGGTACCACAATACTCATTTCTGTGTGATTTTGCCAGGTCAGCTGAATGCAGTGGAAAGATGAGGGTCGCAGTGGCTAAGTCAATAATGCCAGGTTATTCCTTGTCAATAATGCCAGGTTACTCCTTGCTGGCCAGTGAAACATTTTTATTATTTTGTTAATGAAATAGTTATTCTCCTTCCCCCCAACTCAATTAAATACAGCTGGAGTATGGATTGTATGTTTTCCTTTGACAGTAGATTGATTTAGCTGTAATTGTTATTCTCTCTTAGGAATGGGAACAGATCAGCTATTTTATTCTATTTGTCTGTTTATTTTTTAAATCAGAGACATAATAGTTTTTTAATTTAAAGTGATAGTTCTTAACTTTTAATCCTCTTGTTTCTTCTCCTTTTATCAGATTATCAGAAGCATTCCAACGGGTAGTTTCTTTTATAGAATTTACAGTATGAAACACAGCACCAACTTTGAGGATCTCCCAGCTGCGCATGTCTTTTTGAAGAAGTATGGGATTTGATACAGAATATTTCACATTGTTCATCTTTCATTTAACATGAGAGTTTAACATGAGATTTGTTTTCTGCAACAAATAAGGAGTGTGAACAATAAGATAGTTGATTTTATCCCATGTTTTCAAAAGCAATATAGGGAATCAGGCAGATGAGGATACAGTGAGTTTTGTTCGTACACATTCTCAAAATACTTCTTCAATACACTTCTTCAAAATACTTTTTAATATTAATACACTGAAATTATCATTCTAAGAGCTACAATGAAAATATAGTTGATGCACTAACAAATATTATTTAATATTTGATATTTGGGTGATTGGTCTTTCTCTGAAAGCACTTCTAAGAAAAACATTGCTGAGAAATTCACAGCAAGTTTTGAACAAATAGATGTCTGTACAGTAAGGCAAGCTTTGGTCTCAGTGTTGAGATTTCTAAGGAGGATAACCTTTGGTTTTCTAGGTGTTTTGGTTAAGTGGGGTTAGACAAAGCAAATAGTGCAGTAATTATTTTCTTTATCTGGAGAAACACTTTTCTAAGTGACATTATGTCACCTTCAATTTTGTACTCACTGCTTTCTAAAGATAATTGTTTTTCCACTATGGAGTGTAACTGGATATTAGATTTATGTTAAGAGTAAACACTGATTACCTTTAAATATTTGGGAAAGCTGACTCATTTAAAACGTCTTAAAGAGAATGAAAGAGAGTTCTGAAGAGAAACAGAATTCTTAGACGTATCAATCTTAATAGGTGCCTAGTAATAATATGGGTTCATTTGTTCTTTCAGCCCTTAGAAGCCCATTCACTGTTTCATACCTATACAGTAGTGGTGAAAGTATTTGTCTAAGCACCGATCCCACTACATGAGAAAATAGGAACATAAATTTAAATTATACGTTTACTAGTACAATGTTACCTCTTCCAACAATGTTCTCAGTGGACACAGGTTTTGTTTGAGGATCTGGGTTGATGAGATTTGGGGAATAATTACCGAGAGTCTGTGGTGAGTCATGTGGAGGTTGGAACTTACAAGAGAAGTTAAAATTTCCTTCGAATTAACTCTTCATTTGTAAATATTTAAACATAAGTTATTGAAGAACTGTTTTCTTACTAAAGGTCAGTCTTTCTTTACTTTCTTCAAAAGGAGTTGGTCAGTGGTGGAGTTAATCCATAGTGGCAGATTTTGCAGCTCAGAAAATTTTTTCTCTCACAAAAATAAGTTGTATATCCTGACTGATCTTTCAGATATATGAGAAGTTTAGAAATAATGTGAATTTAAAATAAAAAGTGTTTGATTACCCCATTCAGGTCCCCAGTTATAAGTGTCTCACTCCCTGTAAGCCACTTCTTTCCTGTGCATAGAATGTAAGTGTTTTACTCCGTATAAGCCACTTCTCTCCTGTGTGTAGAATGAATGATTCATTATAAATTATCAAGAGCTGACAGTTTCCCAATTAGGACTTTATCCCTTTTATTTCATGTTAACCTCTGACCATGAAAATATTCCTTGTATTTCAGGAATGTGAAATATTTCTTCCCATTTATTAGCGCTTTAAAATGAAAAGTCCCTTTCATTATTTTGTTAAAAATACACACATATTTCTTTCTGGGTTGGTCAGCAGTACTAGAGATCATCCTCCATTGATGGAATTAATAATTAGTACTGGGTAAAATAAAACTGGATTAGATCAGTGAGAAGTATCATGAGGGTTTTTAAAAAGTAATGTTAACCCTTATTTATCAACTTTGGCACTGTTGCATTTTGACCAAGGTAATTGGTTGTTTTCGGAGTCTGTCTTGTGCAGTGTAGGATGTTTAACAACATAGTTTCTGTTCTTTGCATGTTAGTAGTAGGGTCTACTATAGTTGTGACAACTAATAATTTTTCCATGTGTTGGCAAATGTCCTCACAAGAGACACAATTTCCCCTTTAGCCCATTAAGAATCACTGGGTAAGAATCAATAGGAATAGTAAAAATCGCTCCCTTAAGAGTCTCAGTTTCTAAACAAAGGAAGAAGACCACTTCTTGATAGGTAAGTGTAATGCATTTGGGTCTAACACATTTTCCCAACCCCTGTTCTCCTAGACATTTCCCTATTTTTTTCCAGATGTATTGTCAGTTGTTTAGCACACACAGAACTATGTTTTGTAAACCAGTGCTATGGAATGGAACTGGCTTTAAATTGATGGGTTAGGATAGTAAATTTTCTAGTACTTCGCTAAAATTGGGATTTAGTGGTTGTATAATGATTTTCATAGCCTATTTAATACTGCATGCCTTCTATGTTGACAGAGAATCTGGTGTACTAAATATGTAGAAACATCCATGTGCCTGTGATGATCCAAAGATGGTCTATACGGCATAGAAGAGATTCTGCTAGTATCACCCCTGTGCGCTGTTTTCCTTCATCAACTGCAGGAATGGAAGTAGGAGGTTCAGAATAAAGAGCATGGGATGTAAAATCTAGAAGCGTTATTAGAGACAGTAGTGAATTGTAACTGCTTTTGCCTCCTGAGCTTTCCTTCTTACAACACTGAGCACCCCTCTTCTGCTAATATATCATTTCTTCATCACTCTCAGTCAGCGTGTTGAGGGCAGATCCTTACATTGTCCATCCTCAAGGGTATACAGCATTGAACCCATTAGACTCTATCATCTCCTTGGCTACTGAGATTGGTGCAGATGCAAGCTTATGCCTCAAGAAATGCTTAATGAGAAATAACTTCATGTCTTTTGTGGGATCATTTGGAAACAGAAGCTATCTTTCTAGTGGGATTAAAAAGACAGAAGGATGACATTTGGAGGGACTAGAAATCAAGGCAGAGAGGTGGGGCATATTCTTCATGAAATTATTCAAGGTTCTGGAGCCAACTGATTTTGAAAATAGATGGACTTTTGGAATTACTATTCAAAAAGTAATTAATTTCCTTTTGTAAGTAAATCAATGCAATTTTGATTTATTATGTTGTTTTCAATCCAGAGTCTTAACTGATAAAAATGTATATGTTCTCATCCCAATCATCACCATTTACAGATGATGTGACTGAGCCCTAATAATTTTCTCAAGGTCATACTTCTGTAATCACAACCTTCTGTAACTTAAGTGGAATCTGTGCTTTAGCTTGGTTTGCTTCTTCACTGCACATCTGCAAAGTGACTCAGCTTATTCTGTTGTTTACATGATACTCAATGTGCGTGCTCAGCGTGCGCTCAGTCACTCAGTCGACTGAGCAACTCTTTGCAACCCCAGGGACTGTACCCCGCCAGGCTCCTCTGTCCATGGGATTTCCCAGGCAAGAATACTGGAGTGGGTGGCCATTTCCTTCTCCAAAGAATTTTCCAGACCAATGAATTGAACTTGCATTTCCTATGTCTCTTGCATTGGCAGGTGGATTCTTTACCACTGAGCCACCTACCCAACAAATAGTGTTAATTATTTTCTGTTTAATAATTACTTAAATTAATGTAAAACCCTCTTGAAACTGTTGCCTGCATTACTTGCCTATTGCTTCATTCAAAATGAATTTTTATGTTTGCCCATAAATATGCAAAATAGAGGCATATCCAAAGTCTACATTGTAATTTACTCCAGATCTTCTTATTGACACATAATCTTAAATTCCATGAAGATTATACTATTTATTGGGCTATTTAAATGGTTATTGTAATTCTAAGAGCTTTGTCGAGAACTATAGTCACATTGTTTTTCTTAAGTGATTCACAGGAAAATCTGTTATTTTTAACTGTTAACTTAATTGTATTTTCCATGCTATTTTTTCATAGAGCATACAAGACACGTTCATCATTTTTCTTATGACAAATGCAAAGTACAATTAGAATACAATAGCCTCAATATGTTTATACAGATGTTAAAATAAATTCAACATTCATCCCATATGTCTGTATTTCTAGCATTCTCTTCTGTCCTCAAATTGAAGAATTTTAAATTAATTTCCACCAGTATCTTTGATTTTTCTGTATGCTGATATGTAAGGCAATGATATATCTTGTCATTGGAGTTGGTTATAAAGTTAAACTTTTGGCTGCTATGAGTTACTAACCATGACAGAAATGTGAAACACAGTTCCATATATAGAGAGAGGACTTATCCTCTCTCTGTATATATCTGATACATGTATATACATGTGTATATATAAATATATGATAAAGTACTTATATTCAATGCATGTAAGTAACACTTAAAACTCAACAATAAAAAAAAAAAAAAAAAACTCAACAATAAGAAAACAAACAACCCAATTTAAAAATGGGCAGAAGATCTGTAAAGATACCTCACTAAACAAGATATTCAGATGTTATATGAAAACAAGTTCACTCCATATGAGCTTATTCTAATCAACTCAAAATTCTCTTATTAGAGAATTGCAAATTCAAATAGCAACAAACTACTGCTATCACTATCCACCTGTTAGAATGGCTAAACAAAGCAAAAACAAAATAATTAACCTGACTTTACCAAATGATGGCAGGAATGCAGAATAGCTAGAACTTGTATTCATTGCCGGTCAAAGGCTAAAATATACAGCCTCTTTGGAAGACAGCTGGATAGTTTCTTATAGAGATAAACATAGTTTTCTCATAAAATCCAGTAATCATATTCTAGTACTGATCAAACCGAGATAAAATTTTATACCCATACAAAAAACTGAACATAAATGTTTATAGCAATTTTATTTATAATTGCCAAGAACTGGGAGTAACCAATTTGTATAAAGAAATTGTGGTATACCTGTAAAATATATATCTAGATAAAAAGGAAATAAGACATCAAGTGACAAAAAGACATTAAGGAAGCTTAAATGCATATTTTTAGGCAAAAGAAGCCAGTCTGTAAAGGCTATAAACTAAGTGGTTGCAACAAATATAACACCTGGAAAAAGTAAAATTATGGAGACAGTGCAAGGATCATTGGTTGCCAGGAGTCTGGGGAGAGATGAAGAATGTGGGAAACACTGGGAATTTTTAAGGCAGTGAACAGTGATTCAGTACAATTCTGTAATGATACCTACATGACATTATGAATTTGTCAAAATCTGTAAAACTGTACAACACAAAGAACAAACCTTAGTATAAACTGTAACCTTTAGTTAATAATAATGTATCCAAGTAGCTTCCTTATTGTAACAAATTTATCATGCTGCTGTAGGTCTGACATAGCAGAGGAAACTACATGAGTGTGTGAAGTGGATATTTGGGAACTCTGTAATATATGCTTCATTTTTCTGTAAATCTAAAACTGTTCTAAAAAATAAAGTCTAGTAATTTTAAAAAATGTCACAAATATCTCTGAATATATGTGTAGCATTTTGAACAGTTCCATAACACTCAATAAAAGTTAACTTCTATTACTATGAATATCATTACCATTGAGATTAGTAGTAGTAATAGATATATTAACAAAGCTGTCTTCTCTGAAAAATGCTTTATTCCTTTGCTGCATTTGTAAATTCAGAAGTTGACAAATAAACGTAAGAAAATATCATATATTTTGACATGACAAATAACATAAAAAAATGTGATTCTTTACCCTGAAGAAAAATATTTTCTTGTATAATTAAATAAAATGGGAAAATTGCTTTCATGTTCTGATACATAAAGTGACAATTTCTATGAAAATTTATTGTAGCAAATTACTTTGTAATACAACTACCAAGAATTATTTATTGAAAATCATATTGTTTTATGTTTTACATTTTCTCATATACTTAAAAAATCAACAATGAAATCATCAGCTATAAAGAGCCTTTCTAAGAAATAATTTTTATTAAAATATTTTTCACCACATGGATTTGGAAAAAATCTAGAATATAAAAGAGTTTTTTCATTCACTTCTAATAAAACACTAAAAAAGCAACTGTCAGTTTTTTATAAATCATTTTTTCTTTTGTACTTCTAGATCAAAATATGAATATAATTTCTTTATATTCAGCGATGCTTTGGGAGATATAAAGGATGTATACTTTATTAAGTGGCAATAGAACTTTATTCCGATTTAGATGCTTTTATTCTAAATTTTTTTTTCCTTTTTCTGCTTTGATGTTGGGAAAACTATTCATTTTCAGTGGAAGAATCCATCATATAAACAGTATTCTGTTGTACACCAAGAGGTTCTTTGCAGCATATGTGGAACAATTAATTTGAGTGGTTTTATTAACTATTTTAAGGAGGATGCAAAAAAAAAAAAAAGGAGGATGCAACAGTCTGATTAGTTATTTGATGATAGGTAGTCAGAATACTTCACTGGGTGACTGGACATTTCATTAGTGTTCATATGACATAAACACTCTTATTTAACAAGGAAAATTATTAACCTTAAAAATATTTATTGCAGTGACAAAGAATAACTTACATTTTAGCTTTTCATAAATTTTTATACTGGACAGACTCAAAATACATTTTGTCAGCATGCCCTAGAGGTCCTCCTTAAGTGATATCTGTGATATATAAAATCTGTTACAAAGATGGCTTTTATTTTATAAGCTAAATAATTTGTGTCTGTAGGGAGAGAGGGGCATATTTGACATGCAACTTTTGGATATTATTGGTTTAATTTGTACTTCTACATCATTCTTCTGATGTTATCCAACTCTTTATTCCAAACCACTTAACCTAAAAATTCATAAAGGGATTATCAAAAATCACAAGAAGGCATCCAGGTGTAGTAGAAATTAAAAAAAAAAAAGTAAAGTCTTATGTAACTCAACAATGTCAAAGCTTAGAGTATTAAACAAACGTTTCTAAGCATAACTGGCATATAGACTTATTCCTCTTCCAAGCTGGAACGTTAAAGATTTTTTCTGAAGTCTCCAGATTTATTCTTGTGGTGAAGTGATCTACATGGCCTCCCTATGTGACTAGCTATCTGGTCCTCCATAGGGTCTTGGAGAACTTAGTGTCGAAAATAACAGTGACAAGTTGGTAAATTGCAGACTCAATCATTTAGATATAATTTCTGCAGAATGAAGGTTTTTCTTACTTTTTATATGAAAACTGGGTTGATGAACTATCTTGAAGAATCAAAAGTTATAAAAACACTTACCTGAAACAAAGCAGAACAGGTTTCCTGTATGAAGACATGTGCTTTCCAAGTTTCTCCAGTTCTGTCAGATCTCTTTTACATTCTGGTCTTCCTGGTGTGATACCTTTTGATTAAGTAAATCCTCCTCACTTTATTTCCTTATGGCTTATCTGAGAAATAATTTATAATATTGTATAATTTTAATATATACGGTGTGATGATTTGATAGACATATCAAATGGGAAATGATTCCACAATGAGAATAGTTAATACATCCACCACTTCACAGTTAATACCATTTGTGTTTGTGTGTATGTGGAAAGAAATTTTGGCATCTATTTTCTTACTGACTTTTAGATATAATATACAATGTTGTTAAGTATTGTCCTCACAACGTATCTTAGATTCCTAAAATTTACTCATTTTATAAATGGAAATTCCTACCCTTTGACCACCTTCGTCCATTTACCCTTACCCCACCTGAGGCAACTACCATTCTCCTGTTATATGATTCCACGGTTTTGGATTTCACATATAACCAAGATCACATTTGCCTTCTATCTAAATTATTTCATTTAGCATAATTCCCTCACAATCCATCATATTGTTGCTAATAGCAGTTCAGTTCAGTTCATTCACTTCGTCATGTCTGACTGTTTGCAATCCCATGGACTGAAGCACAGGCTTCCCTGTCCATCACCAACTCCCAGAGCTTACTCAAAGTCATGTCTGCAGAGTCGGTGATGCCATCCAACCATCTCATCCTCTGTTGTCCCCTTCTCCTCCCACCTTCAATCTTTCCCAGCATCAGGGTCTTTTTAAATAAGTCAGTTCTTTGCATCCAGTGGCCAAAGTATTGGAGTTTCAGCTTCAGCATCAGTCCTTCCAATGAATATTCAGGACTGGTTTCCAACAGTCACATCCATACATGACTACCGGAAAAAACCATAGCCTTGACGAGACGGACCTTTGTTGGCAAAGTAATGTCTCTGCTTTATAATATGCTGTCTAGGTTGGTCATAGTTTTTTTTTTTTTCCTAATGGAAGAATTTTCTTTTCTTCTTATGGTTGAACAACATTCCAGTGTGTGTATGTGTGTGCATTTGTCACATCCTTTTTATCCATTTATTCGTTGGCAAACACTTAGATTGTCTTGAGTTTTGTGAATAATGCTGCAGTGAACATGAGGGTGCAGCTCTATCTTTCAGTTATTTCATCACTTTTATATCTGTTATCCAGAAATGGTACTGCTGGATCATCTCCTAGTTCTAATTTTAGTTTTGAAGAACCTGTTTTCTATTCAGTAGTGGCTGCACCAGTTTGCATTTCCATCAGCAGTGCACAAGGAGTTCCTTTTCTCCACATTCTCACCAATACTTTTTTCTCTCTTATCTTCCTACTAATAGTCACTGTAACAGGTGTAAGATGATATCTCACTGTGGTTTTAATTTGCATTTCTCTGATGATTAGTGTTGTTGAGCATCTTTTCATGTACCTATTGGCCATTTGTATATCTTCTTTGAAAAATTGCCTGTTCAGGTTCTTTTGTGTATGTATTTTTATTGAGATGTGTATTTCATATATATTTTGAATATATATATATATGAATATATATTCATATATATACTAACCCTTAATCGCAATATATAGTGTGCAGGTATTTCCTCCTGTTTTGGAGATTGCCTTTTTATTTTATTGGTTCTTTTGTGTGTATATGCTTTTTAGTTTCACATAGTCTCCTTTGTTTATTTTTGCTTTTCTTGCTTGTACTTTTGGCATCATATCAAAAAAAAAAAAATCATTGTGAAACCAATGTCAAAGAGCTTTTCTCCTGTCTTTTTCAGAGAGTTTGATGGTTTTGAGCCTTGCATTTGTCCTTAATCTACTTTGAGTTAATTTTTTTCAAGCAGTATAAGATAGTCATTCATTTTCACAGTTTTGTGTAAGGATATCCAATGTACCCAACAGTATTTATTGAAAGCACTATCATTCCCCACTAAATGTTCTTGGCTTTCTTGTCAAATATTAGTTCACCATATCAGCACAAGCTTATCTTTGGGTTCTCACTTCTGTTCCCTTCTTCTGAATCTGTTTTTATGTCATTTCCAACAAAACAATGCTGTTCTAATTACTGAGGCTCTGTTGTATAGTTTGAAATTAGGAAATGTGGTATCTCCACCATTGTTTATCTCAAGCTTGCTTTGGCTATTCCAGGTCTTATGTGATTTTATATGAATTTTAGAATTGTTTTTCCTATTTCTGTGAAATAATGTCATTGGCAATATGATAGGGATTCCCTTGAACCTATAGATCACTTTGGGTAGTACAGACATTTTAATAATATTAATTCTTCCAATCCATGAACATGGATATCTTTCCATTTATTTATGTATTTGTCAGTTTCTTTCCTCAATGTCTTACAGTGTTTGGTGTACAGGTTTTTTACCTTCTTTGTTAAATTTATGTTAAGTATTGTATTGTTTTGGGCATATTATGAAAGGGATTGTTTTATTTCTTGTTCAGATAGTTTGTTAGTGTATGAAAATGCAACTGATTTATCTTAATTGATTTTATAGCTTGCTTATTTACTTAATTCATTGATGAGTTCTAACTTTCTTTAGTGGTGTCTTTAAGTTTCTGTGTATAAGATCGTATCATCTGCAAACAGTGACAATTTTACTTGTCTTTCCTGACTTTGATGCTTTTTTTTTTTTTTAATGTGACTGCATATTGGCTAATGCATCCAGTATCATGCTGAATAAGAGTAGTGAAGACGGGAACTCTTCTTTGTGATCTTAGAGGAAAAGCTTTCAACAACTGGTAAAAGCCAGTGGGTATGATGTTAGCTGGTGTTTGTCTTGAAAGTGGAAATGAAAGTCACTCAGTCGTGTTCGACTCTTTGCAACCTCATGGACTATATAGTCCATGGAACTCTCCAGGTCAGAATGCTGGAGTGGATAGCTATTCTCTTTTCCAGGGGATCTTCCCAACCTAGGAATCAGACCCAGGTCTCCTGCATTACAGGCAGATTCTTTACCAGCTGAGCCACAATGGAAGCTCAAGAATACTGGAGTGGGTAGCTTATCCCTTCTCCAGCGGATCTTCCTGACCCAGGAATCAAACAGGGGTCTCCTGCATTGCAGGTGGATTGTTTACCAACTGAGCTATCTTTATTATGTTATATTTCTTCTATACTCAATACATTGAGAGTTTTTAATCATGAAAGGATGTTGAATTTTGTCAAATACTTTTTCTGTACTTATTTAGATAATCACATGATTTTGTTATTGTTACTACTGTTAGGTAATTACATAAAATCTATGAGTTTAGGGTCATGCATAAGAGAATTTCAGAAGAAAGTCTTAGTTTGTGGTGGTATTCTGAACAAGTGTTGATTTTTACTTTGATGAAATGCTATCTATATTATAGCTTTATAAAATCTTTGGGCAAACATGTCAGGAAAAGACTGCTTTATAGGTACTTAGAGCACAATAAATTTCAAAAGTCTGAAAAAATTATAAGCGGTACTATAAAACAATGAATACCCAATAAAAATTTAAAGGGAGAAATACATATTTTTGTTCTATAACAAATGCAAGTATCATATGAAAATTGTCAAGTTTTGATTATTGAAAACTATAAGTGAAAAGTGGCTTTGAAGATGGATGTAGAATATTACGAAATCTCATCATCCCTGAGGCCACATCATTAAAGTTTCAAGAAACCACTGGGATAATGTGGTACATAGAAAGGTCCTCCTGCTCTGTTGCTTGAGGGGAAAAAAAACTTTTTGAAAAGGTAGTGGAAAAATATAAGCAACGAATACAATTATTTGATTATGAAAAAGAGAACACAAGTGATTTAACAATAGGGCCATTATGCTAACCCCATTTTCCATAGATCAGAGGTTGGTTAGAGCAGCAGCCAGGGATGCCTATGGTAGTCATTATTCAAATTTTTGGACTCTAATGTACCGGTCTAGTTTTTTAATATCAAGTTGTTTCATGGATATCTTTTGATTATAATCATTCATTTTAAAAGAGAGTTTAAAACGTTATTATAAAAATTAGACACATAAGCAGAATATACGACTTATTTTTCTTTTAGAACTTACTTGGTAGGTGAGAAGATTCACAATCTACTTGCTCTAATTCGACAAGCCACCAGGAGTCTGTGACTGGGGGGTTGGCAGTCCCTGGTGTAGAGTACAGGCCCGAGCAACTTGGCAGGAAGAAAACTGCTTGTGAGCCAGGATCATTCTCGGCACTGAGCAAGTGACTTAGATCAAGATTATAGGTGTTTTGGTTTCTAACATTTAAATATATGTTTCATTAATTTTCTGGGGTACTACATGAGTCCAGCAGAGTAGAACTTTTTTTTTGAAAAAAGAATCAATCTATTGCTTTGGCATCAGAGTGAATCATAATCTAAAAGGAAGTATTATTCTATAAATTAGAATATTGACTATACAGGGTAAAATTCTTTTTCTCTTTCTCTCCTGCTTTCATTCTCTGATTCTCTCTGGGATCCTGGGATTAAATATACATTTTTATCAGCCTTTTGTAGTATGTGGGGAGAAGATAAATATTTGATTTGCAAATTCACTTAACCTATGTAGCTATCACTCCAGTGAACAGGCCCTTCAACACAAAAATATATCTATGCAGAATGTTTTATTTTTCACCAATTTTGATTCTTCCTTATAGTAAAGTTTTTACAAATCACATCATCTTTTAGGTGGTTTTAAATATTAAGGTTTAGCCTTCTTTAGGCTTCAATAATGTCCCCAAATGTAAGTTGAAATATCTTTGAGAAAATAGGTATTTATTTCAGAGGAATTGTTCTGAAACCCTGAACATGCAAGTGAATATGTGTGTGTGTGTGTATATAGATAGATAGGTAACACACATATGTATATATCTATATATATATACATATATGCCTGGCCATGATTTAATAGTCAATGGATTTATAATAGAAATGAAAACAAATTCTAGAGGGAGATAGGAAGAGACAGACCAAAGAAAGATTGTTATTCTCTTTCCAGAGAGTAAAGCCTTTTGATTCATAAGATTAAGTATGAGAAAGAATGACTCTTCATGAGGTTCCAATCTTTCAGATGTCAGGTTTAAGCTTGCTCTCCCCTGCAACCTGCCTCCCTTCAGTTGGATGATTGTACACTTTAAAAATGATACCTGAAATTTAAAGAACATTAAAAAATGTTGTCTTGCTTTTCTATCTTGAATTAAGCAAAAAAGATGGTGTTTAGTAACTTAACCATCACTTTATCTCTTATATAAATTTAAATAAATTATGTGATTTTGCATAAGGCAGAAAAAAAAAAAGCAGGACAAAACCAAAATAAAACCTAAGATCGTTGTTTTTCTCAAGTTTTTTTCTGAACATATTGCTGGAAGAATTACTATCCAAATTTGGATTTCATGGTGCACTTTAGTGTTGGCTATTGAAAATTGTTTTTACAGTGTTATTGAACTTTATTTCTTTCCATCAATAAATCCATATTGTGTATATACAATGAAAGTTAACAGGGTAAAAGTCACAGATATAAAACTGATTCAAGTTTATATCACACATCATGTGATTTGGGGCAAGTGTTAAAAAGTCTTTGAGCCTCAGTTTCCTCATCTATAAAATGGGGATTAAAGTCTGCCCCTGGTATCTCACACTGAGAGAATCAAATCAGAAAACACTTTATTGGCTATAACAGCACTGTCAAAGAAAAACTGTTCATGGCATTATAACTGTGGTAAGACATACAAAGTGCTATGGATTCCAAAGATACGTGAAGCATGGTCTCTGCCCATCCAGAAATGCACAGGCCAGTGAGTAGTAGCAGGAGTAGTCTGTGCATGCTGTCAAGTCCTACTTGTGACCTCATGGACTATAGCTCACCAGGCCCCCTGTCCATGGAATTCCCCAGGCCTGAATACTGGAGTGGATTGCCCCTCCCTTCTCCAGGGGATCTTCCCGGCCCAGGGACCGAACCTGAGTGTCTAGTGTGGCCTGCATTAGCAGGTGGATTCTTCACCACTGTGCCACCTAGGGAGGCCGCAGGCCAGTGAGAAAGGTACCTAAATAACCACAGAGCCACTCTGTATGTGATGCATGTCAGATGACCAGTAGAAGTGATGACTGAAGTAAAGACCTTCAGAGGAAAACATTAGTTCCGTTTGGGAAGCTTGTGACAGCTTTACTGAAGATGTAGATTTTAAACCACACCAAGGCTGTCAACAAATATTGAGCACTTACTGTGTCCTCACAATCCTTATCCCTTATCCCTTCAGCACTTTCTATGAACTTTACAGGGATTGCCTCATTTCATTATTTAAAATATAATGAGGCTAGCACTATTTTTATGTCCATGTTATAAACAGAAAGCTGAGATTCAGGGAGGTGAGGAGACTTGCCACAGTGGTGTAGTTATCAAGTAACTGTGTGCAGTTTGCAGTCAGATGCGTGTGCCTCCAAGTGTCATGAGTCCTTTCATCGTGACAGGGTAATAGTAAACTCCAACTGGTGCTTTGAAAGGCTCAGAAAGATAGTGGTCTCCATCTCAGTTTTCCTGTCTTCACGTATGCAATCCACCATTTTTCTCTGTATCTTTACAGATTCTCTCACATAAAAATCTGGCTCTTGATTCTGATTTTGGCCATGTAGCTTCCTTGGTTCAATAGCAGTGGGACAGCCATTTACTCCTTCTGAGTCTGGGCACCAAAAAGTCTTGCATGTTTCTATTTGCTCTCTTGTGCTTCTGCCACTGCCACGAGGAGGACCGCCTGGGCTGTCCAACTGGTCCTGAGAAGATGAGAGATGTGCAGAGCAGACTTGCCCCACAACCAAGCCAACGCTGAGACAGAACCCTCAGCCAACCCTCAGATGCATGAGTGAGCCTGGCTAAGATCATTCAACCAGCATATCCATGAGCTGTGATATAAATGGCTTTTAAATCACTGATTTTGGGATAGTGAGTTAGGCAGTAATAGCTAACCAACGTGTGTGTGTGTGTGTGTAGCTAACCAACATGCATATATACATATATATGTAATTATATATATAATATGTAATTATATATTTTATATAATATGTAGTTATACATCTTACATATATTTTAAATATATAGTAAATTTGAGTGAGTGAAGGTCGCTCAGTTGTGTCTGACTCTTTGCAACCCCATGGACCATACAGTCCATGGAATTCTCCAGGCCAGAATACTGGAGTAGGTAGCCTTTCCCTTCTCCAGGGGAATCTTCCCAACCCAGGGATTGAACCCAGGTCTCCTGCATTATGGGCAGATTCTTTACCAACTGAGCCACAAGGGAAGCCCAAGAATGCAGGAGTGTGTAGCCTATCCCTTCTCCAGGGGATCTTCCCAAACCAGGAAATGGAACCGGTGTCTCCAGTATTGCAGGTGGACTTTTACCAACTGAGCTATGAGGGAAGCACATATAATAAATATATACATTTAATTTTTATGTTATAAAAATATTCATTTGTTTTAAATTGGAGAGAGCAAAAATATGTATTAAGAAGAGAAAAAATAAACCACCAAATGTCACCACTATGATAAAAAAATTACATGTAATATTTTCTGTATGTGAGGCATTCTTCAGAAAAATTTACATGCATTAAATAATTTAATATTCAAACAGCCTAGTACAGATTATTAGCTAGATTTTAATTGTGGGAAAATTGAATCACAAAAGGTGGTAGTAACACAGTTAGTATGGTTCAAAACTCAGAATCAAATCCAGAAAGGGTGGCCCCAGCCGGTGTCTCCCAGCCTACCATCACATGGGTTCTAGAACCCACAAGCGTGGGTGTGCAAAAATGAACTGCATTTCAGAGAGAGACAGTGAAAGGACTAAAGCAGGGCTAGAACTGAGAGAGCCAGTTGGTTGTGCGGAGAAGAAAGGATTTACCAGTTTGGCCGGAGACAAGCTGATGAACTCATCCAGTTACCTCTGGGAAAGTATGATCCAGCTATTAAAAGTAAATATACTTTTTGCAGTTTAATTGTCATTTTACTTTTGCTCAGTATTTCAGCTTCTTTAAGCCCAGGGATTTGAAAATGAAGCTTCTTTTCAAATGAAAAATTAAAAGATGACAATAGCACTGTCGCTGGTGGCCAAGATAAATACAGCTTGGAAGGACAACTGTGGAACTGGAGACACGTGTACATTTAAGTAGTCATGCGTTTCCCCACACAGCTTGCGTCAAGTTTTGCTTATGTCGGCTAGAAGCAGTTCAGAAACAGCCAATCCTGCAAGTGACAAAATTACATGTTAGGACAGCATCTCATTCCTGACACTTCTGTGAGAGTGAAGTATTTGGATATTCTGTCCTGTGTTACGTTGCTGTGAGCAGGGCAAAGGCAAGCAGCAAGGATTCAGTTTCTGGGTGACTATCATGTGTAATGTGGGAGAATAATTCACTGCCACTCACAGGTGTCTCTAATGGCTGTATTCTCCTTGGCTTCCCTGTGCAGTGGAGCAGACTATTTATGCTTTAAAGCCATACCTTGCTCTATTGAGCTGCTCAAAGACAATCATGGTCATCCTAATATAAAATAGCTTTTCATTGTCCCTCCTGGGTCTCATGCAAGCTAGTGCATACCTTCAAATATAAAAATTAAAATAATAAAAAAGTTATCTTCTGCAAATTGCCAGAGGGAAAAGAGGCACCTGTCTGCATCCAGACTTGGCTTTAACTGCTACTTCTCACCTAATCACTTTTGGCAGCTTGTCTCCTAAGTGAAAGTAAGATCTGTGTGTGAACACTTAGGCTGGCTTTCCACATAACATCACAGTCTCTAGAACTTAACCAATTGTCCCCCACCAAAGCCCACAGGCAGTCAAATGGAATCAATTGTTATGGTATGGTCTAGAATTTCTCATCTGGGAACCTCAGAGTTCCATTTTCAAGCATGGTCCACTGTCGCACACTACCACTCAGAGTCAGGCTTCCTGTAATATTCAAAAATGTAAATTCAATGAACAGTTATGAAATACCTACTCTGGGGTGAACAGTTTTCTAGCTTTTGGTAAGAAGTCAGGTTGAGTTGAGATCTCAGATGCACCAGCCAGATTACATACACTACAGTCGTTATGATGGGACCGCAGACTACAGGAGGCCATGAAATTAGAGTTTTGCATCTTAAAGTGTGACCTGCAGCATTAGCATCATTAGGAGATGTTTAAAAATGCCACTAAATGAATCAGGATCTTCAGGTGATTAGCCAGATTCCTAGGTGAAACATGTGCACATTAAAGCTTGAAAATGCTGCTTTAGAACAGTGTTTCTCCAACTTTGCTTATATCAGAATCACCTGGAGGCTTTTAAAAATTGTGACATCTTAGACTGTGCTTAAGTGCTATTAAATCAGACTCTTTGTGAGTGGGTTCCAACCTCAGTATTTACTTCTAACTCCCTCTTCCACCCGGTGATTCCACTATTTGATGCTGCTAACTCTGAGTGCCAGTCATCCTAGTTAGAATATATATCTATTTTCCAGAAATACATAATATTCAATTGAAGATACTGTCATGTCTCCAGGCAACAAATCACCCCATTTCCTTTCTAATACTCAGAAAGTTTTCTGATGTCTTATTTTCCAGAAATTAGAGTTCTACAGGCTGCGTCTTAGACTGTCAATCTTCTAATCCAGGATTTGCTTAAGCCAGTCCTAGTAGTTTCATTCCTTTCACAATGACTGGCTTAAAAATGGGCACATGGTATTTTCTGGCCAACATGAAGGAAGGCATATAGTTTTAGGACCTCTGGGAGAGCTTTCCTCACTCTTTAAGAGGAGCCTCAGGAAGGGCTGTATTCTTTGTTTCTTGCAGCCTTTAAATTTTCCATGTGTGATACCTGAAACCACTACAGATAGCTGATAACCTTGAGCACACTCGATGGGAGAGATATTTAGGGCAGAAAAGTAAAAAAGAAACTATTATAGTTGACCTACTGAATTAACCAACCCTAATAACTACCTCTGATCTCTTACCCAAAATACTAAATTTTCTTACTTAAGACATTTTTAGCTGAACCATCTCTTATTCTTAACTTAAAGTATCCCAATAGATAATCTTTATCTCATAGATAGGGAATAATAATATACAGTAAGCAAAATCCTATGATAACAACTCGAATCATAGACTCTTGATATGGAAAGGGACCCCAAACACCATCCACTCCAACTGCTCAAGTAGTCTCTGGACAGCACTGAAATATGTATAGCCTCCAGTAGAAGCGTAACAGAAAATTAAGAAAACTTGCTGATTCGATGTTTTTTACAAGTCCTCTTCTCATTTCCTATCTCTGACTTGATGGATGAGGAACATGCAGAAATAGATTATTTCTGCCTGAAGTAGCACAAAATGCTCTGCCCAAAGACACATATTCTTATGTGCAAGGCATGTATGTGCCTGAGAAGAGCATTGCTTGTTGAAAATGGAAGAATAGCGAGCGGTCAGTGAGAAGTTAACCTTGAGTTTTCCTTTTCCTGATAGTCCTTTATGTGAAACCCAAGTATAAAATCAACTTCGGAGAATCTAGTAAATTTCAATGTAACAATATTGAGACACTTTCCAATTGCATGTAATTAAATTTTTTAAAAAGTGCTTTCAATCTGCTTTCATTTTTTTTCCCATTTATTTTTATTAGTTGAAACAGACCAAGCTATCTGCCCTCATGAGAGATGATCACAAGTAACATGGAAAGCAGATTGACTTTTTTATCATTTCATTCACTGCAGTATCCCCAGTGCCTATAATATTGTCTGACATACAGTCAGCACTTGACAAATATTAGTTGACAAAATGAATGAATGAATAACTTTCCTAGTCAGGACTGGATCTCCATTTCTAGCCTAGTTAGCAACCTAAGAGTACATGCTTAATAATTGTTATAACTTATGGAAGTCTTTATTGCAAGGTTCTTCCTGTCTTTGGACAGTTTGCCCTACCTTTATAATTCAGTTTTAAGAGAATCCAGAGGTATTTGGGTTATCTAAGAAATAAAGTAAATTTAATATGAATAAGCGAGAAAAAGGTTTTTATTTTAGGAAATTGGCTTGCACAGTTGTAGGAGATAAGAAGTTCAAACTCTGTTGCGCAAGGATGGAAATTCAGGCAAGAACTGATGGTGTACAGTCTTGAGTCTTGAAAGCTCAGATCTCAGGCAGGATTTCTATGTTGCCGTCTTAAGACAGAATTCCTTCTTCTTCCAAAAACCTAATTCTTTGTCCCTAAGGCCTTTAGCTGTTGGGATGAGACTCATATTATGAAAGGTAACCTGCTTTAAACTTACCTGTAGATGTGGGTCATATCTAGAAAATACCTTTACAGGAACATTTAGTATTTGACCAAACAACTGGGCACTGTAGCCTACTCAAGTTGCCACATGTCAGCAAAATTAACCATCGCAGGGTTATTGTTTTTCCTTTTTACACTAATGGGAAAATAAGTAAGATTGCTCTCCTTAAGTACATATTTGCAGTCTGGCTTTATTAAAGCTTGTACAGTTACTGAGTAGACTATAACCCCCTTTCACCCTTCTATCAAGTCATGATCAGGTTGTTTGCTTTTGGTCTTCCTCTGACATTTAGATTTCTAGTCCCAGTAGAGGCATTGAAGGTTTGCTGATGTCAAACAGAAGAAAAGTTAAGAAATAGGTCATCATCACACCCTCCTGACTCAAATAGGAAACAAAGTGGCTTGCCAGGCTCATCTCTGAGAGGGTGCAATAGACAAGAAGGAATATTTCCAGCTGCCCTAGTCAAAATAAGCCCACAGTGTCAGCTTTGCAAGCTTCCTCTGATTATTCCAATTCCTGAAATACACCAGGAATTGCTGGTGCATTCCATCATGACCTGTCTCATGATTTGGGTTTATCAGGGCCTCTGTCTTGTCCCCTCACCTCATCCAGTGGCCTGCATTGGGTGTGAGTTTGGCAGGTTGGCTCTGGCCCAGAAGAGTCTCTGAAGTCCAGCTTGTTCTGTCAAATGTTTGAGTGGCGTTTTATTGAAGGCTCAGAGGATGAAGGCCATATAAAATTTAAACTAAGGCCTATATGAATACGTATAGTTGATCCACTTCATTGTATGACAGAAACTAATACAACATTGTAAAGCAATTATACTCCAATAAAAAAAAATCAGTAAAAAAAAGAGAATATTTCACTTTTTCCTCAAGAAACTTGAAACCTACCTAGGTTTAGGGTGATAACTGATGAAGCAAAGCTTTCAAAAATATTTAAAAAAATGAAATCTTTTTTTACACTTTATGTTTCTTTTATCATTTTTAATGAATTTTGTGTGCTTTTTTTGTGTAGTCCTTCTCTGTCCAGTCTTCAACTTTTAGGGACTTACTAACCTGTCTGTTTTCTTTACTTTTGTGAATTGTCCTCTTTTTAAAAGTTAATACTGATCCATGTTTCTCAGCTTCTCATCAGTATTTATTTAGAAGATTATTCTCTTGTAGAATTTATGATATAGAGCAAGCATCAGTACACTTTGGCTTAAGGGCCAGATAATAAATGTGGCTCAGTGGTAAAGAATCTGCCTGCCAGTGTAGTAGATGCAGGTTTGATCCCTGGATTGGGAAGATCCCCTGGAGTAGGAAATGGCAACCCAGTCCAGTATTCCTGCCTGGAAAATCTCAAGGACAGAGGAGCCTGGCGGGCTACAGTCCGTGGGGTCACAGAGTTGGTCACGACTGAGGGACTAGGCACACACACACATCGTTAAATCGTTTTTCTCACCTTAGGTAATCCTCCACTTCTCTAGATCCTTTATTAGTAACAGAATTATGACCCAAAATATTCCTAAAAGGCCTATTTACATAATGCTAGAAATGAAGGAGATGAAGTTTAAATAGGAGCAATGTAATTTCTTAGGCTTGAGTACTATGAACAAAGTCTGTTTGAGTTTAGGACAGAAGACATCTTAATCTTTTATCATGTCTGTTAATTTATCACAGAGAATAAATCACATAGCAGATCAAGGCTATTTACAAATACTTAAGTGTCTGTTTCAGATGCTTAGTTCAGATACTTTCAATTTTAGTTCAGACAAGGAAGTTCTCTGCAGCCTGAGTCTCAAGCCTCTCCTGCATTGGCAGGCAGGTTCTTTACCACTGTGACACCTGAGGGCAACATAGTGCAAGAATCTACTCCCCAAAAAAGAAAAAAAAAAAAGATTGTTATGGTAACCAATGGGCAAAATTTGAGGTATTTTGGAATCAATTTTAACTCAAAACAAGGAAGTTGTTCTCTTTTTTTTGTTTGATTTTTACAAATGAGTAATTTCCAAGGAAAGATAAGATACCATATGTAGTTAAAAATAACCTTGGTTGTGATATAGGATACTTAGCTTCTGATATCAACTCAGAAAAACCTGGATCTTCTTTATTTATATTTAGAATCGTAGTTAATAGAATCAAATCACCTAACTCACAGAATGTTTTTTTCAATATTGCTTTTCCTTGGAGAGTTCAAACAGTGACTAGTGGCCTACTGAAGGTCTGGCTTATTGGCTAGGCCAAAAGGTTTCCTGTTAGGATTCTAATTGCACTTCTTGGCCCAGGAGCTAAACCCTTTGCTCTTTTCACAAGTGCATTATACAACTGCACTTTGTTTAAAGGCTGGTGACTATTAACATATAACTAAACATCTTGCCAACCAATCCATCCTAAAGGAAATCAGTCCTGAATATTCATTGGAAGGACCAATGCTGAAGCTGAAAACGCCAGTACTTTGGCCACCGGATGCAAAGAACTGACTCATTTGAAAAAACCCTGATGCTGGGTAAGATTGAAGGTGGGTGAAGAAGGGGAAAACTGAGGATGAGATGGTTGAATGGCATCACTGACTCAAGGACGTGAGTTTGAGTAACCTCTGGGAGTTGGTGATGGACAGGGAGGCCTGGTATGCTGCAGTCCATGGGGTCACGAACAGTCAGACACGACCCGAGTACCTGAACTGAACTGAACTGAAACACCTTGCCCAAAGGAGAAAAATCTTAAGAAAGAAAGTGGGTTGAGGGTGGGGGAGTAAATGACAAGCTGGTAGCATTAGAATGGATGAAACATTTGCTCTTCAACCCCTAATTAAGAAAAGGCAAAGTAGGCCAGCATTACATTTGCATGACAAAGCAAGTAATGCAAACAGAAATTGACTCCAAATTAATCTCTTTTTGAGATTCAAAGGTTAAAGGAGAATATAAAGTAAGGCAAATTTTAAGTTTTCCTTTCCAGGATTCCATTGTCTTCAGGGCTTAATTCATCAGGCAAAAGAGGTGTGCTTGTCATTCAGGCCTGGTGGTCATGTTAGCTGCTCAGACACCATTCATTTATCTTTGCTCTCACTTGTGTAAACCATCTTCCTATTTACTCTGACTTTGTAGTTTAAAACTAAAGAATATGTTGCTGGTGATATATGAGTTAATTTCTGCTCATCGTAGGCTTCCAAAGTGGCTGTCTGTGCCAGCGTGAAATTCAGAGACAATATAATGATCCCAGCATATTGAGTTAGTGTCAGTGGCAGCTGGAGGTTAATGTCATAGAGCTGATCGTTTCGTCCTAAGGAGCATCACTTCATTATCTGGTGAATCTTACACCGTTTCTACCCCAAGTATATAGTCTGTGAATGAGTGCTAGTCCCCAAGCTGTTTACAAATGGTTTACAGCAAAAGAAGTTAAGAATTTGAGATCAAACATTTACATATTTATAGGAAACCAACAATGGTTTTATGTCTAATGAATAAATTTTAAAATAAGAGTATTTGGTATTATGTCATTTTTATCTCATTTTCTAAGTAATTTATTTTTATTTTTTCATACAGAATTGCCAAAATGGAGAGGATTTTTTAAAAAATGATCTTTGACTATAAAGCATTTGAGATTCCCTGCCTTAACTATCAGAGAACTTAAATTCAATCTTTTCTTATTTACCCAACTAATTCTTTGCAAAGATGAATTCATTCAAACCACAAATATACACATATTCCATAATTTGCATTGAAAAAATAACAAAAGAAATAGTAACAATGACAGTTACAATCATAATCCTTGCTATTAATATTACAGTTCAGTTCAGTTCAGTCACTCAATTGTATCCAATTCTTAGTGACCCCATGGACTGTAGCACACCAGGCCTCCCTGTCCATCACCAACTCCCAGAGTTTACTCAAACTCATGTCCATTGAGTCAGTGGTGCCATCCAACCATCTCATCCTCTGTCATCCCCTTCTCCTCCTGCCTTCAATCTTTCCCAGCATCAGGGTCTTTTCAAATGAGTCAGTTCTTCGAATCACATGGCCAAAGTATTGGAGTTTCAGCTTCAGCATCAGTCCTTCCAATGAATATACAGGACTGATTTCCTTTAGGATGAACTGGTCGGATCTCCTTGCAGTCCAAGGAACTCTCAAGAGTCTTCTCCAAGACCACAGTTCAAAAGCATCGATTTTTTGGTGCTCAGCTTTCTTTATAGTCCAACTCTCACATCCATACATGACTACTGGAAAAACCATAGCTCTGATTTGATGGACCTTTGTTGGCAAAGTAATGTCTCTGTTTTTTAATATGCTGTCTAGGCTGGTCATAACTTTTCTTCCAAGGAGTGAGCGTCTTTTAATTTCATGGCTCTAGTCACCATCTGCAGTGATTTTGGAGCCTCAGAAACAAGTCTCTCACTGTTTCCCCATCTATTTGTCATGAAGTGATTGGACCGGATGCCATGATCTTAGCTTTCTAAATGTTGAGTTTTGAGCCAACTTTTTCACTCTCCTCTTTCACTTTCATCGAGAGGCTCTTTAGTTCTTCTTCACTTTCTGCCATAAGGGTGGTATCATCTCCATATCTGAGGTTATTGATATTTCTCCAGGCAATCTTGATTCCAGCTTGTGTTTCATCCAGCCCAGCATTTCTCATGATGTACTCTACATATAAGTTAAATAAGCAGGGTGACAATATACAGTCTTGACGTACTCCTTTCCCGATTTGGAACCAGTCTGTTGTTCCGTGTCAACTTCTAACTGTTGCTTCTTGACCTGCATACAGATTTCTCAATAGGCAGGTCAGGTGGTCTGGTATCCCTGTCTCTTGAAGAATTTTCCACAGTTTGTTGTGATCCACACAGTCAAAATCTTTGACATAGTCAATAAAACAGAAGTAGATATTTTTCTGGAACTCACTTGTTTTTTGATGATCCAACGGATGTTGGCAATTTGATCTCTGGTTCTTCTGCCTTTTCTGAATCCAGCTTGAACATCTGGAAGTTCACAGTTCACATACTATTGAAGCCTGGCAGTTTTTATTATATTAGAACATTTAATGAGCACTGACTACTGAAACGGAAGCATCTTTCATTTAATCATCCCAACAGTCTGAGGAAGTTATTATTTATATTTTGCAATGAGAAAACTAAGACTCTGAGGGTTAAATAATGTCACTGTGTGATTTTCAAAAAATTAAAACACATATTTCTTATATAGATAAGAGTATTTGTTAAAGTTTTCTTTTCTTTTTTTTGGCTCATTAATAATAGAACCAATAGGAAGACAAAATTAGCTCAAAGGAGGAATCCAGAGACCAAAATGATTGCAATCAGTTTGGGTTTCCCTGTGGTGCAATGGTAAAGAGTCCACCTGCCAAGACAGGAAATGCAAGGAATGAGGGTTCAATCTCTTGGTCAGAAAGATCCCCTGGAGAAGAATATGGCAACTCTCTCCAGTATTCATGCCTGGAAAATCCTATGGACAGAGGAGCCTGGCAGGCTACAGTCCAGGGGGGTCGCAAAGATTCTGACACTACTGAGAACACACACACACACACATGAGTATCAAAGTAAGACTGTAAAAACAGTTACAAAACTAGTGAATGTCCTATAAGATTAGAGGATAAGAACGTAACTTTTAGGGAGTTTTTCAATGAAACAAAAATATTTGTTTTCTCTTGGATAAAATTGTTTGCAGCATGTTAACTTTCTGCAAATTTACATCTACCTTCAGACTATGAGCTGCAATGAATAACAAATAGGAAATGAAAGAAGAGAGAAACCTTTTGTAGGTCTACTAAGTGTAAGGATGGAAAACTGTTCCTTTGTTTCCTTCTAAGTTCTTTGGCTAGTCTAACAATTTAACAATTAAATTGGTGTAAGACAGATTAATAAAAGAAAACGAACTTAATTTTGTATGTATGAGTCTCATAAAATATGAGATTAAAGAAGTGACCAAGGTAGGCAGACTTGACAAATTTTAGGCAAGGAAGTGATAAACATGTGGAATTGACAGAACAAAGGGATTTGGGTTTGGGGTAGTGAATTAGTGAAGAAATAACAAGGATTTTTGTTGTTGCTGTTGTTTTTTAAAACAAACTTCTCAATCCCAAATTCCATGTTTCTGGTGATAAGGATGCCTTCTCCCCTCCTGGTATGAAAGTTGCTCTTCAGAAGGGAGATGCTTACTGTGTTAAGGGGAACAAAGGAAGGTCAAAGCGTCCTTGATGTACCAGCTGTTCCTTAAATAGCTTTTTTTTTTTTTTTTATTAGTTGGAGGCTAATTACTTCACATTTCAGTGGGTTTTGTCATACATTGATATGAATCAGCCATAGAGTTACACGCATTCCCCATCCCGATCCCCCCTCCCACCTCCCTCTCCACCCGATTCCTCTGGGTCTTCCCAGTGCACCAGGCCTGAGCACTTGTCTCATGCATCCCACCTGGCCTGGTGATCTGTTTCACCATAGATAATATACATGCTGTTCTTTTGAAACATCCCACCCTCACCTTCTCCCACAGAGTTCAAAAGTCTGTTCTGTATTTCTGTGTCTCTTTTTCTGTTTTGCATATAGGGTTATCGTTACCATCTTTCTAAATTCCATATATATGTGTTAGTATGCTGTAATGTTCTTTATCTTTCTGGCTTACTTCACTCTGTATAATGGGCTCCAGTTTCATCCATCTCATTAGAACTGATTCAAATGAATTCTTTTTAATGGCTGAGTAATATTCCATGGTGTATATATACCACAGCTTCAAGTGACATCTTGGGATTTCCCTGGTGGTCCAATGGTTAGGAATCTGCCTTGCAATGCAGGAGACGCAGGTTGGATCCTTGGTTGGGGAACTAAGATCCCACATACCACGGAGCAACTAAGCCCGCATGCAGAGAAACTGTTGAGCCCAACCAACACAACAAAAGATCCTGTGTGTCACAGCTAAGACATGATGCAGCCAAATAAATAAATAAATATTGAAAAGAAAAGTGGCATCTTTTAGGATGGCATATTATGTTCTCCTTCACAGACAGTGCTCTAGTATAACAAAATGGGCTGTCATCTTCCTTTATTTCCAAGTTTTGGATACTTTATTACCATGATTTTTTTTTTTAATTTCCAGTGAGTGGCAGATTTGAACCCATGTTTCTTTTGCTCCACAGTATCTCTTTAAATTGTCAGAGCCCTGACAGAGGGCTGCTGTGAAATTGGCCAGAGAGTCTGCTGTTCTTTTGATAATAATGTATGTGAGACAGTATTGCTGCTGGGTACCCTCACATCAAATGCTAGTTTCCATGCGATGAATTTCCAGTTATCAGAGAATCTTATTTTCAAATCCATCTGTGTATAATCTATAGTGGTGATCACATGCACTGCATTAGATGTGTGGATGGCTGGATGCTTCCTGAGGATGCATGCTGCTTCCTATCATTCTGCACATTTTTAGGCTTTAGATACTACTTCAGATACTGAATTGAAAGTCCAACTCCATTATTTACCAGTTGTGTGACTTGGGGCAAATTACTTAACTTCTCTAAATCTCATTTTTCTAATTAGTAAATAAGATACTATTAACTGTACCTCATGGTGCTTTGGTGAGGATTACATATGAGAAGGGAGTAAAAACGTAGTACAGCGTCTTGACTGCGTCTTCACTACTGCCCTTGTTTCCATCCTGTGACTTGTTCCCTTAGACTAAAACTCCTGGTTTGGCCTTACCCTACAGGTGGTGTAAAGATGCATGTCTGAACTGTGACTTCAAAAAGGAGAGACAAGGCATATAGATGCTAACCTCTTCTCCTTGTGAGCATGCTGTCTGTCTGTAGGTGTCCCCTATTGTGAACTTTTAGGAGGAGCCAATTTGCCTGCTGATTTAGACAGCTTCTCTGGTGGTCATTTCATTGATATTGACATTAATACATGGTATTTCAACCCTATTTTCTCAAGAGTGTTAGTCTCCCTTGAACCATAGGAAGGCCTATTAAAAGTGCTATAAAAGTTAGCACTTACAACTTTTTAGTTTTTAAAAATATATAACTTATCCTCCCTGAGCTTTATTTTTAAATGGGATAATATTATCAATGACTCTGGGATACTGTGAACCTGTAAAAACATTTTGTATGTAAACTGTCTGATCTGACCCCTAGCCACCATTCTGTCTTTTGGCCAGAATTCACGTCCCAGGTTTTGGTCTTGAGAATATATTATTGTATTTATAAGGCCACTGAAACATTAACTAAATGGCCATTTTTAAAATGGAAAACACCAACTTTTGGTGAGATAATTGTTTTTGAATAATTAGGATAGTAATTATCAGTCACTGCTTTGTAAGAAATTTGAAAACTACACTTGGATTCAGAGTTCTTTCATTATGTCTAATATCAGTGGAGATGCATTTACTAAATCAACCATTCAAATTTAAAATCCAATGCTAACATCCAGTTCAGTTCAGTTCAGTCACTCAGTCGTGTCCGACTCTTTGTGACCCCATGAATCGCAGTACGCCAGGCCTCCCTGTCCATCACCAACTCCCGGAGTTTACTCAAACTCATGTCCATCAAGTCGGTGATGCCATCCAGCCATCTCATCCTCTGTCATCCCCTTCTCCTCCTGCCCCCAATCCCTCCCAGCATCAGGGTCTTTTCCAATGAGTCAACTCTTTGCATGAGGTGGCCAAAGTATTGGAGTTTCAGCTTCAGCATCAGTCCTTCCAATGAACACCCAGGACTGATCTCCTTTCGGATGGACTGGTTGGATCTCCTTGCAGTCCAAGGGACTCTCAAGAGGCTTCTCCAACACCACAGTTCAGGGATGTGAAAAAACTTGTTCTTAAGGTACCAGCTGGAAAAAAGCCATTATAATTGTGAAAAGATTTATTCAAGAAAAGACGGATCAAATAACTGTAATTTATTCTTATGGTAAATATCCTTTAGAAACAAAACAGATGATTTAAAAAAGAAAAACTTAAGTATCTTTCATTATAAAACAAATTTAAATAATTCTTGGATAATTTCATTTTAATGTGTTGCTCATTTCTAATTAAATCCAATTAGAATCAATTCATTTTATCACATGCAATTTTTCTATATTATCTTGATTTCAAAGAATTTTTATGTCTATAATTCTAAACTTTATGAGTTAGGAAGATGCATATTGTAAAGCCTGTAAGGCTAGTAGTAGGATTATTTTTTAGTGAAGGAAAAGAGCAAGGCATTCTTTTTTTTCCCCTATGAGCTGATGAGTTTTATATATGAAGAATGGATGTATATTACAGTTCTGTCAGTAATTCTGTACCTGGTGTCTTCAAACAGACACCATTTCCTTGAATTTCTTGGAAGACATATTTTTTGTTTGCTTTCTTTTGACAATGGTTTTGTTAAAACTGGGTTCTTAATAAGTCCCTGAAGCAAGCTAGTTTGCTGAGCAATACAGTTTGACAAACGTTTGTTAGTAAAAGCTATACGGTTAAGATTTACTTGACTGAACTGTCCCATTGATTGTCATTAATTATCATGTTTATTCACAAACAAGTTTCTATGTTCACTTGTCACTTCAGCAATTTAGAAATTGATTGGATCAATTTGGATGTGTAATACCCAAATTGAGGCTCCCCTGAAAACTTGTCAAAGGTACAAAAGATTATACTGACAGTTAACAGAAGAGAACACAAGAACATTTTATTTAAGTAGTTAATCATTTCTGGAGGAAAGAATGCAGTGGTTTCCAAAAGGAACAAGCCAGCAGAATCTAAGGCAGTTGCCAATAGAAGATATTACAATGCGTTCTTGAGATCTCAAGTAGGAACACTTGCTGAGCATAGTACCCAGCAGTTGATAAATGTTCAGAGTAGAACTTGCATGGTTGTTAGGAGCTTATGGTTAAGCACCTAAAGGCAGGTTCTTCTTGAATTGCTTTCTTGATAGTAAAAAGAAGTCAATGGCTAGAGTTATTCCATACGCTTTGTTTTTTACCATTCCTAAAATTTTCGTCAGTGACTATGCTGAACATATGTTCTTAATCTACTTTATTTTTTTGCTCTGGCTTCTGCCTAAATAATAATCTGTGCTTTTCTATTCAAAGTCCCTGAACTGTTAGTCTTCCACCACCAGATAAAAACCGTGAATCAAGATACAAGTTAGTACACTTCTTCCTTCATCAGATCAGTTCTAATGAGATGGATAAAACTGGAGCCCATATACAGAGTGAAGTAAGCCAGAAAGATAAACACCAATACAGTATACTAATGCATATATATAGAATTTAGAAAGATGGTAACAATAACCCTATATGCAAGACAGAAAAAGAGACACAGATGTATAGAACAAACTTTTGGACTCTATGGGAGAAGGCGAGGGTGGGATGATCTGAGAGAACAGCATCAAAACATGTACATTATCAAGTGTGAAACAGATCACCAGTCCAGGTTGGATGCATGAGACAAGTGCTCTGGGCTGGTGCACCGGGGTGACCCAGAGGGATGGGATGGGGAGGGAGGTGGGAGGGGGGTTCAGGATGGGGAACACATGTAAACCCATGGCTGATTCATGTCAATATATGGCAAAAACCACTACAATATTGTAAAGTAGCTTCCAACTAATAAAAATAATTGGGGGAAAAAACGGAAAAAAAAAATCCAATTTAACTAAACAGTATGCTCAGTGATATAGTTGATTTATTTTCTCTACTGAAGTTTTCTTCTTGTCAAAGACCAGTAATAAGTGATGGGGGAACTGTATTAAAGTAGATATTAATCTATAGAACAGTATCAAGAGAAACAACACAGAATAGCCTGAGGAGGTGAGGCTAAGACTCTTTGAGATCTGTCTTGCAAAACTTCTTCTCAGTGCTCAGAACTTCAAGAGAAAATATGCAGAATGTGGATGAAAGAAAGTGAAAGTCAGTCGGTCCTGTCTGACTCTCTGCAACCCCATATAGTCCATGGTTTTCTCCGGGTCAGAATATTGGAGTGGGTAGCCTTTCCCTTCTCCAGGGGATCTTCCCAACCCAGGGATCAAACCCAGGTCTCCCACATTGCAGGTGGATTCTTTACCAGTTGAGTCTCAAGCAAAGCCCTTTTGCAGATGTGGGTGTTAAATTACCCTCTCAAAGCTGCAGGTGTTTGTGACCCAGAATCTAGGGTCTCTATGTACATTTGCCATTCTTTTATTCCCTGGAGTGAATTTGTCACATTAGTTTCACATGAACATGACAGTTTCTCCATGTGTCATGTCTCAGTCACATGCCCCCTAATTGTATTATCAAAACTTTTTACAAAAAGGCACGTTCATTCCTATGTATGTGTGTGTGAGTGTGTGTGTGTGGTGTGTGCTAAGTTGCTTCCGTAATGTGTGACTCTCTGTGACTGCATGGAATGTCACCCGTCAGGCTCTTCTGTCCATGGGATTCTCCAGGCAAGAATACTGGAGTGGGTTGCCATGCCCTGCTCCAGGGGATCTTCCTGACTCAGGGATCAAACCCTCATTTCTTATGTCTCCTGCTTTGGCAGGCAGGTTCTTTACTACTAGCGCCACCAGGGAAGCCCATTCATTCCTATTGGGTTCTCTTAATATATGGGCTTCCCCGGTGGATCAGATAGTAAAGAATCTGCCTATAATGCAGGAGACTAAGGTTCGATCCCTGAGTTGGGAAGATCCCCTGGAGAAGGGAATGGCAAACCACTCCAGTATTCTTGTCTGTAGAATTCCATGGACAGAGGAGCCTGGGGGGCTACTGTCCTGAGGTCACAAAGAGTCAGGGACAACTGAACGACTAACACTCACTTACTCTCTTAATGGAGAAGGCAATGGCACCCCACTCCAGTACTCTTGCCTGAAAAATCCCATGGACAGAGGAGCCTGGTAGGCTGCAGTCCATGGGGTTGCGAAGAGTCGGACACGACTGAGCAACTTCACTTTCACTTTTCACTTTCATGCACTGGGGAAGGAAATGGCAAGCCACTCCAGTGTTCTTGCCTGGAGAATCCCAGGGACGGGGGAGCCTGGTGGGCTGCCGTCTATGGGGTCGCACAGAGTCGGACACGACTGAAGCGACTTAGCAGCAGCAGCAGCAGCACTCTCTTAATACATATTGTAGTTAGTCTTATTTATACTATTTATTAAATTTTTTTGTTGTTCACTGTGAATTAATTTTACCAGAGACCGAATTGTTAGGTAGGTCTTCTGCCTTAAACCAGTCAGGATCTTTAGAAATTTACGTAATTTATGCCCTTTGCAACCCCCATAGGAGATAAATGGTCAATTCTTGTTTAATACAGGAAGGGTCTTCTTAAGCTAGAATAACAGGAAATACCCATGGGGATTTAGCCCTCTGTGCTTAGGAGGAAGTTCTGAACTGAAAGCAATGTTATGCTATCTCACATTAGTAATTTGTCCTATACATATTGTCTTCTTACCATCTCTAAATATGATTTCTCGGTCTCGTTTTTCAGAAAGTGGAAGAGCCTGTTGTTCTATCTGTACTCCTTTTCCACATTTAGACTTTCAGCTCTCTTAACATTCATTAATATGCTTAATTTTCAGTGTTGGCCCACTGATTTTGCACTGGCTTACAGGCAAGTATTTATTTTCAAATTCCCTCAGGTAGTCAGAATGTATATAATCTATTTTGAAATAGTAGGAGAGTTTTATGGTTTTGAATTATATATATATACATATATATATCATAAAAAACAAGCATGATAAAAAATGTTTTTCTTTGGAAAGAGGTAACAAGAATTGTTCATTTAATCGATCATTTTTTAAGTGGTTTCTTTACACCAGTACATGCTGAGCACATGACTTACATGTTAACTTGGCATTCATAATAACCTAATCATAATGTTGATTTTTAATCTTTCAAAATCATTTTACTGGAGTATAATCACTTTACAATGCTGTGTTAGTTTCTGCTGTACAACGACACATACATGTGTGAAATCTAGAAAAACGGTACCGATGGACCTATATGCAGGGCAGGAACAGAGACGCAGACATTGAGAATGAACTTGTGGATGCAGGAGGGGAAGGAGAGGGTGGACAAGTTGAGAGAGCAGCACTGACATGTGTATACCCTACCGTGTGTAAAATAGATAGCTAGTGGCAATCTGCTAGATCACACAGGAGCTCAGCTCAGTATGATGTGGGTTTTATCATCCTTGTTTTCAGATGAGAAGTCTGAGATACCAAGGTTAAATAACTTGATTGATGTCCTTAGCCAGTACAAGATAAAGCTAGGGTTTTAGCTCATGTCTTTTAAGTTTCCAAGTCAATATTCTTAAATATTAACCTATATCATCTACCAATGTGTGAAGAACTAATAAACTTAATTAATCCTTATTAATTATTTAATAAATTAATAGAGTTGGGAGACCAGAAGGGGACCTCTCATACCCTGATTCTCATACCCTGCAGGAAGAAGAAAGACTTGACCTCTTTCCTTGCAAAGACTCAGCCAATGAAAAGCCATGGACTCTTTGTTGCCTGTCCTCCCAGTTTCCTTTTCCCCTCTATAAAAGCATTCTCATCTTGCTGTGTGGAGAACTTGCATATGACTGGCCATAGCTGCAGACCTCAAGTTGCAATTCTCTGCCAATCCTGAATAAATCCATCTTTGTTGGAGGAAATCTATTTGTTTCAGGTCAACAAATGATATCAAATAAATGAATGGGAAATGCATTTCTTTAGTCATCTCAAAAAATTTAATCTTCTGTAAGTCATTCTGGATTCACAACCAGATATTTCTTAGAATTCTCTATTTAGGAAGTATTATTTGTGTGTCTAAATGTGTTTTCACCCTAATGATCTAAAGTTTCAGCATTCCTTTGGGCTCAAGGCAGACAAGCTCATGTATGACTTAACCATTGTAATTAGCAAAAAGAACAAATATGTATTCAATTTAAAGAATAATCATTAAGTATTAGATGTTATTATTTACTTTGTAATATAATGGGACAATTATAAATATGTCACCTTTGCAGGATTTTTCACAACTGAGTGATTTCTGAAATACAAAACATTGCAGGGATTATGCATTTCCTATATACTACTAGTTAACTATTTACAAATAAATACCAGCTTTGGGATGGTTGAGGGATTTCAGGGTGGAAGTCTGCTATCAAGCACACACAGAGCTTCCTTTTCTTCACCTTCCTTCCAGACCTTGGTGCCATATTGAGAACTTATAATTAGGTTCTAACACCAAGCCTGCCAAGAATTTATTTTCAATTTCCGTGCTTTGCTATCTCAGCTGTTTCAAATTACATATATCCAAGCTGTAGGAAACACATTATCCTAAATGTTCTGTGGATTGATTTTTCCAAGTTATTTCCAACCTTTGGTTTAGTCATTATGAGAGTTAACTGAAATCAAAGCAAGAACGTGAAGAACCCCATCAGTGACTGTGGGCATTCATCAAGCTTTTATTAAAAGTTGGCACTATTACTAGGCGTTTTTAAATATTTACCTCTTTGAATCATCATGGTAATTCTGTAAGCATTTGTGTAATATTGACCTCCTTTTAGGGATTAAGAAACTAACCCAAGGCAGCTAAATAACTTCCTAGTTATTCTACCTTGTGTCTTGGTTTGTCTGAATCCAAATCCTAGCTTTTAACTACTATAGTATGCCTTTGTAAAATATATCTCAGACATATGTTATTGGTTTGTCAATACTTCTTTTATTTCTGGAGAGAGAATTATCCTTGTTTCATGAGTGAAGAATCTCAAATCTTGCAAGATTTTGTGACCTGTTCAAGATGCATTTGAGATAAGAAAAAAATGGTTCTTAGTTCTTCTCTACTTTTTGAACATTTGTGTATGATATACTGTGTGTGTTAGTCACTCAGTCATGTCCAACTCTTTGCAACCCCATTGACTGTAGCCCACCAGGCTCCTCTGTCCATGAAATTCTCCAGGCAAGAATACTGGAGTGGAATAGTAGGACTTCCTGGGTGGCTCTAGTGGTAAAGAACTCTCCTGCCAGTGCAGGAGACGTAAGAGATGTGGGTTCGATCCCTGGGTCGGGAAGATCCCCTGGAGGAGGGCATGGCAATCCACTTCAGTATTCTTGCCTGGAGAATTCCCATGGACAGAGGAGCCTGGCGGGCTATGGTCCATAGGGTCGTAAAGAGTCAGACACGACTGAAGTGACTTAGCACACAGGCAGCACGAATGTATGATTGAAAGTGAAAGTGAAAGTGAAGTCGCTCAGTCGTGTCCGACTCTTAGCGACTCCATGGACTGCCGCCCACCAGGCTCCTCCATCCATGGGATTTTCCAGGCAAGAGTACTGGAGTATGATATAGTAGCCTATTATTACATTCTTTGAAGAAGAAATTAATCTATATTTGAAAAGCATGACAAAGATAAGATAAAATGCAGCACATATCTGTAATCCTATAAAATATATACTTGTATATATTGGTCTCAGTGTATGAAACTACCACACATGCCAGTAGAATGATCCAGTAGCACAGGCGGCACTAAAGTAAAAACTTAAATAAATTTTGTTTTCTTTGTGCTAGAAATGCAGGTTCTAAAGTGGCATGACTGGTTTATTTTGAAAACCAAGTGACTTTCCTTATCTTCCTACAAGGATGCATAGAGCCTATGAATCTGGGTTTCCACTACAGTAAAGTTGATATGTGTGCAAACCCAGCCCTGTGTGCAACAAATACTTCCTCAGCATCTAATCCTAAGGCCTCTCCCTGGGGTACTGGGAGTTCCTGAGATTGGCACTGGGATACCTAACTACCCAGGGACTAAGGAAGAGTAGATTGTATGCTAAGTCCAGAATACAGAGACTTCAGGGGCTCCCATCTACATCCAAGGGTGATCATTGGCTCCCTCTATGTTTTTCTCCTTCTCTTCCCTTTTTTCTATCTCATCTTCTCTGTTTTTGCTTTCCTGCAAAGGACAACTACAACAAAAAAAAAGGGCTTTTTTTTTTTTTAACAGCTCTTTTAGTAACTTAAGGAGAAATACTACCTTTTCTCTCTTGCTAAAATTCTTCCCAATTACCAGTTTGTACTGGAACTCTTTGCAGCTTTTTACTTGCTTGCCTGTAATTTCTTTCCCTTAATACCTTCCCTTCTGCCTACAATAAGGTGCACTCTGCAATGTATCAAAATGTGAGGATGTTATTTAGTGTTCCTGTAGAGTCTTCCTGTATTTCTTCCTCTCTCCATGCTAACAAATGAAAGCTAGCCACCAAAATTACTTTGTACTTTATCAATTGCATCAGTTAGGATAAAATTTCTGTTCAGCTATCACCAAAAACACTCCTGTTGAGTTGCTCCAGTCGTGTCCAACTCTGTGTGACCCCACGGACAGCAGCCCACCAGGTTCCTCTGTCCATGGGATTCTCCAGGCAAGAACACTGGAGTGGGCTGCCATTTCCTTCTCCAAAAACACTCCTAGCAATGGTTTAAACATTAATACAATGTACAAATGCAGAGGAATAGTGAAATCTACATGCAGTACCATCAGGGAAAAGCTCCTTTTCTCTTTGATTTTCTCAGTTCTGTTATTTTCAATGAATTAGCTTGACTCTAGCAGGACTTCTCCAGGTATCAAGTTACCAGTAGTAACTAAGGAGCCGCCTGTATTTGCATATCCTATCTCTGATTTTACAGCTCTAGCCTTGTGTTCATAGATGTGCATATGAATAGATACTGTGAACACAGACATAATTAGAGCACAGATAGAACATAGAGGATCAAATATATACAGACCTAAATAAATAGATGATAGGTAGGTAGAGAGAAAAAAGTGACAATTATTTTTACATCTGTATATCCAATACCTATCCCTCAACACATTCTTAATGCAAGAATGGACAAAGAGGGCCATTTAATTAATTAATTTATTTATTTTTGCTTTATATTTTATATTGGAGTATGGCTGATCAACAATGCTGAGAGTTTCAGATGGACAGCAGAGTGACTCATCCACACATATACATGTATCATTCTCCCCTAAGCTGCCCTCCCATACAGGCCTCCACATAACATTGAGCAGAGTTCCCTGTCTGTGCTGTAGGTCCTTGTTGGTTATCTGTTTGAAATATAGCAGAGTGTACATGTCATCCCAACATGATATCCCTTATATGCAGAATCTAAAAAGCAATGATGCAAATAAACTTATTTACAAAGGAGGGACAGATTCACAGACTTAGCAAATGAATTTGTGGTTTCCAGAAGGGAACAATGGGGGGAAAAGATGGTTATTATACACTCATAGTCACATAAGGGCCACTCTTTATTTCTTGCCCCCTGAATGAAATTTTAGCCCAAGTTTGGAGTCAGCACCTTTCCAAATTACTAAAACATACCTGGCCCTGACAATTTACTTTGTCTTTATAACATCACAATTTTACAGAGCTTGTCAATCCATACTACCCTCTGTGTGTGTGTGTGTGTGTGTGTGTGTGTTTCTATGTCTGTGTCTGTGTGTGTATTAGGGAGAAAGAGAGTAATAGCTATTTTAATATTAAATTTAAGCAATGTTATATTTGAACAACTACAAAAGATATGCTTCTTTTATAATATCCCTACCGAGTGAACAATGACTGTGTTGGGTTATCCTATATGATGGGAATTGACTAGCTCATATACCTTTGAGAAAACCTGAATACTTGAAAGTTCTTCCAAATATTGAGTTCAAAATTATCTTCATGTAATGTCTATCCACTTATTCTGCTTTTTAACTAATTCAGCACTTTTTCTCCAAAGAGGGAAGAGATAAATGCTAATTGAAGTATTATTATCCACACTGAATAGCAGAAGTCTCTACCTTTGAATCCCCATTAAAGCATCTTTGCAATTCTTTATTAACCTCCAAGGATGATCTCTGAGAGATAGAGCATTTAAAAGCAGCAGCTCTGTTTAACAGATATTGCCCAAAATAATCTACCACAGAAACTTTAATCATTTTGCTTTGGAGAAATGCTTTTTAGCCCACTTTTATTACCCCTTTTGCTGGGCAAAAGTTAATGGGACCTCAATGCCCTGCATACAGTGGCAATACTGAACTTCCCTCCAAAGCAGGGGATCCGTATCCCCTGCCTTACATGTCTGACCAGTTGTAACGAGGAATCTGCAGTTTCTTTCTCTCTGGGTCTAGTTTCTACCAGGGTGGGGACGTGGCAGGGAGACGGCAATCAAAATCTTGTAAAGGGGATGGAAGACACAGAACTATTAATGAAATTTGCTGCATACTCATGGACTGTAAGAGGAGTTTCATAAACATTTATTTCCCCAAACATGAGAGAATCATAAAGTCTCTGCTCACTAAACTGAGCAGCACTCATCTAATTTCATTACTTGCCATGGAACAGTGGGGCTAAGAGGCCATTAAGGATGCCCAAGCATGATAATTTCTCATGATAAATAGCCAGGAAAGAGGGAGCACCATTCTGGGACCAGGGAATGGGAGGCAAGGGCTACAGGATGGTGGGCCTGTCACAACCTGTAAGCAGTCATCTTAGATCAACCCATCTACTTCCTCATGTGCTATCGAAGGGTTTCATGCAGAAACTCCAAAAGCACGTGCTTGTTTCAGAGCCTCATTTATTTTTATTAAGAGCAGATGGAGGCAGAAGTCCTCTGAGCACTTTATTAGTATACTACCATTCACTGAACAGGAGCCAGTAGAGTACAAAATAGAGATCTGTCCATCTGTTCACCCACCTCTCCCTCTAGTTTTCCATGGCAGAGCAGTCAATTACAGCTTTAGTGTCAATGAGCATAATTAAAGGTCTGAAATGTTTTGTAGTATTGTACTCTCATACAGGCTGCATAATACCATTGAGAGTAATTTCTGTCACATCTAAATGCATTGACTGTATATGTAGTATTGTCTTATTGTACAGGATACTGATAATTTATCATCTGTAGCTAAATGCATATCTCAAAATACATTTGTTTTTGCTTTTTCCTCTTTTAATTCTCTGTATATTTCACGTAAGTATTTTCACTCCATGGGCATTTTATAAGCTTGGTTTGTTCTGTTTCTTCAACTGAACAAAAAGTCCAGTTGGTGGGATGTATTTTTCATCTTCATCAGATTTTCTTTGAATTTTTCAGATGTGTCTCTGTGACCAGCCAGCTATATTGGTATCTCAGGGTAGAAGTTCTCATAGTTTTATACAATTAATTCCTTGGCTACACACTTAAAATCATTTCATTGGCCAAAGAAAAGGTATTAACATTGGGAGTTGGGTTTCTGACCAAAGACTCAACATCAAATATCTTACAAACTAGTCAAACATATATCACAACAAGACATAAAATATAAGGTTGTTTGATCATCTAGGGCACCTAAATCACATTTTGATACTGAAAATGTAAATGCAAGTTTTTTACAAAGGTCTGTGTTATACAGTAGTCTGTTTAGATCATAAAATTGGCTTTCTCTGAGTCACAATGAATGTGTCAACAAATTGCTTCTCACTTTGAGATTAGATGAGTAGATAGTGAAAACTCCAGAATAATTTTTCTCACTGTTCTCTCTTGTGGTTAGGTGGCTAAAATAATGTAGGTATTTCTGGTCTCAGCCATGATCCTTATTCATTTAAGTACTGAATGGATTAATGACTTTTCAAACCTAATGTGACTTCACACAATAAATTACATATTCTTCTTCAGGTGGCCATAAATACTATCTGGTTTTCAAATAAGATTAAATCTTCTTATTAAGGATGTTTGGAGCAAGGAAGAGTATAGGTTTTATCTGAGTTATGAAAAATGTACTCATGTAAGCTGTGGGCTATGAAGTAGTTTTTAGAATACATTGTCATTTCCTTTACTTCTATTGATTTATTCAAGTTTAAGAGCTTCACTTCATAAAATAACTAGTATTAGACTGCAAGTCCACCAGTCTTCTAGTAGTCTGACAATGTCTTGAATTTTGAGAGTCCAGCAACTGAGAGATAGACATCACACTATCTAAAATAATGGATTGAGGGATTGTTGAAATTGTGTGATTTGGACACTTAGTTTCCGGTCTCTGTGCTTACTTGGATGAAAGAAGGTCTGAGGAAGTATGGTGAGACAGGGAAAAAATATCCATTAATCCTAGCATCATGCCACTTTCAATATTAGTATAATTGTATTGTGTTATTGATCAGAACTGATTGTAGGAACCATTGAGTCTGCTTGTTGAATTCTTATGACATTGCAAGTAATATTCTGTGGGACATATATATAATATATACATATGCCAAATTTGTGTGTGTGTATATATATATATATATGTGTGTGTGTGTGTGTGTGTGTGTGTGTGTATGTGTGTGTGTGTATATATACATATGTATATATATATGTCTTTCCAGGTGGCACTAGTGTTAGAGAACTTGGCTGCCAACGTAAGAGACATAAGAGACACGGGTTTGATCCCTGGATTGGAAGGATCCCCTGGAGGAGGTCGTGGCAGCCCACTCCAGTATTCTTGCCTGGAGAATCCCATGGACAGAAGAGCCTGACAGGCTATATAGTCCATGGGGTCACAAAGAGTAGGACACAACTGAAGTGACTGAAGTGACTTCTATATATAGAGATATATACATATATGCATATGTGTGTATATGCATATGTATGTATGTGTGTATGCTATAAATACTTATCACTGCTCTTTAGCTCCTAGGTGCCAGCCCACCAATAAACAGGTGTATAGGTATGGTAATATTTTATATAATCAAAAACTAGAAAAAAATGATTAAATAAAATGATAACATTTGAAAATATAAAATTTTTCACATTTTCCTTATAGCCTGAAATGGTTAAAACTAGACTTATGCTCCTTACTTCTCAGTCTACTTAATGCATCATAAAGCTTTATGAGGCTTTTTAAGAAATGGAGCTTGGAATGCTCAGTGGTGAAACTGTGGATTATCACTTTTTGAGTCGTGCCCTTCCTTCCTGTATCACCCTTATGAGCTACCAGATGAAGAAAATTGTACGTTCCAGACTCCTTTCAGGGAGCACATTGCATCTGTGCAGTGGAAATTACGAATAAACTTCCTGGGAGAGCAGTGGAGAGACTCAGGGAACCAGAGGGTGTTGTAACTTACGTGTGTGAACAAAGGGATCCATTCTTGGCTTTACTTCCCAGATAGAGGAAGAGCATAAAAGGCATGAGGCCAGAGGCTGGAGGACGTTGGTGGTCTCTGAAATCTAGTCTAAAGCAACTTAAGTGATTACAACTTAAGTGCTTTGAGTGAGGGATGCTGTCTGAAACAGTGTAAGAGCTACAGTGGTATATGCAGATGCTCTTGCAAAATGGATGAGAGATGATTAAAGAAATCAGCCCTGGGACTTTCCAGCCAAATTGTCTAAGACATCAAATGAAACTGGATGTTCACCATGGAGTCCCTGTGTGTTTGTCATATTAGTAGAGTGCCAGCAATCTGTTGCTCTGCTTTTTCCACCCCAAATGTGCCTCCCTCGTGGTACACCATCTCTCTTAACTGCAAAACCATCCACTCATTTGCCAGCGTCTGAAACCTTGGTGCTCTCTCCATCCCAGCTAGATGCAGTCACTCCCCAAGTCCAGCCTCTCACTATCATGTCCCCTACCTGGGACCCTCCTCTCAGCCCCATCTCTCTAGTCCGTGCTCCCATCAACTCTTCCTGGAGCTTTGCAACAAATTTGTCTTCTCATCTCAGTTCCTTTCTTTTCTTTGATTCTTCTAAAGGTTGCTGAGGTGACCTATATAAAGCACACACACATCTCTCTACTTCTTAAAAACTTTACATAGTTCCCTATGACCCTTGAAAACTCCATCAAAAGACACTGAATGTTCTTTTTGTACTGGCCCCACTGCACCCTTCCTCCTCAACTTCTGCTACCGCGTTTCACAAACTCTGGTGCCTAGCCAGAATGAGTTCTGCGTGTCTTATAAAGCTTCTGTCTTTTCCAACTCTCTTTTGATTTCCTTGCCTGCAATTCCTCTTATTCTATATCTACAGGCCTATATTTATCTCCTCCCATTAAGGTGGTCTCAAATGCCATCTTATCCATCTAGCAGGCTATGATGTATCCTTTTTCTGAACTTCTATTATGAGTCACACTGAGGATTTGCCAAGAGTTTAAGGTCTGATTTAAACTGTGGCCTACAGTCTTTCTTAGCAATTCTCACTCTGTCCCACTCCCCCATCTTCTGTCTAACTGATCACTCTGTCTTCGTTGCTGCCGTGAGTTTGGTGCACTCCTCTGTGTGAACATGTAGCACTTTGCAATATATTTACTTTTCTATCTGGTGGTTGTACCTGTCAATTTATTTCCTTGAACACAAGTTTCTGGCCTTATTCTTGCTTACATCTCCAGATTCTGTCACAGTTCCTGGCATATTGCAAATACTTTGTTGCTTCATAAGTGCATTGAGTACCTAAAGTGAAGTTGCTTAGTCATGTCTGATTCTTTGTGACCCCATAGACTGTAGCCTACTAGGCTCCTCCATCCGTGGGATTTTCCAGACAAGAATGCTAGAGTGGGTTGCCATTTCCTTCTCCAGGGGATCTTCCTGACCCAGGGATCGAACCCAGGTCTCCCGAATTGTAGGCAGACACTTTATCATCTGAGCCACCAGGGAAGTCACCACTGAGTACCTAAAGCAATGAATAAAATGATGTCAAGCAAAGAAGGGAGAAAGGAAGGGTTAAAAAAAAAAAACAAAAAAACACAACCAGAAGTGTCATTTTATATTTTCAGTCAGACTATATTGCAGCATTTTCAGTGCCAAAATGTATTGGGTTGGCCAAAAAGTTCATTTGGGTTTTTCTGTGAGATGTTATGAAACATAGCATAGAAATTTTCCATTACTCCTTCTCAGGCTTGAGAAAGGCAGTTTCCCTGTTGTTTAATATGCTCATCAGCTACTAGCTTTGAGACACCACATTAACAAGCTGTGATTAATCTGGTAATTCTAATGGCAAATCATTTTTAAGATCCTGCTCTTCCAGTAACTTTAACTTCTTTGAAGACTGGAACAATGTGTTATGCAATTTTTAAAGTCTCCTATCTTGCCATATCCCCCAGCATAGAACTTGGAAAACAAATGGTTTCTGTTGTCATTGGAGTGGAATCTATTCCACCAGTGCAGGGTAGGGTGATATCTGACATTCTTTTCTGGCCATTTCTTGGCTTTCTACTATGTGATTGCCAACATGTAGAAATAGAACTGTCTCCAAAATACTGAATATAAAACCTGTATTTTGCAGAATTATAGCAAAGTGGAAGCAGCCTATCACCAGGAGTAGCCCTTTCACTTAATTTGGAGTCAAATGCAAAAAATGATCGAAAGACCTTTTCAGCAAGGATAACCTATTGACATGTAAGAAAGGATGATAAATCAGTTCCTAAAAAGCCTAGGATTGTTTTTCCTATGAAGGATCTTAAGTGAGGATAACTGAGAAAGAACTAATGGAGCCATATGGGTTCAGGTATCATTATCATTATCATGTGGTAGGTAGGAAATAGTCTGTAAAGTTAACTGAACCATGCAGTCAAAAAGGAATAAACAAGAGAAAACAGATATCCAAAGTTCTTACATTGTATGGTATTTTGGGGACTGTAATTTCAGTGATTTCTGATAGTTATGATTTATAATGTTTCAGAAGCCTGTTGTTTAATTTACTTAATTTTCACTCTTTTATGGGAGGCCTGGCATACTGCGGTACATGGGGTCGCAAAGAATCGGACACAACTGAGTGACTGAACTGAACTGAACCGAATACTCTTTTATCCCCAATTGGCATTTGCTCTTTCAGTCAAGATTTACTGAGTTTCAGACATCATTCTATCTAAAACATTTTTTTAATTTAGAGTCTCATCAAAATCATGACATTGTATTATGTTGAAAAGCAACCTAAGTAAATGTTTAGCATAATTAGGATATTTATTCATCAGAATTCTTTAAATTGCAAAATACAGAAACCCAACTCAAACCAAAATGAGAATTGTTTGCTTCATATAACTAGACAGTTCAAGGAATAATTCCCATTCAGACAATACCAAATCCAGGATCTGTATCATTGTGTATCATCAAGAGGCTTTTTCCTCTGATTATAGCCTCTGCTTTCTACTCTATTGGCATTTTATTCCCAGGGGAAAAAAAAACAAAAAAAAACTCTTCAGACATATTTCAACTCTAGGAAAAAGAGACCAGCATCCCCATAAACTTTTAACAAATTTTATGAAATCAACTCCAATTAGATCCCTCTTGGGGCTTGAATGTTCTTCTAAGCTCAGTACCAAGTCCAAGAAGGTGGAATACTCCAGTGGTTCACTTTATATATCTAACCCTTGAACCCAGGAGTAAAATTAACTCCATCTCAACTGCATGGGTTGAGGCAAGATAGAGATAGTCCCATAAAAACATGCTAGGTAAAAGGGAAAAACAAATTGTCTCTTCTAGAAACATGACCTATAGCTACTTCATTTTGTAAATCATCCTCCAGTAACAGAAAAACAGAACACATTTTAATCACGTGAACTATTTCAAGCTAGCTTATTTCATGTTTTGAAATAGCCGTTAGTTCATTATTTTAGACTTGAAATGGTAAAAGATTCAAAGGCACTTTCCTTGCAATTTGTGCAACACGAAAAGCCTTAAACCAAATAAGAAAAAGGGAGCACGATCATTTTGCAGTTCTGTGAGATACAGTTCTTTAAAGGCTCTCTGAAGTTGTAGTTTTCATTTTCTGTTTGCCCTAACTAGATGTCAGGTTTTCTACCTTTGAACTCTGTTGGCAGTTTGACTAAAGATTGTGGGTGGCACTCACCACATTCTACCTTAAATTGTAACTTATTATAATTTATAAAATAAATTGTTTCTAATTTATGAAAAATATAAATTATCTATAATTTACAGAAACCATAAGTTATTATAAAATATAATTCAAGGTAGAATGTGATAAGTACATTTTAATCCAAGTGCCAAGAGAGTTCAAAGGTAGAAAACCTGACATCTAGTTAGGGCAAACAGGAAATGAAAACCAGAAGTTCAGAGAGGCTTTATAGAACTGTATCTCACAGAACTGCCAAATGATCATGCTCCCTTTTTCTTGTTTGGATTAGGCTTTTCATGTTGCACAAATTGCAAGGAAAGTGACTCTGAGTCTTTTCAAGTCTAAAATAATGAACTAAAGTCTATTTCAAAACATGAAATAGGCTAACTTGAGCCTGTACATTTACTCTAGGGCCCTGTGATACACTGCCTTAGGACTAGAAGAGGATTTTCTTCACCCATTGTATGTTTCCTCATTTAATATTTGATACTAGGCTTTATATCCCATTAGGTATCAAAATAGTGTGTTAAATATAATTCATTCTTTTTCTTTCCAGTTATTAGTGTTATAAATGCAAGGTGTATTTCTTTAATAGAAGATCTAAAAGTTATAGCAAATTCTTACTAACTGTGTACTGTATGTCAGGTATGGGTGAAATGTGTGTGTTTTAATTATCAGGTGTGATTCCCTGGGCTTCCCAGGTGGCTCAGTGCTAAAGAATCCACCTGCCAATGCAGAAGACGCAGGAGATGTGGATTCAATCCTTGGATCATGAAGATTCCCTAGAGGAGGAAATGGCAACCCACTCCAGTATTCTTGCTGGGAAATCCCATGGATAGAGGAACCTGGTGGGCTACAGCCCATGGGGTCACAAAGAGTTGGATATGACTGAGCAACTGAACATGCATGCACATAATTCCCTGGGCTGTAGGTCCCGTCATGATGGAGATCTGTCTGTGTATGCTCACCCAGGCTGTCTTAGGGCTATATATGTAATAGACTCTCGTTGGTAAGTAGACACATTGAAAAGTCCTCCTAACAACTCTTTAGAATGGTGGTTCTCAACCATGGACAGTTTTGCTCCCCTGGAGACATTTGGTGGTGTCTGGGGACATCTTTCATTGACATAACTGTGGGGAATGCATCTGGCACTTGGTGGGGAGAGACTAGGGGTACAGCTAATCCTTTTACAACATGCAGGTCAGCTCCTGACAACCGAGAATTACTGGCCCAGAGTGACAACAGTGCCAAGAGTGAGAGACCCTGTTTTAGGATAGTCGTATTTTCACAGCATGCACAGAAGGAAATTAATACTCAAAAAGGATATAAATTTTCCTCAACTCACATTGGTAATAAATTAGAAAATACAACTTTTTGCCATTTTTTTTTTCTGATTTCCTGTTACAGAATTACATATCAGTTTGCATACAGATTTGAGCTAGCATTGCCAGGCATAATTTAGAGAACTAAATAGAATGTCATATAGCTAATTAGCACTAGTTTAATAAGGTGATGTGCTGTTTTGGTTTGCTCTATGACAAACCAATTAGTATGTTTTAAAATCAAGCTAGTGAACAGGATTATGGAAACAGTTTTATAGTAAAAGTCTGTTTGAGTTTTATCTTTGATCTAAAAGCCAAACAGGCCTGGAAAAGGCAGTATCTCTTTGTGGAGTTTTATCATACTCTTTCCTTTAAGGACTGGGTTTATTTGAGTCAGGGTATACTATAATATCAAAGTTCCAATCAGATTTCCTGAAGAGTATATGAAGCCAAGGATAAAGTCCTGAAATCCATTTTTACCAATCAGGTTAAAGGAATCATTTTTCACATCTCCAAAACAGGTGAAATCATGTGGCATAGTGGGCATATTCACAGTTATAGGGCAAGAAATACCATGGAGATAATTGTTATTCATTAAAGAAATTGAATGCTTAGTTCATATCTCAGTTCGTATCTCAGTTCAGTTCAGTTCAATTCAATCACTCAGTCATGTCTGACTCTGCGTCCCCATGGACCGCAGCATGCCAGGCTTCCCTGTCCAACACCAACTCCTAGAGCTTGCTCAAACTCCTGTCTATTGAGTCAGTGATGCCGTCCAACCATCTCAGCGTCTGACATTCCCTTCTCCTCCTGTCTCCAATCTTTCCCAGCATCAGGGTCTTTTCCAATGAGTCAGTTCTTTGCATCTGGTGGCCAGAGTACTGGAATTTCAGCTTCAGCATCGATCCTTTCGATGAACATTCAAGATTGATTTCCTTTAGGATTAATTTTAGGTTTGACTGATTTGACCTCCTTGCAGTCCAAGGGACTCTCAAGACTCTTCTCCAACACCACAGCTCAAATGCATCGATTCTTTCGTGCTCAGCTTTCGTTATTGTCCAACTCTCACATCCATGCATGACTACTGGGAAAACCATAGCTTAGTCACTATTAAATAGGAAGGGAAATTTTCTACATCTCTTTTTTTTTGTATTTATTTATTTATTTATTTGTCTGTGCTGGGTCTTAGTTGGGGCATGAGGCATCTTTAGCTGCAACATGTGGGATCTAGTTCCCAGATCAGTGATGAAACCCAGGCCCTCTGCATATTAGGGTGGAGTCTTAACCAGTAGACCAGCAGGGAAGTGCCTCTACATCTCTTTTTGATATCTGTTTTTTCCATTGTCAAAAATCCAGAAATAGCAAAATTTAAATCAGCAAATCAATAAATAGTATTTAGTAAGAGTTTATTTTGCATGCAAAAACAGTTTGTGATTTTCCAAATCCAAAGAATGGTATGAAGTTCAGGGCATTAAGTTATAGGATGACTTATAAAGTGAAAATGAGGATGTTGTTAATCTTTACAATGATGGGTTATTACAATGAAGGTTTTGTAGATGGCAGGGTTTAGGTTAAAAGTAATGCTGCCATGCCATTTTTAAAATGATGACTTAAGTTTCTTTTATGATTGCCAGAGGCATTTATTGGAAATAACTTGTGAAGTTTTGCTTATGTTTATGAAATAAACTAGGTTTTATTTTGTTTACATGGCTTAAATGGTTTTGTCTGCTCAGGAAATTTTCATGTCTCATGTCCATTTTGTATTTAATTTTACCCCCACTCTCTTTATAAGTTCCCAACATCTAAAAGTTAAATCAGATCTGCTGGGGGACTCAAGGAAGTTTTATTAATCAGTAATCAAGTGAGTTGAAGTCAAGGTATGGTAAGGGAAATAACTACAGAAATGCTTAGAGGTTATCATCATTAGCAGGGAAATAGTTATTGTTCAGTGGTCTTATCATTTTTATTTTTTATTCATTTATTTTAAAATATTTATTAGTTGATATTTATCTGGCTTCATCGGGTCTTAGTTGCGGTTCATGAGATCTTTGTGTGTCATATGGGATCTTCTCTTGTGGCATGTGAACCCTCTAGTTGTGGCCTTTGGGCTCCAGAGCATGTGGACTTCAGTAGTTGTGGGATACAGGCTTAGTTGCTCCAGGGCATGTGGGATCTTTGTTCCCTCACTGGGGATTGAATCAGCATCCCTTGCATTAGGAGGCAGATTCTTAACCACTGGGCCACCAGGGAAGTCCCCACTTACAATTTTTGAATGCACTGAGTACAGTAGCCAATGTTGAGGACAAAGTATATACTCAACCCAGTCTTTGAAAGACATTCAGTGTCTTTCAGGGGACTTCTCAAGGGCCATGTGAGACTGTGGGAAGTTTTTAGGATGCAGAATACATATCCAGATGTGTATTTTATAGACATCAGTTCAGCAACTTTGGGAAAGAACAAAAAATGAGTAAAATTGAACCAGATTAATGGAAGTGGCAACTTACAATTCCTAATGGTACTGTTTCAATGCATGCATACGTATATTTAATTCTTGCAATTGCTTTGGTTATGTCTATGAAGTGCAGTGAAGCGTTAGCTGCTTAGTCGTGTCTGACTCTTTATGACCCCATGGACTGTAGCCCGCCAGGCTCCTCTGTCCATGGGACTCTCCAGGCAATGGGTAGGCAATACTGGAGTGGGTAGCCATTCTCTTCTCCAGGGGATATTCCCAACCCAGGGATTGGACCCAGGTCTCCTGCATTGCAGGCAGATTCTTTAAATCTGAGCCATCAGGAAAGCACTGTGGTTACTGAGTACACAGACACTAACTCCAGACTTCTCCAGTCAATTCACAGAAAAGGAAAAAAAGAGTTTTCCATAGTTTTTGCACATTTAATAATTAAAGGTTTACCTTAGTTCAGTTCAGTTGCTCAGTTGTATCCAACTCTTTGCAACCCCATGGACAGCAGCATGCCAGGCCTCCCTGTCCATCACCAACTCGCAGAGTTTACTCAAACTCATGTTTATTGAGTCAGTGATTCCATCCAACCATCTCACCCTCTGTCGTCCCCTTCTCCTCCCACCTTCAATCTTTCCCAGCATCAGGGAAAGATTTTCCAATGAGTCAGTTCTTCGTATCAGGTGGCCTAAGTACTGGAGTTTCAGCTTCAGCATCAGCCCTTCCAATGAATATTCAGGATTGATTTCCCTTAGGATGGACTAGTTGGATCTCCTTGCAGTCCAAGGACCCTCAGGAGTCTTCTCCAGCACCACAGTTAAAAAGCATCAATTCTTCTGCGCTCAGCTTTCTTTATAGTCCAACTCTCACATCCATACATGACCACTGGAAAAACCCTAGCCTTGACTAGATGGACCTTTGTCAGCAATATAATGTCTCTGCTTTTTAAAATCTGTCTAGGTTGGTCATAACTTTTCTTCCAAGGAGCAAGTGTCTTTTAATTTCATGGCTGCAGTCATCATCTGCAGTGATTTTGGAGCCCCCCAAAATAACGTCTCTCACTGTTTCCACTGTTTCCCCATCTATTTGCCATAAAGTGATGGGACCAGATGCCATGATCTTAGTTTTCTGATGTTGAGTTTTAAGACAACTTTTTCACTCTCCTCTTTCACTTTCATCAAGAGGCTCTTTAGTTCTTTGCTTTCTGCCATAAGTGTGGTGTCATCTGCATATCTGAGGTTATTGATATTTCTCCCGGCAATATTGATTCCAACTGGTACTTCATCCAGCCCGCCATTTCTCATGATGTACTCTGCATATAAGTTAAATAAGCAGGGTGACAAAATACAGCCTTAACATACTCTTTTCCCAGTTTGGAACCAGTCTGTTTTTCTTTTACCTAGAGGCCTTTAAAGCTTTACCCAGAGGTCTTAATTGCAGAACTAATGTGGGCTAATATGTGTTAATAGTGATTAACTGCTAGTGTATGCATTATTTGCAGCGTTTCTCTTGGTCTACTGCACCTATATATAGAAATATAATATGTGCTTAGGAACATTTTGACAGAAAAACACTTGATAAATATCATGAAGTATAAATACAGAGCACTCTGAGAGTGAATGAATAACAAGATATTTTTGGACTGGGAAAGGAGGATTGATAAAGTCCTCCCCAAGGGGCTGATATTCAGGTCGATATTGGAAGATCAAGTAGGAGCTTATTAGATAAAGAACTGGAGGAAGGAAGAGAAATGTTGAGCATTGCAGTCCACATGTGAGCATGTGCAGTGGCCCTGAGACCTTTAGCACTTTCTTGTGTTAGGAATTGAGAGAAGTGGAGTCTATACTTTCTATGGTGAAATACTCTCTAAGAAAACAGCCTCTTCATCATGACATAACCATCTTACTGAACAAGCTGAACTCTATTTAGAAGCATAAAACAACTTTTATTTTCCCCAAGTTCTTCAATGTTGCTCTCTCACTGTGATCCTTTTGCTGAAACTGAATGATACCTCAGATAGGTTTCAACTTTTTTTCTGATTATCTGAGTCACAAAAAGAGTCTCATCTCATCTCATTCAAAGATCCAGCCCAAAGCACAGAGGGCCACCCCCACCTCCTCCCCCACTGCTGACTTTTCCGGTTCTTGATGGACATATGCATGGATGCCTCCTGGATGGTTACCTTACCATTTCCTAGTTCTACTTTCATATCTCGTCAGGAGACTTATTGGCAGGTGAAGTCACTGGTGCAGTGTAATCAGTCTTTGGTTTCTCTGGAAGCACCTAACTCCTTTCCCTCATTGTGGGACTGTGGTGGACCTTTCAACACTCCAGTAATCCTTTCCAATAAAAAAATCTAGTTTTACTTTATGATCCCTGATGCTGAGAATTAGGCTGACAAAAGTGGACTCTGGGCAGGTCCCACGTGGTCTTGCATCTTTTCACTTCAAGACACAGATGTATTTGGTCTTTGGTTTTATGGCCAGTAGTGAAGCAGTGAAGAGCTTCATGTATAACATTCTTACTGCTGTAGCAAGGGGTAGAGTGGTGAGAACTGTGGGCAGGGGCCAGTTCATGCTAGGTCTGGTAACCCTGAAGTAAATAAATACATTATAAAAATGAGGATATATTGAAGTCTTTAAAATGCTAATACATATTAGCTTCTATACTGAAATTCAGCATCTCCCAAATGTTTTTGACAACTCTAGCGCCACAGAATTAATTGTGCTACACTACATTTTCATGATCAGTATTGCCATGTTACTAAAAACTGTTAAATCTAGAAAATATCTAGAAACACCAGTATGTGTATAAATCATCCAGACTTATGATTGTTTATTTACAATAGTAACTAAAGTAAACTCATTCTTCCTAAAACTTTGAACAATTAGTAGTTAACATGAAAATAAATATAAACCATGTCATTTGCTAAATGATGCTTATAGATTTAAACAAATTCTTCAGTGAGTCATCACTATCTCTATTAATCTAATACCTAAGTTTCTTTATGGGAGATGTCTACTAGCTATTATTTCAGATGTATACTGTATATTAAAATTTAATTTTTAGCAACAAAAATGGCTGTAGTGTATGTAGCATAAATCTTGGTTTTAGGAAATTTAGGGCCAGTTCCAATTCAGCTATTGTCCATGCCAATCATAACCTAATTTTTAATGTCTCTCTCCTCTATGATAGATAATGGATAATGGAAGATTTTTTATGCATTGTTGAATGTTGAACACTTGTTGAAGTGATTATATAATATGTTTTCATGAACACATTTCAAATCATGAACACATGTAAATGAACATCAAGTAAGTGGAAAACATTTCTATCATAACCTTTCCAGAATTAGTCCTATATTTATGCCATGTTCTACTTTATTTTAATTATACAGAGCTTAATTTTACGAGCATAGAAGGCAAGTTCCTGCATCAGATTTTGAAAGGCCTAATATGACACCAACAGCTAAAGCACTGAATGAGCCACTATTTTCTGAATGATTATGAACACTTCCTTCTTCAGTGACAGCAATTAGATTTTACTTGTGATCACCATGACCTTTTTACTTAATTATATTCTAAAATAATTTGTTGAATATAGAGCTAGAAATTTGGTCTTCATTATGTGAATTAAAGTTTGAATCAGTGACGCATAATTAAAGATTAAATCATAGAACAAAGAAGTTAGTATTATTAGATCTGTGTGTGTTACATGAGGTTGGGGAAAAATCTAGAAATATTAATTGTCAAAGTGCATGTTAATTAGAAGGAATAATTTCATGAGCACTTGGAAAGGGTGTCAGAGGTCTTTGGATTCAGTTTTTAAGAGGAAACAGATTCAGAGAAGACAAGTATTTTCTTCAATTCAGAAAGTATGTAGAGGGCAAAGTTAGTGCCAGAAAGTGCCTCCCAACTCTTTTGAAGGCTGGTCAGTATTTACTGAAAAATTCAAAAAAAGAAAAGACTGAAGCTCTACTTTGGAAAACCATCTCTATTAATGGTCATTGTTTTATGCTTCTACCAATGGCCAGCTGAAAGTCTTGAAGCCAAGGTTTACAAGGTTCACAGCAGTTTAGGTCAGCAGTTCTCAAAGTTTTTGTCCACAGGATCTCTTTGAACAGTGAACATATTTGAAATGTAGAAGTCAATGTAATTGAATTGAAAATGTAAAATTCAAAGTTTCTTAATATATTCACAAATATGGAAATCCATCACCATCATCTATTTTAGAGTACTTTCATCATCTCAGAGAGAAATCCCATAACCTCTAGCTACCACTCTTCTGTCCCTTCACCGTTATCAGCCGCACTTCCAGCCCTGAGCAATCACTAATCAACTTGGTGTCTGTATAGATAGCTTTCCCTATCCTGGATTTCCCACATGAATTGGAATCGTAGAGGATATGGTCTTTTGTGAAGAGCCTCTTTCACTTAACATATTATTATTGAAGTTCATTCATGTTGTAACACTAACATGTATTAGCACTTCAATTCTTTATTTTTAATTTTTTATTTTATATTCAAACATAGCCAATTAATAATATTATGATAGTTTCAGATGGACAGCAAAGGGACTCAGCCATACATATACATGTATCCATTCTCCCCCAAACTCCCCTCCCACCCAGGCTGCTGCATAACATAGTAACACAGTACTGTAATTCTTTTTATGGTCAGTTAATATATCTATAGGTATAGGCCTATTGATAGGCATCTATGGTATTCCTACCACTTGGCTTTTATGAATAATGCTGCTATAAACATTCATCAACAAGCTTTTGTGTGGTTCTTACGTCTTCACTTCAGACCCAGGACTAGAATTTTGGGTTAAATGGAAACACGACCATTTGAAGGACGACCAAGTTGTTTTGCAAAGCCTATTGTGCCACTGTGCTTTCCCGCCAGCAGTATATGAGATTTTTTTTTTTTTTTTAATTTCTCCATGTCCTCAGCAACACTTGTTTTCACCTCACTTTTTAAATACAGACGTCGTATTGGGCATGGAGCCATATCTCATATGGTTTTACTTTGTATTTCCCTGATGATTAAATATATAGAGCCTCTTTTCGTATTTTTCACTGTATTTCTGAATATATATTTTAGTCATTGTTTTAGGATTTATGAAATACTTTTTAACTTAAAAGAATCAGTTTCAGATTTATACTAGTTTAATTTTAGTTACTTATAGAAATGTTACTTCTTTATAGCTCTATTGCCCTTTTCCTCTTTTTGTGGTATTATTTTTATAAATATTACATCTATTCCTGTTAGAAACCCAACAGCACATTATTATAACTTTTGCTTTACTATCTGTTAATATCTCCTTAGCCCATTACAGCTTTGTGCCTACCCATCTACTTTGTGTCATTATTGACAAATGTATTACACATATTTACATTTCCATATGTTTAGGTCCAATGATTAAAATATATTATATACGTATAATTTTATACATATACATACAATTATTTTTAAATAAGAGAAGAAAGGAGAAAATACATATTTATAATGTCATTTATAATTACATAATTACCTTTCCCACATGTATTGAATATATTGAAATTCTCATCTGAAGTCATTTGCTTTTAGCCTTTAGATTTTCCGGTAATGTAAGTCTGCTGGGAGTAAATTGTCTCATTTTTGGTATCTGAGGAAGTCTTTATTTGGCCTTCATTTTTGAAAGACAATATTGGTGAATATAGAATTCTCTTTTGAAAGGTTGGGGTTTTGTTTGTTTTTTTTTTGTTTCCATTTGAATGCTTTCAATATGAATCTCATGGCCTTCTGGTTTCTATCATTTCTGCTGAGAAGTCAGCTATTAATCATATTAGAGTTACCTTGTTAGTGAAGAATCATTTTTCTCTTGCTACTTTAAATGCTTACTTCTTATCTTTGACTTTCACTGATCTTACTATGATATGAATGTTTGATATCTCTTTGTGTTAACCTCCTTGAAGTTCACTGAGCCTAGACTTCCAGGTTATTTATTGTTTTGTAATAAATCTGTGAAGCTTTCAACCATTAGTTTTTTGAATTTTTTCTCTTCTTTCTTTCGCTCTTCTCCCTCCAGATCTATTATGCAGATATTATTGCATTAGTGGTGTCCTACATTTCCCTGAAGTTTTTCCTGTTCTTTCATATTCTTAAATTTGTTTGCTGTAAACTGGGCATTTTCAATAACATGTAATAATAACTCTGGATACTAGTCTTACCCCATTCCTGGGTTTTTTGTTATTATTTGCTTGTTTGTCTGTTTAGTGACTGGCTGGATTATTTTAGTAAAGTTGATCCCCCACCTACCCCCACAGTCAATTAAGTCTGTGATACTGCCCCTTAGGAAGGTGCAGCTTATGGTTTACACCTTGTCACCATGGAAAGTTAACCATAATGAAATCTCTCTAGCTTCCCTGAATACACCTAGTTGTTAAAACCCACTAACTGCCTGAGATTGCTGTTATTTTCAACACTGATTGTTGGAGCATAAATTCCTTTCTAACAATCCAATTGGATTATGACACATCAGAGGAATAGCTTCAAACTTCAGTGTTATTTTTTTTCTGATGCCAGGAGCACTTCTCTAATCTGTCTTCTTCCTTGATTCTCTTGCAAGCTAGTCAATTTAGAGTTTAGGCTATAAATTCATTAGATCCACATGTATCCTTTCTTTTGTCTTTCAATACAACCCCCAATGTTCTTGAATGTTCTTTAAACTTCTCCACAATCTATTGCAAATGAAGTCAGTTCCTTTGGGAGGAGATTGAGAACTCTGTTTTGAGGCTTCCTTCTCTCCAATGTAAAACCTCTAAGCCAGGCTCTGGAGCTGGGAGTCAGAACAGTCGCAAGCCTACCTCTGAATGACACCCCCAACTCGGTACCTGACTGATAGGATGGAGATGCAGAAGTCTAAGGTCTCATCTTGCCTCTCCTGGTGTGGAACTATTTCCTCAGGAGCCAGGGGAAGGGCTCTCAGAGTCCCAGCATTTCAGTGGTATTGTATCTGGTACGGCCTCCAGTGGGATTTGAGTAGAAGAAAGGAATTATCACCTTTTTGCAATCATGTGGGACTTAACCTCAGCATCAGGTACCTGGGGGCAGGAGGAGGAATGCTGAAGTCTTGTTCCTTTCAGAAATGAAGCCCTCTGGCTGGGAACTGGAGGGACAGGGTACCCTGTGATTCTGACTACAATAGTCTGAAGTAGAATTTCAACTTCCCTGAGCTAAAGAGGTGGCAGAGATGAGACAGGGAACAGTCTTGGTTCAAACACCACAAACTCAAACTTTCTTACTATTTTTTCATAGTTTTTCTTGAATTAGTATTTCTTCATTTGATGTTTGCTCTTAGCACTAGTTTCAAAGGCTTCCAGTGGTTGTGTTGTTGTTTGTAATTTTCAGTTTCAATGGGGAGCAGGGAAGAGGAGCTACTCATAGTGTCATCCCAGATGTAGATCTCTTTTTCCTTCATTATAAATTAAAAATTTTCAAATCTCAAATTTGTATACCTTCAGCTATCAAAATAATACTATCTGTATGCAACTTCTGTATGTTCTCTTCCTGTTCTCACAGCCTCTGCTATATACTCATGAGACAATGAGAGTGAAGAAAGTAAATAATGTCTTAGTACTGTCATAAGAAATAACCTTGACCTTCCAGACCCCCTGCAAGTGTCTTAGGGATTCTTGCCAGAAGTTGAATCACACCTTGAAGAAAATTAGATTTTTCTCCTTTGAAATATATATATATTTTATTTTATTTTTGTTGAAGTATAGTTGATGTACAATATTATATAGTTATAGGTGTACAATATAGTGATTCATAATTTTAAAGGTTATTCTCCATTTATAGTTAATATAAAATATTGGCTATATTACAGTGTATTTATTATTATTAAATTTTGGCTGTGTTATGTGCTTATTTTATATACAGTAGTTTGTACTTCTTAATCCCCTGCCCCTACCTTGCCTCTCCCTTCTTTCCTCCTTTCCTCACATCACTGGTTTCTATTTATTTGTTCTTTGTAAAGAACAAATTTTTTTTGTTATATTCACTAGTTTGTTGTATTTTTTACATTCCATGCTTAAGTGACATCATACTGTAATTGTCTTTCTCTGTCTGACTTTTTACACTTAGCATAATACCCTCCAAGTTCATCCATGTTGTTGCAAATGGCATAATTTCATTTCTTTTAATCACTGAATAGTCCTGTATTGTGTCTGTGTATGTGTGTGTATATATACATATATCTCACTTTCTTTATCCATTAATCTGTTGATGGACATTTCCATTGCTTCCCTATCTTGGCAATTTTAAATTATGTTGCTATGAACATTGGGGTACAGAAATACATACATTTTAATAAGAAACAAACCCAGCATATTATTGACTAAGGCTCATATCCGAGTTTCTTGATTCCATTTTCTGGGACCATTTCACCACTATATAGTGTATTATACTTTGTACATTGATTCATTTCCTTAGTACAGCTGTGAGTTGAGCACAGAAAATCAACGGGAGTCATTTACCAAGAGATCACTGAAATAAATTTATATGTAGAATAAAAATAAGAATAAAAAATAAAATTCTTAGCAAGATGACCTTAATGCATTTCACTTTTAAAATCTAGCTTAAAAAATCCCAAAATATTGTTTGAATATCAACAATAGCTTGTTAATTGAATCACTAAAGCAGTCTTTCATGGGCACACTAATAAGGAAAAAAAGTAAGTTTGAAATTAATATCATATTAATATCCTTGACATACAAAAATTAGTCTCAATCATGGAAACCTACTTTAATTTTCAATGAAGACATATGCAGAATTATTTATGTAGAGAAACTAGGGTGAAAGGACATTTGGATACTGAATTTATGTTTGATGAGATGAGTCAAGCAGCTGCCCTTAGCATCAGTTTGTTATATATTACTTAATGGCCAAACACTTTGGATCTACAAAAACTTCAGAGATGCAAAATTAGCAACTCGGGGGACCATGGAATTAACAGCATGCTAATTTATGGCTCTGGAAAAAGAACCTGCAAGGGAAAGCATGAACTGAGACCATTAGCTCAGATTCCAGCTCATCAGAAAACTGGCAGAAAGAAGAGCTGCCAATTATTTCCTTTACTTCCTAGAATACAGTCAGAATGAACTTTATTACTAGAGTTCGGAAGCATTAGACCACGGTTAATAGGCTGAAAAGAAAGATAATGTTTGCCGATGAGAAGACAGATAGCTAAATTGTTCACTGAAGTAGAAATGGCTACTCAGCCAGACACAGAATCCAGTGTTGCTCTAAAAGCAAATCTGGGATGATGTGTTTTGAGTACAAGAAAGAGTTCACGCAGAAAGAGCTACAAACATAGGGAAATACTAGACAAGCATAAGGTTTAAGAGTCTGTATATTTAAAAATCATCGACCTCTAGTATCTTTTACAATTTTTGTTAATTAACTGTTGTTAATCAAAGGGAATTTAGATCAAGGACCCTCAGAATTCAGTGATCTAGAGAAAGCAACTGAGAAATAAAAGTTAAGCATTATATTATGACTCCAGGGTTTTTATGTTTCATATCAGATAATTTATTACTTTTATATCAGGTATGAGGACAATGATGATTTAGTTCATTTAGTTTTCTACGTGTGAATTTCTTGAGGAATTCAGTAACTGTGTGGAACAATTATTTGGGCTGATAAACACTTTATGCTTATTAACAAGGCTGTATAATAGAACACATTATGAAAATATATCAACGTAATTTTTATAATTGATTAAGTCAAATAATAGAACTTTCCTGGTGGCCCAGTGGCTAAGACTACAACACTCCGAAAGCAGGGGGCCTGGGTTACAATCCCTGATCAGGGAATCAGATCAAATATGCTGCAACTAAAGAGTCCACATGCCTCACCAAAGAACTGGCACAGCCAAATAAATATTTAAAAAGTCAAAAATTTTCAAGTTTTACACTAATGGTCACAAGTGGCTATTTAAAAGTGTTACATTCTTTCTCTTTCTTAAAAATCTAAATGAATCTTTACAAAATTAAATGTTTAGTAGGGGCCAAGCCTTATTTTATTGGGAAGTGTTCTTTTTGTATACATTGTAAGTCTGGTGCAGTAGCATCTTTTAAGAAGAATATAAGGGAAATGTTAAGGATATTCCCGGAAAATCATTAGGAGTCTTGTTACTCTCCTAATCCCATCTACAGGAGAGGGAGCATTAGGAATAGATGTGCTGGGACCTATAGTGGAAAAGAGAGTCGAAGATTTGATTAGCACAGTTGGTGTTCTGTGTCCTCTGACATCTCATTTATTTCTTCATTCATTCATTCTATGATTCTTTTATTCAATAAACTGTCAAGCATGAGGGAACTAAGCATTGGGGAAAGAATAGCTCCTGTCCCGTTCTTATTCCTTGGAGATGATCAACAAGTATTGGTATCTTATTCTCTGGGACACAAGATGGAAGAGTAAATTTCTGCAGTGAGAATATGTGCTCTTAGAATGTAATATAGGAAAGAGGACATCTTCACTTTCATCTGAGAAATGAAGAAGAACTCACACACTGTGGAAGGAGAATATCCCTCAAACCAAAGGAAACAGAATGAGGACAAGGACATCAATATACATTCACATGAGTTTTTCAGGGAATGCAAACTTGAGTGTAGATTTTCTTAAAATGATACAAACAATTGTAGGCATTAATCAGTCAACAGTGAATGCCTTATCCAGCTCCCTGAAATCTTCTATCTTCCTGTTAACAACAGTTCAGCCAAATGGTACACAGCTCAAGCAACATGTCTCCTTATTACCTTATTACTCAAGTGTCACTTGAGCTGTCTTGACTGTTGCTTCTGTGTAATATCTTCCTCACAATTTTTCCGTTACAGAGGATTCTGGGCTTGGATGATGAAAAATCAAAGCCTTCATGAAGACAGATTTTACTTTAGATGCTGGAAATTTTTTGAATATCTGCCAAATTTTGACTTCATATTTCTTTGTAACTTATAAAGTTTCTTTTTGTTCTTTGTTCTTGTCAGATTTTATCTAAATATAAAACAAAATTTCAGCGTAGACTTTTTAAAAAATGTTCCTTTCCTTTGATATCTGTGACTTTTCACAGAAGACTATATTGTTTGAGCCATTCTAATCATGACTGTGATGTTCACCAAGGTATCAAAGTTAATGTAGTATTATCCTGGGGTATCTCTGAGTGAGCTTCTTAATTCAGAGAACAGTAAACTGAAATGTTCTGGGGGTTTCCCATGTGGGATGCTAAATAGGTTTTAAGCATGGGCACATCCAATTTTCAGGGCAATCCAATAGGGTGGTCCCTTTTTATAAATGGGGCAGCAAGGATTGGCAAGTTCAAGTTGTCCAGGGTTTCACTGTAGTCAATGTTGGGCTGATTTTAATCCAAGACCACCTGACTCCAGGGATTATGCCTGTCCTGTTCTCTTTTGTTATACTGTTTCTTTCACATTTGATATCAAGAAAGAAGCAGAGGAAGGCAGGAAAAAAGAGGGAGAAAGAAATAGAGGGAGGAAGGAAGGGAAGAATGGAGGGGAGGGAAGGAAAGAAACCTGGGCTGGTTTAGTGCAAGGTCTAATACATCTTATGTTTTAGGAATGTTTTATTTTAACTCTTCTTTCAAAAGACCTACCTTTGAAATATAAACATACTTGGTGTTCAATGTAAGGATGTGAACGCTTCAGTAAGAAAGCTCTATCTCTACTTGACTTTCTCTGCTTGTAATACAGGGGAGCTTGCTGACAGACTGATAACTCAGTCATTCACAGCTCACTGATTACACTGCATGTGAAAATGGAAACAAAAAAAATTATTTGGCACTTTCATTTTTTAAAAATATATTGAATTCCTTTATTATTCTCTAAACTTCAGTGACTTGACTGAGATTCCCACTGATTCTTATTATTACAAGACATTCCCTTGAAAAGATGTTTTATTTTCATTCCCCTTAGTATCATGCAACTCTCATGTATAGCACTGGTAGGTAGGAGACTGGTTGTGAAGAGGAAAGTGGAAATCAAGGAGTGTTCACCTTAAATGCAGTGATCATGATAATTTACATAAAATTTGTCTACATACTACTGGTTTCTTAGAATAAAGAAGTCATCTGGTTTGCAGGTCAGTGAGTGTCAAGGTATCAGAATAGAACATTGACAAACTGATAAATTAATATTTGTCTCATTTATGGAAGCACTTTATTGCTGAAACAGCCCCAGGTCCACACATCTCTGAGTACATGCACCTCCACGCATGCCTGAGTACATAAGTGTGTGTGGCCATGGCCTGCACAGATGCACAAGAGTGTGTTTGTGTGTGCATGACTATTGCAGTGGAAAGCAGTGATGACTCTGACTAAACCAATTCTAGGGTTGAGAGTGGAATCCCAAAGTGGTAACCGTAGCCTGCATATGGTTCTCATAACCCAAGGCCCAGCAACCTTCTCTTTTGCTATGGTCTGTCACCCTTCCCTGAAACATCAACATGCTCTCTTCCAGACCCTCAGAACTTACTAACTTTATGAGAGGATGTTCCAAGGGTACAAACTTTTTCCCAGGTGGGAGACAGAGCTGTAGGTTCTAACTTGATGTTCTCTATCATGTGTATCTCTCTACTCTCCTTTTCTTGTGTTTCCCTCCCATGACTGTAGAGCGAAACAAGAACCAATTGTAACTTTTTCTGCAGTATCTGTATTATCAGAGGTTATCTCGGCCACACTTGATGACTGAGTTAATTATTGCTCAATCATAATCGTAGTAGCTCAATTGGTAAAGAATCCGTCTGCAATATAGAAGACCCAGATTCAATTCCTGGGTCAGGAAGATCCCCTGGAGAAGGAAATGGCAATTCATTCCAGTAGCCTGGCCTGGAAAAGCCCATGGACAGAGGAGCCTGGCAGGCTACAGTCCATGGGGTCACAAGACTTGGAAATGACTGAAGCAACTAAACCACCACCACAATATTGCCCAATTAGACATTCCTTCGACCAGAATGGAAAAATAAAAAGTGAATTGGAAGTGTAGTTAAACCAGAATCAAACAAAACAAATATTGCCCCAAATAAGGATTTCCTTGGTGGTCCACTGGCTAAGACTCCCCACTCCCTATGCCGGGAACCTGGGTTCCGTCCCCGGTCAGGGAATTAGATGCCACAGGCCAAAACTAATGATCCTGTGTACCACAACTAAGGCAGCCAAATAAATAAATAGATATTTCAAAAACAGAACAGTGAATCAAATAATGCATATTTAACACTCTAGTGCTGCTCTTACTAAATGTCCTCAATTCTGAGCTAAATTACCTATTTTCTACTGCACTTCCATTTGAAAGTTACTTGTCCAACATCTTTATGTTTTTATTTGTGTAGAAAGTTAAAAAAATATAATCAGCTTTATTCTTGCTTTTAACAGCCTGTAGCAAAATGAATAATCATAACTAATATTGAATACTTACTATACTAGATACTATTATAAATGGTTTACATGACATTTAATTTAATCATTATTTGAACTGATTATAGTCTAGGTAAAGATGACAGAGGAGAAAATTTAAGTTACTAACTAGCTTCATCACTTCTATATGGTGAAAGTGAGGGCTGAATAACACAGAATGGCCCCAGAAATCACATTCTCGACTACTACTCCATATCCCTATACCTAACATGTTTCGTATGTCCTAGAGTTTATGTGTATTCCGTGCTAAGTCACTTCAGGTGTGTCCAACTCTTTGTGATCCTATAGGCTGTAGCCCGCCAGGACCCTCTGTCCATGGAATTCCCCAGGAAAGAATTCCAGAGTGTGTAGCCATTCCCTTCTCCAGGGGATCTTCCTGACCCAGGAATTGAACCCAGGTCTCCTGCATTGCAAGCAAAATCTTTACTGTCTGAGCCACCAAGTAAGCCCTTATGTGTTTTACCTACATATTATTTTATTTGAACCTAAAGCCCATAACATAGACAAAAGAAGCAATTGTGAATGGTCTCACAATTTCTAAGTGCTGACTTTATCGATAGCATCCAACTCCAAATTTATCCAAGGTTCAGGGCTTTTTCTATTACACTATTATTCCTTTTAACAAGCTTCCTGGCTGGACCGCAATTTAGATAATCTTATATGTTCTCTAAAACTCTTACTTTCTTAATTGTTGTAGGTCATCATTTTTACCAATTTTCCTTATACTTACAGCCTCTGTTTTGTTCATAGTTCCTGCTCAGTCCCAAAATACCTTTTATAACTATGACAACAAACATTCTGACACATTGCAAGTGTTCTTTTCTACATATCTACATTTATGTGTGGCATTCATAAACCAGTCTCTATCCATAGTCAGTGTTTTTATATACACATGTAAGCATGCTATATTTGAAGTCAATATTGCCATTTAAAATGAAAAACAAAAATATTAACTAACATTCCTTTGTTCTCTTTGCTGTAGGCTGCTAATAACAGAAATGAAGGTGATTATGTTTCTTATGTTACTGCACAAATCCAATCATCTCCCAGATAAACAATGAAATTTGACAATTAACTTTCAAATAGGTGCTCTATAGAAAAACCAAACTGATAATTTACTAAGATTAGACTTGAGGACTTTCAGAAAGGGTGACATTGGATTTTTAATATGAATCATTTGATTCATTATACTTGTTTTTATGTTCTTTTATTTTGTTTCACTACTTCCAAACCACTTGTAATTTCCCTGTGGTCGTCTAGTTATCCATGTTCCTTATATTTGCTGTATTTCTTTATCAATCCCTTTCTTGTTTTTATTATCTCTCTGAACATATGCATGTATATGTGTGCACTTTAAATTATGGATTAGCATTTTAAGGAAAAAACACTGACATACCGAGCAACGATTGCTCATATCCTACACTGAAGGCAATGAGGCCCTTCAGAAATCAGTGCTTGGGCTGCTTTAATGCTCTGGGTCATTTCACAGCCCGACAAGTAAATCCTACAATAATCCATCTTGCTGTGACAGGGAAATGCAGCATCTTATATATTAATAATATCCCAAGAAAATCCAACTCTACAACTCAGTGGAAGAGAAGGTATAAAATCATCTCCCATTAACTCAGAGCATTAATTTTCATTGCACATCGTGCACCTGTTGAATAACAAATTTTTTCGTAATTAATTTTTTATCATTATTTTAATCAATATTTTAAAATATCTTGAACTGTTTCTCTAGGTTAAGCAATCTGCTTTTCCTGATGGAGGAGAAGACAAATATAACAGAGGTGACTGACTACTTGCAAATTGTTATTAAATCTATTCTTTTATCTTTTATGTATTAATAACTAAATTTTTTTAAAAATTTGACTGCATGTCAGAACTATTCAAAGTGCTCAAACTTTGAAAAAAATATCATACTGTCTTTTCCTTTTTGGTGCTTACATCTTGTACAGAAAATATGTTAATCAATGAATTAAGAAGGATTTCTAGACTATGTATCCGGTGTTGTGAGAACAGAGTGCAAATAAATCAAGGAAATTTAATTCACAAATACATTTTAGTAAACAAATTAACATATAATATTGTTTATCTCTATGGAAGATTCTCACTAGGACTTAAAAGCACTTATTAGCATTAACATTTTCTTTGACTTTTTTTTCCCCCAAGAATACAATAAAATTAGATGTGCATGCTCAGTCATGTCTGAGTCTTTGTGACCCTATGGACTGTAACACTCCAGGCTCCTCTGTCCTTGGGATTTTCCAGGCAAGAGTACTAGGGCTTCCATTTCCTTCTCCAGAGAATCTTCCTGACCCAGGAATCAAACCCGTGTCTCCTGTGTCTCCTGCATTGGCCGGTGGATTATTTTACCACTGAGCCACCTGGGAACCCCTACTATAAAAATACAGCCTTTTGTTTAGATTATTCCTGGCATCATCACTAATACCATTCAAGAAAAATAGAATGTGTATGATCTGCTTCTCATTAGCAATAGTGTTAGGAGTGACCTAGCATTAAATTGGCTCTTCCCAAGTGGTGCAGAGGTAAAGAACCTACCTGCCAGTGTAGGAGATGCAAGACACTTGGGTTCAATCCCTGGGTCAGGAAGATCGCCTGGAGGAGGAAATGGCAAGCCATTCCAGTGTTCTTGTCGGGAGAGTTCCATGGACAGAGGAACCTGGCACCGTCCATAGTTGCCACGCAAAGAGTCAGACATGACTGAAGTGACTTAGCCTGAAGATCTGATCCCTGTGATGAAAATGTTAGGGAGTGACTAAATTCAACTGTTCACCTTCAGCTAGTCTATCTATTTCTGTTACGGAAAAAATTAAACAACTTCATGGTCTGTGCTTATGAAATCCCTTAAGTTTCATCTGATAAAGAAGAAGCTATGTCTTGGTGACCTAAATTTAGTTCCTTACTGTGTTATGGAAACCATATAGTAATTATGAATATTATATGCAAGTATAAATATAGGGTAGCAAAGCATACAGGTGCATGAGTGAATCTGGTTTATTCACATCCATGCTTCATTGTCCAACTGGACCTGAAGTAAAAAGCACATATTCAGAGAGAAAAAAATTCCTACTATTCCTTTGTTTCGGTTGATTAGTCAATGTATTGTCTACTTCCCTGGTAGCTCAGACAGTAAAGAATCTGCCTGCAATGCAGGAGACCCGGATTTGATCCCTGGGTCGGGAAGATCCTCTGGAGATGGAAATGGCTACCCACTCCAGTATTCTTGCCTGGAGAATTCCACGGACAGAGGAGCCTGGTGGGCTACAGTCCATGAGGCCACAAAGAGTCAGACACAACTGAGAGATTCACACACACACATAATATCAGCATTCACAAAACCCATATTTATTATCAACTTCTGTAAAATACATTTTCTTTTTTCCAGATAATGGGTGATTTATACAAATTAGAGTCTACTGGTCACACTATGTGAACTTGCAAACTTACATTTACTTAAGGGAATGACTGAACAGCTTTACCTCACTTAGGAATTCTCATCCACTAATGATGGTTGCCTATGTTGCACAGAACCATGAAGCTGAATCTGAGCTCTGTAAGGAGTGCCTGAGGTAATTAGGAATGGCTTATATGAATGAAGGAAACATAATATCAGTATGCATACCAAATATATCACATGTTTTTCTAATTCTTTCAGGACTATTTCATTATGAAGAGTAAACTGATTAACTAAGAAGTAGGTTTAAGTTTTCATTTCCTTGAACTAACAACAACAAAAATTGTTCTCCATTTTCCTTGAGATAGATACGTTTACTGTGATGTCTTATCTTGTGCTATTTTTAATTTTCTGAACAGCTGTTGCCCCTAAAAATAAGATGTCCTGCCTACATTTTCCTTTCTATTGCAGTAGTTTATGGGAGAGAATAACAGGGTCATAAAAGCATCATTTTTTCCCCAGTTTGATTTTTAAAAAAAGGAAATATGTTGATTTACAATACTGTGTTATTTTCAGATATATAACAAAGTGATTCAGATATATATATATATATATATATAAATATATATAAATAAATATATATAAATATATATATATAATACACACACATTTTTCAGATTGTTTTCCATTACAGGATTTACAGGATATTGAATTGAACACTGATTCAATTATAAGACATTGAATACTGATTCCTGTGTATATAGTAAAAGATTATATACAGATATGTTAATCCTCTACTCCTAGTTTATATATACCCCTTTGATATCTCTCCTTTGATAACTATATGTTTGTTTTCTATGTATTTGAATTCATTGCTGTTTTTTATATGGACACATTTGTATTTTTTAGATTACAGATGTAAGTGATACCATATAATACTTGTGTCTATCTGTTTTACTTATTAAGATATTCTCTATGTCTATCCATTTTGCTTCAGATGACAACATTTCATTCTTTTTATGACTGAGTAATATTTCATGTATGTATATACCACATCTGCTTAAGCCAACTGTCTGTTGACAGGCACCTGGATTGTTTCCATGTCTTTGTTATTATAAATAGTGTTGCTATGAACATTGGGGTGTATGTATCTTTTTGAATTAGAATTTTCATCATCTTTCAGGTATATGTTTAGGACTGGAATTTCTGACTCACATGGTAGCTCTATTTTTAGTTTTTTAAAAGAACCTTCATACTGTCTTCCATAGTGACTGCATCAATTCACATTCACAACAAGAGGTGGACGTCCTTTTAAATAATAATCTTGCTGGGTAGAATACCCTAGGTTGCAGATTTTTCCCTCAAGATTTTCAATATATCATGCCACTGTCTTCTGGCCTGCAAAGTTTTTGCAGAGAAATCAGGTGATAACCTTATGGGGGTTCCCTTGTAAATGACTCTTTGTTTTTCTTTTGATGCCTTTAGAATCCTCTCTTTATCTTTAAATTTGCCATTTTAGTTATGAAATGTTTTTAGTGTGGATCTGTTTGGGTTCATCTTATTTGGGACCCTGTTTTCTTCTATATCAAGATCTCTGTTTCCTTCTTTAGATATGGGATGTTCTTAGCCATAATTTCTTCAAATACATTTCCAATCTTTTCTTTCTCTTTCTTTTCCTTCTGGAACCCCTTTATGTTTAGACATGGTTTGTGTTACCCCATAAATCTCATTTGTTTGGATGATTTCCCTTATTCTGTCTTCAAGATTGCTTCTTTGTTCTGTGAATTTAGCTTGCTATTCATTCACTGCTTCTAGATTGGATTTTATTTCATCAATTGAGTTATGTAATTTTTATTGGTGGCCTGTATTTCCATCAATAATGCTTTTTAAATTCCTTTAGAATTTTTATTACCTCCTTTTTGAAAACAAGGTCTAGTAGATAAGTGAGGTCTCTTTCATTATTTGTTCTTTCAGGGCATTTATTTTGTTCCTTTTGTTGAAAGTAGTTCCTTGGCTTTTTCGTTTTACTTTATCTGTGTGATTTTAGGAGAAACAGTTATCTACTTTGGTCTTGAAGGTGTGTCTTTATGTAGGAGCGTCCCTGTGTAAACAGAGTCCAATATTTTGGCATGCGATCTGGTTTCAGTATGGGCACCAGCTTTGTGATTTTGCTCAGAAGCAGCCCCACATCACCTCCCTTTCTCTGTTGTATTGGTCCAAGATCTAGTGCTAGGCTGGGGCTAGCAGTTGGGGTGTTGTGGCTTCAGGAACTGAGGTGGCTGTGCTGCCCTCTGAGATCTGGGCTGCCTCCTTCCAGGACTCTGCCCCAGATCTAGTGCTGAGCTGTGGTGTGGCGTGATCAGAGACAGGACAATCCGCCACTTTACGGAGGTGCTGACAGTGGCCACTGTGACCTCCCCTGGCCCACACCCCGGGCCCTCCAGGGTTGTCCCCGTATAGCTAGATGAGTCCTCTCCCAGGGAGCTCACAATTTAGTGCTTGGCCACGGCACGTTCTTGTGCACGCTCCTTGAGAGTGCAGTGGAGGTTTCTCCAACACTCCGTGTGCCTCAGTGGGTTTTCCAGTAGGGAAGGTGTTTGTCTGTTCTGTGCAGAACTAGGCTGTGCAGATTGTGACTCGACCCACTCACTCCCCAGAGCAAGGGTCCACACCTGTAGACTTCTTTTCCTTACAGATCCCTCCCAGGGGCACAGGTCCTGACCCAGTGCCTTTTGGTCCATCCTACCTGGTCACACGGAGATCTTTCTTGCAGATTTAGCTGTTTCGGAGTTCTTCCAGTTCCAAGTTAGTTTTCCATGAGAATTGTTCCACAGGTAGGTGTGTTTTTGATGTGTTGGTCAGGGGAGGTGAGTTCCATGTCCTCCTACTCTGCCATCTTGATCCTCCTCCCCAAATAATTTTATGGTAAATATGCTTAATATGACTTATAGAAAATGCATCATTAGACCATTCCTGTACAAGATACACTATTCCTTGCTAATTTCTTTATCCAAGGGAAAATGTAACCTGTGATAATCCTGTAATATTGATATAAAGATCGGATGGGACCATATTAATAAAAGCACTTTGGAAAAATATATGAATGCAGGATATTTTATTACTTATTTGATTATCATTGAGTGAAGTGATATGAAAAAATGCTCAGAAAACAATTTCTGAAGGCACTATTAGTTGGGTGGATGATAAACTGATAGATATCCAAGTTGCATTTTCATATGGACCCATGCTTTGATTTTTCATATGAATTTGCGCAGTACAATAATATAAAATTTTACTACATTGGTTTTTCTTTTGAACTATGTTTATTATAAATGGAATTGAAAGTTTAACAAGACCCAAGGGATGTCTTATATCCTTAACACATTTGGGAAAACTACGTTCCCAGCTACCACCCATTAAGGAATATTCAGCCCAACCTCCCTTTCCCATAAGTCAGGCTGACAGCATCTCAAGTCAAAAAATATAGCAATCTGCCTACAAAATAGAATTTCCCCAAATGTGTTGAACATAGTTATGCCTTTCCTGACTCTTCTAAAGCCAATGAAGAAAAGTAATAACAACAACAGGAGAACAACAACAACAACAAGACACTAAAAAAGCAACTTTAATTTTCCACCATTCCTACAGTAGGGAGTAAAGTTCACTGTCACTCCTTCCTGAACTCATTGGCAATTTCTAATATTTTGTGTAAATTACTTGATGGTAATTGACAGGCCACCATGTAGGGACGTAGGATGTTTTTAAGTCTGCTACCACAAGCAAGTGATCACTGTGATCTCATAGTGTGGAGAGCTTTGGGAAAGTAAAATGATATTATAACCTGAATATTGGACATGCACCATTGTCTTTTTTTTTTTTTTTTTTTTTTTGAGCTCTACAAAACCATTCATATCAGCTGATGTATTTCTAATGTGCTTTTTCCCTTAGATTGAGCTAACTTGAGGTTTCTGTCCATTAACCAGATATCGTAAAGATCTTTGTGCAATTCCAGGGAAATGAAGTATTTTAATACAAAGTAATAACCTACACTGGATGTTTTTATATAAAAGATGCTAAAGGGTATGCAGACAAACATTTGCTCTGAGAAGAACTACAGGTCATTTTTTTTTTATCTAAACTCCTTAGATGGGTTAAAAGAATTCCCTAAACTCCCTCAAGTTGTATGTAGAATTATATGTAAATACGTTTGAGTTTTCTCTATGGGAAAGGACTCTGGAGCACTCATCAATTTCTCAGAAGGATGAAACCCCTCCAAAAAAAATCAGAGCCACAAATTTATATTCAAATTGTAAAATTGCATTTCTTCTATCATTTTTGCTGCAAAACTAATTTAAAAATATCAATTTTTGTCTCACTTATGAGAGTTTGGCTTAATATTCCAAGCTGTGTCTGACTCTTTGTGATCCCATAGAGTGCAGCATGCAAGGCTTCCCTGTCCTTCACCATCTCCTGGAACTTGCTCAAACTCCTGTCCATTGAGTCAGTGATGCCATCTGACCATCTCGTTTTCTGCCATCCCCTTCTCCTGCCTTCAATCTTTGCCAGCATATAGTGAGTCAGCTCTTCACATCAGGTGGCCAAAGTATTGGAGCTTGAGCTTCAGCATTAGTCATTCCAATGAATATTCAGGATTGATTTCCTTTAGGATGAATTGCTTGGATCTCCTTGCAGTCCAAGGGACTCTCAAAAGTCTTCTCCAACACCACAGTTCAAAAGCATCAATTCTCCAGTGTTCAGCCTTCTTTGTGGTCTAACTCTCACATCCATACATGACTATTGGAAAAAGCATAGCTTTGATTAGGTGGACCTTTTTTAGCAAAGTAATGTCTCTGCTTTTTAATACATGGTCTAGGTTGGTCACAGCTTTTCTTCTATGGATTTAAAAGGAGCAAGCGTCTTTTAATTTCATGGCTGCAGTCACCATCTGTGGTGATTTTGGAGCCCAAGAAAAGAAAGTCTGTCACTGGTTCCATTATTTCCCCATTTATTTGCCATAAAGTGATGGGATCGGATGCCATGATCTTAGTTTTTCATTCAATATTCATTGAGTTTTAAGCCAACTTTTTCACTTTCCTCTTTCACCTTCATCAAGAGGCTCTTTAGTTTGTCTTTGCTTTCTCCCATAAGTGTGGTGTCATCTGCATATCTGAGCTTATTGATATTTCTCCCAGCAATTCTGATTCCAGCTTCTGCTTCATTCTGCCTGGCATTTCGCATTATGTATCCTGCATAGAAGTTAAATAAGCAGGGTGACAATATACAGCCTTGATGTACTCCTTTCCCAAAATTGAACCAGTCTGTTGTTCCATATCTGGTTCCAACTGTTGCTTCTTGACCTGCATACAGGTTTGGGGCTGTATATAGATGCTGTGTTGTGGGATTGAGAATAAGAAATAGGTGATGTCCTGGGAATGTAGCCATGAAGTAGAGAGTTAACTAGAATATGCTTTGAGGTCCCTTTCAATGCAAAGAGTTGATGGTTTTTTGAGGAAGGAGAGTTTCCTTGATCTCCTGCTGAATCTGTTAAAAATAAAGCCCACCCAGGAACAGAGAGCAATTCCTTCCTTGTTGCTACTAAACCTGGGGAACAGAAGAAGGGACATGGAAAAAGACAGATGATATTAGATCTACCCACTATTTTTGGTTTCATTGCTTTGGAATATGCTCACTGAGAATCTTCTATGATTGGTCAATATTTTATGTACTATGATTTTTTAAAAATCTCAGATGCTACACAAATTTCCTCTAGTTTAGAAATGATAATGAAAAACACCCATTAGAGTTATTATCATTACCTTATACCATCAACAGAGTACCACCCAAAAGAAAGAAGTTCAATGATTAGTTGTGCAATTTTAGACACATAGCTTATTAAGTATTTACAACATTGCATCAGAGATATGAGATGGTTCCCCTACACAATTAGTAGCAGTGATTGACTGATAAAAAACTGAGATTCAGTGAGGTATACAGAGTTGGAATTTGAGCACAATCCGTCTGACTTGAGAGTCAAGGTTTTTAACCAAAAAAACTAAAGTTTTGCTACCTTGATTAGCCACTGATTTTATACCTCAGCCAGAAATAGGAAAAATATATTAAGGAAAGATGAGCATACTTGCGTGTAAAATATCCACGGACAGGATCAAAGAGATGAATCTTAAGGGGGAAAAAAAAAACATGAGAAATTAACAACATGAAGTTCATTGCAGGTGAAACTATCCACATACACACAAAAGTCCATCAGAGATGAGATCAGAGATGAGTGTTCAAAATGAGGACAATAGTGTCTTAATTTTAATCTTTCTGGATTAGACTACCCCTGGAATAGCATCCATTCCATTTTGGGCATCAATTTTACTAATACTGGCAAACTGATGGGGCTTGGAATGGTATAGGCAATAATAATATATAACATTTAGATTTTGTTCTATAATAGAAACATGCAGTTTTTAGGTCCATGGGATCTGGAACTAGTCTGCTTGGGTTCAAATCCTGGCCTTCCCATTTTGAAATGTTGTAAAATAAGTCATTTAAGCTCTGTGCCTCACAGTATCATCTCTCAAGTGGGGCTAATGAATACTTTCTCAAAGATTCCTGTGAGGATGAGTTAATGTATCTGAAGGTTTTAGAACATTGTAACTGCTCTAAGAATAATGTGACAAAAAAAAGATACATAAAGGAGAGTGCAGCACAAAGAAGAAAAGTCTTGGAAGGAATTTACCTCCAAATGGCTAGAGAACAAAAATAGTGTCAATAAAGTTACTTGGTAACTTCTACTTCTGAAACCTGCAGTACTTTTCACACTTTTCAATTTTACTCTCCAAATAAAATTAGTAAAAAACAGATAAATAATTATAACCTAATTAATTTTATATTCTCCACCTTAAGTTTAAATCCTAAGACATGCTAAGTGCTTGAATACCTGTAGTGAGTAACAGGTAAATAAATACTGAATATATCCTGAGGCAGATGCAAAAATATATTTTATAAAAGTAAAACGTATGTATTCCCTCCAAGTACATTCTACCACAGTCCCCTGAAATAATGTATTATTTTCTCTGGTCATCAGCAATGACAATAAGAAATATATAGAAACATCTGGTCACATGACTTATCCATGTTTTTCAATATATATCATTTCCCCATAAGAGTTATTAAACTTATTAATACCTTATTCCTGACCTCTTTTCCTTTATCCAGGCCTTAATAGTTTTAGTTTTATAATAGTTTTTATCTTTATTATTAGTAGTTTATTCTGTTTTGAACTTTAAGCAATAAACTTCAACACTGGAGTTAGAGTTATTTCTTGAGAAATCAATTTAAACACTTTCTATCAATTTTCCAATACCTGACATAAGACAGAAATTTCTGTCCATCTTTTACCTGTAATCATGATTCATTCATGTTGTGGTCTGAGGTGATACTAAAAATTGAAGTAAATTAGTAATACTGCAAATATTATTATTTTTTGACAGTTATTCAAACAAGAAGTATGTTCTCTCATTGCTGTTGTTTCCGGTTGCTAAGTCCCACCCTACTGTGTAAACTGCATGGGCTGAAGCCGGCTAGGGCGCTCTGTCCTCCACTGTCTCCCAGAGTTTGCTCAGTTTCACGCCCACTGAGCCGGTGATGCTATCTAACCATTTCATCTTCTGCAAGTGTGAAAGTAGTTGCAAAAAATGAAAAGCAATCCTAAATCACAAAGCCTATGTGAAATATATGTTTATCTTTTCATTATGTGATGAATCTCCCTTCCTATTTTTCTATTTTCATTTGGACTTCTTATTTCCTAGGTTGGCTATAAAGCTGGGGGTGAGGGGGTGGGGAAACTGTTTTGTAATTCATGTCTTTTTATTCTCTTATTCTTTCCAGGGTTCCTCCCACCAGAGGCTCAAGTTTATTTTTAAAAAGTTAAGCTTTCTGAAACATAAAATTCCTGAAAATATATTTATCTTGTCCCCACATTTGATTGCTAATATTCATAAGAACTGAATTCTAGGTTAATATTAATATTTTCTGATTTCCTTACAGGAACTCAGCCCTGAAGATAGTTTTCTTCCTTTGAAGGCAACTTCATTTTATTCTTCCCAGTATTCCAATTCTTTATTGGGGGCATTTTTAAAATTAATTTGTTTTATACAGTGTAATCTATACAGTGTAAAGATTTCGGACTTTAAATAAGGCATAGGTAAATTTAAAAATTTTACATGAGTCTTCATAGGTGAGTTTGCTCTATATTTTCTTTTCTTGACACTTTTCCTTTCCAATTTTCCTTTCAAAGTATTGCTAGAATTACAAAATGAATGTGCAAGAGTTGACTTTCTTTTCCTTCCTCCTTTTTGAAATAGTTACCAAATTGGCAGATTTGGTAAAAATAAATTATGAAATGTCCTGATGACCTTTGCATTTGTGTGAGTGAGGGTAATATACAGGAGATACACTTGATTACCTTTTCAGTTTTCTGAAAGCTTTTCTGTGTTTTGTAGAGGGCAGTTTGATAGTTTTCTAGGAATTTCCTTTTCATTTAATTGTTCAAGTTTCAAAGAATACATTTGTTTAATGCAATCAATCAAGACAATTAGAAATAATTGAGTTACTATAGACATTACCTTTTTGATTGACATTTTATTATTTATCATTTTTATTATTTCATAATGTAATTTTACATAAGAATTTCATTGAAGCATAGCATGCATCTTTTGTCTGTATTACTATTCTTAATTGCTCTATTATTTTCTATCTTATAAATTTCAATTCTTACCATTATTATATCTTTCTTTATACAAATTATATGGATTCATTTTCTGTTTTTAAATATAATTTCTTGAGATGGAACTTGTTATAATTGATTTTCATCCTTTCTTATATAATGTATACATTTAAACTGAAAAATAGCCCTCTACAAAGAATTATCTCTATCTCAATGGCTTTGATATATTGTGGTTTCAGTATGATTCAAGAGCAGAATGTTTTTTCACTTACATTTTTATTTCTTCTGTGATCCATCTGTCACTTAGAAATGTGTTATTTGTTTCTAAATATTTGAGGATCTCTTTATAATCCTCCTCCTTTCTCCCCCGTCCTCTTAGTCCAAATTCCCCTCTTCTCACCCTTGTCTGCTTCTTCATTTGATGATAATGATAATGTTGTTGATTTATAACTTAATTCATTTCCATGCAAAGATAATACTCTGGACATTTTCAGTGTCTTCATATTTGTTGAAATTAATTTGCAAACCAATTAAAATCTAATTTAAAAATTCATATTAATTTAAAAATACACATTATGATTTCATTTTGTATGATCTCTGAGAGAGTGTGTATTTTTTTTTTTTTTTTTCTTTTTTGGCTACACTGCTTGGCATGTGGGATCTTAGATCCCTGAGCAAGGATCTGCGGCCCCTGCATTGTAAGTGTGTGCTTAGTTGCCCAGTCACGTCCAACTCTTTGCAACCCCATGGACTGTAGCCTGCCAGGCTCCTCTGTCCATGGAATTTTCCAGGCAAGAATACTGGAGTGGATTGATATTCCTTTTTCCAGGGGATCTTCCTGACCCAGGGATCAAGCCCAGGTCTGCCACATTGTAGGTGGATTCTTTACCAGCTAAGCTACCAGGGAAGCCCGAATTTGAAAATGAAGAGTCTTAACCATTGGATTGCCGGGGAAATCCCTTTTATTTTTTAAAATACATGTGATTTCTATTATACTGAATTTTTGGCCTCTTCTAGAAGGAGAGGCAGCTGTCTATGGAGAGGGCCACATAGCAGGGAACTGGCAACAGTTTCTATCCAACAGCCATTGAGAAACTGTAGCTCTTAGTCCTATTTATTTCCTATTTCCATAAGTAAATAAATTCGGCCGACAGCCTGAATGAGCAAATTCCTCCCTGGCTAGAAGATAATGAAATGGTATGGTAATGGTTAATTTTATGTGTTAACTGGGCTAAGGGATGCCAATGCAGCTGGGAAAACATTATTTCTGGATATGTTTATGAGAGTAGCCAAAGAAGAAATTAGCGTTTGAATCAGTAGACTGAGGGAAGGATAGCACCCTCATTGGTGCTGGTGGGCATCATTCAGTTTGTTGAGGATGGAAGAGAACCAGAACATGTAAGGAGGGTGATTTCTTTTTTTTCTTTTTGCTTGAGTTGGGTCATCCATATTCTCTTGTCCTTGGATCTGAATGCTCCTGGTTCTCAAGTGCTCAGACTCAGATTATGACTTACACTAACAGCCCTTTGATTCACAGACTTACAGACCTGAACTGAATTATAACACGGATTTTCCTCGTTCTCCAGCTTGTGGAACTTGTCAGCTTTCATAACAAAATGAGTACCTATATTTCCTCTTACATTCCTATCTATCTATCTATTTATCTATCTATCTATCATCTCTCTATCCCATTGCTTCTGTTCCTCTGAAGCATTCTAATATAGACAACTTTCTATGAAAGAAAACTCTTGCCAACACAGAAACCTATATTCAGTGAAATAACATTTCCAGACAAACAAAAATGAAGGCACATATTCTTCATTAGTCCTATTCATGAGTGAGGATGAAGTCTAGCAAACATACTGATAGCATTTTGTTACTAGTTAGTGTCTTGGGACCCTAAAGCAGAGAACTCAAATAAGCCATTCCTGACTTTCTAATCCATGGAAACTGTGAGATAAATAAATGTGTATTATTTTAAGCTGCTATATTTGTGGTAAATTTTTACACTAATAAAAAAGTAATGCATACTCTATCACATGAAGTGTGCTTCTTTATCTCTTGTAATGATTTTGACCTAATGTCACTGGATTTATGATAGTATAGCTGAGTCAGTTTCTTGTTGCTGTCCTTAGTGTTTCTTTGCATAATATGTCATTTTACATTCTTTTATTTTCAACCTTCAGAACATCATATTTAAAGTGTATGTTTCTAAGAAACATGTAATTTGTTTCTGTGATTGTTTTGTTGTTACAGTTTTATCCAGGAAGAAAATTTCATATTTTATTTGGAGTATTTATTTTATTTACAGACACTATTTAGTTTCAATCTCTCTTACCTCTCTTTAATTTTTTATCTTTTGCCTTCTTTTGTATAAATTGTTATTTCTCCACTCTCCTCTATTGTCATTACTTATAAATTCTTTTTACTCTTTTTTCATTGACTTCTTAGATATTAAAGATTATTGTTGAATTAACATAATTTAATATAATTAGTCTTCATTTCCAAGACAATTCCATTTATCATCTTCCTGCTACTTGTCATTGTTGTTCTATCATGCATTTTAGTTCTATATATTTTATTCCCCAGTAGACATTATAAGCATTTCTACAGTCAATTTTCATTTAGATTTACCCACATAAAGGTATATAAAGAAAACTGAGTGCCAAAGAATTAATGCTTTTGAACTGTGGTGTTGGATAAAACTCTTGAGAGTCCCTTGGACTGCAAGGAAATCTAACCAGTCCATCCTAAAGGAGATCAGTCCTGAATATTCATTTGAAGGACTGTTGCTGAAGCTGAAACTCCAATACTTTGGCCACCTGATGTGAAGAATTGACTCATTTGAAAAGACCCTGATGCTGGGAAAGATTGAAGGTGGGAGGAGTAGGGGAAGAGGATGAGATGGTTGGATGGCATCACCAACTCAATTAACATGAGTTTGAGTAAACTCTGGGAGTTGGTGAAGGACAGGGAAACCTGACATGCTACAGTCCATGGGTCTCAAAGAGTCGGACTGGACTGAGCAACAGAACTGAACTGAACTGAACATAATAGTATCTTTCAATCACTGGTGGCTCAGAAGGAAAAGCATCTGCGTACAATGTGGGAGACCCGGGTTCGATCCCTGGGTCGGGAAGATCCTCTGGAGAAGGAAATGGCAACCTACTCCAGTACTCTTGCCTGGCAAATCCCATGGATGGAGGAGCGTGGTAGGCTATAGTCGATGGGGTCGCAAAGAGTCGGACACAACTGAGCAACTTCACTTTCACTTATTTTCAATCACTATTTATTCCCTCCTCTATTTCTGGTTTTCCAGATGGAATAATTTTCTTTTGCATGAGACACTTTAAAATAAGATTAATGAAGAAAAGCAGTCTTTGTTTTTCATTGCCTAGTAATGTTATTATTTCATAAATATGTGTTTTGGAATTGACAAGTATTTTCTTTCAGTCAAAGATAATGATTTGCTGTCTTCTAGCTTCCATTTTTATGTTGAAAACTCAACTCTCAGTTTTTTTTTACTTCTTAAAAAGCCATAGATATTGTTTCATTTGTTTCTATTAGAGAGTGCTTCTTTAATTTTAAACAATTTTAAAATATTAATGTGACATGCCTTACTGTCATTTACTTTCTATTTATTCTGTCTACTTGGGTTCTAGCATTTTTTCAATCTGTGGGTTGATGCATTTGATCAGCCTTAAAAAATCATAGCCATTATCTTAAGTGTTTCTTTTCCATGCTTTCTCCTCTGCCTTCTCTGAGACTCAAATTACATATATGTTAAATGTATTCACTATGCTTCATAAATCTCTTACATTCTTTCATGTGTCTTCCATCATTTTTGCTTTCCATGTCAAGTCTGGATATATACTGGCAACTTATTTTTAAGTTCACTTATTCCTTCTGCTATCAGTAGGTAAATTGATATACTAAGTTCTTGTTTTAACTTAGTTTAGTTTTATTTCTACAATTTCCACTTGAATCCTTTCATATAGAATCTGATTCACAGTGAATTACTTTTATAAATCACTTCTTTTCTTTTTTATTTTTCATTTATTTTCTTGAAATGATGAGTTATTTTAATTAAGCCTGATAACTACAATGTGTATATTATTTGCATTTCCATCTGTGTTCACTCTTTTCCCCTCTTCATTCATTCACACATTCATTCATCTTTGTATGCATATATGTGCATTCATTCATTCATCAGTGTATATATATATATATACACACACATTCATTGAGTTAGTTCGTATGCCTAGCAATTTTTTATTAAATGCCAGTATTTCATATAGAAATGATAGAGGATATGGATGGTTTTTAATTCCTCTAGAGAGAATTTACTCTATTATCTGGGAAATAGTGCATGAATAGATTACCTGAGCCCAATTAAAAACCGGAGAGTGTTTTCTAGTCTTTTAATCTGATGATGTAATCCTCTAGTTCAGCAGTCCTCAACCTTTTTGGCACCAGGAACCAGTTTTGTGAAAGACAGGTTTTCCATCGATAGATGTATGGTTCAGGCAGCATTGTGAGTGATGGGGAGCAACAGATGAATGGGCAAGTGGCTGGCTTGCCTGCCGCTCACCTTCTGCTGTGTGGCCTGGTTCCTAACAGACTGTGGACCTGTACAGGTCTCCAGCCCGGGGGTTGGGGATTTCTGCTCTAGGTGTTCCAAATGTGAGCATGTAATATTCACTAGGATTCTCCTTCATGATAAATACTGAGTTTCAGTTTCTCTGTGTCCAGTACTTTGGGTCTGCCAAAAAGTTCACTATTTTGGATAGCTATTTTCTGCGTGATTTCTTACTGTTTTGCCCTGTGCACCTTAAATATAAGCAAATGCCTAAATATGAAATTATTGACATGTATTGGACTAACTTCTTTGTTCCACCTTCTCTGTAATAAAGCCCTATTTACCTTCATGTCTCTAAACTCCATTTTTTTGTCTCCTTGCCCTGGAGTACTTTACAAAATTTTTTCTGGTTTCTTGCCTCTTAGAAGCTGTCCATTTTCCTGTTTCTCATCCATGTACCAAAAATAAGTAAATGCCCCCAAAGGGGAAAGCAGTGTACAGAACTTTGGGTTAAACTTAGTGAGTTCCCCTTGTTTCTAGATTATAGCCTCTCATACCCTGGCTGCTATATAGCAGCGTTTCCATGTTTTCGCGAAGATTCATATCTGTACCTCTTTCATGGTAGTTTATATTTTAAGAATTCATATGATATAATATAAGCTACACTATCATAGCTAGAAGAATAAATCACTTACAAGAACATATTTTTAATTTCAAAGACTGTATCTAGTTGTCTGAATTATTCAATTTCATGGTAATATGCTCTTTTTTTTTTCACTTAGACCACATTATCTTGATCATGCTGAAGATATAAATTAGAATCTTAAGTTCCTGTTTGTTGCATTGTATGTTTCTTCTTATATCAATAATTTATATCATCTTTCAATTGCATGCCTCAGATATTTATTAATTTTTGGTTCATTATATATTTATAAAAATTATATGAATTTTATAAAACTTTGTTTTATGAAAGTATTTTTATTTTAAAATTATATATATATATATTTATATATAAGTGAAGTGAAGTCACTCAGTCATGTCCGACTCTTTGCAACCCCATGGACTATAGCCTACCAGGCTCCACTGTCCATGGGATTTTCTAGGCAATAATACTGGAGTGGGTTGCCATTTACTTCTCCAGGAGATCTTCCCAACCCAGGGATTGAACCTGGGTCTTCCGCATTGTAGGCAGACACTTTACCGTCTGAGCCACCAGGGAAGTTTATATATATATATAATGTATATTATATATATATGGTTCATTTATATATATTTTTATGGATAAGTAGTGAAAATTTGTTTTAGACAGCTGTGTCTGTTTACCTAACATACTGTTTCACTGAATGGATCAGTAAGTTGCTATGGTTTCTGTGTAAGTGGAAAACCTGACCCATTGTCAGGATTTTTTTTTTTTTTTTTAACGGTGTTTTCCTTTGGAGTAGGAGGATTTGCTTAGAACTCATATAATTACCCAAGTAAGAAGTATCTTCTTTATGAGTAAGTACTTTCACATGTTTTACCCTCCCCCCCAAAGTTGGAATTCCCTTCATTTCTCTTTGGATATCTCTTGTAGGTTTGAAGTTATTGTGACTCACTTTTCTCTCAACAGCTTCAGCATCCACAGAGTAGATGCCTCCCAGGAAAATAACTTACTCTGCTTAAAGCACATTCTGTTTAGATCACTGACTAGGAACCAATCCTATAGGCAGAGAAAAGAAGTGTCTCACTAGTTATGCAGGACCATCCATAAGATAACCTGCAGATAACTCTCCAGGCAACTATCCTGAGAAGTTTCCATCAGTCTTCTATTCATAGATGCTCATTTTTCTTTGGTGCCTTTTTGTGGTTCCACCTGAGAGTCATCTCTCCGGTATATATTCTCCCTTGTGTTTTTTAAATCCACATAAACCTGTCCACTTTTCTATTCCAAGTTACATCAGTAGGTTCAATTCAATTTTGTCTGACAAGCTGTATATCTTTTGTTTTATGGTTAGTCCTACCATTAAGTATCTATCATTTGTGGCATTTGGATTTAAACTGGGGAGAAGATACTGTGCATAATTTGGGGCTTTTAAATAACATATTATATGTTTAACAATATGTATTTAGTAAATGTATGTGGTTGAGATTCTCAATACCATATATTATCTTTTAATTGCATGCCTCAGATATTTATTAACTTTTGGTTCATTATGTATTATATATATGTATAAAAACATGAATTTTATAAAATTTTATTTTATAAAATATTTTTATTTAAAAATTATATATATATATATTTATATATATATATATATAAATGAAGTGAAGTCGCTCAGTCGTGTCCAACTCTTTGCGACCCCATGGACTATAGCCTGCCAGACTCCTCTGTCCATGGGATTTCCCAGGCAAAAATATTAGAGTGGGTTGCCATTTCCTTCTCCAGGGGATCTTCCCTACTCAGGGTTCAAGCCCAGGTCCCCCCGCCCGCCGCATTGTTGGTGGATTCTTTGCTGACTGAGCCACCAGGGAAGTCCATGGTTTTATATATATATATACACACACACACAAATAATATTAAAGGCTCACCTAAGCTATTTGTTTTTGCTTAACTTGACTAAAACAGCATGTAAAAGTGGCCATGAATTCGTAACATTAAAGCAGAATTATAATATTTTCACATTTTGGAGTCTTGTTATTATATGTCCTCATATAAACTGTTTGCTATAATAAATGATTTCCTCATTTTATTTAAGACATTAATGATATTTGCAGATGCCTTGCTTTTCATGTATTACTTATCTACACAAAGTTTATTATATTTGTTTTGTATTGATACAAAATATATACTTAAATCTCTTTTTATAGCATATTTATTTTTTTCTGCTGACTGTTTATTCACTTCATTTTCATGGCCAAGTTAATTAAATGAGTTACACATAATTGACTTTGTTTTTCAATGAGGATTAGAAAATATTTGAGAAGAAAGTTTGTAAAACAACAAAGTACTTTTAAAGAGTGTACTGTGATCAGAGTACCCTGTGGAAAGTAATAACATAAAACAAAGATAGCTATGAGATATGTGGCAAGACCTCATTGTACTGTAATTTCTGGACATATGTACTTTAGAACAAAGAATTTACTGAGTACCTACAGGTGTGTGATATTCTGCAAGATGATATGAAAGGAGTGGGAAACAAACAAACTAACAGAAAGAACTCCCCACCTTCCACTTCCTTCCTTATTTTTTCCCAGTTTTATTGAGATAGAATTGCCATACAACCCTTCCTCCTTTCTTTCTGAGGTTCTAGGATAGGTGCTAGAGAAATAAAAGGTGTCAGCTTCAGAGGAGTAAATGTTCAGTTTGAGTTCAATGTATTAGGATTTCAGGGACAATGCAAGGAGAAATATCTAACACAGTCTAGAGGGTGGACTTCTCAGAAAAAGATGTTGTATAACAAAGCAAGGAGAAATATCTAACACGGTCTAGAGGGTGGACTTCTCAGAAAAGATGTTGTATAACAAAGCAGCTCACACCACACAGGGCTATGAAGAAATGTATACAGAATTCCTTAACTCACTTTGTCCTTCAACTGTTCTTATATGTCAAATTCCTTCGCAGGGCTTGTCCATCATTTGATTTTTTATTTCTTTATTTATTACTTGTATTTTTTAGATCAGTGCTGGATAGTAGCAGAAGTGCCAGCTGGCTTCATGCTTTCTTCCAACAACTGGGCCTTTTTGTCCTGAAAGCTACTAGCTGAGAAGCAAGAATTTAGGACTGATACAAAATAAGAAGCAAAAATGCTAAGAATGATATAGAATATAGGATCTCTTATAGGGCTGCGACGTGGGCCACTGTGGTGCTGGCCAAACAGTCCAGGTATCCCTGTTGCTTCTGTGTCTCCCGCTGGGGCTGAAGTTGGCAGAGCAAGCTCTTCCTGAAGGAAGAGCAGAAGGAAAGTGGAGCGAGCAGAGACAGCATGGCACCCACAGGGAGGGGCGCTGGCTCCCGCTGCCTCTCACCACCATCAAAGCCTCGCCTTCAGACCTGCGGGTGGCCTGCAAGAGAGGCCGGTTTTCTGAGTCATGAAGAGCAACTCTCACTAGCCCAGGAGCTGGAAACGCGGGAGGAGGAGACATGATGCGGGAGGAGCTGCGGCCTTGGTTGGTGCCTCAGCGGCTGTACCTAGTAACTTGGCATTTGGAGAGGGAGCTCCGGCAGAAGCCGAGGGTGCTGGCGGCACTGGCCTGAGGGAAACTGGGCCGTGGCGCTCACGCCGGCCTCAGGTCGAGGGCGGCGAGCGTGGCGCTGAGCATGCGCGGGTGCCCTCCTCTCATTGGCAGGCTGATAAAGACCCGACCGAGGCTTCTCTCCCGCGTCCGCCTCTCATACACAGTGTCTGTCTGTGACTAGCACTTCATAGGGAAGGGAGTCCTGGGAGACACAGCCCCAGTTTATGGCCCTGCTCTAGGACAGCCACTCAAAATCTTTCCTTTATCTTAACTCAATCCTGACTCTGGAAACATTCTGCTGTGCAACTGTGCCTAAGGTTTTCTGCTGCCTTACGTCTCCAAGTCTGATTGGATTCTCCTCACACCTTACAGTGTATCATCATGGGTTAAGAGGGAGAGATTTAGGATAAGCCTGGATTCCGTCCTGTGTCCTTCTTGCTGGGTGACTGTGGCTGCATCTCCTCTTCTCTGCTTAACCGCAAGATGTGGAGAACAATGGGCCACCCACGGGCTGTTGTGAGGATTAAGTGGGATATTGCTGAAAAGTACTGAACACAGTAACTGGCAAATCAAAAAAGCCCCGTGAATTTGGGATATTATTTTAACAGATTACCTTGCCTCCTACCGTATCAAATTGAGTTGCCTTACAATTGCTCCTATCTACCACAAAATTTCTAACAATTACAGCTATCAATTTTCTCATGGAAAGAAAATGTTCCTCTTTTTTCTAAAGAGAACTCCTTCTTTAGTTTTATAAGTTCCACTTCTCTACCTTTATCCTACAAATGTTGATTTATTGCTTATTATAATGCAAAACAAATTACACTGCTGTTTGGAACAGATTCCCTCTCATAAGGCTTGGAGATAACCAAGAAAGAAAAATGGTTTCTTATTTTGATAAGTTCTCTCAAGAAAATAAATAATATGCTGTGATAGGGTATGACTCCTACACTACTTCAGAGAGTGTTGTAGGAAAAAATTCTTTTACAGAAGGAAATACTTGAAATGAAGCCTGAGGCATGAAGATCATCCAGGCTGGGACCAGCATGCAAATATGTCCTAAATCTCATCCTGACTTGGAGGAAATTAGGTGTATCAACAAGTCATCAGATGTTGGGGGTGAGACAGGAAGGAAAGGGGCAGGGTACAACCTTAAAAGAATGATACAACCATTAAGAAGAATAGGATACCACAAAAACCAGTTAGAACTGGTTAGGAGTAGGTCCAAGATGGAGGAAGATTTGACTTCCCGTAAACCTTGAGTCTCATCATATGTTCATTGTAATACATTGTTGTTCGGTCTCCAAGTCATGTCTGACTCTTCTCGACCCCATGGACTGCAGCATGCCAGGCTTCCCTGTCTCTCACTGTCTCCTGGAGTTTGCCTAAGTTCATGTCCGTTGAACCAGTGATGCCATCCAAACATCTCATCCTTTGTCACCCTGAATACCTTCAGTTCAGTTCAGTCACTCAGTCGTGTCTGACTCTTTGTGACCCCATGAATCATCACAGCACACCAGGCCTCCCTGACCATTACCAACTCCCGGAGTTTACTCAAACTCATGTCCATCGAGTCGGTGATGCCATCCAGCCATCTCATCTTCTGTCGTCCCCTTCTCCTCCTGCCCCCAATCCCTCCCAGCATCAGGGTCTTTTCCAATGAGTCAGCTCTTCACATGAGGTGGCCAAAGTATTGGAGTTTCAGCTTCAGCATCAGTCCTTCCAACGAACACCCAGGACTGATCTCCTTTCGGATGGACTGGTTGGATCTCCTTGCAGTCCAAGGGACTCTCAAGAGTCTTCTCCAACACCACAGTTCAAAAGCATCAATTTTTCAGCGCTCAGCTTTCTTCACAGTCCAACTCTCACATCCATACATGACCACTGGAAAAACCACAGCCTTGACTAGATGGACCTTTGTTGGCAAAGTAATGTCTCTGCTTTTTAATATGCTGTCTAGGTTGGTCATAACTTTCCTTCCAAGGAGTAAGCGTATGCTAAATAACACCCACAGACAACATGACAGTTCTAAGACCAACCATAAATGGCAAAAATGTGAGTGGTTGTTTCAGTTCAAGGAATCCCACCTCTCCTCCAAGGTAGTTAGAATATTCCTCCCACTTATCACCCTATAAAATTACACAGCCTGTAAAAATTCACTACCACCCCATTTTAGGCCTCTTTTGCCTTCTGAGTTTGGCCCACATTCTGGAGTGTGCGTCTCTCTAAATAAACTTGTTTTCACTTTAGTATAGTTTGCTCTTGAATTTTTTTTGCATGAAGCCACCTTGGCAGCATGTCCAATATACTCACTAGAGACCTGAGATAGGACCATCCTCTTTTGCCCCATTTTTTCCACAACTGGGGAAGGTTCTGAGAAGAGTTTTGCAGGTAAGATGGGTCCAAAGCATGTTTTGTTGGAAGGGAAGGAAGGCTCACTTTATCCATTATCTTCATTCTTACTGATGTTTTCAATTTCTGTCTTTCCCCTGACATTTCATTTCATCCTGTAATTATGTTATTGTCTTTCACTCCCATTAATACATTAAGTTTCTTGATTCTGCCACCGTTTCAAACTACTAGTCTAGCTCTCCCATTCTCTCCAAGGTCAAACTTTTCAAAAGAAATTGACAACCATTACTTCCTTTCAAACATTGCTTAATTTGTGGAGTTGGGCATATTACCCATATCAGTTGGGCATATTACCCATATCAATCTAGTGAGTTTCTTGAAATGACCCTGCACCTGCTAAATCCAGTGGTATTACCTAGTTGGTCTTTCCCTCTGCATTTCTTTAGCTTTTGGACAGTACTGTTTGGTTTCTCTGTCACATCACAATTCTATGTGTTCCTAGGTCCACAAACCAATTCTTTGGTTCTTAGGCACCACTATTCTATCTCCTTTGAAACAATTTCTTGCTTCTATTCCATAAGTACAGAAATTTCCCAAAGGCTCTGTTCTTGCTCATCTTTTCTACTCTTTCCCTGCCTTCTTTGTCTGTGTCATCTAATTCTTTGGCTTTAACTCTTATCTCTGCCTGGATAATCACAAATCTGAATGTTTAGTCCTGATAATTCTCTCACATTGTCATATTTCATTTCTGAGAACTTGGCTAACTGTACCTGGATGTCACTTAGGCATTGCTAACTAAATACACTGAAAGATTATTACCTCTTCAAGAATGAATCTTGGTGCTCTCTTTATTCATGGTGGTTTTACCACTTAAAAATGTAAAGTTATCTTTAACTCCTTCTTCTTCCCCATTCCTCACACTTAGGTTATCAGCTTTCCTTATATGGTTTCAGTAACAAAAGAAATCTTCTGTTGCTTTCCATATCTTTCCACCAAGTCCCCAAACTTCCCCTCATTGTGTTCACTTTTTCTTCTATCCCCAGTTAAGCCCGCTTAGAATACTTTCCTACTCAGCTTATATATTCTGTCTCTGAATCTTCCTTTGTTCTCCTGGATTATTCCTATCAGACTACAAAGACTCCTACCTCCCCCATCTAAACAAAGGCAACAATAAACAACCAACATCAACTCAAAGAGAATAGATCCTCCTCTTGACCTTATATCTCTCTTCTGTATTTGCACTATTTTTTCGGCCTTCATTTAAAGCTGAACTTCCAGAAATAATTCTTTATAAAATGTATCAAGTTCTTCACTTCCATTTACTCCTAATCTTGTTAAAATAGGTCTTTTGCCCCACACTTTATTGGAATTCCTTTTGTCAAAATCCAATGACCTTCATGTGGTCAGTTATAAGGATCACACTATTCTTGCTGACTCTCTCAGAGAAACTCAGCATGCTTGATTGTGCTTTTTCCTTGTAGCATTCTCCTCTTTTTGCTCCTGAGACACTTCTGTGATTTCTTGGTGTTGCTGCTATAACTTTAGCAGATGCTGTTTAGCTTTAACAGTTATGATGATTATTATTTTTAATCTTCTAGAAATTTAGCATTCACCCATGAAACAACAATGAAAAAAACACTATTTTCACCAAAAATTAACATAAAATTTCTGAGTCTATGATCTGTTTTCCCCCATTTAGCAGAAATTTGAATAAAAATATTCTCCACATTGATATTCAGTCAGGGGAGAAGGCTAAAGAAGTCAGCTTGATTCTTGAGAGAGATCAGAAACCTTGTGGTAGAATGGAAAAACTGTCTAAGGCAGATACAGTGAATGGGAAGGCCCTTGATGCCTTCCCATACAAGCAAAGGAAGGAATAAGAAGACATTCATAACATTCTCTAGATCCAGTATGTTGACTTTCAACAGTCAGCAGCATTGTTGTGCCACTTCCTCCCCCCACCCCCGCCCCACCTTAGGGTATCTTGTCATCCTCTTTTATTAACTCATGCATCGAAAATATTTCTGAGCCTCTTCCATAATACGTGACTCAAAGAAAAATAGGTAAACTCTGTTAGATACAAAGTTGGAGACATTCATTTTCCTTTCCCCTCTGAGCTTTTTTTCAGTTTAGAAGTTGAGTCTGTATTGAACTATTATCTCTGATGTGCTACAATTATTCTATCCCTCCATTAATTCCTGGTATCATAATGCCCAATTTTTGTGACAGAGATTTGCTTTGTTGTGTTGGTTTTTTTTTTCAGCTTGACAGAATGTAATGAAATCAGCCAATGAGGAGAGAATTTGGAATATTATGGCTTAAGTTTACATTTTGACAAATAACTGATTCCCCTGAATCTCCCATTTTTCTCCTCTTTTACTCCATTAAAATTATTTGATTTATTATTTCTGGACAGAAGATAAATCATTTTGCTTAGTGCAACTTTAAATCAAAACCAAATAAGAGAAATTGGTTTAATATTTTATTCTAGAGTTACTTATCTCCATAACATTTGGCTTAGTCTTGTCAGGAGTGATATGTCAAAGATATTCTTTTATGCAGTATTTATTCTCCATAATTTCCCATCCTTTTTTTTTTTAATGGAGTGTGATCAGAATTGCTAGAAAGAACATCCAATGAATTTGTCTGTGATACAATCTTCCAGTTGCTATTTGATTCATTCTCTTTAATTCACCTTTTATTATAGTGCCCATCTTCTCCTTGTTTGCTATTAAATATAGGACAAAACCCACAACTTCTCTGTGATAATATTCAAGGCTTTGTAAAATTTAATGGCAGTGATGTCTTTGAATTGCTACTAAGCATCCTTCTTTTCTTTTTCTAGTAACAGTAAAAGGAATAGTTGTTGGGGAACTAATTGTATTCCGCTTTCAACCAATGCAGTTTTTATTCTCATGGTTGACTCTGCCACCAATTCCTGGGTACTATGTAATTCAGGCTTAGGCCATCAGAGCATCACAGCCCCAGTTCTCAATGTTTGATATGCCAGAGAAGGGTAAAATCAGAATTTGTCAAAGCCAATTATGGAACTTTTGAGGAAGAGATTACGTTCTTTATCCCTGAACTTGAAATTTTGAAAACATAAACCTGAACCTCTAATTTATCTTACCATCTTGCCTTCATGAGAGGAAAATTATATCTAAAGATGAAACCAATAAAGAGACAAGCTGTTCAGAGAGATGAGTAGAAATAGGGTTTGGCTTTGATAACATTGGTTTAGTTTCTTGATCAAGCCATACCTGAAGGGGGAGTTTTTTATTTTATTTACACAAGCTAATAATGTCCCTCTCTCATCTCTATCTTTATTTATTGCTCTCTCTCTTTTCATTATGCTAGTCTACATTTCCCATTAACCACTTGCTACTAAAAGTATTTAACTATCACATGTCTAACCATTTATATGAATAGTCTACTCTATGAAATACCTGTTTTTGAAATGCATTTTACCATTTTCTTAAACACATCATTGACTCTCTTAACATTTCACCAGTATGAGCCTTTTCTTTCACTTTGAACTATATATTTTGCATTTGGATTATTTTGCTTTCTGAATTTAACATTAACACAGATTTGGATTTATTATCCAAACTATTTATATTGTAGTGTTATTTATATTGTATAGTTTTGTGATGTCCTTCATAACTATCATCTATATATTGTGCTTTTAGCCAGCATTTCCAATTTGTAGTTGTTACAGTGATGTAGTAGATGCTGTTTCCTGACTGTACCTTTTATTTTGTCCTATTTCCCCACCATGCTTAGAAGTTTGCCTTGCTTAGACAAACTATGAGCATTTTTTAGCTGGTTAAACATATTCATGTAGTGAGTTCATTTGTGGGGGATTTTAAACCAGAAACTTTAGACTTAAATACTCACAGAGGTAGGTAACATAAAAGAGTAAAGCTAATGTAAGACCACAGAGGCTAAACTGTTTTATTATCTCCAACTTTAACAGTGACTTAGTCATTTCCCTCTAAAATACTAAGGCTGTGTGCTAGTCACACTGGCCAGACCAAGCCAGTGCCTGCACAGTCTAGCCCCAAGCTGGTGCCCATCATCTTCCATGAGGACACTCCTCACTCCTCTAGATTTCAACTGCTAATGCTGTACTTCTAATATTAACTTCTGTAGATCTCAAATCCCCACCTCCTGATACTCATTGATACCAGAGCCTGAGTAAACATCTCACTGTGGAAATATATTACTTCTTCTAAAAACCTTGAAGAGCCAATCATAATTAAACTTTTGTGTAAGTAAGGGGTTGTTAAATCATTTGTGTATATTGAAAAGTGAAATTGTTATATTAAAACAAATCATGGGGTATACTATGAAATAGACTGTAAACTTTACATGAAATTACATTAATAATTTTTCATTTTTGAAAACTCTACATCTCCTTCTTTTCAATGAAAGAAAACATTCAATCAAATAAAATTTTTATCAGGCATAGATGTTCTACTATCACTAGCTCTTCATCTTATTTTGGTGAAATTATTAAGAGGCAATATCCTAAAATGACACATTTTGTATTTACCTGGGACATTTCAGGAGTATCTCAACAGTTATTGAATTATAAATTTTGTCTAATTTATCGCTGTTTCTAGTGCATTCAACCGAGCATCGTTTATCTCTTTTGTGCCAGGTTCTGTGCTAAATACTGCAGAGATTCTGGCAGAAAGGGCCCCAGACTCAACAAACTAACAACCCGTTTCCTGTGGAGAGGGCAGTGAACAGTAGACTGGTGGGTGTCCTGGGTTTAACATTCCTGTTTTCACATATACATGAGGCACTGGGAAGTCCCATCATGGAAGGCCTTTACAGTCTTGCTAAGAATGAGGTTTGTATTATATGTATTTGGCTAGTCATCGATTCTAACTGACCTCTCCCCTTTTATAGCCCACTCCTGCCATCATTTCATTAGTAAAATGAGGTGATTTGGAGCATTATTGAATGCAATGATTTGCAAAGATCTCAACCTGTACCCATAACATGTGTCAGGGATTTTTCCTCTACAGAGATTTAATGACTATTCTGAGTAAAGTTTCCTACTTTCAGGGATTTATATCAAAATGTGAATGCTTCTCTTCTCATGAAATGTGAGAAAAGTGCAAGTCCCACCTATCCATCTCTTGCATTTTATTTATTTTCATCTAAATATCTGGAAGATTTCTGCAAGGTTTTAGTGGATTAAAAAAAAAAAAAAAAACTTGGGAGAAGGAGTTCTGGAAGCTTCCTGTTGCGTGTGGCTTGAGAAGTTACATAACCTGGTCTCTTTGTATTTGCAGAAGAAGCTGAGTCTGCTCTAGGTTTACACATATTAGTGTGATTAATTTATTTAATGTAAATATAAAATGCATCTCTTTTATGTAGGAGAAGTCTTCACTGGGACCATTTCAGTGGTAGCAGTGGTAAACATTCCAAGGAATTATAAGTCTTGACAGAGAAGCTTAAAGTTTAAATTAAGCTTTATGCATATCAATTGGGCTTCCCAGGTGGTGCTAGTGGTAAACAAGTGAAGTGAAGTGAAAGTCGCTCAGTCTTGTCCGACTCTGAGACCCCATGGACTGTATGGACTTCTCCAGGCCAGAATACTGGAGTGGGTAGCCTTTCCCTTCTCCAGGGAATCTTCCCAACCCAGGGATCGAACCCAAGTCTCCTGCATTGCAGGCGGATTCTTTACCAGCTGAGCCACAAGGGAAGCCCTGCCTGCAAATACAGGAGACATAAGAGATGTGGGTTCAGTCCTTGGGTTGGGAAGATCCCCTGGAGGAGGGCATGGCAACCCATTCCAGTATTCTTGCCTGGAGAATCCTTTGGACAGAGGAGCCTGGTGGGCTATGGTCCATAGGATCACAGAGAGTTGGATGCAACTGAAGTGACCACACACACGTGTGCATATCAGTTGGTATGTGTTATGGACAATGAGAGAGGTAATGAGATTTATACATGAGACATAGTAACACTCGCCAAGGAACAAATATGCATGGCTATCCACAATGCCATGCACCATATTGTTATTTCTTTTGCTGGGGAATTATTTTTGCTATCCCTCTTACCCAAGTGTTTGAGAAACTTTCTTAGGAGATGTAGTTTGAAGGACAGGGTATTGGAATTAAAACCTAATTTTAAATCTCAATTCTGTTGCTTTTTTCACCGTTACTTAACCTCTGAGATCCTATTTCCTTACTTGTAAAATGGTAATCGTGATTATAATACACGATTATAATCATGATTATAACATGATAGTATAGTGGGTAATAATTAAATAAGATGATAAAATGAAAAAGACTAATAAAGTACCTAGCACTTAGTAGGGAAGCTGCATTAATTGCATTCTTTCTCCCTCTTTGATAGTCATGATAAAAAAATTACTTAATGTCAAAATGATACAATGGATGGCAGATGCTTTTTTGATAGAATTGAATAATATTTTCCATGATTGCCCAGCTCATACACCACAAGCATATATAAGGACTATTTAAACTGCTCAAAGACTCAGTGATTCAAAACAACCAATTTTACTAAATTTTATGAGTCAGTCGGTCAGGGCAGGGCTAGGTGACTTGCTCTCCTATGGTATCAAACGACATCACTTGGTGGCATTCAGCTGGCTGCAGAGCAGATCTGGACAGCCTAAGACATTCTTGAAATATATCTTCAGTTTAACAGTGGAACAGCGTAGAAGGGCTTCCCCATTGGCTCAACATTAAAGAACCTGAATGTCAGTGTAGGAGACACAAGGGTTCAATCCCTGGGTCAAAATATCCCCTGGAGCAGGAAATGGCAACCCACTCCAGTATTCTTGCCTGGGAAATTCCATGAATGGAGGAGCCTGGTGGGCTAGAGTCCTGAGGTTGCAAAAGAGTTGGGCATGACTTAGTGACTAAACAATAACAAAATATCATATACATTTAAAATATTTTCTATATTTTAATATTGGAGCTTGATGCCTGCTACTATTTTCTCCTCCTGCTCAGTCAGTGCCTTGCCCTTTGTTGCACCTGGGTGGATGCTGTCTCCTTTAGGTTTAATGCTTCCTGTACTTGGACTGACAATAAATTGTTATGTTTGGTACCATTTGCAGATGGGAAACTAATGACCTCAAAATCTGTACATTTTTTTTTTTTTTTTAGTTACTTCCTTAGAGGTCCTATAACACATTCTTAATAGCTCTAGTATGCTCTGCAATTGTATCTTTAAAAAGAACGATAATTGGTATTTCTGAGTAAGTAAATGACATAAAGTCACTATAAAGTAAGGCATGAAGAATACAAGAATACAAAATTCTGTGTGTGTAAAACGATGTTTAGTGCAGTGCTGGTTATAAGGGCAAATCAAGGGGGGAAAATTGGGGAAGAAGTAAATATTCATGAATTAAGGGAATTGCTGAGTAAATTGTGATTCATTCATGCAATGGAGCCTAGGAAGTACCATCCTGGCTTAGACTCATCTCTTTTGTTCATGCTGTGGCCCCAGGGCTACCTGAGTTTCCAGTGTACAGTAGAAGCTCAATAAATATTTTTTGTGATTATAAATTTAATGAGTTTCTCTTTTGATCAAAAATAATGTCCAAAAAAGTGAAAAAAAGGGGAGCTGAGTAAAAATGTGAAAATAGGCAAGTGATTGTGCATACTTCACAAACACAAATAGATGTCTGTATTAGAAGAGTGAATGGTGTGGAATGAAGACCTCATCCCAACTGTTAAGCTGTTTGGTAGGGATGGTGTGGAAATGGAGGTGATAGGAAAGAGGTACAGAAAAAGCAGACAACAACAACAAAATCCTAAGGAAAAAACAAATCTCAAGTTCTATGTTAAATAAAAAATGAAGAATATAAAACTCTAATTTTAATTTTTTCACATATATAAAACATGAATTAATTTATATAGAAAAAAGACAAAATATGAAAAAGAAAACTACTGATTTTTGTTTATATTTGGTAAAGGGATTGTAAGCAATTCTTGTCTAGAATTTATTATTTACTTTTGTAAGAATGTCTTGAATGTTTTATAAATATAGTAAAGTACAAAGAACAAGTAAAAATCCACATAATCTCACAGGTTAAACATTGCTAACATTGCTTCCTTTCTTCCAGTTATTTTTTTCTTTCTTCTCTTTTCTCTCCTTTTTTTCCCGATTCCCTTCCCTTCCTTCTTCATTTTCTTCACCTATTTTTCTACTTATCTAATAGAACTGGATTCGCTTTGTGAATGTGGTTTCTTATGTTGTATTTTAGTTGGAAATATTTTAAGGTAACAGTGTCCTTTTAAACATGGTTTTGTATTGACTGCTATGCTGTCTGTTGACATCACAATTTGTTAACTTATCTTCTGAGGTTTAGGTTTGGACATTAGTCTTGAGCACATTGTGCTCAATTTCTATTGTTTTGCATGTAGCCATGATCCTCCTCAAGACAGGGTGAGAGACTGATTTTCATTATATTTTATTCTCCCAGAATAATAACTTGTACTCAGAAAGTACTCAATGTTTTTCTGATTACAGAAATAAGTAGGCCCTGAATGTTAATAATGTCAAACATGAAGATCAGTTATGAAATTCAAAATTAGTATTATGTTTACATGGCCACCAATAGAATTTCTTTTTTGGAATAATGTAATATTTCTCTACTTTGATTAAAACCATGCATGTTTTTATAGTTTCCATTTCTTTAAATATGCTTTAATTTTATATATCCTGTATTTCAACAGGAAGGCCTGGCTTAAAGCAACAGTCAAATGTTCTGTCATCAATATTCCACACACATAGTCTGACCAAATAGCCAAATATACTTTCCTTCTCTCTCTCTGTTTCTAATTTTTGAATCTGTATGTTCTGTGCTATCAACATGAGCTCAAATCTATAATCTTTGATCTGTGTATATATGTGCCTGTATGATATGAGGTTTTTAGCATCTTTATCGAGTGGCAAGGGGCAGCTATTAGCTATTATTTGTCAAGAACAGATGATAAAGACTAAAGAAATGTTTTCATATTGTAACTAATAGGAAAACTTACGTTGGCAGAAAATCACTAAATGAGGGGAAAAAAAAATCTGTTACAATACTTATGTTACTTGATCCATGATTTTTACTATTAAAGTGGAGTGAAAAATCATTTAAAAATGTCCAAAAGGAACACATTTATGTATATAGTCAGGCTTAAATTTGAGACCTGACTTATTCTAAATATTTATTTATCCTGTGTTTATTCTCTGGATATTGGCTCAGCTTTCCACTCTGTCTGATAAAGATTTTGTTCTCAGCTTGATTATGTTGAATTGGGTGCCAGATATCCAAAAGGTTGTTAAATGTTTATTTTTGTTGAAAGAGAATGAAATAATGGAAAACTGATTCAAATAAATAGATGGTTCATGACAGAGGCTATTTAACCATTATTATGTAAAAATTTATTGTCATGAGGAAAATAAAATCCTCAGGACAATGAACTGGTAAATAAACGTAAACCCAACTCTGTGACATTTAGCTGCACATGGACAAAAAAAATTAAGTTGTGTTTTCAGTTTTAGTTACAGTTGCTAGGTGAAATGAGTTAGTCTGTTGTTTAAAGTTTTCCAGGAACTCAGAACTTTTGAACTATTTATTCATTTCTATTCTTTATTATTTTGGATTCCTTTTCTATTGGTAAATGGCAATATGTAAATTTCAGTACTTGTCTAATTGAAATGGAATAATGCATATATCTCTATAAGTGCAAAGTGTTGCAATTTTTATGCATTATTACTTCTTATCTTTCTGTATATATCACAATAAATGTATAATTCAGAGAGTGTAGACAATTCCTAGCCCATATCTGTAGTCATGTAAAATGTTCCATAGAGACTATTAATACTTCCAAATGTAATATCTTATCTGTGGTAAAGAACCAGTGGTTAGTTAATGCCCACAGCAAGAAAGGTGATAAGAAAACTTGTTTATGTGCACCTGTTTACCATTCTGTTCCCAAGGTTAATAGAAAGATCTTCAAATGCATAATTTTACATACTGACTTGTTTTGTTTCCACCCTTTAAATCCAAACCAATATATATGTTTAAGCATTTAAGATTTCATCTAATCCTAGCTTACTAAATTATTTAAATTGTAACAGATTCAAAAATAGAGAAGCAGAAAAATTATTCAAGAATCTAAATAATTTACATTTCTGTGAACATTAGCCAAGTTCAAATTTAGCTGTCAAGCTTACCTCAGTTTTTACTTCTCTTTTTAAGTTTCTTGACATCAAAAATCAAGCAGTCGTCTACATTTGTTGACTAACATGATACAACTAAAATTTTTAAATTTTACTAAATTCTATAATCTAAACTTGATGTGTAGGATATAAATAATGCTTTATATATTTACATTCTTATAGAACTTGTTTTCAGTTTGGAAAAATATGAGGAGCCATTTAGAAGCAAATGATTAGCTATTTGTGTGAATACAGAACTTCTCAAAATAAAACCTTTTTATGAAAGAAAATAAACATCTAAGGAAATAAATCAAATAAATATGCAGAATTTATCTCTGTGATTTTAGCTATGTAATGATTCCTCTTCATACCATATATTTTCCAGTGTATTTTCCTTGGAAAACTGACTTAAAGTATACAAAATTAAGATGAATTGTTGGCACTGTCTTCAGTGAAGATGAGGGTATTTTGTTTCAGACTCACAGCCTGATGAGGAAAGCAGATAATCCTGTGTTGATTTACAGAGCAACAGCTATCTTTGCAACCAGGGGGCTTGAAGTAAAAACTCTATCTTATCTTAAATAATGAAAATTCTTACATATTTGCAGAATAAATCAAAACAAAATATCTGCAGAGAGAAACCTAAATTCCCAACCACAATATCCATATTTTTGGCCAGTATTTCTACTGTTGATACTATCTGGTGTCTTTCCCCACTGCCTAGCAGGTTATCAATTTTCTTCACAGGTTTGAAATCTGCTTCATATACAGATGGGTACCAATGGAGGCAAGATGAGAAGGGGTATCTTATGAATACTGGAGAGAGACATCCAACAATCGACCAAGTGCAGAAACAAATATGTCCTTTATAATCATGAATCAGGTAGATAGTACTCAGTTAGCAATGGGCATGAAGGGTTTGTAAGTATAGGACCAAATTTCTGGGTGTATGTGGTATCTCCCTTCAGGGCTGGAGAAAAAAGAAAGAAGAGGAATTGAGGTGGTTTTTGGCTTCTTTTCCCAGGCCAATTCTAAATCCAATTGGACTGTTTTGTTTTTTTTTTTTTTTTTTTTGCAGTTCCTTCACTTAGGAAAAGGAAGAACTCACGAAGGATCTAAAGAGAAAAAGGAGGGAAGAATATTCAAGTCATATGCCCTCAACTACTTTCCCCTTGTTCAGCATCCCTAAGGGTTTTGCGAGATTTTTGTGTCCATTGCTTACTTCCAGGTCACTGGTAAAGTCAACCAGTAGAATGAATTTAAAATGCTCACAACCCTGGAAGTCAAGCTGTTATGCAGTATTGGTTAGGTATGGGTGTGCACAGCGGAGTGCCATGGGGTATAAATAGAAAACAGGATTTATTGTGAGGAAAAACTTAGAAGCAGGAAAGCAATGCACAAGTTCCCCTGAGGTCTCATTATTTCACACAAAGATGCGCTTAGGCTGGGTGTGGTTGAGCTGGATGAAGCAAGGAAAGAACTCCAGCAGACGGATTCCACCTCATCAAACCTCTCACACTGGAAGGGAAATAGGGCAATAGGGCACCTCTCTGTAAACAAACACATTTTGGCTGAGCGAGTGACCTCATTAGGAAAGAGAAGGCTCTGAACTCTCACTGGTATCAGTTTGATCTGTTGGTCTAGCTCAGTCATGCCGAGTCCACTCTGCTTGCCTGCCAGAAAGGGGAGGAACTGCTCTCACGATTCCATCTGGATCAGTCTCGCCCCTCTGGCACAAGTCCTTGACATGTTGCAGCATGATGAGAAGAAACTTTAATTCAGAACACGTCTCAGTCAACAAGGCAGCCGTGAAAACAGCCCCCTGCTCGAAAGGATTCTGTCCATATTCCATCCACAATTTCTCTCGCAGCCCGGCCAGCAGTGGAAAGCTACCCTGTGCAGTGTGGGAGACAGCTCTAGAAAATCCATACGACATGTCATAGCGCTGCATCACCTTATTTCAGGGCTGGAGGTCCGCCAGGACCACCAGTTGCTGAGAGGGAAAACGCATCGTTCTGAAGGGTGAGGTGAAGGCAAATTTAATTTCCTCCAGGAAAAAATGTCACCACCACTGTTGGTAAGCACCCGGGATTCAGAGTGAAATTTGGCTGCATCTTCACATAAAGTTGCTTCTGGAAAAGAAAGACATGATTTATGACCAAAGAGCCAACATTCTCCCGTAGGGCATTTGTTTCATTTATAAAGAAAAAGGGGAAGATACTTAAACAACAGACTTGCTGGTTTTTGTTGATGATCAGAAAAGCTCCCCTGCTATTTTGGCTATAATAGAAAAAGTAAACTGAATTAAAAAACAACTTGTGATTTCTATGCCAGTGACTGAGAGGTGGGTGATTAACATTTCCCCAGACAGGATCAACTAATGATGCTTTCTCCCCAAACAAGACAACAGTACTTGGTTTCTAGATACCAGATTTTATTTCACATTTCCTAATAAATATTGAGTTTTAGGTCAACATACAGATGCGCACATACAAAATATTGCACAAGATTAGAATTATTAAAGGGCTTCCCAGGTGGCACAGTGGTAAAGAATCCACCTGCCAATGCAGGAGGCACAACATGAGTTCAGTCCCTGGGCCGGAAAGATCCCCTAGAACAGGAAATGGCAACCCACTCCAGTTTTATTGCCTGGAAAATTCCATGGACAGAGGAACCTGGTGGGCTACAATCCATAAGGTCTCAAAGAATTGGACAGGACTGAGCGATTGAGCACACACACACACAGAGAATTGTTAAATAAATGCCCTCAAGGCAAAAGGAAAAACTTTTTGTTTAAACATTTTATTTGGAAACATCAAAAAATGTTATTTTATGAAGGGCATGTTTTATAATATCAGATGTTTTTGAACTAAACAAATTCAATAAAGCAAATAAATAGGAATGTCTTTGCTTTTTCTTTGGTAATGATTTGATTACACAGTTATTGTACAGTGCTTTAAAAGATACTTTGCTAAGTACATTCTTAATTAGATAAACCGTCATATAAGCTCTGCCTTTTAAGGAAATATTTTTCTCCATGTTAGTTCCTAGATATGCTGTCAAAAATGCAAGCATGAAATGTAGGAATATAATAAGCCCTATATTCACCTCACTATCTTGTTATAAGAATTAATCCTTTTGTGTTTGCTTAGTTGATATTAGCAGCTATTTAATAATATCACTACTATAATTTTCTAGCTTAATGTCCTTTTATTCTCCCTCAGTTAAATGTTATCTTATGTTATTCATCTCATTTGTCCCAGTTTGGAAGATTTGGTTTTAATTCTTGTATCTAACCTCTTTGTATCTCTCCCAAATTTACGGTATCTTCTCATTTGATAAGATTTGCAAAAAAGGTCATACTGAACAAGTCAGGCATTTGGCAGAACTCTATCAGGTCACAGTTAGAAACTTCATCTTTACCTGACTAATCAACAGTACTTCCATATGTTCATTAAGCATATCATTAACTCATCTCCCTATCTGCAGCCTTCTCATGCCATACTATCTCTCATATGAATAAGAAAACCCTGAAAACCATAAAATTCACATACACAAGGTCTATGTTACCTTTCTAATCTGCCACTGTAATAACTCCACCAATGAAAAAAGCAAAAACAAAACTAAGCTAAATACAAGCAAATAACATTTTGGAAGAAATTTGCTTGAAGCAAGAGGTTTGAAAAATCAGTTATACACGATTAAATGCAAGGATGTTAATGCCGTTCAGCACACATCCATTGCTTTATGGAAGATGGTGAGCTTCAAACAAAGAAGAGGAGCCCACCCAATGTCTTAATTTGTCTGAGGCTCTCTTTCTTGGTCAGCTCCATCTGTTCTGTGTACATTGCATTATATGGTTTTGATCATGCTAGTTTCTATTTGCATTCAATGTATATCACTTCCTCTTGTTACCCAGTTGCACTCCATGACAAATGTCTTGGCAGCCCCCACTGTATTTTATCAGCTCTCTTTCCGATGTCGTTTCTAATCACTGCCTAGCAGACATGAGGACCCATCTCAGAAATGATCATACTAAGCAGTGGGTGTGTGAACTATCTCTGAATTTTTGCCTGAAATCTTGATGAGCCAGTTTTCAACAGGAAGATAATATTTTGTACTGTTCAGTTTGTACAATCAAGCTATGACAATAATGGAAGCCCTTAGAAAATGAAGGGTAGGTAAATTTAGTAATAGCTCATTTACATTTTGTCCAGGTATTAAGTGGCCCCTTTGAAACAGGACAAAGCTGATCACTTCATTATTTGATTAGATTGTTCTCCCTGTAGCCAAGTGATCAGTTAATTCTCTGTTAATTCTCAAAACACATTTAGAAAATCAAACTAGGATGCAGAAAATAGAATCCAAGCAACACTTGTCTGGCTTGTACATAGAGTACTAACTGACCTTTCTCCTGTTACATTCAAGGTTAAGGAAAATAGTTTTATCATAAGAAACTAAGGACAAACTACAGGGAGGAGTAACAGAAAGGATGATGGATTTTGCCTTAAGAAAGTAAAGTTTTATCTTTTGTGAATAGGTCTCTGTGATGCTGGAAGTGGGAGGTAAGTTTTACAAATACAGTGGTGTACAAGGTGTTATATATAGGTCATAGGAAGTTAAGATTTCTTAATTCCTGGAAAATATTTCATCATAAAAAATAAATGAACATCCATGATCCTCATTCATTTATTTTGAAGAGAAGCCTACCAATTTTTTAGCGGGATGACTTCTGAGGGTCAAACTCTACACTCCTCTGAATTGAGGACAGGGCTGGCAAACCACTTCACTTGTGAAGGAAAATGATAGCTGTTTCCTTCAGGAGCTATTGTATTTACCTCACACACCTCAGCAGGCCTGATTCTTGAATCTTTAGAATCAGCACAACACTTGGTTTCAGAATGCAGGGGACTGAGTCACACTGACAAGATACTATTCACATATTCCCCTGTGTCTCATCTTGGGAGGCAGAATAACTCTAGTTGTTTTGGTGCTGTTGAAGAGAGGACTTTTTCTCCTTTCATGCCTGTGATGATGCAGTAAAGCTCTCTTGGGTATAGAGAAGTGCAGTTCTCTGTCTTGATTCTGTTCTTTCCAAAGGATACTCATTTGGGGAGTTCAGCAAATTTTGGGGTCTCTATTTTTTTAGTGAATAAAGATGACGAGTTCGTGAGTTTAATGAGTATGAGGGTAGGGGGACTAGGAGGCACATTTAAAGAAAAGAGGTCAAGAAGAAAAATGATGTTGGGAGATGAGGGATTTGCAGAGAGACAGAGAGGAGAAGTTCATGGTTTGATATTTCAGTGGCATCAGCAGTGGCAGCTTGCTTGAATTTCCTTTTCATTTATTTGTCACTGGAGGAATCTTCAGACTAAGAAATGCAGCCCTGGGTGCTAGAAATAAAAGAAAAAGAGCTTTCAAAATATTTTAAAAAATTATTTGTACAAATAATTTGCAAAGAGCACAGTTTTAAAAAGAGGTACTGTTTGTTTTGCCAGGGACTAGGAGTGGGACTTCACTAAAATGCTAAATCTCTCTGTTCCTCAGTTGTTTCATCTGAAAAGGAAGGTAATAATAGCCCTTGCTGGGCCTCCCAGTTGGCTGAGTGGTAAAGAATCCACCTGCAATGCAGGAGATGCAGGTTTGATCCCTGAGTCAGGAAGATCCCCTGGAAAAGGAAATGGCAACCTACTCCTGTATTCTTGCCTGGAAAATCCCATGGACAGAGCAACCTGACAGGCTACAGTTCATAGGGTCACAAGGAGTCGGACACGACTGAAATGGCTACACACACTCAATAGCCCTTTCATAGAGTTATGGATGTCCACCTAATACTGAACTCATAGTATACATCATTTTTGTATATTTGTTATTATAGTGGCTTTTCTCATTTATGTAATAATATTTTGTCATTCAGTTGCTCAGTCATGTCTGACTCTTTGTGACCCTATGGACTGTAGCACGCCAAGCTTCTTGGTCCTTTACCATCTCCTGGCATTTGCTCAATTCATGTCCATTAAATAGGAGCTGCCATCCAACCATTTCATCTTCTTTTGTCCCCTTTTCCTCCTGCCTTTAATCTTTCCCATCATCAGGTTTTTTTTCCAATGAGTTGACTCTTCACATCAGGTGGTCAAAGTATTGGAGCTTGAGCTTCAGCGTCAGTCCTTTAATGAATATTCAGGGTTGATTTCCTTTAGTTATTGACTGGTTTGATCTCCTTGCTGTCCAAGGAACTCTCAAGAGTTTCCTCCAGCACCATAGTTCGAAGGTATCAATGTAATAATACTAACATGTTACAAAGACAGTTTGAGAAAATACATAATACACATAGTATTTTTTTAAGTATTTCAACCCAGTATTTACTGAGTATTTGCTAAGCACAGTTACTTGCCAAAATGCAAAGAAAAAGAAGTCATGGCCACTTCCTTGAGAAGGGAAAACCTAGTAACACATATTATCAGCATTAGTTATTTTTTTTTTTCTTTTCCCCCATCATATAATTTTCAATATGGTAGTGAACATTCTGCACATATATATTTTTTTCTTTACCTTTGTAACATCTCTGTTCTTCCTGGACAAAGTCGACTCCTTCCAGCAAGCCATTCATATGCAATACTGAAGTGTTCTGGGTATACACAACCATAACAACAAAATCCTTCATCAAGTAAAGTGGTGATAGATGCTGAAAGACTGATAGGGGGACCAAATTAAATGATTAAGTTTTTTTGGAGATAAAATAATTTCATTTTCCAGGAATAAGTTATATCAAGATTACTCGCAAAACAGGAAAAATAATTGAATTTTTTTTTTTTTACATTATCTGTCTTCTCATGTACTAAGATAGCACCAATGATTTGCAAGAAAGCAAAAATGGGAATTTTTGAAGAAAAAAAATGTTTTTTTTCTTGACATACCAGATTCCAAAGATGAATAATTTCACCAATGGTTTGAGACCTAAAATCATTTCACATGTTAAGACATAATAAGCTTTCTGAAATAGCCTGGTTTCTTTACATAGTAAACTTGTGAATGAGTCTTAGTAGACATTATGAACAAATCATGCCTAATGTTGATTTTCATTAAAAATCAATTGCCCTTCTAATTTGCACATGAACTGAACTGAACTGAACCTCATAATCATCCTCAGATTTTTTTCTTCAAGATTCAAATACAAACACAATCAGGAACTCTATTAAAATATTCCAATTGTCATCATTGGATCCTCTGTGAAAGCTGCTCAGTCATGTCCGACTCTTTGTGACCCCATGGACTCTATGCAGTCTATGGAATTCTCCAGGCCAGAATACTGGAGTGGGTAGCTGTTCCCTTCTCCAGCGGATCTTCCCAGCCCAGGGATTGAACACAGGTCTCCCACATTGCAGACAGCTTCTTTGCCAGCTGAGCCACCAGAGAAGTCCAAGATTACTGGAGTAGGTAGCCTATCCCTTCTCCAGTGGATCTTCCTGACCCAGGAATTGAACTGGAGTCTCCTGCATTGCCGGTGGATTCTTTACCAGCTGAGCTACCAGAGAAACCTCTTAGTTCCTCTGTAATCATAATGTTTATTGTGTATTTCCTGATGATTCTGTTTGGAAAATATTGAAATGATTGCATCCCTGTTATACAATTACAAAAAGAGTTATTCACCCTGAAAAAATTCTGGAGCTCATTTTCTCATCTCCAGCAGCCATAATACACATGATAAAATGTGTAAAACTCTAGTAAAATGAGTGAGTTTAGTGCTGTGTTTTAATCCCATGGTATGTCATGTTTCCTTCCCAAATGTCTTGTCGTTGAATTTTATGAAACAGTTGGGTATTTTAACATTTTGCCTTCAGAGTTAGGTCAGGCACCCTTGACTACTGCTCAGTAATATTCCTGATAGTCAGCAGCATCCTTATTTTCTACTAAGTGTGGCATTTTGGTTGAGAAAGACAGCTGAGAGTTCAGGCAAGTCCCAACTCTGCCATTGTACATTGTATTGGACATAATATGCACACTCTCTGAGTTGAATTTCCTCATCTGTAATATAGTATTTAGTTCAAAATATTGTTGGAGCATGACATGAGATAACAATTTTTAACTCATAATAATGTTCTAGTATACATTTACAAAAATTGTAGAAATATGCACAGGAAAAAAAGTGAAATTTAGGAAAATGAATCAATTGGAAGAAGGAGAAATTCAGAATCAAATTTATGTTTGTGTATAAGGTACTATTTAATGGAAAGAAAAAAAAATCCAGCCAATAGACTCCTTTAATATTATATAATATAGGGTGATCCCTGGAACCTCTCTGAGGTAGAGTTTCTGATCTGGTAAATGCAACTAAGAACTTCTACCTCAAGAGATTGAGGTGCTGTATGTAAAGTGGGTAGTACAGTACCTGGTATATGCTATGCACTTAATATATTCTTTTGGAGGGTAGTAGTATAGTCCAATGAATGAGTCCAGTACCCTCTTGAAAATGAAGGCTGGAACTTAGATTAGAGATGAGGCTTGAAGACTTGGATTTAAGAATCTAAAATAAAGGAGATATTTGTAAAAATGAACAAACAAAAAAGTTGTGATAACATCAAAGATTGGAAACAAGACAGGGGTTCCCAATCTTGGCCAAGTGTGTCTATCTCACACAGAATCCATGTAAATTAAGATTCCTAGTTTCTGACTCAAACCCACTGAATTAGAGTTTAGAGTTTCTGGAGTGAAGGTCACGAGTGATGCTTATACACTCTGCTTTGAATATGAGCATTAGGGAAGAGGCTAGGAAATGATCTCTAAATTCAGAAGGAGTACTAAGAATAATGCCCAAGAGCCCTGAAGAATCCAGATGTTTGTAGGGCAGAAGCCAAGGGAGAGGAAAGTTCAATGAAGAAATGGCCAACAAAATCACATTTTTGAAAAACAAAAGTGGAGATCAAAAATGATTAAAATGAAGCAAAAGCTTTAACTAAATATTATATGGCACCCACTTGAGAAAAAAAAAAAAAAGCTTGTAGATAAATGTTTGGATAAATTTTCCTTGCCAAAACAAGAGGGAAAAATCACATATTTGCCCAAAAGATGCTTTTTAAACATTCTCATGCCCCTTTTCAGTTTTCAGTTCAGTTCAGTTCAGTCACTCAGTCATGTCTGACTCTTTGTGACCCCATGGACTGCAACACGCCAGGCCTCCCTATCCATCACCAACTCCTGGAGTTTACTCAAACTCATGTCCATTGAGTCAGTGATGCCATCCAACCATATAATCCTCTGTTGACCCCTTCTCCTCCCATCTTCAATCTTTCCCAGCATCAGGGTATTTTCAAATAAATCAGTTCTTTGCATCAGGTGGCCAAAGTATTGGAATTTCAGCTTCAGCGTCAGTCCTTCCAATAAATGTTCAGGACTGATTTCCTTTAGGATGGACTGGTTGGATCTCCTTGCAGTCCAAGGGACTCTCAAGAGTCTTCTTCAACACCACAGTTCAAAAGCATCAATTCTTCTGTGCTCAGCTTTCTTTATAGTCCAACTCTCACATCCATACATGACTACTGGAAAAAACCATAGCTTTGATTCGATGGACCTTTGTTGGCACAGTAAGGTCTCTGCTTTTTAATATGCTGTCTAGGTTGGTCATAACTTTTCTTCCAAGGAGCAAGTGTCTTTTAATTCCATGGCTGCAGTCACCATCTGCACTGATTTTGGAGGCCAAAAAATAAAATCTGTCACTGTTTCCATTGTTTCCACTTCCATCTATTTGCCATGAAGTGATGGGACCAGATGCCATGAACTTCGTTTTCTGAATGTTGCGTTTTAAGCCAACTTTTTCACTCTCCTCTTTCACTTTCATCAAGAGGCTCTTTAGTTCTTCTTTGCTTTCTGCCATAAGGGGGGTGTCATCTGCATATCTGAGATTATTGATATTTCTCCTGGCAAAATTGATTCCAGCATGTTCTTCATCCAGTCCTGCTTTAGGCCATGAAAATTGGTAGATAAAACCGATGGGATATGAAGTGACTCTTAAAAGTATCTTAATTGTGAATTCATATATCAAAAGAGAGAAACTATTAGAAAGTCCATATGACTATATTACATAACTGATAAGCAGTGGCTGTTGATAAAGTTTGTAAGAAAGAGAAGTATATTTTGTGTACTCCTTGTAATGTTATCCAAGATATTTATTCTTCTGGCCATTTGAAGCATACTAGGTTAGAATTTCAAAATAACTCCTTATTTTGTCCTTTGCCCATGTTCAGAGTAGTAATGAATTAAATGACATGCTCAAAGTGCAAGAATCAGATGTCTACCATCTCAGTTTTAGAAAATAATTGGATCCAATTGAATGTAAAACCTCCTGTAAGAGGGAGATTAAAAAGGACTAGCTTCCTCCACTGTTTCTCTGCTTTTCAAGATGGATGCATGTACACTCACATTGTATCACTGATTTATCACTCTGGTGGAAATACTATGCTGACTATACTACCAGCTTCTCTGTGACTGGAATCCTCAACAAGCAACACGAAGGTTCTATGTTTCAAGATGTATCATTCATAGACCCTTGGGAAGAGTTTAACATTTCCTTAAAATTGGTATGAGTTTTCACTAGGTTACTGTCATTCCAACCAAGAGACAAATATCACAGATAGTAGCAGTTTGCAGGAAGAGTTAACCTCTTTTAACTTGCCCCTGTTCTCAATGCTTATTTGGTGCAGAGGCTGTGAGAAAGTAATATATGTATTATCAATTTTGGAAAGTATTGGAAGTCCTTCTTGGAATTTGAGTTCTAGATAATCTCTTAATTATTTTTTAAGCTAGACAAGATCTTTTTTAAAGCTGAACAAGTTCTGGATGGAGTTTCTGGATGGATGAAAATGAGTTTCACATCATTTTATTGGCCAAGTTGTGGAATGTCTGATATATGAAAAATGTACATGTCAGGTGTTATGAATTTTTCTGAAGTATAACTATGGGGCATTCCTGAGACTCTGGATTTTTTGAAGGTTTGACTGACCAGCTATACTTTCCCTTCTTTATGAGGGGAAGATGACATAGTATCTGCCACAGATAGAATTTCTTCTTTCTGGACATCCTTCAGAGAAATCTCACAAGTGATTGTGTAAGCAAAGACAAATCTTGTTATTTCTTAAGAGACTGCGGATTTATGCTGCCATAGTCAATGCAAAAGTGGGGCTTGAGTGTCAAAGCAATGTGTGTGAGAAAAAGAATAGAAATTAAACAAGATAGATTCATTGAAAGTTGAAAGTCTCTTAGTCGTGTCCAACTCTTTGTGATCTCATAGCCTATATAGTCCGTGGAATTCTCCAGGACAGAATACTGGAGTGGGTAGCCTTTTCTTTCTCCAGGAGACCTTCCCAACCCAGGGATCAAACCCAGGTCTCCCGCATTGCAAGTGGATTCTTTATCAGTTGAGCCACAAGGGAAGCCCATTAGGATTCATTAGGATTATGTCATCTGTGAACTCCTTATTTATCTCTCTCCTAGAACAAACTAGATCATGTTTTAACTTTTGCCTGGGTTGTAAGTACTGACATAAACACATCTTTAAAATCTATAAGTGCTTTGTACAAATGAGACACTTAATTGTGCTTGGAAAATGTATCAGCATCTTAGTCAGTTTATTCTATCATTTAAAAATATTTGATGTACACCTGCTATTTTTTTTTAACACCTGCTATTTTCCTATTAATAATCTATCAATAGGATAGATAGTCATAAACTAATCTGACACCACCCTAGTTTTCTGGAAACTTCCATTTAGTAGAAGTGAAGTTAGATCAAGTAGAACAGAGTGAAAAATAAGCAAAATAAATAAGATAACTTTAGACAATATAAGAGTTAGAATATTTAGGGTTAATGTGAAAAAAAAAGAAGTAAATGAATATATGCATGAACGAGTGACCTGGGAATCTAAGTGCATTGGGAGGAACTGGAGCATGGGATAAAGAAGGGCAAGTGGCAGCACTCAACCAACTAAGGCAGGGGTGGGGTGGGGTGGGTTGGCTGTGGTTGCTGTAGTGGACCAGAGTCTAGGCAGTACTAAGCCCCAGAGACTGCCCCGTACCCGGCCTCTCCTCTGCCCAAGAAAAAGCATAGCTTAAAATGGACTGATGGGCAGTTTAATATAAGCAGCCTCCTTGAGTTTAGAGCACATTTTCTTTTGGTTTATTTCATTTTATCATTCTCATTCCTCTTATTATTATTATTACTTTTTTACATTATGTGAAGGATGGATTTAGTGACAGTTTGGTAAACATTAAACTGGGTTACCAAAGTGAAGTTACATAATGCTGATTCTTGAGCCATTTAAAAATAGACAGTACTTTTGTGGTTTAGGTGCTAATCTGCCTGGAGGCAGGGAGATAGACAGGGTGACCTCTGAAGTCCTTCTCCAGACAAGGCTTCTTGTTTTTGCACCACTTGCAAACTTAGATAAGCTAGAAGCACCAACTAGTCAAGAATATAAAAGTTTTATAATGAGGTTAGAGAGAGTAAAATCCTCTGACATTGGTAGGTATGAAAAGGGGGGCTTTCCCTCTATATATCCTGCAATATCAACTCATATGGGACCATTTCCCTTTTCTACCCAACATGCCTTTCATGTAGAAGAAGATTCTGCCACATAGAGCAACCATCCCATGAGATTAGAGGGGGTTGGGGGTGGGGGCTCTTCCAGGGCCTAGGCTCCAACCACAGCTTTCTTGATAAACCATCACTGACAACAAAGTGCAATGACAATGAAAATATGAAGGGATGTTCTGTGAGCAAGGGCTACTGACCTCATCTATAAGAAAAACCACAGTATCCCCCATCTTTTCAAGACCTTTATCATGATCATCTATAAGCAGAAAGATACACCCAACTCAAATCATAATCCATAAATTCAGATGTTCAAGAAAGTCCAGTTTACCTGTTTTTTAAAATTAAAAATCTTTCTGACTCAAACATTCCCTACCATTAGCTAATAGGAAAGTGAAAGTGAAATTGCTCAGTTGTGTCGACTCTTTGTGATCCCATGGACTGTAGCCTACCAGGCTCCTCTGTCCATGGGGTTCTCCGGGCAAGAATAATGGAGTGGGTTGCCATTTCCTTCTCCAGGGGATCTTCCCAACCCAGGGATCAAACCCAGGTCTCCCGCATTGCAGGCAGACGCTTTACCCTCTGAACCACAAGGGAAGCCCCTGATAGGAAAAGTAATATTAAGTATTGTTGAAGTTGACTTGCCCAGAATTGTGGAAAATGCTGAAGACTCTTCAGTGTCATGACATTGGACACATCAAAAGGACCATTGGTCACTGGGCATCCATCCATGATGTCAGTGAAATGCCCATTGTACCACTCTCCTTGGTGTCACTAGTCATAACTTTGCTGCTTTGATACTGTGCTTGGGGAAAAGGCAATTATGGGAAAAACAGAAGTTCCTGTGCATGGGCTCCAACTTTCTCATAAATACCAAATTAAGTCCCTGAGATATTGCTCCCAAGACTTAAGGAACCCATTTTCTTTGTCCTGTTTTCTTATTTACCTGATCTCCATTTTTTTTTTTTTTAGCTTTAAAAAAAATCTATGTTTCTTCTTCCTGCCCTTGAAGGAACTGACTAGCCTTATTTCTTAAAAGTTCTTATGAAAGACAGGAAAAGAGATTTTAACTTTAAGTGGCTTCTGTTTTCCACTCTGTGAAATCTGTGACTAAGGGCCTGCCTTCTAGCTTGCAATGAAGAGATGGAAAAAGAAAGGAAGAACTAGTACAAGTTCATCTCTCAGTAAATTATTATTGTACAAAAACATAAATTTCAGGAAAGGAAAAGAAAGAGAAAGGAAGAACATTTGGTTCAGTCAAGTTTAATAGGACTAGAATATAATAAGAGTGCCATGCTTAGTAGTTCATATTTCCCTTCTGGACTATTTAAAACTATATTGTTTATCCATTTCTGAACTTCAGTTATCCTCCCCCCAACCCATTTCCACCACTACCCCCCAGCCCCACCCCCGCCGCCATCCAGGCCTTAAGACATACTAGGACAGGCAAAAACAAATACAGGTTTTTATTGACATAAATCATCTAAAAATATCTGTTCACAGTGGAGTGAAAATCTCTTCTATGCTGAAAACAGGCATGTTTCCAGCCAGCCTTCTTCAGTCGCAGTGCAGTTGGTCATTTCTCCAATATTCTACACCAGCACGTTGAGGCAGGCCAAGTCGATCTTGGCTGCTGAGACAGAACCACCCGTGGCTGGCTACCCATCTGTTAGAGACAGAAGCAGCCAGGGGAGCCTGGATTCAAACTCGATAAGCTCTGTACCTGGGAAAAGTAGCTGCCATTATGCAGGTGAGTGCAGGAAGGAAGTGCCTCTGCCAACACTGAGGTCTGCAAGGTAATCACAAGAGCTGACTCAGAATCTAGGGTGTGAGGCATTTCTCAAAGACTTTCAATATGATGTGGGCCCACAGCCAGTAGGAAGAGGCCTATGAAAGAGGAAAATTATGAGAAAATGTACTTATTTTTCCTTGTCATGAGCAGACTACTCTTTCAGTGGGGAAGAAAGGGAAAAGGAAGAGGGCAAGATGAAAGAGATTACAAGCAACCTACTGTTTACTGCTGAATCTGACTGAGAATCCAACCAGAGATGCCAAGGTTTAATCAAGGTCAGAAATGCCTGAGGTCTGAATCAAGTCTTGCTCTGAGGTGAGGTTAACATAATCTGGACTCTCCAAGATCAAAATCAACTTGAAAGAGTTCTTAAGGCTCTACTGTGCCTTGTGAATAGGGAGTCTAGCTGTTAAAAATTTAAGGTTTCTAGCTTTAAGATACCTTTGGTCGTTTCATCTATAATCCACCCTGATCAGGGCTCATGTTTAGTTTAGTGTTGGTTATCTAACAGGTACTCAATAAATGGGTTAACTAATATCTAGATGGTCAGGAAAAAAAAAAATTCTTCCCATGATGTGTTTAGATTCAGACAACATAAAATGAACTCAACTTTGTATGTTTGCTTTGAACATAAAAATTTACAACTGTTTCTATGATTAAATTAATATGTACCTATTTATTTATACTTGATTTATCCAAATTTGTAAAGTTGTAATACTAAATTCAAAATTATTTTCCACAGTCAGATGGAGTTATTGTAGTTCAATTACTGTGTCACTGAAGTGGACTAAAACTCAATAACTAAGTTACTAGCCACCTCAAAGTAGGTATTCAGTGTGAGTTCCTATGAAGGTGATTAATACTCAAACACCACAGATCTGTTTGACGTTAAGGGGCTATAAGTTAATCTAAACCATGTATGTGCAAGTAAGAGTATAGTTAGTGTCAAAGATCTGTGTTTGTCTGGAGAAAATTACTTTTTCCCTCTTAATGTTTATCAGCAGAATTGCTGAAACACACAGTAACCACTCAAAGTCTAATCTGCTATTAAATTCAAATGAACTATAAATATAGACTTGGAATTCCTTTTCAGTAGTTCTATTGACTTTCCCAGTTTTCTTTACTGCTTTTTAATATTATTGTTGTTGTTATTTTTATCATTATTACTACTTTGGTAGCCTGCCTGGGGATAATTTCAAATGAGTAGCCTACAAACACAAGATTTTCAGGGCAGTCAGATTACTTGGAGGTGATCTTAAAATTAAAAATTGATAATAATAGTCATATTGTAATATTTTGAGGAAATAAGGCAATAATAACCCTGTGTGCTTTAGAGGACCTCTGAATTTATACCCATTTAGAATGTTCAGATTTTCAGAATACCACAGAAGAAAAAGAGATGGTGCTTATCTTCACAGAGTTTAAAATCTCATTGGAGAGACAAAATGGGACAAATAAAAATTGACATATTAAAGAGTGAAGAAATTTAAATATCAAATAATTGGGCAGTCATACTTCTAAGAATTCTGAAGAACTAGGCACTTTGCAATTTACCTTAAGCAGGTAGGAAAAGTAGCTGTTTGCATTAGATTATTGCATACAAATTTCTCTTTTCAACTAAGATTTTTTGTATTCCTTTCTTAGATATTTATATGTTACTTCCTGCACATATGAGTAATTTACTTTTTTCTTCATATTTTGTGTTCATCATTCTGTTTTTCCTTTACATATTGTCTTTTTATAACATTAACATCCATATCATATACTACGTTTGTAAGAGGTAAGAATATTTGGGTTTTGTTGTTTGTTTTTTTTTGTAAAGTCTAGCCTAGAGGCTTTTGAGTTCCTAATACATTCTTTCTTTTCTTTTCTTTTTTTTTCCCCTTTGTGACCATCATAATATTAATTATGTGGAAATATTTAAGTAATTCAAACTAAGTCTTAAAATGGCCTCTAGTTCATCCCTCAATTTTTAGACTTGTGCTGATTTTGTAATTACATATAATATTCCCACAGACTAGAATCAGACAGTGTCTGTAAGGAACTTCTCAGTTTAGCGCTGTCAAACGACAACACTAAAGCAATTTAGTCGAGTTTGAGGTCCTTTATGTAAGGGGAGCTCACACGTGGACTGGGCGGGGACTACACCTCAGGAGCAGGGAAGCACACTTCTTGCGGGATCTGGGGCCAGTGGGGACTTTCTAGCACCTCAGAAGCACCTATGCTGAAGTGGTCTGAGCGATTTGCATAGTTCTCAGGCCTTGTTTGGAAAGCTCCGAAAATAAGGAAAGAAGAACAGAGCACAGAATTGGCTTGGTTTTGGGAGTTGTCTGACAGGATATACAGCATTTCTGGTCAAGCGGAGCATTTGAAGGAACTTCCAGCTCAGCTCGGGTTGCTAGCATGACCCCGGCAGGAGCTGCTCCATCTTGTGCCGCGGGAACTTGGGCTTCATCCTCAAAATTCTGTATTCAGAGTACATTTGTGAACCGTGCGTAATGTGGAGCTGTACAAGGTCACAAAGTCGTGTGTAATCAACGTGCTCACTGTTCTGCTCAGGAGTCGGCCACTTGCACAACTAAGTGTAACAGAGCTAGCGAGCGCTCACGAGGAGGAAGGTTGCACTCGGAAGCTCAGGCGCAGGACTGTGAGTTCCTCTTTGAGAGGCCTGAGCACCTATTACCATAAGCAAGGAGTTGATATTTGAACTAGGTTTAACAGAGAATGGAATTCACCAGGCCAGGATTGAGGGCTTTCCAGTCGGAGTGAACCATGTGAGCAAAGGCAAGGAGACCCAACAGTGCGAGCTATTTTTCGTGACTTTAAGTCTGAAAGGTTCTTTTACTGGTAATCTGAGATTTATGTGCCTGTAAGAAAAGGTTCTGAGAAAATGGAAGTGTGCTTGGGTCAGAGAGGAAGTAGACGCTTGTCCTCTCCCTTCCAGCTGGGAAGCTCTCATACCCCTTACAGGTGGGGTACGCTTTTAACTGTAGGTCAAGCAACTTTGACTTTGATGAGGGGGATGGGTTTGGGAGAAGGACTAGGATAACCAGGTACTCTTTCCCAGAAACTCATTGATGAATGGAGGCATTCATCGAACAGGTTGTATCTTCAAAAAGACAATCTGTTTCTGCTTCCTAGAAGGCCAGACACTCAGGCTATTCCTCTTTCAGAACCTAGTTCCACCTTTTCCTAACAATAAATTGCTTTGCAGACTGGAGTGAGTCAGTACCGCTTTTTGTTGTAAGGAAAGAGATAACTTCCTTAGGAAAATCAAAAGGGAAGTTGAGGTACAAGTTATGTAGTTAGGTAGTTATGACTAACCTGAGAAACTTGGAAAAAATGAGTGGATGGCCAAGCAAATGGCCAGTTGAAAGCTTAGTAAAATCATAACCAGCCAAAGGGATAGAAATTGTTTTTAATTCTCCATTTGTCTATTTCAAAGTCCACTCAGTCTCTCAGGCTTAAAGCTATGAAACTATGTGAGGGTCAGGTATGCATCAGATACCTCTATTGAATAGCTCAATATGGAAACTTGATGAATGTTAACTGTCTTTATATTAAAGAGGTTAAAAAATCATCTATACCTTTTGGTGTATTTAAAAAAAAACTCACTGAAGTAATTTCAAAATAAGTGTAGAGATTATGAATTAAGTGTGTAATTTCTCTCAAAATTTTAGCACTTACTGGCTTTCATTCTCCTTCGATTCTTCTAGACAGACTAAATGAGTCTAAATTTGACTTTCATCTTTGTTAATTTGTCTCAAATCAATTTTTGATTGAGTCATTAGTTATTAATGTCACTGTAATTTTCCCCTTCTCTTGGGATTCCAATTTGAAACAAAAATCTCTGTTCTATATTTGTTAAATTGTTTTGAGCATTTGGTTTTTGAATAGATGCATGAATGCAAGGAGGATGAACTTTTAAACAGGTGCAAATAAGAACCCAAGCAAAGTTAGCTGTTTGAAAATAACCTGCTAATTTGTATGTATTTCAAGTTTAAAGAATAATTTACCTTAGTTTGTACAAATGGTTGTGTTTCTTTTTGAACAAAATTCAGTAACAGGGTAGCTACAGGAAATGAATTCCCAGTGCAGTAGAGGTCTTTATAAAGGCAATTTCTTTGTTGATCAAATGTGTTCCTTCTGTAGTTAGTTGTTTTTCTTTTACAGACTGAATTGTTTTATCATGTAGGTTGAACTGGATTTGGGAGAGTTTTTACTTACTGATGTGATGAATTAAAATTTTTTGAATGCCTACTCAATATGAAATATTTTTACTGATAGGAAAATGAAGAAGACACAATTTTTACCTCGTGTAGCAGACACTATGTTAGGAAAGAAAATATAACTCAGTTATATCACATGAGAATGTGACATTTCATAATACAAATAAGAATATATAGTAGTAATTCACAGAAGGCTAAGTAGCATTGGATTGAGGTCACTAGAAATGGATTCTTGAAAGGAATTGCATTTGAAATGGTCCTTAAAGGATGGATATGTTTTCCACCATCAGAGAAAGAAGAATAGATAATCCAGGAGGAGTACACAAAACATACCCTCTTTTAATTGTTATAGACTCTTAGGTGTCACTGGGGTAAGATAGAAATTGAGACATTTAAAAGATTATTTCAGGTCAGCTTCATCTGCCACTTACTAGCATGTGTAAGGGAATAGATTATAGTGTCACAACATCATCATCATCACAATCACCTGTCCTCTCCACCAGTTTTACCTCACAAAATCCATGTCCACTGGTTTGGCATGAGAATGAGCAGATTCTTCCTATCCTTGCCACAAACTAAACTCTAACAACCTGACATCAGAAAACTGAGGGTACTGTTTAGGGGCAAAGAAAATAAAACCCTTGGGCTGGAACTTTTATTAAAAAATAATAAAAGGAAAACTATATTGTTTTTTGTACAATGGTCAGGGTCACTATGAGCCTGGAATGCCAAACAAATTTGACATGTTTCTGGAATTTTTTTAGGCAGATTCAAATTGAGATTTGTGATTCAGGAGGACTCATTTATTACCTAAATGTAGATTGTATTGGAGGGGAACAATAATGGAGGTGGTTAATATTTGATGTGGTTCCATTTAGAGAATATCAAAACATTAAGCATCCAGGCTCAATAACACAGACTTAATTTTGTATAGCATATTACAATTCATAATGGATTTCCCCACGTATTTCCTTATTTTATCTTTACAGCATTGTAAGGTGATTAGTGGAAGAGATAGTTTGCTCTCCTCTAAAATAAATACTGAAAAAAAGGTAAAAAATAAATAAATAAAATAAATACTGAGACTTGAAAATAACTAGTTGCTCTGCTAGTTAATGGTAGAGATGGATTGTTAAATTGCAAATTGAGCTCCATTTCTACTATTTTCTGCTTTTAAGTCATTCAATGATTGTTTTCACAATAATTACTGCTTCCCCCATTTCCCTTGATCAGAACAAAAATTATTTCTATATGTGTTTATTTAAAATGATAGACTAGATAATATATGCACATTTTATGCCATTCAAAATATGTAAACGTGCATGGTAAAATGTAAGTTTCTCTACTGTTTTTAAGTCACTCAGCTCCACTCTCACAAAAATAAGTTGCTAGTGTCTTGTGTATTCCTCCAGAAATATTCTATATATTTACAGTCATATTTGTGTCTTTATAGTTTGACACATACATGAATAAAGCAGCTTGATTGATTTCACTTAATAGCACCTGAGAGGGTGTCTTATAATATTATTATTGCTGTTACTCTTTTAGTAACCAAGTCATGTCCAACTCTGTGACCCTATGGACTATAGCCTACCAGGCTCCTCTGTCCATGGGTTTTCACAGGCAAAGTACTAGAGTGAGTTGCTATTTCCTTCTCTAGGGGATCTTCCTGACCCAGGTATCAAAGTTGTGTTTCCTACATTGACAGGTTGGTTCTTTATCCCTGAGCCACCAGGGAAGCCTTTTTCATAACATTACATCCTTTTAAATGACCAAATAGTTTGCCATTCTATAGATATATGATAACTGTCCTAACCAATCCCTTGTGACTACATTTAGGGTTTTGCTAATAAAATCATTGTTGACATGAAAATTTATTCACGTGTCATTTTCATGTGAATTAGTCTATCTGCAAGTGAACATTATTTTTAAAATGTAAGATTTGCTGACCCCTTCAGCTAATGGCTTTTAGCTAAGTGAGTGAGGGACTCATTTTTATGTTGAATTTTAGGGAATAATAAATATATAGCCAAATAGAACTATTTTAGCTCAGAACTGCTATTTTTCCTGTCTTTTGTATGAAACCCATAAATTCTTGTGTTCAGCATATAGAATAAGACTGAGTGATCACCATATAATTATCTTGGTCCTTTTAGCCTCTTTCTACAAAGAAATGAAAGTGGATTACCTTCACACTCCTCAAACCTCAATTTTTAAAGAATCATCTAAAGGTATTTTTAAAATGCAGGTTCTGCGTCATTAGATCTGGTATGAGTCCTGGGAGTCCATATTTTTAATGATATGCAGATGTGGGCTGATACTGAGGCCCCACAGTACACAGAGTAGAAGAGCTTTTAGGATGAACAGAGGGAAGAGGTGATAGGGAGGTTTGGTGGGACCTTTGGTGGGCAAGAAGAAAAACAGAGCTAGGTTTTAATTGAACTTTCCCAATCATTTGAAATGTAGCTTCTCTCATTAGCTGCTGAAGTCTCACTTTACCCATCTGTTAAATTGGTATAAAAATTCTCGTTTGCCCTCCATACATCTGAGAGCTGAAGTAAGACTTAACTGAGAACACATGCACATTCAGTTTGTGACATGTTAAATGTGCACAAGCAATCATACTGATTTTGCATAGCACATTGCTTCCGGAAAGAGGTTCTGTGAGCTCTAATAAACTCTTAAATCTTAACTTTTTAAATTAAGGCAGAAAACTGTAACAGAATACAAAGATGTACACATAAGGTGAGCTCAGTTATTTGGATATCATTGCACAAAAAAAGCCTAGAAGGAGAAGACTACCATTAGCAGTTGTCTTTGGGAGAAGGAGTTATGGTTGCAGGTTTTCCTTTTCTTCTTTATGATAGTTCTTCATAGTTTTGTGAATGGTATACATGAGAGTGTGTTACTTTTATGGTAAGGCAAGGCAATTTAAACAGATTCGAAAAATATGGTCACGTTCCTCTGTATTGCTTTGGCATACATTGTTGTCTTGCATCATCATAACAGAAAGAGAGTAATGGGCTAATATTTGTTGGATTCCTGCTCTATACCAAACTTTGGGTATAGTCCATTACATACACCAGCTCTTCAGCATAAGTAGTCCTATAAGTTCGTCCCATAATAGCATCCATATTCAGCAAGGAGAGGTTCTTCCAACACACATCTAAGTTTTCATTTCTCCCCTGTGTGAGCCACTCTAGCATCTCTCACCTCTTCATAGCCTACACAACCTGGCGGAGGCCTGCCCTGCCTCTTCTCTACCGTACTGGTTCCGGCTAGCCTTGGTCCAGCTGTCATGCCCGCGTTCTGTTTCTAAAACCCCATCAGCTGTAGTCTCGCCTTAGAGTCTTTGAACTAGCTACTACATCTGCCAGAACAGTCTATCTTCTCAAAATGCACAATTCAAATACACACTCAATTGTGGCCCTCTCAAAAATAGACTTTGATAGGGTTCAAGCACACTACCCCAAAATGTGGCACTTTGAATCTTTTAAAATGAAGGAATTTGAAAAGCAGTAGTTGCGTAAAGACAGTCTGGCCTCCTGCTTCTCTTCTGAAACTGGTCAGTAGGCTATCATGTGAGGCCTTACCTATTCCCAGCGTAAAGGAGCTTTTTTACTTCCAAAGATGGAGTGATGTCCAAGAAGAATCTGAGCAAGCAGGCTGTACTGTTTCCTTGAATTTACTACCCTGGAGAGCATGTGTGCCAAGTTGCTTCAGTCATGTCTGATTCTTTGTGACCCTGTGGACTGTAGTCCACCAGGCTCCACTGTCCATGGGATTCTCCAGGGAAGAATACTGGAGTGCATTGCCATTTCCTCCTCTAAGGGGTCTTTCTGACCCAGGGATCAAACCTGCATCTTTTATGTCTCTTGGATTGACAGGCAAGCCTTTACCACCCTTAGCTCATATCTGTTTTTCTCATCATGTTTTTGATGACTTCCCATTCTTCATCAAGCTTCGAATAAAAATGCTCAGGTTTAAACATTTCATCAGGTCTTCATTTCCTTTTGAAGGCTCCCGTGTTGTGTACAACTTATATTAAATACATTTGTATTCTGTTCTCTTGTTAATCTTTTCTGAAGTTTCTGGTGTACTCTAGAATTTAAATAATTCCTTCAAAATCTTATGGTGTATAGACTTAGGATACTGCTGAAATATTTCATCAAAAGAGATTTGTGAATGAATGTATTTAGATGGTGATTCTATTATTTATAGGTCTTGAAGTGAGTTGACCAAAGAAGGATTTCTGCAACTCTATTTAAATCTGTGGTTTACAGTAGTATACTGAGGACAGAAACTTTAAGGGAAAGAAGTAGAGGAAGCTTTGTAGCTATAAAACTAATTCCTTGAAATTCAGTAAGCTTCCTGAAAAATGCTTCAAGCAATAGAAGGTGCCTTTGCATTTCTTTTGGCATTTTTGCAGTGGTAGTTGTTTTGAATTTTATTCAAAAATGAGTTTTAACAAGCCTGTTTTATTACATTTACTTAGCAGCATAAGGAAAATGAAGAGGGTTAACATACTAATTTAGCAATGAGCGATTGTCCAGTTATCCAAAGCACACCAGAGAGTAGACTCCATGTTTCAGGACCCAATGATAAATACATTTATTATCTATACACTGGCAACATTTCCTTTTGTTAAATTGCCTCAACTGATTACTTTTATCAGGGTGGAGGTTATCTTTTAGACAATTCTTAAAGTCTTCACAATCCATCAGTCAGTTCAGTTCAGTCACTCAGTCGTGTCTGACTCTTTGCTACCCCATGAATTGCAGCACGCCAGGCCTCCCTGTCCATCACCAACTCCTGGAGTTTACTCAAACTCATGTCCATTGAGTCGGTGATGCCATCCAGCCATCTCATCCTCTGTCATCCCCTTCTCCTCCTGCCCCCAATCCCTCCCAGCATCAGGGTCTTTTCCAGTGAGTCAACTCTTCGCATGAGGTGGCCAAAGTATTGGAGTTTCAGCTTCAGCATCAGTCCTTCCAATGAACACCCAGGACTGATCTCCTTTCGGATGGACTGGTTGGATCTCCTTGCAGTCCAAGGGACTCTCAAGAGTCTTCTCCAACACCACAGTTCAAAAGCATCGATTTTTCGGCGCTCAGCTTTCTATGACCACTGGAAAAACCATAGCCTTGACTAGATGGACCATTGTCGGCAAAGTAATGTCTCTGCTTTTTAATATGCTATCTAGGTTGGTCATCAATTTCCTTCCAAGGAGTAAGCCAGAAGGCCACTCCATAGGCCACATTAAAATATTTATTTATCTTCCTGCAAATACTCCATTAACTCAACAGACCTTTTTCCTAGTCCTTAAACATCTAATAAGGCAATGATGATTGTAATAGCCTTAAAAATAAGTTATTTGTTATTAGCCCATCTCAGTTTGCTACTGATACAGTTTCTGTTGAAGAGTATACAAATTAGAATGCAAGATAATGATCTCCTAAGCCATTCAGCAAAATAAAGTTTTAAAGCTCAGTGAAAGTTTAAGATAAACTCAATCTTTATAGGTCTTTTCAAAACAAGGCTTTTAAAGAATGTTTTTACTACATGTCTAACAGAAAGTAGTAATCTTGCCTCCCTCTTGGTGTTTTTACAACATAAAATGAAATCAAATAAGTTTATCAGTTAGAATTGTCCTTAGTAACAAGTGATAAAAAATCAGATAAATTGTGGTTTAAACACATAAGGAGTTACTTTCTTCACATAATAAGAAATCTTGCAGGCTGACTGCTGTGGATGTTCAGTGGTGTCATTGGGGGATCCAGCTCTTATATCTATGCCCTTTGCCATCTTAAAGACTATGTTTTTTGACTTCCTATTCTCAACGAGGCTGCTTTCTGTCTGTTTCAGACAGAAAGAATGGCACATTTTAAGGGACAAAAGAATGAAGCTAGCTGTGTCTCTCTTGTTCAGAAGCATTGCTAGATGCTCTACTTGTTGATTTCCACTGACTTCTTTTAGCACGTATGTCACTTTAGCATGAATGTCACTCTTGCTACAGCTTAGCTTTCTAGACTCTGTATAGAGGAATATTAATAAAAATGAGAATGAGGGTATAAATGATTTTCAGATTTCAAATCAGCCTAGAGCCTGGTGCACTGTTTTAACTATTGTCTCAAATGCCTTTTATGACAAATACATTGACCTCAACAATATTGGTAACTTTAAAGTGTAATTGCCACCAGCATGGTCTTAATTCAGACCTCATTTCAAGTAAAATATAGTAATGATTTTGAATAATGTTAGATGAATAATAATAATGTAATCAGTTCAGTTCAGTTGCTCAGTCATGTCCGATCTTTGCAACCCCATGGACTGCAGCACACCAGGCTTCCCTGTCCATCACCAACTCCTGAAGCCTACTCAAACTCAAGTCCATTGTGTCAGTGATGCCATCCAACTGTCTCATTCTCTGTCATCCCCTTTTCCTCCCACCTTCAATCTTTCGCAGCATCAGGGTCTTTACCAGTGAATTGGTTATTTTCATCAGGTGGCCAAAGTATTGGAGTTTCAGCTTCAGCATCAGTCCTTCCAATGAATATTCAAGACTGATTTCCTTTAGGATGGACTGGTTGGATCTCCTTGCAGTCCAAGGGACTCTCAAGAGTCTTCCCCAATACCACAGTTCAAAAGCATCAGTTCTTCTGTGCTCAGCTTTCTTTATAGTCCAACTCTCACATCCATACATGACTACTGGAAAAACCATAGCTTTGACTAGACAGGCCTTTGTTGGCAAAGTAATGTCTCTGCTTTTAATAGGCTGTCTAGTTGGTGAGAGCTTTTCTTTCAAGGAGCAGGCATCCTTTAATTCCATGGCAGCAGTCACCATCTGCAGTGATTTGGGAGACCAAAAAAATAAGTAAATAAATAAAGTCTGCCACTGTTTCCATTGTTTCCCCATCTATTTGCCATGAAGTGATGGGACCGGATGCCATGACCTTTGTTCCTTTGTTTTCTGAATGTTGAGTTTTAAGCCACTTTTTCACTCTCCTCTTTCACTTTCATCAGGAGACTCTTTAGATCTTTACTTTCTGCCATAAGGGTGTTGTCATCTGCATATCTGAGTTTATTGATATTTCTCCTGGCAATCTTGATTCTAGCTTGAGCTTCATCCAGCCCAGCATTTCGCATGATGTACTCTGCAAATAAGTTAAATAAGTAGAGTGACAATATACAGCCTTGGTGTACTCCTTTGCCGATCTGGAACCAGTCCGTTGTTCCATGTCCGATTCTAACTGTTGCTTCTTGACCTGCATACAGATTTCTCAGGAGGCAGGTCAGGTGGTCTGGTATTCCCATCTCTTGAAAAATTTTCCACAGTTTGTTGTGATCCACACAGTCAAAGCTTTTTGTGTAGTCAATAAGACAGAAATAGGTGTTTTTCTGGAACTCTCTTGCTTTATAATGTGTATCTAATGCTTATGTTGCAATAGTCATTTTTTTAAACATTTAGATGCATTAACCAAATAAATCCTCACAACAACCCTATGAAATAGGTAATGTAATTGCCTTATCTCTATTTTATGGATCAGTGCAGCTTAGAAAGGATGTGGCAGCACTGGAGCTGGAATTTCACAGCCTGGCAGGCAGGATCTCAACCGCCTCCTCCTAAGCACTACACTAAACTGTGTGTGTAAGACTGTTTTCTCCGACTTAAAAGTCATGGACTTTTGGTGCATAACATGAGAAGTATGTTACTCAAACTTATTTCATCACTGGAAGAACAGGCTCTGAGAAGAAGCTGTGATAGCCAAACTTCCACAGGGGGGAAAAGAGTCTGTCTGAGTACAAACATGAGATTCCTTACACACAGTTCATTGTCCTTTCCCCTGCAGTGTGCCGGTTCTCTGTTAATTCCTAGGTCAGCTGCGATAGTCATGCCCACTAGCAGAATGATTGATCCTTGTTTCAAGTACACTTGCAACTTAAAAAAAAATAATAATTTATCAAGTTGTTATTATGAGACTGTTTCATCAAGCACCTAATTAGAAGAATTAATAGTTAAGTCTAAAGGCTTTACATTCAGGTAAAAAGAAAAAATTTTGGCAAAAACCTTTCATAAGTGACCCTGTGTGTTTTACAGAATCACATCAAATTGACATAAAATCAGGTTGCCTCACTTTTAGTGGTATTAGTTTTGACCGTATAATTTAAAGTGGTACCAAATTTTTTTCTATCTAAAGCTGTAGTTTTACCTTTGTAATGAGTAAGTACCCTAGAAGTGGGTGGGAACTTTTTTGGTACTAGGCTAATGACTGGTTGTGCAACAGTCTTTCTTCCAATAGTCTTAGCATCTCTTGATTGTACTTTCCTCAATTAATGATTCCCCGGGTATTGCAGAATGGTGATTTTCTAATTCTCTCTTTTTGCATTTATTGACTAAAATTTCCTCTGAAGAAGCACTTTTCTCATCTATTTGGGATAAAATGCTGCTCTTTCTAAAAGCAGGCTGAATGCTTATTTTCCTTTGTTTAGAAATTTTCAGAGTAAGAAATGGATGTAATAATCACCTCCAGTGAGACTGGAGTGTTTATTTTCTTTTTGTGTTTCTTCTCGTTTTTCTCCTAAAAGGGTTATTGTGTCCTCGTGAGATTTTTTTTATTCAATGTGTTTTAATAAATTAAGCTTCCAGGAAATACAAAAAGAATGAACACATTAAAAAGTATCACAATGAGATGTGTAGAATATTCTTCAAAATAACTGTTTTGGTCTGTCCAGAAAGTCAATGTAATGAAATAAAACAAAAACAAGAAAACAAAAAAAGTAAATGTGTACCTGTCATGGAATAATAAAGATAAAATGGACTTAAAGAAGTAGAATGCATGAGCTTGAGAGTTGTAATTCAAATGGGAAAAAACTGAATGTGAACTGTATATTAGATATTAGGGAAAATTGTTGCTAATTATTTTTTGTGATGTGATAATGATAGTTTTGTTATGTAAAAGAATGTCTTTACTTTAGTCTGATTCTTTGTGACCCAATGGACTGTAGCTCACCAGGCTCGTCCATGGAATGTTCTAGGCAAGAATGCTGGAGTGGGTTGCCATTTCCTTCTCCAGGGGATCTTCCCTATCCAGGGATTGAACCCATATCCTGCCTTGGCAAGCAGATTCTTTACCACTGAGCCACCTGAGAAACCCTTAGTTTAAGAGAACCAGTCCTAAAAAACTTAGAAGTAGAGTCATGATGGACTGCAGTTTATGTAAAATTAATTCTGTAAAAGAAGTTTATAAGCACACACACTCACATTATCTAGGTAAAGCATTTGTACAATATATAGATGATCGTATTATTAATTCAAGTTCTCTGCATGAGAAAATTTTTAAAAAGTTTTCCAGGAAAATAAATAACTGTGGCTCCTTTGGAAGTATAGGATACCTTCTGCAGTCTAGGGAAATATTTTCTAAAGTATTTGTTTTTTCCCAGAAGGATTGACCCACTATTTAGGCAGAGAGATCTGAGACCTCCTTGCATTGCTTTAAGCAACACAATTAGATTTCAATCTAATTTATATTTTGGTAGTCTGCTTACAATTTTGTTTTAACAAAGGCTTCTATTAATCTTTAAGAAAACTGTAAGTTTCTAGAAAGCAAGTGTTTAAGTTAGTCACAAGTTCCTTGATGACATTTGTCCCAAAGCAGGCAAGGTTTTGCACAATTTGGCAATCTCATAAAATCACTGTTTCCTATACCTGATTAAGAGTTTATAACAGTGTTTGGCAAAGGGCCACATGGTAATTCTTTCAGGTTTTGTGCGATACATATTCTCGGTCACAACTACCCAACTGCCTTTTTAGGAGGTGAAACAGCCACAGAAAACATGTAAAAAAAATGATGTGACTGTGTTCCAAGAAAACTTTATTTACAAAAGCAGTGGTAGGGCCTGATTTAACCTGAAGAAATAGTATACAGATTCCTGCCAATCCCGTTAAACATATTTGTGCTATTACAAAAATATAGAGACAGTTTTTCAATGTGATACAATAACCTCTGCCTTCTCAGGACCTGTGTATGTTGTTGAAAAACCAGAGTCTGACAGTAGTTTAAAAGGTGAAACATATTTTTATCAGGAACTATTGCAATAGCGGACAAAAGACTCAGTATAGAACTTGGTTCAGTACTGAATACAAAATGGACAAGTGGGGGTTTATAAACAAGAAGCAGGGTGGGGAATGAAAATAAATGGAAAAAAAAAAAGAAGCAGGGTGGGTATCAGAGGATGAAAATTATTAAGAGTAAACTAATTAGAGTAAGGATGCTCAGTTGCTCAGTTGTGTCCCAGTCTTTGCAATGCTATGGATGGAGTGTAGCCTACCAGGCTCCTCTCTGTCAATTCTGTCGAAGCTAAACTACCAGATTATTGTTTGAAAGCATGTTAGGCTTATCAGATAATAAGACATGGCCTAGAGGATGGTGAAGGATGAGGAATTTGACCAGATGTAAAACAGGGGGATTTTGGCTAAAAAAAACTTAGCAGGATTCTTTCTAAAACTGGGGCTTTAAGGATATATTCAAGATCAAGTCCTAGTGAGGCTCAGAGAAGTCTACCCTAGAGTTTGTTCAAGGGAAGAGTCCCTGATTAGGTCAATTCTTGCACTGCATGATTTATTTCTTATTCACAGCATTCATAATAATCATGTATTCATATGATTATATATTCTTAACATTATTAATTATCTTTTAGGATATAAATCTTTGAGGATGAGAGTGATTTCTGTTTTATTCTTTTTGTTAGTTAATTGCTTTTATCTTTGCCTTTTTTCTCATTACTTTATTCCCATTCCAGAAAAATACATGGCACTGAGTAGGCATTAAATGGTTTAATCGTTAACCCTTCAGACTTAGTTGATATTATAATGTCAGTGTAAAGAATAGGATAGTTTCAATTAAAAAATAAATAAATTAAAACAAACAAACAAAGAATAGGATAGGTTCAAAAGATATGGTTTTCCTTACCTAATCCATTGCCTTTTAAATGCCAGTAAAAACAGATGGAGCGTAAGAAATAAGGAATAATATTTAGCATCTTAAAAGTTTAGCTTGATGTCTTTGGGGTGTCCTGATTTCTCACCGTATCTAAAAATAGTTTTAAAGCAGAAGTACTGAGCCAGATTAGTTTCAGTGACTGACATGTGACTTAAGTAATTTGAGTTCCCTTTTCTGAGAGTTTTGGCTAATTTTTTGTGTTATTTAAGGACATAGTCTAAATTCTGTAAAGCAGTTTATCATGTTCTTAATACATGATCCCAATAATTAACCATTTATTTTGCTATTTTTATCACATGACTCTTAATTTTGTGGAACTGGGATACATGGCTTTTGGATCTCATCTTTGGGTTTTTCTGACTCGGTGATTCTCTATACTCTGAAATTTTAAGTTTATTGGCTCAATTACCTTATACTTTCTAAGTTAATTCAGTTGCTCCTTTTTCATGTAACTTTTCCAACAAAAAATAATTTTACAAAGATGTTTTGATTTTTTTGTTTGTTATCTGTTTCTGGCTTTATTACACATCATGTGGGATCTTATTTCCCTGGCCAGTGAATTATTATTTTGTTTGTTTGTTCTTGCCGCAAACTCTTATGCAACCTATGCTGTATACTGTACACAATGGAAATAGTTTGACTATTGAGATGCTTTGGGAGGGAGATCTAGATGCTAAAATAAATAAATAAATAAATAAAAGGTCCATCTATCTACTACATGTATGATAAGAATGCCTTACCAAGCTGGGCTAGCCTACAGTGAAACCAAAATTTAGCCACAATGAGTCTTTGTCATTCACTTAACTTATATAAGTATCTGTCTGCTGATTTTTATATTTTTGATTAAAGTTAACTAGGATTTTATGTTGGTGCCTTGAAGAGCATAGGCTATCTGTGGAGGTGGCACTTCTACAGTTCATCTGCTTAAGACTTGGTATTTGTGAATGAGAGATGATTAAGATATTTCATCAAAATAAAGTTTGTATTTGTTTATAAACAAATGAATAGAAAAGGTCAGCCTCGTTGAACTGAGCTCAGTCAAAATGAGCTAAATTTCATTTTTTACTCCATTCATTCTTCTTTAATGACCAGAAAAATGAAAACATATTTCCTGTTGCACCCTAATGGAGCATGAAGAAAGAAAAGGAGACAAAACTCAGAGCAGTTTACTGTCATATTTATCTATTGAGATGAGGTTATCCATCTCTGAATTAAGCTTCTATATTGATAAGAAGAAGGGAAGATGGATGCCTTTGTTGAGTTATTCTAAAATGACTTAAACTTAATTGAATACTCATTTTAGAAAGGCACTTGGTATTTGTTGACTCAGATGTTGCATTTAAGGAGAAAGTAAGACAATAATTTGAATAATTCAAACCAGAGCACTAGCTAGTGAGGATAGTATTGTTTTAAGGTAACGGATAACTCTTTGATCCTTATATATAAGTATAAACTTTAAGGGACTTCCCTGTTGGTCCAGTGGCTAAGACTACATGCTCCCAATGAAAGGGGCCTGGGTTTGATCTCTGGTAAGGGAGCTAGATCCCACATGCCACAACTAAGAGTTCACATGCCACAACTAATGATCCCACTTGCCACAAGGAAGTTTAAAGATCCTGTGTGCTGCAACTAAGACCTGGCAAAACCAAACAAATTAAAAAAATATTTTCAAAAAAGAAATTTTAATAGGGTGTGTGTGTGCATGTGTATGTATATTCTTTACCATAAATTTCTGTTTTATTCTGTGGCTTTTCTGTTTATTTCTTAAAATACAGGTCATTGCCAATTATCTTAGGGAATGATAAAGATTTAAAGTTAGAATTTACAATATCTAACTTCTTGACATAGTGATAAAAATGGCCTAGGAAGTGATAAAAATGGCCTAGTAATAAAAATGGTAAAAAATGTAATAAAAATGATAAAAATGGCCACTAGTGGTGGCTATGCAGTGCTGGAGCAGCGAGCAGCTGAGAGGAGATACCCCACGTCCATGGGAAGAGAAACCCCACATCCAAGGTAGGGAGCAGTGGCTGCGCTTTGCTGGAGCAGCCGTGAAGAGATACCCTGTCCAAGGTAAGAGAAACCGAGTATGACGGTAGGCACTGAGAGAGGGCGTGAGGGCAGACAGACTGAAACCACAATCACAGACAACTAGCCAATCTGATCACATGGACCACAGCCTTGTCCAACTCAGTGAAACTAAGCCAGGCCGTGTGGGGCCACCCAAGATGGCCGGATCATGGTGGAGAGGTCTGACAGAATGTGGTCCACTGGAGAAGGGAATGGCAAACCACTTCAGTATTCTTGCTTTGAGAACCCCATGAACAGTATGAAAAGGCAAAAAGATAGGATACTGAAAGATGAACTCGCCAGGTCAGTAGGTGCCCAATATGCTACTAGAGATCAGTGGAGAAATAACTCCAGAAAGAATGAAGAGACAGAAGCAAAGCAAAAACAACACTGTTGTGGATGTGACTGGTGAGAGAAGAAAGGTCTGGTGCTGTAAAGAGCAATATTGCATAGGAACCTGAAATGTTAGGTCCATGAATCAAGGTAAACTGGAAGTGGTCAAATAGAAGATGGCAAGAGTGAACGTCAACATTTTAGGAATCGGAACTAAAATGGACTGGAATGGGTGAAATTAACTGAGATGACCATTATATCTACTACTGTGGGCAAGAATCCCTTAGAAAAAAAGGAGTAGCCATCATGGTCAACAAAAGAGTCCAAAATGCTATACTTGGATGCAATCTCAAAACATGAGAGAATGATCTCCGTTCATTTCCAAGGCAAACAATTCAATATCATGGCAATCCAAGTCTGTGCCCCGACCAGTAATGCTAAAGAAACTGAAGTTGATTGGTTCTATGAAAACATACTAGACCTTTTAGAACTAACACCTAAAAAAGATGTCCTTTTCATTATAGGGGAGTGAAATGCAAAAGTAGGAAGTCAAGAAATACCTGGAGTAACAGGCAAATTTGGACTTGGAGTACAGAATGAAGCAGGGCAAAGGTGAATAGAGTTTTGCCCAGAGAATGTACTGTTCATAGCAAATACCCTCTTCTAACAACACAAGAGAAGACCCTACACAGGGACGTCACCAGATGGTCAACACCGAAATCAGATTGATTATATTCTTTGCAGCCAAAGATGGAGAAGCTCTATAGTCAGCAAAAACAAGACCAGGAGCTGACTGTGGCTCAGATCATGAACTCCTTATTGCCAAATTCAGACTTAAGTTGAAGAAAGTAGGGAAAACCACTAGACCATTCAGATATGACCTAAATCAAATCCCTTATGATTATACAGTGGAAGTGAGAAATAGATTTAAGGAACTAGATCTGATAGAGTGCTTGATGAACTGGCACTTTGGATGGAGGTTTGTGACATTGTATAGGAGACAGGGATGAGACCATCCCCAAGAAAAAGAAATTCACAAAAGCAAAGTTGCTGTCTGAGGAGGCCTTACAAATAGCTGTGAAAAGAAGAAAAGTGAAAAGCAAAGGGGAAAAGGAAATATATACCCATTTGAATGCAGAGTTCCAAAGAATAGCAAGGAGAGATAAGAAAGCCTTCCTCAGTGATCAGTGCAAAGAAATAGAGGAAAGCAAAAGAATGGGAAAGAATAGAGATCTCTTCAAGAAAATTAGAGATACCAAGGAAACATTTCATGCAAAGATGGGTTCAGTAAAGGACAGAAATGGTATGGACCTAAGAGAAGCAGAAGATATGAAGAAGAGGTGGCAAGAATACACAGAAAAACTGTACAAAGAAGATCTTCATGACCCAGATAATCACGATGGTGTGATCACTGACCAAGAGCCAGACATCCCAGAATGTGAAGTCATGTGGGCCTTAGGAAGCATCACTATGAACAAAGCTAGTGGAGGTGATGGAATTCCAGTTGAGCTATTTCAAATCCTAAAAGATGATGCTGTGAAAGTGTTGCACTCAATATGCCAGCCAATTTGGAAAACTCAGCAGTGGCCACAGGACTGGAAAAAGTCAGTTTTCATTCTGATCTCAAAGAAAGCAATGCCAAAGAATGCTCAAACTACTTCACAATTGCACTCCTCTCACACGCTAGTAAAGTAATGCTGAAAATTCTCCAAGCCAGGCTTCAACAGTACGTGAACCGTGAACTTCCAGATGTTCAAATTGGATTTAGAAAAGGCAGAGGAACCAGAGATCAAATTGCTGACATCTGCTGGTTCATTGAAAAAGAAAGAGAGTTCCAGAAATACATCTATTTCTGCTTTATTGACTATGCCAAAGCCTTTGACTGTGTGGATCACAATAAACTGTGGAAAATTCTTAAATATGTGGGAATACCAGACCACTTGACCTGCCTCTTGAGAAATATGTATGCAGGTCAGGATGCAACAGTTAGAACTGGACATGGAACAACAGACTGGTTCCAGATAGGAAAATGAGTACGTCAAGACTATATATTGTCACCCTGCTTATTTAACTTATATGCAAAGTACATCATGAGAAATGCTGGGCTGGATGAAGCACAGGCTGGAATCAAGATTGCTGGGAGAAATATCAATAACCTAGAATATGCAGATGACACCAACCTTATGTCAGAAAGTGAAGAAGAACTAAAGAGCCTCTTGATGAAAGTGAAAAAGGAGAGTGAAAAAGTTTTCTTCAAACTCAGCATTCAGAAAACTAAGATCATGACATCCAGTCCCGTCACTTCATGGCAAATAGATGGGGAAACAGTGAAAACAGTGGCTGACTTTAATTTTTTGGGCTCAAAATTACTGCAGATGGTGACTTCAGCCATGAAATTAAAAGATGTTTGCTCCTTGAAAGGAAAGTTATGACCAATCTAGACGGCATTTTAAAAAGCAGACACATTACTTTGTCAATAAATGTCCAGATAGTCTAGGCTATGGTTTTTCCAGTGGTCATGTATGGATGTGAGTGTTGGACTCTAAAGAAAGCTGAGCACCAAAGAACTGATGCTTTTGAATTGTGGTGTTTAGAAGATTCTTGAGAGGCCCTTGGACAGCAAGGAGATCCAACCAGTCCATCCTAAAGGAGATCATTCCTGAGTTTTCATTGGAAGGACTGATGTTCAAGCTGAAACTCCAATACTTTGGCCACCTGATGTGAAGAACTGACTCATTTGTAAAGACCCTGATGCTGGGAAAGATTGACGGTGGGAGGAGACGGGCACAACACAGGATAAGATGGTTGGATGGCATCACTGACTCAATGGACATGAGTTTGAGCAATCTCTGGGAGCTGCTGATGGACAGGGAGGAGACAGCATGCTGCTGTCTACGGGGTCGCAGATTTGGCTACAACTGAGTGATTGAACTGAACTGAACTGAAAAGGGGGTAACAGGAGATAAACCTGAACAGTTTGGATTGGGCTTCATCATGAAAGGTAGAGAAAGGAAAAATTGAAAATTTTAAGTTTTATGGAACTATGAACTATTAGAGGTGACTGGGCCGGACACTGATATCATGGAATCTTCCTTGTAGCAGGATGAATCAGAGGATGACACAGGGAACAAGTTATGGAGCACAGCACTGGGGACTAGTGTGGTAGCATCTAAGCTTCTGTATGATAGGTGATGGTAAAGAAGGGGGTGATTGAACCAAGCTTTCATCACTTGGAAGAAAGATATGAAGTCTGGGCTATAAAATGGTGAGAATAAAATTGCCATATAGTTAGGGCAAGGCTGATTTTTCTATAACCATAATAACAAGTTAAATGCCAAACAAGCAAATAAAACATATTCAGTCAATCAAAGCTGTCTGACACCAACACAAAACATGTCCCTGAAGTCCTCATACTTCTTCCTCCACACTTCCACATCTATAAGCAACTCAGCCCCAAAACAGACTGTTCCCCCAAGCTCCATAGATCAGTTTGCTCTGCCACATGAGACAATTCATAAGCAATGAATTTTGTAGTTTCACACTTTTGAGTGGTGCTCTTTCTTAATAGTGGTTCTCCCATTTTATCAAAGCCTTCTCTCAATCTTCCCATATCTTTTGAATTTCCATTTTAACTCCTTCCATTTAATTACTAAAATTCTCAAAAGAGCATGTTGTAGTCAGTGCCTTTGTTTTCTTACAGCCTATTTCTTTCTCAGTTGTGAGCAGTGGAGTTGACTAACTCTAAAAGTTTAATTATTGTTGCTTGACATTCAGAATTTTTTAATCAACTTGGACCTACTTTTCACCAACTTTAAATCTCACTACATCCTTTACTCAAGCTAAATTAGCCCATTTCCCCCCCCCCTACTTTAAAATAGGAAACTAGTCATTGTATGTTTCTTACCAGCTTTCTTTCTTCTAGAATGTCCTCTGTCTGGTTTCCACATAATTAAATCCAGCCTATCTTAGTTACCTCCTACCTTTTCCTTGATGCTGCCTCTGACCCCTCAGATCTAAATAGCCCTTACCTCCTAAGAAGCATAGCAGTTGTATTGAATCACTGGTTCTCTGAGCTTGTGATTTAGTGAACAAATGCAATTTGTCAAAAATAAACACCTCACACAAACACACACACATACATATGGAGATCGCATAAGTGTTGATGATACTCTTTTAAAGATCATTTCTGATAAAACATTTACCATAGCTCAGTTGGTAAAGAATCTGCCTGCAAGGCAGGAGACCCCAGTTTGATTCCTGGGTCAGGAAGATCCACCAGAGAGGGGATAGGCTACCCACTCCAGTATTCTAGGGCTTCCCTGTGGCTCAGCTGGTAAAGAATCTGACTGCAATGCAAGAGACCTGATTTTGGTCCCTGGGTTGGGAAGATCCCCTGGAGAAGGGAAAGGCTACCCACTCCAGTATTCTGGCCTGGAGAATCCCATGGACTGTAAGTCCATGGGTCGCAAAGAGTTGGACACAACTGAGCAACTTTCACTTACACTTTTGATAACTTTATGAAATACATTATTTCCTCACCAAAATTGTCTTGGAAAACACAGAATAAATTTTACATTATACAGACTGTACTCCTTTGTTCTTATGATTGTCATTTGGCTAGAGACCAATGAAAACGTCTTCATAGACTAGTTCTGGTCTGTCACTCTCACTCTTTTGCTCTCTTTCTTTCTCTCTTTTTATAACCAAGAAAGACTGTTTTTGTTTTAATGGCGGTTCCAGTGACTCCTGACAGTTCATAAAATGGCTTCAAAGTTGGAGGTAGAGAGGAAACAAAAAATAAGCTGAGATGGGAAAGAAAAACAATCAGAAGGAAAGAGATGGCTGGTTCTTTCTAAGTCTGACTTGAGGGAGGGAATTGATATATGAACAGTAAGGATGTGTCCTGTCCTCCAACCCTTGATGGAGAGAGAGAGATGAAGCAAAATTTATTGCTTTAGATCTCCTGAGTGGTCTGAGAACCACTAATCTATACTACTCATTTACCTATCTATCTGTGTTATATCTTTAGGGGGCTTCAGGTTGCACTGCTTCTGAAGTCCTAAATCATCTCTTAGCTTCAGATTTCAAACTGAATTGAGGCTACTTTCTTAATACATCCTTTTCTGGCACCTTCCTTATCCCATCTAAGGATTTTGATACCCTCTATTCCTAATTTTTGAAACTGAGAGCCAAAGCTACAGTGCTTATTTCTGAATTCTGTCTGTTCTCTCTTTCTCATCCCATGGTATAAAAATTATCTCAAAACATCAAGGAATAAAATCACATTACTGAAGGAAGAAAACATATTGTAAACATTTTAAAAACATTCTCCTTATATTTTTTAGTTTTGTTAATGATTTTACCTTCTCAGAAAGATTTACTTTCCTTGCATTCATTGTATATCACTGGAAACCCTGAATGATTATTTGTGCTTCTTTATTCTCTCCAACATCATTGTGGTAGTTTACAGGAAGCAAGAGCTCATCTAACGTGGGTTGAGTCTAACAAGGGAGCTAAGAATGACTGTAGTGAATGATCTTTGACATTTTGGGTTCAAAATCTAAAATACAGTGTGAGCACAACTGTATGCTGCCTGAGAAGATTAATTCCTATTTTCCTCATCTTTACAATGAAAATAACTACTCACAAAGTTGTGTCTCAAAAAATAAATATATGGAAGCCTTCTAAGCTATATTTTGACATTTATAGTGTTACAGCTAAAATAAAGTAAATAAAATAAACAAGTGTTAAAGAACAATACTAGTAAATCATTTATTTTTTTAATTTAGGCAATAACAGTGCTTTTCCATTTACAAGATAGTCATTTCAGAGAAAACAGTGGTTTTTATTTTGCACCCATTTCACAATGTGGTTTCCATTTGTATTTGGCATTTTTTGGCAGTTTCCAAGAAGCTAAAATGATACATTTTGTGCTGGTATAGTCTGGGATAAAAACCTAAGTCCAGTGAAAAAAGGAATAAATATTATTGAGATAAAAATGAAATACTAATGCTTCCTTTTATATTTGTCCATTATAATTTTTTAAATTTCATAAGCCATTTTTGGCCTTTTAATTTTTTTATGTGTATATTCCATATCTCTTGCCTAGCTGAATTCTTATATCATTTTCATAAGCAACTTTTGATATGTCACTAAAATTTAAACTGCTACTAAGTGTAGAACTTGAATGGTCTTTGGAAAACTCACAACAGTACAGGTCTGGCTTAGGTGGACTCCCAAGTGTGTTTTAAAAACATTGAATGAAAAATTGACCTCCCATGCCAGTGCTGTGGTTGCATGTGTTTTAATTGCTAATTTTTTATTTACTATGAAATAATATTTATTAATCTTTCACACTGAAAATGTTGTTGTATTTTTGTGTTTATTATTGCTATTATTTTGGCATCTGTCTATGCCCGAAATTTGTTAAGATGAGTAGATGTATTAAGGTTCTCATGAGAAACAAATAGGACCTATGGATATGATCTGTTTGTGGGCTCACTCCACCAAGCAGTTAACTCACTTTCTATAGATAGTTTCACATCCCTCAGGCTAAGGACTGGGTTTCACAAGACTGTCCCCCTCTCCGCTCCTCACCTTCAGACACCAATCAGAGATTCAGGTTGCTACCTGAGCTTCTGATTGACTAGCTAAAGATCAAAGGTTCTAATAACTTTTTCCTTGAGTCAGATTAACTTGCTGGAGCAGCTCACAGAACTCAAGGAAGCATTCTCCTTAATGGTTTGCTGGTTTATTATAAAGGAATACAGCACAAGAACACCCAAATGGAAGAGATGCATCAGTCTAAAAATGGGGGAGAGTTGCAGATCGCCCATGTTTTCTCAGCTTCCACTCTCCCCAGATTTCTAGTTCAACCGGGAAGCTTTCCAAAGTCCATTCTTGTTTTTGTTTCTTTCTTTCTTTTTTTTTTTTTAAATGAGGGCTTCATTACATTGGCATGATTGATTATATCCTTAGCCTTTGGTGATTGATTCAACCTTCAGTCCATCTACTTTCCCTGGAGATTAGAGGAGTGGGACTGAAAAGTCCAGTTCTCCAATTACTTACCTAGCAGGTTGCCTTGGCAACTAGCCCTCATCTTTTCCTGCTTTCTAAAAGTCATTTAATTAGCATAAACCCAGTTGTGGTTGAGAGGGGTTTGTTATGAAGATCAAGACACTTTTATCACTCTGAATCACTTAGGGCATGCCAATGTTTTTAGGAGCTCTTGACAGAAACTGGCTGAAAGATGGAAGACCAACTATATATTTATTATAAATCATCAAGTGACAGTGGATAGACTATCTGTTAAAGACATTTATAATAAGAAGTTGGCTCAAGAGCTTATGATGGCTGACAAATATAAAATCTGAAACATAGGCCAATAGGCTGGAGACCCAAGAGAGCTATTGTTGTAGTTCCAGTCTGAAGATGGGCAAGCTGGAGACTTGGGAGGGCTGATGTCTGCATTTGAGTATGAAGTCTGCCATAGTAATAGCTGTGTTGCAGATGAAGTCTAAAAGCAGTTTTCTGGGGAATTCTCTGTAGCTCAGGGCAAGCTGGTCCTTTTGGTCTCCTCAGGTTTTCAGTTGCTCAAATGAGGCACAGCCACATTATGGAGAGTAATATGCTTTAGTCCAAGTCCATGGACTTAAGTATTAAGCTCACTTAAAAACAGTCACAATAACACCCAGAATGATGTTTGACCAAATATCTAAGCATGCGATGGCCAGGGAAAGTTGACACATGGAATAAACCATCACAGTGGGTAATGTATGTTATTGCAGGTGCAGGTTACACATCTGCCAGAAAGCAATGAAATACTTTACTTTCTGGCACCACAACTTACAAAGCCAGTTCCAAATGACAAAATGATGTTTTGAATGGTAGTCTGGTATTTGAAATAGTAAATTATTTTTGAAGAGAAAGCAATGGCAGTTTTGTGTACATAGTATTTTACAATTTGCATGGTACTTTCACATACATTAGCACTTTTGATCAATCAGTACCGTTATTTTCAAAGCTTTGATTGCAAGTCTTGCCACCACGTTATTGACTGTGTCTAACACAAGCAAAGTGAAGTCAAGGGTCAAATCATTATGCAGTAAGTCTAATCAATAGAGTAAAGCCAGTGTGAGCTATTTAGCCAAACACAGTCTTGTCTTTAATTGAAACTTACTTTGTCTGAATTATGTGGGCAAATGCCTCAGTTTGGACCATTTTTCAGAAGATTGTGATATCTGCATTGGAGCAGCTTCTTATTCACCTTTGAATTTACAACATCTAAAATCACTACAGGAACATAGTTGTTAAAGTATTTTGTCATAGGGACTCAATTCATGATCAAATTAAACTGTTTTACACAAACTCCACAACAGAAACAATACTAGTTCAAAGTTTGCTTGAGTACTTGTTCATTTGTCACGAAATTGCTAAGTACTGGCTCTTTGTTCTTCCTCCTCTTTCATTCCCTTTGCAATCTTTTCCAGTTTGGGTTTGAAAAAACTACTGTTTTATATTGACCCACAATCTTTTAGTGTCCATTTAAGTAGCTTATTTTTATTCAGCCTTATTCAATGTCTCTCTGATTCTCTCTGACTGACTCATCTCCTTTCTGTCTCTACCATGCTGCATTATTCTAATTTATACCTTACATTCCCAATGGTCTCTGCCCCTTAGTTTTCCCACTTTCAGTTCATTCTACACATTTCTTTCATGGATATCTTTCTAATGTGTGAAAATCATCATTATTCTTTTATTCAAAATATTTCACAGATTAAAAAATGACACTGTAGAATGAGGTGGGGTCTGATTAACAGAAATAGGATAACAATTCTGTTACCAATTATGGACACAAAGTTAGAACAAATTTGATAAGTTCCTAAACTGTTGACCTCAGAATCCTTAAATTATGTCTGCCTCAAGACAGGATGCATCCCAAATGCCTGCATTAAGACTGATCTATTTGGCACACTGAGGAAACCAGATCTGAAAGAGACACATGCACCCCAATGTTCATCGCAGCACTGTTTATAATAGCCAGGACATGGAAGCAACCTAGATGCCCATCAGCAGATGAATGGATAAGGAAGCTGTGGTACATATACACCATGGAATTTTACTCAGCCGTCAAAAAGGATTCATTTGAACCAGTCCTAATGAGATGGATGAAACTGGAGCCCCTTATACAGAGTGAAGTAAGCCAGAAAGATAAAGAACATTACAGCATACTAACACATATATATGGAATTTAGAAAGATGGTAACGATAACCCTATATGCAAAACAGAAAAAGAGACACAGAAATACAGAACAGACTTTTGAACTCTGTGGGAGAAGGTGAGGGTGGGAAGTTTCAAAAGAACAGCATGTATACTATCTATGGTGAAACAGATCACCAGCCCAGGTGGGATGCATGAGACAAGTGCTTGGGCCTGGTGCACTGGGAAGACCCAGAGGAATCGGGTGGAGAGGGAGATGGGAGGGGGGATCGGGATGGGGAATAAGTGTAAATCTATGGCTGATTCATATCAATGTATGACAAAACCCACTGAAATGTTGTGAAGTAATTAGCCTCCAACTAATAAAAAAAAAAAAAAAAGACTGATCTAGAAATAAGGGGTCAATTCACCCCAAAAGTGAAGGGCATAAGATTTATGGGGCAGGAATTTAAAAATGGCTTTATGTTTTTGTTGTATGAGCTGATACACTAGTGATCTCAGGTATATATTAAAGTATACTGTAGACTCAAATTTTAATATGAAAATGTTCATGTGTAACAACACCATCACCTGCTTTGCCACACACCCCCCAAAGGTTCTAAATTGAATACAAATTATAAATGATTTTAATTAAACTTTCAATGATACCAGGGTGTTGTAATCAGATATTGTCCAAAGTCCACGCTAATTCAGTGAAGAGTTTATAATCACCAAAATCATTATTACTTCTCAAAGGAATTCTTAATTTTGCTCCACCCCACCTATCTTTGCAATCATGAAATAACATCACTGGTTATATCAGCTACTCTTGTCCTTCTTTGTGAGTTCTTGCTACTTAAATGTTTGACATCTGTTCTGTTCACGAAGGGATTTTCGTTTTAGCATGCAAATTTCTATTCCTTCTCTATCACATTCATGTCCAGACTCAGTAAAATTCTTCATGTTGATTGAGTGAACAGCTAGAAGGTGGTCACTCTGTTCCTTTGAGAAAATGAAAATTCAGAAATGGAGTACTGCCTGAACCTGAATTTCTTTGGATTAAATAAGAGCCTAGAATACCTGCTCATCTTGATTGGAGCCAGTCTTAACATTAAAACCAGCTCTTTGGAATTCAAGCAGTCTGACTTTATTTTATAGCAATTGAAATTTAAGCATCTTATTTGTCACAGAATATAGCATAGAATGTCAACAAGCCAATCATGAGGGCAAAGCAGAAATAAGAATATGACATGGCAATCAAAAAGTTTTTAATTATTTATTTTAATTGGAGGCTAATTACATTACAATATTGTAGTGGTTTTTGCCATACAGTGACATGAATCAGCCATGGTGTACATATGTCCCCCATCCTGAACCCTGCTCCCACCTCCCTCCCTCCCCATCCCATCCCTCAGGCTTGTCCCAGTGCACCAGCTTTGAGGGCTCTGCTTCATGCATTGAACTTGTGATCTATTTCACATATGGCAATATACATGTTTCAATGCTGTTCTCTCAAATCATCCCACCCTCACCTTCTCCCACAGAAAGAAAAGTCTGTTCTTTATATTTTCTTTTGCTGTCTCACATAAAGGGTCATCATTACCATCTTTCTAAATTTCATATATATGCGTTAATATACTGTATTGGTGTTTTTCATTCTGACTTACTTCACTCTGTATAATAGGCTCCAGTTTCATCCACCTCATTAGAACTGATTCAAATGTGTTCTTTTTAATAGCTGAGTAATATTACATTGGAAGGGTTGATACTGAAGCTGAAACTCCAATACTTTGGCCACCTGATGCGAAGAGCTGACTCATTTGAAAAGACAATGATGCTGGGAAAGATTGAAGGCAGGAGGAGAAGGGGACGACAGAGGATAAGATGACTGAACGGCATCACTGACTCAATGGACGTGGGTTTGGGTAGACTCCGGCAGTTGGTGATGGACAGGGAGGCCTGGTGTGCTGCAGTTCATGGGGTGCAAAGAGTTGGACACAACTGAGTAACTGAACTGAACTGAATATTACATTATATATATGTGCCACTGCTTTCTTATCCATTCATCTGCCAATGGACATCTAGGTTGCTTCCATGTCCTGGCTATTGTAAACAGTGCTGTGATGAACATTGGTGTACACGTGTCTCTTTCAATTCTGGATTTCTCAGTGTGTATGCCCAGCAGTGGGATTGCTGAGTCTTATGGCAGTTCTATTTCCAAGTTTTTAAGGAATCTCCACACTGTTTTCCATAGTGGCTGTACTAGTTTGTGTTCTCATCAACAGTGTAAGTGTTTCCCTTTTCTCCACACCCTCTCAGCATTTATTGTTTGTAGACTTTTGGATAGCAGCCATTCTGACCCACATGAGATGGTGCCTCATTGTGGTTTTGATTTGCATTTCTCTGATAATGAGTGATGTTGAGCATCTTTTCATGTGTTTGTTAGCCATTTGTATGTCTTCTTTGGAGAAATGTCTGTTTATTTCTTTGGCTCATTTTTTGATTGGGTTGTTTAATTTTCTGGTATTGAGCTGCATGAGCTGCTTGTATATTTTTGAGATTAATTCTTTGTCAGTTGCTTTGTTTGCTATTATTTTCTCCCATTCTGAAGGCTGTCTTTTCACCTTATTTATAGTTTCATTCATTGTGCAAAAACTCGCAGGTTTAATTAGGTCCTGTTTGTTTATTTTTGCTTTTATTTCAATTACTCTAACAGGTAGGTCATAGAGGATCCTACTGTGCTTAATGTCAGAGAGTGTTTTGCCTATGTTTTCCTTTAGGGGTTTTATAGTTTCTGGTCATACATTTAGATCTTTAATCCATTTTGAGTTATTTTTGTGTGTGTGTGTATAGTGTTAGAAAGTGTTCTAGTTTCATTCTTTTATAGGTGGTTGACCAGTTTCCTAGCACCACTTGTTAAAGAGATTGTCTTTTCTCCATTCTATATTCTTGCTTCCTTTGTCAAAGTTAAGATGTCTGTAGGTGCATGGAGTTATGTCTGGGCTTTCTATTTTGTTCCATTGATCTATATTTCTGTCTTTGTACCAGTGCCATACTGTCTTGATGCCTGTAGATTTGTACTATAGTCTGAAGTCAGGCAGGTTGATTCCTCCAGTTCCATCCTTCTTTCTCAAGATTGCTTTCACTATTCGAGGGTTTTTTGAATTTCCATACAAATTGTGAAATTATTTTTTCTAGTTCTGTGAAAAATACTGTTGGTTGCTTGATAGGGATTGCACTAAATCTATAGATTGCTTACTCATTTTCACTATATTGATTCTTCCAACCCATGAACATGGTGTGTTTCTCCATGTGTTTATGTCATCTTTGATTTCTTTCATCAGCGTTTTATAGTTTTCTATATATAGGTCTTTTGTTTCTTTAGGTAGATTTATTCCTAAGTATTTTATTTTTTTCATCACAATGGTGAATGGAATTTTTTCCTTAATTTCTCTTTCTGTTTTCTCATTGTTAGTGTATAGGGATGCAAGGGATTTCTGTGTATTAATTTTTTATCCTGCAACTTTACTATATTCATTGGTTAACTCTAGTAATTTTCTGGTGGTGTCTTTAGGGTTTTCAATGTAGAGGATCATGTCATCTGCAAACAGTGAGAGTTTCACTTCTTTTCCAATCTGGATTCCTCTTATTTCTTTTTCTTCTCTGATTTCTGTGTCTAAAACTTTCAAAGCTATGTTGCATCGTAGTGGTGAGAGTGGGCACCTTTGTGTTATTCCTGACTTTAGGGGAAATGCTTTCAGTTTTTCACCAGTGAGCATAATGTTTGCTGTGGGTTCATCATATATGGCTTTTATTATGTTGAGGTATAGTCCTTCAATGCCTGCTTTCTGGAGGGTTTTGACAAAGACTTTCTCTGCATCTATTGAGAGAATCATATGGTTTTTATCTTTCAATTTATTAATGTGGTGTATCACATTGATTGATTTGCCAATATTGAAGAATCCTTGCATCCCTGGGATAAAGCCCACTTGGTCATGATGTATGATCTTTTAAATATGTTGTTGGACTCTGTTTGCTAGAATTTTGTTGAGGATTCTTGCATCTATGTTCATCAGTGATATTGGCCTATAATTTTCTTTTTTGTGTGGCATCTTTGCCTGGTTTTGGTATTAGGGTGATGGTGGCCTCATAGAATGAGTTTGGCAGTTTACCTTCCTCTGCAATTTTCTGGAAGAGTTTGAGTAGGATAGCTGTGAGCTCTTCTCTAAATTTTTGGTAGAATTCACCTGTGAAGCCATTTGGTCCTGGGCTTTTGTTTGCTGGGAGATTTTTTTGTTACAGTTTTGATTTCCGTGCTTGTGATGGGTCTGTTAAGATTTTCTATTTCTTCCTGGTTCAGTTTTGGAAGGTTATACTTTTCTAAGATAAATAGAAAATAATTTCTATTTTTCTATTTCTTCCAAATTGTCCTTTTTATTGTCATATAGTTGCTCATAGTAGTCTCTTATGAGCCTTTGTATATCTGTGTTGTCTGTTGTGATTTCTCCATTTTCATTTCTAATTTTGTTGATTTTATTCTTCTCCCTTTTTTTCTTGATGAGTCTGGCTAATGGCTTGTCTATTTTATTTATTTTCTCAAAGAACCAGCTTTTAGTTTTGTTGATTTTTGCTATAGTCTCCTTTGTTTCTTTTTCATTTATTTCTGCCTTAATTTTTATGATTTCTTTCCTTCTACCTACCCTGGGGTTCTTCATTTCATCTCTTTCTAGTTGCTTTAGGTGTAAAGTTAGGTTATTTATTTGATTTTTCTCTTGTTTCTTGAGGTAAGCTTGTATTGCTATGAACCTTTCCCTTAGCACTGCTGTTACTGAATCCCATAGGTTGTGGGTTGTCGTGTTTTCATTTTCATTTGTTTCTATGCATATTTTGATTTCTTCTGTGATTTGTTGGTTATTCATAAGCATGTTGTTTAGCCTCCATATTTTTTATTTTTAGTAGTTTTTTTCCTGTAGTTGACATCTAATCTTACCACATTATGATCAGAAAAGAAGCTTGAAATGATTTCAATTTTTTTAAATTTACCAAGGCTAGATTTATGGCCCAGGATGTGATCTATCCTGGAGAAGGTTCTGTGTGCACTTGAGAAGAAGGTGAAATTCATTGTTTTGGGGTGAAATGTCCTATAGATATCAATTAGGTCTAACTGGTCCATTGTATCATTTAAAGTTTGTCTTTCTTTGCTAATTTGCTGTTTGGTTAATCTATCCACAGGTGTGAGTCGGATATTAAAGTCTCCCACTATTATTGTGTTACTTTAATACTTGTTAACATCTGCCTTACATATCATGGTGCTCCTATGTTGGGTGCATATATATTTATAATTGTTATATCTTCTTTTTGGACTGATCCTTTGATCGTTATGTAGTGTCCTTCTTTGTCTCTTTTCACTGCCTTTATTTCAAAGTTTATTTTATCCGATATGAGTATTTCTACTTCTTCTCTCCTTTGGTCTCCATTTGCATGAAATATCTTTTTCCAGCCCTTCGCTTTCAGGCTGTATGTGTCCCTTGGTTTGATGTGGGTCTCTTGTAGACAGCATATATAGGGGTCTTGTTTTTGTATCCATTCAGCCAGTCTTTGTCTTTTGGTTGGGGCATTCAGCCCATTTACATTTAAGGTAATTATTGATAAGTATGATCCCATTGCCATTTACTTTGTTGTTTTGGGTTTGAGTTTATAAACCTTTTCTTTGTTTCTTATCTAGAGAAGATCCTGTAGCATTTGTTTAATTTTTTAAAAAAGATTTTCAAGTGACACTACAGTTGTCTCCCAAGTTTATTATTACAATTGATCACATGTATGAAAATAACAGTTATAAAGCAAGTGCAATGGTTACAATATAATGTAAAGAATTCTCTTCATATACCATTTGACAATTTTATTTTCACTACAAACTGCGTTATGGTGCATGTATGTCATCCTGAAGCTGAATATCACTAGTAGATTATGTGACCATATTTTATTTGTATAAGAATAATAATAATGTTGCAGGCTATTTATTGAAATATATAAACACAACTGAAAAAAAAAATGACATACTCTCTTTGGCCAGCTGTGTTTTCTATATTCATCCTGACTGTTACTTCTCATTATTAACTTTCTGGAAAGTTTATTTCCTAGCTGAAAGGCTTTTAGAATTGTTATTTAGAGGAATAAAACCAACTAACAAATGACTGTATTTAAATGTTGTGGCACAGAATCCATTCTCTTCATTTCATTTGATAAATATTCTCCTCCAATAAAAAAGATTATCCTGAGTTTGAGATGTTTCCTTGTACATGATATATTCAATACCTTAGGAGTAGTAGCAATTTCATAATGTAAACATCATGAATGCTACTTGATGCTGCTGAAGACCATTACTGAACTTTTCCATTTTTATTATGTCTACTTTTGTGTATTTTCTCATTTAATTTTCATAACAAGAAAATGAGCAAACAGAGGCTTAGAGAATTACCCATCATCACAGTAAATGATGTCTTAGCTCAATGTATCTAAATTCAGAGATTTTCTTTCATTCATATTGCTTAGTCCAAATGAGTAGGACTAGCTTCTGCATAGGTTTACCTATCAGAAGTTGCTATGCTTGTCATCTTGTTATTCTGGGATCTTTGCCCCCTTGAAAAAGAAGGCTTAAATTACCACAAGTGCCATGACATGAAAACTGTTCTTCAGCAAATATAAGTCACCAGTGGTATGCCAGGATGCACAGAGTAAGTCATCATATAGCACACTTCTTCTGATAAACACATTCTACTTGGTTATTCCATGCCATGGTCTGTCTGTCTAACATGTTATAGAAGCCAGTAAGAGACCTACCAAACCTACAGGACATGTATGTGAAGTTGAGGTACTCATTGACGCTTTATACAGTCATATGTCAGGCCAATTTTTACATTTAAGTCTATTATTCTTCTGCTTCTCTTTTGTGGGAAAGTTTAAGTTTGGTGCCCATTAATCTTTCACTATCTAGTCTGAGACTCCTAATCCCTGTCTTCAGTATTCAGCTTACTTGTTTTCTGGATCAGTCCATGTGTTAAAAAAAACAAAACAAAAAACTATTATTACATATTGTCAAAGATCACTGATGATGTAAAACCACACTGTATGTGGTATGAATCTGCTTAGGTATGACAGAAATCTAAGGATTAAAGTCTACAAAAGAGCTTTGAGAAAAAGGTACCATTGCTTTTTGTATTTTTAAACTGTAGGTGTCATACAGACTCTTACTGATATTTTAAGTAGTTTGGTAAAGCTCATAGAAACAAGGGCATACAAAAATAAAATTAAAGTCAAAGAAGAGAAGAAACACATACTGGATAAGAGAAATTCTATTTCATTTTGGTGAAGTGTTTTGGAAGTCCTAGGGAGACATTTTATTCTAACTTCCTATGTTATATTTATCTTCTGTGCTTCTGAGTTTACAAAGAAGAGAAAGAAGATAAGAGGAGAGAAAAGAGAAATGTATTCTCTTTTCTCCTTGAGGTCTGGTTTTTTTGGTACATATAAATTCAGCACAATGGTCAAAAGAATCATTGCATTTTAAGGGCAAATGGGTTTTTAAAGAAAAGATAAATAGATTCTTTCTCAAGCTTTATTTCCATCTCACCAATAGTAAAGTGGGTTTCTAAAAGATTTTTTTTAATTGCGAATTATTATTACATTGGATGCTTTTGCAAATGCATATTACTGTTATGTATTGAGACCTCATTATTAAAATGTGCCTGTTCCATTATTTCTTTGTTTTGAGAGTGTGTAGCTTAAAACGATCATGTGGTATTATACAATTAAAAGGATTTCATTTTATGGTAAAAATGGCATTCATTTTGGTGATTTGAGTTCTATTACAAGTCAGTTAAGCTTTTAAGTAGTAGCTGTTCAATGTACCACTGCTAGATTTATCAATTTCCTCACCATTTGTTTATCCATTCAGCAATCATTTGATAAGTCTCTTCCAGTATTCTAATATTTTGCTCAATGCTGGGAATATAATGATGAATTACTATTTTCCCAGCCGCTAAAAACTTACAGTTTAATAAGTGCTTATTATATTAGGAAAGTCACTGATATATCCTAGGGATTATATATCTGTGCATAGTGACACCTTCTTTTGACAACTGAATATAGACCCATCCTAGACTTTCTAAAGTCCTTTCTCCCTTAGTTATTTGGCTTTAATATGATTGCCCTTTTATGTGCCATGCTGAAGTATATTCAAGTCTCATGCTTATGTACTCTCATTTTTAGCATAATTTTTATTTTAAGCTTGTTCTTGAAATCTTGTTTGTCATCTAATGAGATGGAATTGGCAAAGAAGAAATTATACAGCTGATCTGTCAGTCCTCCACTTTTAATTCCTGGAGGTGAAATTTAACATAATTGTCTCCAAGCCTTTACTCCAAGTCTTTTTTTTTCTTTTGGTAATCTGTTACTTGTGTATCTCAAAATAAATTATGTACTTAAAACTGGAAAGTTGGCAAATCTTCAGCAAGAAAACTTAGTAAGAGTTTGAAATTTTATTTTTCATACGTAGGTTTAACATAGTTCAACCAACTAAGCTTGAAATGTAAAACACCTTCAGAAATATTTATATCAATGTGTGTAGATAAATAAAACCATAGAATTATTTGAGAGAATAGTAAACATAAACTTAACAGTTTAAAAGAAAGTGTTCTAGCTCATGAGCTTAATGCATTTGGTTCCTCTACATTAACATAACACTAGCTCCACTTTGGTGCATTATGGTGATTTGAAAAAAAAAATCAAGGTTTTAATGTTGTTTAAACATCTGCTTTTCAGGAAATGTATACTTTCCTTTCCAGACATAATACATATAAAATATCCCATCTGGGCTGAGTGCCAGGGAGGCACCATGCTTAAGTAATAAGCCCAATTATCTTGCTAATGAACAGCAACTAGAAATTGAACTCCAGTTGGCAGATATATAGGATACTTAAACACTAAGTGGGATTAATTAAACTCTAAAAGGAGTTACATGCAAGCAAATATATAATAAATCATTATACAAATATTAAGTAGAGCAATTACCTAATTTTCTTCTCTTTTTCATTAATGAAGTTTACAATTTTTAAATAGCATGAGAAAAGAGTTTAAAAAAAAGTGGAGAGCTTACTTTTAAGTGTCTTTTGAGATAGAAATGTCAGATTTCAAACTAATAAAAGATGAATGTGATAATAAATATTTCATTCCTAATACCAAGGGATATGAATGTAATATTCTCAAAGTTTGTGTAGGCTTTAGTAAATATATGTACTAAAATATGTCAAGCAAAGCTTTTGGGGGGACATATAGACATATATACTTTGTTTTATTGCACTTTGTTTTATTGTGCTTTGCAGATATTGTTGATTTTGCAATTTGAAGGTTTGTGCCAGTCTTACATTGTCAGATGGTGGTTATCATTTTTCTTGCAACAAAGTATTTTTTAATTAATGCAAGTACCTTTTTATATAATATAGATGCATACTTTATGCAACTGAAAATATAGATTACAGTATGAAGTAACATTATTTTTATAGGCATTGGCAAACAAAAGTTTTGTGTAACTTACTTTATTGTGATATTCACTTTTTTGTGATGGTCTGAAGCTAAACCTACAATATCTCCAGGCTATGCCTGTAGTGGAGGGCAGTTGAAATAGTCCAGGCAAGCATACGTAAAAATGAATTTATGACCAATGTCATATATTTACTCAGGAAAGTATTGTTGACCTTTCTACAATTTATTTACTAATTATTTCAAAGCAAAAAATAACAGAACTGTGAACTTGTCTATATGAAAATAGTAATAACTACAACCCATTTTGTTTGAGGTCGTTCTGCAATTTTGTCTGAGATTGAGGTATTTGAAAGAGAGACTTAATTTCTAAGAACAAATGCTATATGGAATTTGGGTCTTCACTCTTCTTTCCTCAAAAATGTATAGTTAGATGGGGAAGTGACAAATAGATTCAAGGCATTAGATCTGATAGAGTGCCTGAAGAAATATGGATGGAGGTTCATGACATTATACAGGAGGCAGTGATCAAGAACATCCCCAAGAAAAAAGAAATGCAAAAAGGCAAAATGGTTGTCTGAGGAGGCCTTACAAATAGTTGAGAAAAGAAGAGAAGTGAAAAGCAAAGGAGAAAAGGAAATATATACCTATAGAATGCAGAGTTCCAAAAGATAGCCAGGAGAAATAAGAAAGCCTCCCTCAGTGATCAATGCAAAGAAATAGAGGAAAACAAAAGAATGGGAAAGAATAGAGATCTCTTCAAGAAAATTAGAGATACCAAGGGAACATTTCACGCAAAGATGGGCACAATAAAGGTCAGAAATGGTATGGACCTATTAGAAGCAGAAGATATTAAAAAGAGGTGGCAAGAATACACAGGAAAACTATACAAAAAAGATTTTCATGACCCAGATAACCGTGATGGTGTGATCACTCACCTAGAGCCAGACATCCTGGAATATGAAATCATGTGGTCCTTAGGAAGCATCACTATGAACAAAGCTAGTGGAGGTGATGGAATTCCAGTTGAGGTCTTTCAAATCCTAAAAGATGATGCTGTGAAAGTGCTGCACTCAATATGCCAGCAAATTTGGGAAACTCAGCAGTAGCCACAGGACTGGAAAAGGTCAGTTTTCATTCTAATCCCAAAGAAAGGCAATGCCAAAGAATGTTCAAACTACGGCACAATTGCATTCATCTCACATGCTAGCAAAGTAACACGCAAAATTCTCCAAGCCAGGCTTCAACAGTACGTGAACCGTGAACTTCCAGATGTTCAAACTGGATTTAGAAAAGGCAGAGGAACCAGAGATCAAATTTCCAACATCCACTGGATCAACAAAAAAGCAAGAGAGTTCCAGAAAAACATCTACTTTGCTTTATTGAGTACGCCAAAGCTTTGACTATGTGGATCACAATAAACTGTGGAAAATTCTTCAAGAAATGGGAATATCAGGTCACGTAACCTGCCTACTGAGAAATCTGTATGCAGGCCAAGAAGCAACAGTTAGAACTGGGCATGGAATGACAGACTGGTTCCAAATTGGGAAAGGAGTACGTCAAGGCTATATATTGTCACCCTGTTTGTTTAACTCATATGCAGAGTACATCATGTGAAATGCCCAGGTGAATGAAGCATATGGTAGAATCAAGATTGTCTGGAGAAATATCAATAACCTCAGATACGCAGATGACACAACCCTTTTGGCAGAAAACAAAGAACTAAAGAGCCTCTTGCTGAAAGTGAAAGAGGAGAGTGAAAAATTTGGCTTAAAACTCAACATTTAGAAAACTAAAATCATGGCATCCAGTCCCATCACTTCATGGCAAATAGATGGGGAAACAGTGGAAACAGTGAGAGACTATTTTTGGGGGCTCCAAAATCACAGTGGATGTTGATTGCAGCCATGAAATTAAAAGATGCTTGCTCCTTGGAAGAAAAGGTATGGCCAACCTATTAAAAAGCAGAGACATTACTTTGCCAACAAAGGCCAGTATAGTCAAAGCTATGGTTTTTCCAGTAGTCATGTATGAATGTGAGTTGGACTCTAAAGAAAGCTGAACACCAAAGAATTGATGCTTTTGAACTGTGGTGTTGGAGAAGACTCTTGAGAGTACCTTGAACTGCAAGGAGATCCAATGAGTCAGTCCTAAAGAAAATCAGTCCTGAATGTTTATTGGAAGGACTGATGCTGAAGCTGAAACTCCAATACTTTGTCCACCTGATGTGAAGAGTTGACTCATTGGAAAAGACCCTGATGCTGGGAAAGATTGAAGGCGGGAGGAGAAGGGGACAACAGAGGATGAGATGGTTGGATGGCATCACTGACACGATGGACGTGAGTTTGAGCAGGCTCTGGGAGTTGGTGATGGACAGGGAAGCTGCTGTGCTACAGTCTGTGGGGTTGCAAAGAGTCGGACATGACTGAGTGACTTAACTGAACTGAAATGGGGAAGATTAGATAACCCGTCTCCCACCATTACAAACAAAATTACACACAAACAAATAAATACAAAAAATAGCAACTATCAAACAAGAAGTAGAGCATGACCTATTACGATAATTTACTGAAAGTTATCATCTTTTTCCATCTGGTCTGCTATAACTAATTATCACAGACTGGGTGGTTTATAAAAAACAAACTTACTTCTCATAGCTCTAGAGGATGCAAGTCATTGATCAGGTTCCATTATTTTTGGGTGAGGACCCTCTTCTGAGTGACTGTCCTCATTGTATCTTCATGTGGCAGGAAGGGCTGGAAGCTAGATGGAATCTCTTATAAGAATGCTAATCCTATTCTTAAGCACTTCACCCTTATGACCTAAACATTTCCCAAAGGCTCTTCTTTCTAATGCATTGGGATTTTAATATATGAATTTAGGTGTGCGTTTGCGGCACAAACATTCAGATAATAGCAGTGACCAAGGATATAAAGGAAATTTCAGGGTGGTATTGTGCTGTATTCAGTCATAGATACCATATTTTGCATCTGCATTGATGAGTTGATAAAAATCCAGAAAATTCTAACTTTAAATCTCAAAAGAAGGAAGCATTGTGTCCCCCCTTCTTTTACTGTATTGAGTGTGAGGGGTTAGTATGAACTGTTCATGGGAAGAAAAGTGTAAAAATAGATGTCAGTGAGAGGATTTGAATGTTTCTGATCACAGTCTAAGTTCTAAAGTTAGACATAGCTTTCCTGGTAATGATGGTAGGCGGAATGGGCAGTGGATTTCCTCTTCCAAGAAGCAGAGCTGTATCCAGTTGGAGTGCATGTTGTCAGAAGGTATCTAAGTCATCAGAAAAGATAATAGAGATTTAGTCTCTCCCAACAAAAGCAATACCCACAGTGCTAAAAACAGTTCTTGACTTTCCTCTCTCCTACATCCCCACATATTATAGAAGAGCAAACTGCCTGCAAAATCCATCTATCCAGTTGTAACTCAGAAGAGACAAGTAAGTGCCCAGCAAGTTATAAATGTAGTAATCAAAATTAATCTCCATTATATCAGAAGATAAAGGAAATCTGAACAAAGTTATACACATTAGGCAAGAAGAAATGAAATAGCGCAGAAACTAAGCAAACATGAGGTGGAAGAGGAGTGAAAACAAAACATGCATAGTATGCTGATAATATATAAAGATGTCAGTCTTAAATAAACATAACATGAGAAAAAAAATCATTTTTATGAGTGCACATTCCTCAATAATTTGAAAAGAGTTACCATATGACCGAGAAATCCTACCTCCAGTCAAATCATGATCTTGGAGAGATTCCAGCACACCACTGTTTATGACAGCATTATTCAAAATAGCCAAGAGGTAGAAGAAACTCAAACGTGCATTAACTGATAGATCAATTAGGAAAATATAGAATATACATGCAATATTATATACTGTATATGTTACATTATATAAATATGTATTATATGTATTGTATACATTATACACATTATATATTATAAGTATTATATACATTACACATATAATTTATATGTATATAATGTTTATACATGTATATAATGTATATACATACAGACATTATTAATATATAGTATTATATATGTATAATGGAATGCACATACACTATTATGTAATATGTGCAATATCATATAACTATATAATGAAATATTATATAGTCTTCAAAAGGAAAGAAATTCTGTTACATGCTCTAGCATGGTAAACTGAAGGACATCATGCTAAGCAAAATAATGCAGTCACAAAAGGACAAATACTGTATAATCCCACTCATATGCAGTATCTCAAGTACTCAAAGGCATAGAAACAGGAAGTAGAAAGATGACTGCTGAAAGCACTGGCCAGGGAAACAGTTTTTAGTTGATATAGAATTACAGGGCCACAGGATGAAAAAGTTCTAAAATTCTATTGCACAATTTTGTGAATATACTTAATACTACTGAACTGTACACTTAAAATAATTAACCTGATAAGTTTAATATTATGTACTTTTCAGGACACATACAGCAATTAGAGCAAGCTCAGTTATTTTCTAACATGAGTGACAAACAAATTATAAATAAAACCATTTGGATACGAAAAATAAATGAGTTAGAACTCTTAATATAAGAGGAAGTCTTTGTTTTGGGGATGCAGGGATCTCTCTAAGCCAGTATGCCAACACAGATTTTGTTTGTTTGCTTTTCAGTTGCAAACTGAAAATTATCTCCTGGGTACATCATAGAAATGCAGAAGTGACTTGTGGAAGAGAAGTAACAGATATTTTTCTCTGTTTATGAGATTCTATATTAAATTTCATTTACATTAGTTCATCTAATTTTCACAATAATCCTATAAGGTAAATATTAATAGTATTTTTGTTAATTTATAATATTTTTAATGGAACATTATCTGTGCTCAGCTGCTTCAGTCATGTGTGACTGTTTGTGACCCCATGGACTCTAGCCTGCCAGGCTCCTCTGTCCATGGGATTTCCCAGGCAAGAATATTGGAGTAGGGTGCCATTACGTCCTCCAGGGGATATTCCTGACCCAGTAATCAAACCTGCATCTCCTGTGACTCCTGTGTTGGCAGGTGGACTTTTTACCACCAGTGCCACCTGGGAAGCCCTGATGGAACATTTTACTTTTTCCTCAATCCAAGTATTTTTTAAAGAGACACCTTATGGTGTCTCCCCAAATATCCCTGTAACTTAAAAAAAAGATTGTATGGTTTTATTTTTTACTTTTCATACTTCATTCATCTGAATTTCATAAATTTTATGGCATGAGAAAAGACTGAGATATATGCATGTGTGTGCATGTTTAAGAACATGCATATTTTTTCAAAATGAATGACCAACTTTTTGTTTGCAATATATTCAATAGTTATTCTTCTTTGAAGGTTGGAAAGTTAGCCTGTGTTTTATAAGACTAAATTTTCTGATAGGTAGATACTTATTTTGTTTTCTATCTTATTGACATTTATGTTTGTATATCTACACAAATCTCATGCTTAATTATTGTAGCTTTATAGATATTTTGTTACTTTATTGGTCATAACCACTTTTTAATAGGAGGAGAAGGGGACAACAGAGGATGAGATGGTTGGATGGCATCACCGACTCAATGGACATGGGTTTGGGTGGACTCTGGGAGTTGGTGATGGACAGGGAGGCCTGGCGTGCTGTGGTTCATGGGGTCACAAAAAGTCAGACACGACTGAGTGACTGAACTGAACTGAACTAAACTTTTCAATATTCTTTGCTATTCTTGCATATGTATTGTTTAGAATAAACACTAATTTAAAATTGCAAAACATCCTTCATATAATCCCATTGAAAATTTGATTTAAAATTATTACATTCATAAATAAGTTTGAGGAGAAATTACATTTCTCTGCTATTAAGATTCCTGTTTCAGATTATGATGTATCTGTCAAAAATCTATATGGTTTGCTTCACATTGTTTTGAGTATTTTGTGGTTAATTTTAATTCTGTGTATTTTGAAGTTCTACTTGCTATTTGAATCATTTTTTCTAGTACATAAATTTTTATTTTTTAATTGCTGCTTTATAAAAAAGTCATTGCTTCTTACTCTTTGGTATTGCATTTTCTAGACATGTCAGAATAATGTTGAGTAAAAATAGTAGTACCATGGGTCTTTCCCAGCACTTTTCATTTAATGAAAAGTGGGGAATTAAAGGCTGTTTCAGATGGAATGGTCAGGGCATGCTTGTAGAAGGAGATGATAATGAAAGAAACCAGAAAGACAGAGAGTCTGGAGAATAAGGCTTCTAGCAGAGAAAATTTGAGCCATAAAGATGCTGCCTCTAGAAGACAATAACATGTTCTGGAAATTGAGAGACTTGCATAACTTGAGCATAGGAAGGAAACACTTGATGAATTTAAATGGAGAAGCAAGCAGTAGCTTGTTCATGTAGGATTTTGAGGGGGCATTTCCTTACTTTTGTGTTTATCATAAATGCAATAGAAATACATGGTGCCTTTATAAGTAAAGGAATGATGTGGCTTAATTTGATTTATAGAACTGTGGAACATATGGGTGGCATGTCAAAGCTTTATCAGAGGTGGTGGAAGAAGAGATGGAGAAGATTAATTCCAGATATAGCCTGACAGTGAATGTGAGAGTTCAAGAAAAGATGAAATGAAGAATGTCTCCTAGATTCTTCTTATTCTTTTTTGGGGAATGAGTTGGAAATGGAGTGGGAGTAGAGACTCTGTTTAAGACATATTCAACTTGAGATGTCAGTGAGACATCCAAATGACAAGGTCATATAGAATATTTGAGCCTGGAGATAAGCAGGCAGATCTCAAATGGAGATATATATTTGAAAGATTTTAGTGAAAAGATAAAATCTTAAAGCCTTGAGACAAAAAGAAGTCACTAAGAAAAGAAAATTGATAGAAAAGAAAATAAAGCAAAGAAATTGCCCTTAAGGAAAGCAAGATTCAGAAGTCTTGATTAAAAAAGGCAAATATTGAAACTCGATGACATCCTTCATTTCATGACTACACAAGCTCTATCTACTGTGGGTTTCTAAAACAAGTTAAGCAGCTACATAAGTTTTTAAAAATATAATTTATTTATAATGTTATGTTAGTTTCATGTGTATAGCATAGTGATTCAGTATTCTTATAGATTATACTCCATTAAAATGTATTACAAGATAATGGTTGTAACTTCCTGTTGCATATAATACAGTATATCCTTGTTGCTTATGTATTTTATACATAGTAGTATGTATCTCTTAATCCCATGCCCCTAACTTCTTTTTATTCCTTCTACTATCTAGTAACCAGTAGTTTGTTTTCTATATCTGTGACCATGTTTTTGTTTTACTATATACATTTTTAGTATTATTTTTTAGATTCCACATATAAGTGATATCAGACAGTATTTGTCTTTCTCTGCAAAACTTATTTCACAAAGTATAATAGTAAAGAATGTTTATTTATGCTAAATAAAATAGAAAATCTCTTCTCAAAGTTGTCTTTAATTTGTGGCTATTTATATGATCTTTCCAAACTCTTAACATTTCACCCCCATCTGTTTGCAAAGATGTCTGTAAACATAACAAACAAGTGTATTTAGTGAGTGATTCGAGAAAACTCAGCGCTGTGCCTTGTCACGCAGTATCCATTCTCATAAACATGTATGGAATGTTTCTACTCTGCGAAGGAATGTGTTAGGTCTCTGGGTTGATCTTTCTCTGTGTGTGTGTGGCTGTCTTTCTCCGTGTCCCTCTGTATTGCTCTCTGTCTCTGCCTCTGTGTTTCTCTGTCTCTTAACACTTTTTATTATGAAACATTTATACACCTGAAAGTGCATAAAACATGGGTGTAGTTTATAGTTAAAAAAATAACCAGCCTTGTCATGATCACCGGCTGAAGAAACAGTCAGTCGCCTCCTCCAAGTTCATGCCTGTTCATTCTCATTATGTGTATCCCTGTGAATTTTGCAAATTTCTTTCTATCCTTTCAGTTGTTTTTCAATATCTTCTCTTCACTTCACATTGTTCTGAATGTTCAGTATTCTCTGTACTACAAATAAGATCTTGGATGAAGCCAGTCTATTTATTTGCCTAAGCTAGTTACCATTGTTCTGACTAAAGGAGAGAGCTCTTCGTGACAGTCCACTTCATGTGTCATCAATCAATGTAGAGATGGCAACAATTTCATTGTACTCAGTGCTAAAGTTTCTGCATAAGTAGCTTGCCATCCTTTGCCTGAGCAAATGGATTGTTTAATTACAAGGGGACTTTGACCATAGCATGTAAGTGATAGGTCCAGTAAAATAAATATATTTATTGAATTAAAATTAGGTTATTTCTTCTGAGTGAGGAACCATTCCTATTGTACCAAATCACAGTGCCAGGAGTTTTTTTATCTACCCTTTTCATCTGTGTCTCCATTCTGAAAATGATTAGTGACCATCTTTCAGAAGTCTTGCAAGGATGCTGAATGAAGTGACAGGTGAAATGTTGATCTCAGGATATTGAATATGGGAACTGGCTAGAAAAATATGAAAGATTGATCATTTTTCCAAACTTCCCCAGTTCCATAAATATTCTTGTTTATTGCCCCAGAGCTTAGCTAAAATGGAGAAAAAGGAAATCAGGATTATATACTCAATTTTTTAGTTATAGACAGAGGAAAAATACACATAGCATCCATTCTGAGGTGGGAAAATTTGCCCTTATGTTTTATTAACCACAAAATTTTTGTTTACTGTTATTCATTAATCTTTTTGCCCCCAAACACTGTTGTTTTGGGGAACTTTAAGATTAAATGTTTGAGACAAAAGTGTTTTAGTTGGAGATAGGAGTAATTATGTTTCCCTGGTTCTAAGACAGTATTTGGATAATTACTTCTGTAAAGCCAGTGACTGTTACCATATGCTATCATATCTGGCATTTAGGTAGAGATTTTTTTAAGTACTCTCTTGTGGAAAGAAGAAATAATTATTGCATTGCAGATTAGAGTTGTTGGTTATTTGTATAGAAAATTTTTTACTGGTTTCTGCTTTGGAAAAACATTTTGCTAGTTGCTAAAAACAGGTTTTTGGCTTTTCAGCCAGCAAATAATGGACTTTATAAGAATTGTTTTTAAATCATTTTTATCTGACAAAAGTGTCATGTTAACAATGTCAACTGATAAAAAGTGCACAACCTTAAATTTGAGAATTATATTCAATTTGATAGGCAAAACTGAGGACTCAAGACAGGGACACAGCATCTCAGAGAGCTCTGAGAGACTGCTGGCAAGAGGTAAAGGAGGAACTGGGATATATAGGAGTTTTCAAAACAGAGCAGGCAGTTGGAACATCAAAAGATCACTGCTATTTAAAGAAAACGAGATATCTCAGAAGTTGAGAAATACAGCATGTTTCTTTGTATTGTTGTTATTGTTGTTAAATTGCTAAGTCACGTCCAACTCTTTACGACCCCACAGACTGTAACACACCAGGCCCTTCTGTCCTCCATTATCTCCCAGAGTTTGTTCAGATTCATGTCCATTGAGTCAGTGATGCCATCCAACCATTTCATCCTCTGTCATCCCTTCTCCTCTTGCCCTTAATGTTACCCAGCACCAGGGTCTTTTTCAGTAAGTCAGCTCTTCATATCAGGTGGCCAAAGTATTGGAGCTTCAGCAGCAGTCTTCCCAATGAATATTCAGGGTTGATTTCCTTTAGAATTGACTGGCTTGTCTCCTTGCTGTCCAAGAGTCTTCTCCAGCACCACAGTTTGAAAGCATCAGTTCTTTGGCTCTAAGCCTTCTTTATGGTCCAACTCTCACATCCATACATGACTACTGGAAAAACCATAGCTTTGACTATATGGACCTTGATCAGCAAAGTGACATCTCTGCTTTTTAATATGCTGTCTGGGTTTATCATAGCTTTCCTTCCAGGGAGTGTCTTTCAATTTCACGGCTGCAGTCACCATCCACAGTGATTTTGGAGCCCAAGAAAATAAAGTCTGTCACTGCTTTCACCTTTTCCCCATCTATTTATCATGAAGTGATGGGACCAGAGGCCATGGTCTTAGTTTTTTTTTTTTTTTTTTTTCGGTCTTAGTTTTTTGAATGTTGAGTTTCAAGCCAGCTTTTTCACTCTCCTCTTTCATACTTATCAAGAGGCTTTTTAGTTCCTCTTTACTTCCTGCCATTACAGTGGTATCATCTGCATATCTGAGGTTGCTGATATTTCTCCCAGTAGTCTTGATTCCAGCTTGTGATTCATCCAGCCAGGCATTTTATATGATATACTCTCCATACACATTAAATAAGCATGGTAACAATAAACTGCCTTGTGGCACGCCTTTCCCAATTTTGAATGAGTAATTTCATGTCTAGTTCTAACTGTTGCTTCTTCACCTGCATATAGGCTTCTCAGGAGATAAGAAAAGTGGTCTGATACTCCCATCTCTTTAAGGGTTTTCCAGTTTATTGTTATCCACATAGTCAAAGGCTTTAACATTGTCAGTGAAGCAGAAGTAGATGTCTTTCTGGATTGGTCTTACTTTTTTCCATGATGCCAACATTTGTTGGCAATTTGAACTCTGATTCCTCTGCATCTTTGAAACTCAGCTTGTACATCTGGAAATTCTTGATTCAAATACTGCTGAAGCCTAACTCAAACGACTTTAAGCTAGCATGTGACATGAAGGCAATTGTATGGCAGTTTGGACATTCTTTGGCATTGTCCTTTGAGACTGGAATGAAAACTGACCTTTTCCAGTACAGTGACCACTACTGAGTTTTCCAAATTTGCTAACATATTGAGTGCAGCACTTTCACAGTATCATCTTTCAGGATTTGAAATAGCTCAACTGGAATTCCATTACATCCACTAGCTTTGTTCGTAGTGATGCTTTCTAAGGCCCACTTGACTTCACATTCCAGGATGTCTGGCTCTAGGTGAGTGATCACACCATTGTGATTATCTGGGTCGTGAAGATCTTTTTTGTACAGTTTTTCTGTGTATTCTTGCCACCTCTTCTTAATATCTTCTGCTTCTCTTAGGTCCATACCATTTCTGTCCTTTATTGAGCCCATTTTTGCATGAAATGTTCCCTTGGTATCTCTAATTTTCTTGAAGAGATCTCTAGTCTTTCCCATTCTGTTGTTTTCCTCTACTTCTTTGCATTGATCGCTGAGGAAGGCTTTCTCATCTCTCCTGGCTATTCTTTGGACCTCTGCATTCAAATGGGAATATCTTTCCTTTTCTCCTTTGCTTTTTGCTTCTCTTCATTTCACAGCTATCTGTGAGAGAGGGTGAAAGTAATGGCTCAAAATATTTCCCATTTTTGTCAGAGTCATATAGCCTATTGATTGTTTGTTTCCAACAAATGGTGATGAACCATAAACTCTGTAGCCCTCCGTGCCCTATCTCCTCACTACTCTCCTCATAGCTACCTGAATCAGGTCCATTTTATCTGCTTTTGTGATATTTAATCATTAGTTTGTAACCTTAATGCCATCCATTTAGTTCTAAACAAAATATGTAGAGGTTTTTTGAAGAAAGAAAAATGAACGTTTTGCATTTTTAAATTGCATTTAATAATTTAGAACCACTCATGGGATTTTGTTCTTAGAAACTGCAACCAGATCCCATATCAGTAGATTTTATTATTGGAAGCACAGAGTAAAAGTTGCACAGAGTAAAAGTAAAAAAGCAAAAGTAAAAAGTAAATGTATAAAAATGCTGATGAAGAGCAACGTCGTGCTATGTGGTACAGCTTTGATTTACAGATCAAGTATGGTGGTCAGTTTTTGATCATTCTCTGTGAATTATTGATTACCTTAGATCAATGAAATGGTTTCCTTTCAGCTTGTCTCAATTTCCATTCCTTTCAGAAAATGCAGGTTTAGTTTGTAGGACCCTCTTTGTTTGACTTCCTTGAAACCTAATGGTTCATAGCACTTGTTAGAAGAGAATTCTATTGCATCTTGATATTTTAAGTAAATAAAAGTGTCTCCTTGGAAGGAGAGCCTTTCCCTTCCATGCAGCAGTATTCCCCCTTTGTATCAGATTCTTGTAGGGTCCTGGTTCTTTTAAAAATAATTTGCCTTAATTATGTAACTACTTTTCCTATTTTCTTGACCATGTAACATTAGAACTAACTATTTTCCTTTTCTTTTCTTCTCTTCCTTTCTTCCTCTCCCTCCCTCTTTTCCTTCCAACCTTCCTGTTTGTCTTCTTTCTGACATGATCAAGTTGTCAAGTGACAATTAAAGCCATTGTTGTTTCACCCCAAGTCAAAAGTTTGCAATCACTTTTAAGTATACACTCCCCTTTACTCTTCTTGTGCAATCAGTTATCAAATTGTGTTGATAGTTTTCCTTAATATCTCATCAGTCTTTCTCCCCTTTTTCTAATTCTTGGTACCATAATTAAGCACTTGCAATAATCAGCTATTTTCACTGTCTGCTATCTTGGCTCTCTGTAATACATGGTACAATATAATGCTTCTCTACTTAAAAGCTTCAAGGATTTAACCCCTGAAGCTGAATAGAAACTACTACAATTTTCTGGGAAGAAAGTAAAGTAAGCCCCCTACCCATGAACCTTGAAGTTTCAGACTTTCAAATGTGAATGCGTGTTCCCATGTCCAGTCACCTAAGTAAGTTCGCATGTCTGATGCACATTGTCGTATGCATGCATCCCCTACAACTTGTTGTGATTTGGGTACTTTGCTGTGCAGTACTGTTACTGTGCAACCAGAGGAGCTTAATCATGAAGACCTGATGGAATTGGAGGCCCAGAGTGCCGGGGTCCAGCCTCGGCAGGATCCAGGGGGTACCCTCAGGATGAATGGCGTCGGCAAGGGAAGACACGTGAGACCAGCCTTGATGGGGCCAAGTCTGTGAGGGGGAGAGAGAGAGAGAGAGAGAGAGTGACCAGACGGGAGGTGCAGCAGAGTCTGGCAAATCTTTATTTTTTTTACCGTAGCTTTTATATTTTAAGTTAGTACATTTTTAAGGGGAAGATAGTTTAAAATTACATTGGCTCATCCTTCACAAAACCAGGGTGTTTTCTGCATGCTTCTTTGTGAGAGTCCTATACATTATCTTCTGGCCTTGGGGCCTATTAACATTTTATGACCTAGGTGAATGCAAAGCTGTTTTCCATAATCTATTCTTTAATGAACACAAAGGTCAGTCCTTTTGCAGAAGTTATCAGTTAAATTTATCTAAAAGGTTTACCACACAAAGACTCTGTAGCTCCGGTGAGGCAGCCCCTGTTTAGCATTCCTGGTTAAAATTAACAATTCTAAACTCTTATTTTTCTAAATCTTTAACTACAACCACTTTTAGAATAAATTTTTGTTCTCTAATAGGGCTTCCTCACCCCTGAAGGGCCCTGTGCCTATTAGGGCCTTTATGTGATCAGGTTCTTTATGCCGTTTATGATTAAGGTGTTGTGAGCAGTCCTGTGCATTAGTACGCATTTGCCAAGCAGGCTAGAATGCCAGCAAAGGGGTCTAAATTGAAACACTCCTTTCATCCTGGATAATCTTATAGGATACCACCATCTGGGGGACATATTGATTAAAGTTCTAAGTTGACTCTGTTTGGAGAGAGATCGGGGAAGGCCTTCTACCTGTGTCACAGAAATTAGGGAGTAGGATTTTTGCATCTATGTAAAAATCCTTAACAAAATTCTAGCAAACAGAATCCAACAACATATTAAAAAAATCATACACCATGACCAAGCGGGCTTTATCCCAGGAATGCAAGGATTCTTTAATATCCGCAAATCAATCAATGTAATACACCACATTAACAAATTGAAAGATAAAAACCATATGATTATCTCAATAGATGCAGAGAAAGCCTTTGACAAAATTCAACACTCATTTATGATTAAAACTCTCCAAAAAGCAGGAATAGAAGGAACATACCTCAACATAATAAAAGCTATATATGACAAACCCACAGCAAGCATCACCCTCAATGGTGAAAAATTGAAAGCATTTCCCCTGAAATCAGGAACAAGACAAGGGTGCCCACTCTCACCACTACTATTCAACATAGTGTTGGAAGTTTTGGCCACAGCAATCAGAGCAGAAAAAGAAGTAAAAGGAATACAGATAGGAAAAGAAGAAGTGAAACTCTCACTGTTTGCAGATGACATGATCCTCTACATAGAAAACCCTAAAGACTCTACCAGAAAATTACTAGAGCTAATCAATGAATATAGTAAAGTTGCAGGATATAAAATTAACACACAGAAATCCCTTGCATTCCTATACACTAACAATGAGAAAACAGAAAGAGAAATTAAGGAAACAATACCATTCACCATTGCAACAAAAAGAATAAAATACTTAGGAGTATATCTACCTAAAGAAACAAAAGACCTATACATAGAAAACTATAAAACACTGATGAAAGAAATCAAAGAGGACACAAACAGATGGAGAAACATACCATGTTCATGGATTGGAAGAATCAATATTGTCAAAATGGCTATTCTACCCAAAGCAATCTATAGATTCAATGCAATCCCTATCAAGCTACCAACGGTATTTTTCACAGAACTAGACCAAAGAATTTCACAATTTGTATGGAAATACAAAAAACCTCGAACAGCCAAAGTAATCTTGAGGAAGAAGAATGGAACTGGAGGAATCAACCTGCCTGACTTCAGACTCTACTACAAAGCCACAGTCATCAAGACAGTATGGTACTGGCACAAAGACAGAAATATAGATCAATGGAACAGAATAGAAAGCCCAGAGATAAATCCACAAACCTCTGGACACCTTATCTTTGACAAAGGAGGCAAGGATATACAATGGAAAAAAGACAACCTCTTTAACAAGTGGTGCTGGGAACACTGGTCAACCACTTGTAAAAGAATGAAACTAGAACACTTTCTAACACCATACACAAAAATAAACTCAAAATGGATTAAAGATCTAAATGTAAGACCAGAAACTATAAAACTCCTAGAGGAGAACATAGGCAAAACACTCTCCGAAATAAATCACAGCAAGATCCTCTATGACCCACCTCCCAGAATATTGGAAATAAAAGCAAAAATAAACAAATGGGGCCTAATGAAACTTAAAAGCTTTTGCACTACAAAGGAAACTATAAATAAGGTGAAAAGACAGCCCTCAGATTGGGAGAAAATAACAGCAAATGAAGAAACAGACAAAGGATTAATCTAAAAAATATACAAGCAACTCCTGCAGCTCAATTCCAGAAAAATAAATGACCCAATCAAAAAATGGGCCAAAGAACTAAACAGACATTTCTCCAAAGAAGACATACAGATGGCTAACAAACACATGAAAAGATGCTCAACATCACTCATTATTAGAGAAATGCAAATCAAAACCACAATGAGGTACCATTACACGCCAGTCAGGATGGCTGCTATCCAAAAGTCTACAAGCAATAAATGCTGGAGAGGGTGTGGAGAAAAGGGAACCCTCTTACACTGTTGGTGGGAATGCAAACTAGTACAGCCGCTATGGAGAACAGTGTGGAGATTCCTTAAAAAACTGGAAATAGAACTGCCATACAACCCAGCAATCCCACTTCTGGGCATATACACTGAGGAAACCAGATCTGAAAGAGACACATGCACCCCAATGTTCATCGCAGCACTGTTTATAATAGCCAGGACATGGAAGCAACCTAGATGCCCATCAGCAGATGAATGGATAAGGAAGCTGGTACATATACACCATGGAATTTTACTCAGCCGTCAAAAAGGATTCATTTGAACCAGTCCTAATGAGATGGATGAAACTGGAGGCCATTATACAGAGTGAAGTAAGCCAGAAAGATAAAGAACATTACAGCATACTAACACATATATATGGAATTTAGAAAGATGGTAATGATAACCCTATATGCAAAACAGAAAAAGAGACACAGAAATACAGAACAGACTTTTGAACTCTGTGGGAGAAGGTGAGGGTGGGATGTTTCAAAGGAACAGCATGTATACTATCTATGGTGAAACAGATCACCAGCCCAGGTTGGATGCATGAGACAAGTGCTCAGGCCTGGTGCACTGGGAAGACCCAGAGGAATCGGGTGGAGAGGGAGGTGGGAGGGGGGATCGGGATGGGGAATACGTGTAACTCTATGGCTGATTCATATCAATGTATGACAAAACCCACTGAAATGTTGTGAAGTAATTAGCCTCCAACTAATAAAAAAAGAAAAAAAGAAATTAGGGAGTAGTCTAATATAGCAAGGATCAGAAAGACAGAGATCATCTTTAAGTTGAGCACCGGGGCAGCTTTTCGAAATCCCTGAGGTCCTGATCTGCCTTGCTTGTCAGGTCTTCCCCTCACGACCTTGTCATGGGTGGGATCTCGTGTGCCGGCTCCCGGCACCAGAGAAAGGACAAAGAGAAACAAGAGTAAGAAGTAACTAGAGAACCTAAGAGGTTCACAATGCAGGAAAGGCAAGGGGATTTTCCTTATTTGAGGAGGCACTGTTAGATTTTGAGACACAGGGCCAGAATGCACCAGTGTACATGAAGGTTGCTGCAACTTTACAGAATGCAGTCCAGTGCTACTGTGTTATCTATGATGAGAAAAATAAAGGAGCTACTACCCAGACATCACTGCATCATTTTTTTCTAAAGGGTAGACAGAATTGAATCCAGCTAGGAACCTGAACTTGTGCCATCATATCAGGCATGAGTGAAACTGCAGCTTCCCCTCCATTTCAGTGCTGATGCTTCTTTAGCTCTCTCACTCCTCTCTCTCCTCCGCTCAGTAAGTCTTCCTGCCCGTTCACCCAGTGCCAGCCCCCATGAGCCAGCTGTGGCTCTGTACAAGTACCATACTGTAAAGTTAAATATGTTTTTTCATCTTAACATGTTTCTTTTCCATGTTTGTTTTATATGTATTTGTGTGAAACGCATTTTAAGCCTATTACAGCACAGTACTAATAGACAACTGTGTTAATTGCATATCTAGACTAACTTTAGGGGCTTCCATGTGGTGCAGTGGTAGAGAATCTGCCCGCTAATGCAGGGCATGCAAGATACACGAGTTCTATCCTTGGCTCAGGAGGATCCCCTGGAGTAGGACATGACAACCTACTCCACCCTGGCAGACTACCGTCTGAGTGTGTGCCCAAGCATGTACACACACACACACACACACACACACACACACAGAAGCTAACTTTATTGGACTTAACAATAAAATTGAACTTAATGAACATGCTCTTAGAAAGGAATTTGTATAAATTGGGGGATTACTGTATGCAGATTTTGATCTGATTTTCAGAGGGAATCTGTAATTAGAAAAAACGTTAAAGATTCCTTTGGTAAATCATCTTCTGTCACAATGCCTTAAGTTTTTAGTTTTCCATACAAGTCTGTATGAATGCCCTGAGTGGACAGCTCATCTGCAAAATATTTTAATAGTTGTATTTAAATGATTTATTTTCTTTAAAATGTTTACGACTATCCAAAATTGCCAGTGAACTCAAATTTCAATCAACCAAGACTTGGTTGAACCAATAATGCTATTCTGCAAAGTGGAATACTATGTAACTATTACAGCAGATAAATCTGCTTGGCTTAACATAGAAAAATGCCCAAGATGGATTGTTAAATAAGAGAGCAAGTTATGAGGTGTTTTAGATTAAACATAAGTTTATTTTGAGAATTTAAATATATGTTTGCTTGTGTACACATGTACGTACAAAGTTTAGGAGACTATACCCTATTTTATTAAAGCAGTTAGCTCTTAAAAGTAAATGCAAATGATTTTTTTTTAATTTATTTGATCAGTTGGAGAAGGGCATGGCAACCCACTCTAGTATTCTTGTCTGGAGAATCTCATGGACAGAGGAGCCTGGCAGGCTACAGTCCATGGGTTCGCAAAGAGTTGGACATGACTGAGCTACCAACACTTTCATTTTTCATACATTTAATTACTGATTAAAAATTTTCATTAGGAACATGTATCACTTTTATATGCAAAATTGAAAAAAAAAGATGATGTTTACAGTGAGCCTTGTAAACTATATAAGCAAGTCTAAAGGTAATAAATACTCAGGTTTCTGATAATTTGGCCTCTGCTGGTATTTCCACCATTACTGTTTACTTTGTTAGGGTCATCTGCAATTTGTTGTAGTTCACTAACTCTGTTTTGGCCAAAGTGCTTTCCCCTTTTCCCAAGTGAATGTATGGTGATGTCTCTGGATACCTCCACTGACAGGGTGATCCCAGCCTCCTTTAGATGCTGACACGTGTCCTTCATCCTCCAGCATATTTTCATATATCTAACACCCCTGCCTACCAACACCAAGAGCAGAATTATCTGAACTTCAGGAGTTGGATACCACTGCCATTGTTTTTCCTAAATCTATGTGGAACCTGTAATTTTCTATCGCTTATTTAGATTGCCTCATGTTTCCTTTAGTGTTTTATAAGGGTGGTTATGTAATTAAGTATGAATAGTGAAATCACTGCTATGATGAGTCAGTTTTGTATTCACTTTAATGGCTGTTGGGACAAAATGGCTGTTAAACTACCTCACACCTGAGAGTGATCCTTGTTTTCTGATCTATGACAGCATATCTTTTGGCACAGAGACACTGTCCACTCTGCCATTCATGTAGCCCTGGATGGAATAACTTTGAAATACTTGTCTTATAGATAAAAATAAAATGCCTTTATCTTTTTTCTATTTTCTAAGTGCTTAAGGCCCAAAGTCCCATTAAAAAAAAAAAACAAACAAAAACTTCCATAAAGATATACTGACTGCTTTTCAACACCTTACTTAATCTTTCTATGCCATAGTTCTTCATTTGGTCATAACAGTAGTTCCTACCTGATAGAGTTGTTATGAGATTATATGAAATAATGATATTTAAGATGTGCCTAGAATAGTGCTTGGCACATATTACTGATTTTCATTTAATCCTCACTGGGGAGTTATCTTGAGAGCTTAGCAAAAATCATTCAAATATAGCACTTGAAACAGTGCCTGCCACATGGAAAGTATTCAGAATAATGTATGGAAATAATTCTTCCTAATTTTTTTCTCCTTGTCTGGATCCTCCCCAGTCACGTTTTGCAAAACTCTCTTAGCAAGTTTTATTCTCTTTTGTCTCAGAGAGGCTTGTATTTCAATGTTAACTTGCAGAAATTTCCTGGAAGATAATGTTCTTCTCCTGGGTTTTGGTCTTTAAAGGTCCAGCTTCCTGAGGAGATGGTAGTAAGTGCCTAAATTTAGAACTGGAATTTTGGGGGATGCACCATGAAGGTGACAGGATTTTGAAAGGAATGAGAAGCAGTTTGAAGGTAGATTTCCAAAGGTTCCTAATCTTAGCATACATCCCTGGGTGCATACATGGCATAAAATCAAATAGCTGTTAGATTATGGATTTGTATAAAGAGGATTTCAGCTGTGGCCATAGAAGACTACAAGATGAAGTTCTTTCTCTAAAATGTCCTAAATTATGGGTGAACCCTGAAGGTGATACACCCAGTCATGACAGAGATCAGAATTTCCTACCAGCCCAATAAGCTTGTGAGGCTGAATATAATTTGATGGAATGAAAATAAAATCTTTGGTAATTCTTGCATACACTGTAAAATGAAATTCACAGGGCTTAACCAGAGAAACCGGGTCCCTTTGTACGCTACCTTTGTCCCTGTCAAGCTGGGATTTGCCCCCTTAATGATCCAGAAGGACGGTTGAATATTTAATAATTTGAGCTCTGGGATCTATCACTCATCTAGTTGCTGTTCTTTGGAGGAAATGCAAATGACTTTTTCCTAATCTTCATTCAATGATGAGTGTTTAAAAGTTCTGAAAACATACACAGAATGAGCTCCATCGAGAATAGTACAGAACAGACACACATTTAGTAAACTAGAAGTAATCTGAAAGAGTGAATAGTGATCATTTTGAACTAAAAATTCTGAACCCAGTGATGGATGGCAAGAGAGCAAATGAAACATCATCTCTTCACTAGAGACTCCCTAATGAAGCATAATCCTTAGCTTTGTTGCAAGGATGAAACTAAGAACAATCTCCCTCAATGGGAACAGCAGACCAGCGGTGTTTTTCCACCTAAAATCACTGCTGGTAAAATCACCTGATCCTGCTTATGGAGGTGGGGATTGTTTACACACACTTAAAGTCACCCTTGACAAGGAGGGTCTTTGTTGATTTCATTAAGTGCTCACCAAGTTCTCCTCGGGATGCACACATTTCATTTCCATGAGTATTCTGAGAGGACGGTCCATGTCATTTGCCAGCATCCCGGCCAACATACACATAATAAAATGTATCCACCATGGAACATGGACTGAGAAACAGCCCATCCAGTATTTAATGAGAAACATTAGCATGCTCTTAAAAACACTAATAACAAGTTTAATTATTGTTCATTTTAGTATGGATGGCAGCTATCCAAGACCTAACTTCGTACTAAATTCATTTTGGTAAAATTGCAAAATAATAAATAAAACAAATGATTGTAATTACAAGTTACTTCCAAAAGTTAGACTTATATTAACGTGACATTAACTCAGAAACTAAAATACTTCTTTTCTTTTTTCCAGATTGCAATTTTCTCCTAGAGAACCCTTTCTCTACTTCAATGTGCTATTGTGTTCAAATTAATTTTTATTATTTTATTATAAAAGTGATAGTATTATACCTTTTGGAATTTTGATCCCAAGGATAAAACATTGTTTCAAAAGCATTTGGAGTTTGCTGGAGATTTGTTTATATTTCATTTTGCACAGTTTATTCCAGCTGCTTTCCTGTGTGCTGCCTGGACTTCTTACCTCTCCAGTCGCTTCAGGGCGTTCCGCAGCTCCCTTAGAGCTATGGTTCTGGATGATTTTATTTCTGCAAGTCACACATTCGAGCTGGGACCTGGCTTTGGAATTTTCTGGTGCAGACGGCAGCAGAAGTGGTTCAGTGGCTGGAGTCACTAGCTACAGTGGCATTTCCTGATTTGAGAATCTACTTTCTCACCATTGCAGGGGCAAGAGCTATTGTGGCAGCCTGGTGTGGCCAGAACCTCAGTCTGGGATCTATTGTTTCCTCTCTCTCTGATTACAAGCTTTTTCTTCTTCAGGTGTCAAAGGAAGATTCTATTCTTTACAGCCGAACCCTGAATAAGAAACTTTCAGTGCCTCCTTCATAGATTGCAAATCTTTTGGTTATTAAATGGGATATTTGCATGTAGATTTCTTAGCCAGATACCTGACACAGTGTAGATAATAAATATATAATAAATATTAGCTTTAGTTTCTATTTTTCTCCTCATGATGTCTAGGATGGTTCAATGTGAACCTGCCTGCTAGAGAACTTAAATGACTTCAGTGTATGTTTTAGTAACCTGGTGGCATGTATGACTGAGTAAAGATGTAGAGACAGTGAATTATAACGATAGAGCCAGAGAGTAGTTAATAATATTTAGAGTAAAATGACCCAGGGTTCAGCCAACAGAACTACTTACTGTTTGGCGTTGAGCAAGGTTTTCTGAGATGTATTTGTTCCATCTACAGTGGAGATGAACTGGGTTATTTTTAATGTTTCCCATGCTTTTAAAATTCTTATACTCATATTCCAACTTCATTTACTTATAAGTTTCAGTAGTGATTTTAAATAATAGGGGTGTTCACTTCTTTAGTTAACTCATTGCTTAAGGTGTATAATGGCAAACAAAGAAGTTGTTTTTTTTTAATGCTTGCCATCATAAAGGTGAATTAATAATACAAGGAAGAAAAAAGAGGTAAGGATAGTACATTTAATGCATTGAGGAGAGTGGGTAAGGAAAAGTCCTCTTTGTTTAGTTTGCCATATCACTGTGGTTCTCATGGTGATACCTGGTCATTGTTTTAAAAATATGAATCTTGAAGCCTGTTTGTCTTTGTAGTTTTGGTTGTTTTTTTTTTTTTTTCCTTCCAGTTAGAAACCATGATAATAGCACTGCAATTCAGAATTTTTTTTTTTGTTTTTGTTTTTTACAATTCAGAAAGTTTAGAAAAGGTATTCTGAGGGACTGAAAACTGTAGAAGAAAATAAACTACTTTAAAGGTGTAGGAAGTAGATACAAACCTGGCAGAGAAAAGCAGTTTTCACAAAAATGTAATAGAGAAATATAAATAACTGAAGTTACTAGAAATGCACCCAGCTAAAAGGGAAAAATCAGTAGAGGAAAGGAAGTTATCTCATGGCCTTAAGCTGCTTATGATCTTGGTGGATGTAAAGAATGATGCAAAATGCCATGTATTCTTTTTCTCTCAAAGCTGCTTTAAAAATCCACCAAAAAACCCAAGGCTGCCTTTTAGCTATTAAAATTGAATTTTAAAAAATTACATGGGATCAGATTCTGATCAGCATTATGGACTAGTTACTTTTGTCTTCTCACTAATGATAGCAGCATCAGTGTTTAAATCTGGTCCTCTTGGTTGCAATGAGGAAGAGTTTAGTCAGCTTAATTCAGGGGACAAATGGTGGTTAAAATGACATATGGACTTTGACTGGAACTGAAAGCTTAATCATTGGGAGAGGTATTTTGCTGCCTCTCTGAGTGTTTGATACTCTTTGTCCATCCACTCTATTCCCCATTCCAACCTCTGGAATGCACCTGCTCACTCTGATTTTCTTCATTGTCCAGCTTGCCCATTTGCATTGTTTACTTCTTGTAGATTTTCTTTTGTTCCCTTTCTACAGCACACATCTTTTTCTCTAACCTGTAATTTAATCTCATGTATAAAATAGGAAGCCTTGCCTCTGTTGGGGAAAGGAAAGCATTTTCCTCTTTTCTTCTCAGAGCAACTCCTTCATTTGGGAATAAATGACTAATATGATTGAGGAAATTGGAACCTGGACTGCCAAGAATTTACCATTCATTCATATTCTCATTCTGTTGTTCTTTCTGTCTCTCAGTCGTTTCAGCTCAGAAGGGAAGAAAGAAAATCCTTTTGTTTGTTTGTTTTGGCTGCATATAGGGCATGTGGGATCTTAGTTCCCTGACCAAGGATTGGACCTGTGCCCCCCGCAATTTTCAGACTCCAGCCTGCAGTTTTAACCCACTAGACCACCAGGGAAGTCCTGAAAGAAATCCCAGTTTTTAATTCCAAGCTGTATTCTGGCTTTACCATGAAAAGAAGGTGAAAGTGTTAGTGGCTCAGTGGTGTCCGACTCTTTGCGACCCCATGGACTGCAGCCTGCCAGGCTCCTCTGTCCGTGGAATTCTGCAGACAAGAACACTGAAGTGGGTCACCATGCCCTTCTCCAGAGGATCTTCCCGACCCAGAGATCGAACCCCAGTCTCCTGCATTGTAGGCAGATTCTCTACTGTCTGAGTCACCAGGGAAGTCTTTACCATAATGACAGCTACTAAAAATTTCCTTTTGATTTCTAAAGTATATTGATCTACTGGTTCAAGATCCACAGGGCAGTGATTCTCAGCTGAAAGCAATCTTGATAGGGGACATTTGACGGTGTCAGAAAACATTTGTGATTGTCAGGACCGAAGGATATCTACTGGCTTCCAGTCAGTAGAGTCCAAGGATGCTGCTAAACATGGTACAAAGTACCAAGTAAGAGTCCTTGATAAAATAATAATAATGTTGCTATATTTAAAATAGATAACCACTAAGGAACTACTGTATGGCACAGGGGACTTGGTTCAAGACTCTGTAATAACCTAAATGGGGGGAAATTGAAAAAGAATAGATATGTGTGTGTGTGTGTGCATATATATAACACTTGGCTGCACACCTGAAATTAACACATTGTTAATCAATTATACTCCAGTATAAAATAAAAATTTTCTAGCCCCAAATATCAATGGTGCCAAAGTTGAAAAATCTTGCCATAGGAGAAGTACAGGGTTTGAGAGTAATTATTGCCTTTATACTCAAGAGCTCCTTTGTTACCTTTTCTACTTATCTCATCTCTTAATTATACCCTTCCAGATTCCCAGGGAAAGATATGACTGGTGAAGCCTATTTTTGAACTAGGCTCCACAAAGCATAGACTTCTGCCGGTCTATTGGTTCAAGTTCCTTAGTCCAGCCCAAAGAAGTATGACCCAGCAAAGTATCAACTGTGATGTATAAAATAAAACATGGACATGGTAGCCTTTGTCTCTAAAAAAGGCAGATACATTTTTAGAAGGAGATGTGATTAAGCAGGAATCATAAAACATGTTAGAATAAAAATGAAATAATATTTCTTTAATACTTAATAACTTTTCATTGACAGCAAAAAAAAATCAAGAGATGCTTCTATTAGGTATATTTTAAGGCAGTATTATTTGATAATATTGTCTTGGGTATTCAGTTATTATATTTGTGAGAACAGTTAATTTCTATTATCTCTGAGAAAAAGGAAAAAACAAACTACATATTGGATTAATTTGTGAGTTTCCTATTCCATTTGTACCCCGGGGAGTTCATAATTCTTACTTCCAGGAACTCGTAGTAAGCTTTTTTCCAGAAAACAGTCTCAAACCAGGAATGCAGAGGTGAAACAGGACACATCATAGATGCTAACATTCACTAGAAGAGGAGGAGGGGAGCTGTTTTCGAGGGAGAAGTGTTGCACACGGATCCCGTTAGGACTTGAATGGAAACAATGTGTGTCATTCCCACACAGCTTGCTTAATATTTGCCCCTGAAAATATTGAGATTAGAATGAATGATCAGCTGAAATTAAAACGCTTTACTGTTAATACTATTTGTTGGGAAGCATTACTGATTCTAGCCCCGCTTTCCCTTGCGATTAGGCAGAGAAGAGCCACTTTCCTGGGGAAACTGAGGTCACAGTGTTCTCTTAGAATATAAAGCACGTGAGGCATGTAAAAGAGCTGAGATAATGGAAGTGGAAAGGACCGCTGCAGAGCTGTTAAAAGAAAATTCTCCACAGACAATTTACTTACCTAGTAGACTTTTATTCAGTGATTCATGACTTGGGTTCTGTTTGATCTAGCAGGTGGAAGGGAGCTCTGAAGAGCAGTACAAGGTGAGAGATTTTTATAGACCAGAATGAACAGGGTAAGGAAGGTGTACTACAAATGAATTAAAGCGGAGTTCCTTTCCTTATATGGAACAAGGGGTAAGTCTTGGAGCTGGATTAGTGTTATGTAAGCAGGCAAGCAGGAAAGCTCTGATTGGTTGACCTGGACCTTCCTTTACTTGGAGAGCCCAGTAGAAAAGTTAAGTAAACTTGGATTCGTTGACATGAGCTTAGCCCGTGAGTGATTCCACCTTGGACCTAATCTGGTTACTTTAACAGAGTCCTTGGTCTCTCCCATAGTCTTTGCCTATGCAATAGGGTCAGTCACTTCAGAATTTTGAGAATTAATCTCAATATATTTCTATGAAAGGCAATAGCTGCTTTCCAGCATTATGACCAGACTTTTAAGAGCTTCCATCACAGCTTCACCACTTATTAGTTCTGTGAATGCTCTTATATTCTGAAATATTAACATGCTTCAGTTTTCTCACTTGTAAATTTGGGAAGACTATATCTGTCTTACAGGGTTTTTTGAGAAATAAATGAGTTAATAATGCCTGCAAAACACTTGTAACAGTGTCTGTATCAAATGTTCTTATCATTATTAAAGCATGTTGAGCTTTTAGCACAGTGCTTGACACCTGGCAATTATTCAATCAATGGTAACTAGTTTTTATACAGTGCTGGGTAGTATTATTGCTAGAAACAAAAGAAAACAAATATTTATGGAAAGGGAGAATCTAGCAAATGATCTATGAAGGTCTGTTGTTGCCTAAACCAACATATGGCTTTTGATAGTGATTACACTGGGTGGGAGCCATCAGTTAAGCTGGAAGAATGAGGCAAATGAGGAAGCCTTTTCAGAAGACATCTGGATGATTCTAGGGAATTGGATGATGTTTGGCTGGGGGCATAACTTCACAGTAATTGAAAACTCCCCAGATATCATTTTTAAAATAAGTTTACCTTATGACTGTTATTTGGAGGCATATATTTTCACTCTGTGCATCTGTGGATCCCATTGCAGGGTTAAGTGATGAGTTTAATGACAGTGGTGCTTCATGTTAGCACAGGAGTTCATTTATCAAAGTATATCATCATAAATAATCTCTTTGAACCTATACAGCTAAACACAGTAAAAGCAAGAATATAAGACTGTTATCTCCCTATAACAAATAGGAAGGTTGGTGTTTCTTCATTAGATGTATACACAGCCTAAAGTGAAGTCAGTTATTCCAGCTCTCACTGCTGTGTAGCAGGCCTTCTCTTACTATCAGCATTTCCCCGGCATTGACTTTATTCTGATTTCTTAAAAAATGAACTCCAGCTAAAATCTTGAATTAGATGCTGATAGAAAACGAATCTAATTCCTCTTCCCCATTAGCCCTAAAGCCAACATACCTGCAGATCTAAGTTTCTCTTTTCTCTAAACCAGACTCCCCTCAATAGTCTGAACTTATCTATCACACAAATTTTAGAACTTTCAACTCATCATCCTTTAGAAAAATCTAGTTTATCTACTACCATGAAGAAAGAGAAAATGTATAATTCACTCAACTAATATTGACTGATGGCAAACAGTATTAGAATCTTACTGTGTATTTTTCTACACTCATGAACAAGATACAATCCTTGAAATTAGGCAATCTGCTGGGTAGGGCAGGAGAATAAGTAATATTCAGAGAATTAAATAATTTAGTTTTACTCAGCAGTAAGTTTCTATAAAATAAAAAAAAATAAAACCATGTTCTTGAACATTATATTACATGGAATGTATGAAGAAATTATCTCTGAGGAAATTGCCTTTGAAAGACAAAATAGGAGCCAGGCATTCAAAAATGTGGGACAAGAGTGAGCCAAATAAAGGGAAAAGTTCATGTAAAGATGGGAGTCAGGCTGGTATGGTCAAAGGATAAAGATAATTTCAATAAATATGGACACAGTTGAATGAGAGGGCAAATGGAAAGAACTGAATTTAGAAGCATCGGTGGGGACAGATATTCTGGGGCCTTAAGATGCCTCATAAAAGGAATTTGGATGTTATTCTATATCCTAATGCTATCTACTGGTTTAAGCTTGGAGGGACTTGATATGATTGAGGGTTTTTTTTTTTTTTTGTCATTTATTTTTATTAGTTAGAGGCTAATTACTTTACAATATTGTAGTGGTTTTTGTCATACATTGACATGAATCAGCTATGGATTTACATGTATTCCCCATCCCGATCCCCCCTCCCACCTCCCTCTCCACCCAATTCCTCTGGGTCTTCCCAGTGCACCAGGCCCAAGCAGACTGAGTTTTTAAAAGAAACACATTGACTGATTTAAGAAGAATGGATTGTGGGGAAGTAAGAACAGAGGCTAGCAGCTAGTAAGAGGCTTCCAATAAACCAGAAGAGAGAGTATCATGTTCAAACTGGGTTTGGGATAGTGGAAATTAAAAAAAAAAAAAGATCAATTCAGGATAAGTTATTCAGCTCTCAGGACTTGATGATGCAAATGGTCTTGTCTTAGATTTGGGGTAGATGGTGACTGAAAGGGAAGACTTGAATGCTTCCTAGTTGGGGATCTGAGGAGCTGTGTGGACAATGCCACCCTCACTTGAAGTAGAAAAGACTTGGGGTGAGAAAAAAGGTCTTGGAGATGAGGAAAATAGTTCTGTTTTTTTTTTAATATGTCTATAATTTATATTTTGTTTTAGATGTGTTCTCCCGTGAAGTACAGGGTAACAGTAGTTTTGCTTGAATTTGGGCCTTTATTTATATTAATCTAAGTTTGTATGTAGAAAAAAATGTATTCAGTGTAAAACTTTGCATTCTTCTTATATTTCCCTTCTTGATTATCAAATTCTAGCTCTGTTTGTTGTCTCTGACCTATGTTGTGGCTCTTTGTAAGTTGTAGGTAACCAGTAGATATATAAATTGTTCTCTGTCCAGTAGTGATTTTAACTGAATACTTTTCTCCTGTGAAAAAGCTGGTTTTGTCCACATTTCAACATTCTTTCACTCCATATGGATTTTTGTTCCTTGATTTTTCCCTTCCTTCAGTTAGAACATCTTCCTGACTCCCTCATCTCACATAAGTAAAATAAAATTTTTAACGTGCATTCCTTTTTATATCTGTGTGAGAGCCATAGGTTTACTCTTTCTCGGAAATTATCTTTTAACGTACTTCTCACCAGTGGTTCATGTTGCTTTTCTGGTCAAATGAACACCTATGTTTTTTTGGGTTTTTTTCCCCACATAAATTGCTTTAAAGTTGTTCTCCCCAGTTCTGTATGTAATAATGTGACATTAACACATTTCATTTCATATGTCTCCAGGTTTTTGTAAAAGTTCTGGATTCTTATGTGAAATAGCTGGAATCAATTTTGCCGATACAATTACAAATTCAAATGTCAAATGATTCATTTTATACCTCAGCACATAGAACATTACATTTTCCCGGTGGAAAGGAGAATTTATAATGATCAGTCTTAGAGCTTCCACAAGCCATTTAGTAAAATTTTAGACACTTCACGTACAACATAATTAGTTTGTCAATAGTGAAAGATATCATTGAGTGTTTTCAGGCAAATTCATACCTTGTCTCTATTCTCAGAAGTGTATACTTTAGTGACTAAGTTTCTAAGAGATTGTAACTCATTATTTTTTAGAGGAAACTTACTTGAAGCTGTATTCTAAAGCTATCTTTTAAAAATGATTAGCTCATGACTCGTGAATTGGAGTGGTTCATTTTATGTCTTGTCAAAGAAGAAGAAAATGTACCTCACTGACAAGGAAAAATAAACACTGCTTTTTTGCAAATGTATAAATATTTAGAAAAATATGATTCATAACTCAAAAAAGATAATGATATAATATCATTTTCAAAACTGTATCTGGACAAGTACTTTTCCTACTCATACAACATTAATTGACTTTAGGGTATCATTTGTGTTAGTCATTATTAACCTTTAAAATGTAAATCATGAAGATTAAATAAAACATAATTAATTTATAAAAAATAAATTAATCTAACATTTATATTATAATACATTTAAAAATATTATTCCAAGCCTGGCAAACTTTAACAGATGTTTTAATTTCATACAAATCCACTTTTAAATGTGACTATTTTAGAGGAAACATGGATGGAAACAGAATTTTAGTTGAAAAATTGACAACTTCACAAAAAATCATTTACTTATTGATAAACTTAATGCGTTTATGGCATCTATGAGAACTACTTTATAAGTAGAGTATGAAATAAGTTGATCATCACCAATTTTTTTCTGATGTTATGATAATAAAAATTTAAATGCTACCCAAAACATCTTCTTTGAGTTCTGGTAGATGGTTATTGGAAGAGAATAATTAGATGCTTTCTAGTTTGGGAATTTGAGTATCTAGGTGGACATCATTGTCCTGACCTGAAATAGGAAAGACTTATGGTGAGAGGGAAGGTCTTGGAGCTGGGGAAAGAAGGGATAGTTCTGTTTCTAAGTTACATCTAGAATTCACATTTTGCTGTGAGTGTGTCTTTAGTTGAATGCGGTAGAGGCTGACTATAGTCTTCCTGGGACTTGAGCCTTTATTTCTCTTATATCAGGATCTGCTTCAGTTGTTTGCTTAGCAGTTATATGTAAAAAAAAAAATGCATTGCATGGAAAATTATTCATCTTTCTTAGGTTACCGTCTATAAAATGCTTACTTTAAATCTCAGTTGAACTTTGCTTTTCCCATACTGGATTGGCATTTCTGGTATATTTCTAACAGTTCTAAGACAAAATATTTCATTTGTCTTTGAGAAACTTTAGACTTGGGGTAAACGTTTGGGCTAAGGGCTGTCCTGAAGAAACTTCTCGTTTATGTTTCTTCATTTGTGAAAGGGAAGGTATTTCATTTCTGGAAACTTGGGGCTGCCTCCTCCTCCTTATGTTAGACTACACTTTGAATTGAACTTATATTCCCTCCAAATAAAGCAACAAGCAATAAGTGGGTATTTTCATACTTATATAAGCTCTCTCCTTTAAGGGGAGATCCCCTGTAGTATTAACCATTTTAGCTCTAAAACCTTCATTGTTGATGATTGAGGGTAGATCACATAGAGGTGTCTTTGCCTTACAGGGGGGTCTCTTTACAGCTTATCAGGTACAATTCAAAGGTCAAAAGGAAAGTGTTTGGCCCTATTCCTAACATTTTTCAAAGATTTATGGTGATAAAGAATCACAAGTCTCTTACCACATTTGGTACCCTGAGAGGCAGATTTCTCTTTATTCGGGTATAAGAAATATTTTTAAAGAAAGCAAACATCATTTCTAAACAAAGACATGTTTTCCAAAGAAATTCTTCAAAATGTGTGTTCTTTTCCTTTGGGCCAGTATATAAGATCTGGAAATGTACACACATAGCAAATCATACAATTATTCCTTAAAAGAAAAAAAGTTATGCTTGGGCAATCCTCTTTACTTCCCGTAAGGAACAAATGAGCTCATTTCTTAGAGTATCTGGGGAGTCTTGATCTCTTAATGAGTATTTTATGGACATTTTTTCATAATTGAAGATTAAAGATTGATGTTTAGTTTGTCGTTCTATTTCAGTAATCACTACCGTATTTATTTTTAACCTGTCCCACAAATAAGAGTGACATAAGTTGACTAAAGCAGCATAACAAAGACTTAGGTTTGATAGATTTGGGAAGAGGAAGGAATAAGAAGTGTTTTTCTCTCTTTTCTCACTTGTTACCAGCACTGATGTCCAGTTTCAGGACCGTCTATAGATGGCAAAGAGGCAAGTAGAGAGACGTGCGCTTTGTTTCTGGGGTGGTCTCAGAGCCCGTGAATTCTGTGGGAGAGAGAGAGCTTATAAAGCCTAAAATTTTGACACTGAAAACTTGGAGGGAACCTGCCCAAGATATATCTGAAGAATAATGCTTCCGTCAGAATAGAATAAAAGTCTGACTTGTCATGTTATGTATCTATTATGTTCTCAGAAAGACTAAATATCAGCCTGTCTGGTACCGAGCTGATACTGCTGCTCTAAATGTACAATTTTAAACAATTTTTTCCCCTTGGCATTATTTAATGCATAAGTGGTTAGATTGATAATTAGAACAAAAATATATTTAAATATGAATTATAAATATGAAAAAATAATGATTTTGAGTGTATATCCTAAATATAGAAAATGCATAATGAATATATTCAAAATAATTTTAACCTTCACAGCAGTGAAGTGCCCAGGGTTAATTTTAGCAAAGAGAAATTTAGACAATGAGTTATATACAAAGAGTATTGAAGAAAGTGTTGAATATCAGTTTTCCTTTAAGATTGGAGTACTTTTAATCAGCTTATATTAGCATATGAGACAGAGACCAAAATAATGCAAAGGATAATTATCAAAAGTATATGTACTTAGTCTTTAAATTTCAAATAGATTGAGAAAAATTATGTTCCTCTAATAACTTCCCAAATGGCAACTACAGGAGTTACAGGAAAAACCTAGTGTATTATAGGCACAATTATTTTTCAGAATAAATTAAATCTAGAAACTTTTGCTTATTAAGCCCAGACTTTTCAGTTCTTGTAACCTAATATTTTATGATTTTTTTGGAGTGGGAGAAGTAGGGAAATTCTTATATCAGGATTCACTGGAAATTCCTGTCCAGCTAAACTTGACAAAATCATACATATTGAAAAATATTAAAAAAATAAAACAGAAAATTAACATGTGATAAAGTATTATTGACTAAAATACAGATTTTTTCAAATTTCATGAAATTTTAGACTAGAGTCCATTACTTGTTCTCATACCTTGTTCAAGATTCCACATGTATTTATTTGCATTTGAGCAGCTTCAATTGCATGTAACAAATTCTGATGAATTCTCTTTTCATTTATATTCTGTTACAAACATTTTCTAATTTTCCTAGTTACGGCTTCCTTAGATATAGCCATAATTTAAAAATGGACATTTAATTCAAAATACATGAGGTGTTTAAAGTCTCTTTGATATTAATTTCTCATTTTGATATTAATTTCTCATTTAAATGCTTTCTTTTCTGCACCCACCCTCTGTGTTTTTTCACTTTTAACTTTATTGAGGCTTTCAATGGCGAAATCAAAGATCTCTTGGTAAATGTCACAATGCACTTGAAAATATGTGGAGTATTTTCAAATATCTTTTGATATTGATTTTTCTAACATAATTCAACAGTGATTAGAGAAAAGACTCTGTATGATTTCAATACCTTTAGACCATGAATTTTTTGCACCTTGTTTTATGACCCTGGATATGTTCCAGTGTCTTCTGATTTACAGTCTATGGGAACTTGAATAGGATTTGTATCCTGCAGTTGAGTGAAAATTGTATAAATCTTAATTATGTTGAATTGGTGCTTTTCAGATCTACTGTATCCTTCTACTTTTCTGTCTATTCATTTGATTAATTTTTGAGAGTTTGATATTGAAACTCCAACTAAAAATCCTAATTTATCTACTTAAAAATAACTGTAATATAAGTAACTATAACATGTAGTGGTACTATATGTAACTTTGTTCTGTATTTTCCAAATCTCCTGTAAATATGTTGTCATACATTTGTAACTTAAACACTATAAAAGAAAAAAGTGTTTTTTTATTAATCTTTAAAAAAGAGGTATAGTAGAGCTTAGCTCTTGTCTAAAGAAAAAAGTCATATGAGCTTTGTTATCATTTTCAAATTTGGAATTAGGTAACTAGCAATGTTTTTGAACTTTTTCTCTGTATTTTTTGAAAAATATGTTTTAAATAACCAATTTAAAACTTTTTGGCTGAGATTTGTTGCTAGAATCCATAAATGGACACCAGTTGATTATGTTTTTATTCTGAAGTTTGGGGATATTTACCTCTTGTACTTTATACTCCTGTCATAGGAGCATTTAACATTTACATGGTCTTTAAATTGACCTGGCATTTTACAGATTATAAGATATGAAAGGAAAATTATATATATCTATATCTATGCAATATATAAAGCAGATTTCCATGAATGTTATATATTTATTTCAAAAAAAATAATAACTAATGGCAACAGTAAGTAATAATAAAGAATAGATAATCACAAAGGTATGTGGCAACAATGAAGCCCTCTTAAAAAGAATTTTTTTTTTTGGTAAATAATATGGTTTGAAGTCTGAGAAGTGGTACATTTTGAATCAAGAAATTCTGTAAGCATTCTTTGATGATGATAGCATTCTTCTTATAACTTAGGAATTTTTTAAAAAATATTTTAAATATTTTATGTACAGCAAAAATGTTGATTTCATATTTTATCCCTGTTAGAAACATAAGGATTTCCATTAGTTTTCCTTTGGGCTCTCATTTTTCCCATGGGCAGGAACTGTGACAGATTATCCATTTCCACAAAACTGAAGCTAGTCCACCATTTTCTGTTCAGTCGGAGGTATAATTCATCTGTAAAGTGTTCTCACAGTGTGTTTCCTATAGAGAAAGAAACTAATATGTTTTAAACCCACTGCAGTTACTTTCCATTTCTTGTTTAGGCAACAATAAAAGCAGAGAGAGACTTAAACGTTTATTTACTTGTCAGACTGGACAAAATTCTTCAAAAAGAAAAACTGTATGCTACCTTAACCACTTTAGCAATTTTAGCAATCTAAAAAGAAAAAAAGATTGATTTCTGTTTAGCCACTTTTTTATATATTATTATTGTTCTGTGGGTAGCACTATATTTTTTTCTAGACATTTCCTTCTCTCAAAATTAAAGGGTTATCTTAGAACCATCTTACAGTGCTTCTTGAAGAACTGAAGTTCTCTAGGAGACTAACTATTCTGTGCTTGAATATGTAAGTACTGACAATGCCTGAAGGTATTGAGATAATGCATACATTCTGTCTAAGTGCTCTGTAGTGAGCTGATGTTCTTAAGCCTGTAAGATGCAGCTACAAAGAAGATGTAAATGGGGAATTCACTCAGTAAGCCAGAAAGAGTTACCCAATTAAACTTTGGGGTCCACTGGTCCACACTAGTAAAGTCAATCTATCGACAGTGAGCTGTGGTGAAGGAGAGCGCAGCCTTTACTACAAACCAAGAGTATGGGCTAATCCCAGAAAGACATAAACTCCCCCACGAATTTCAGGGTAAGGTTTTTAAAGGCAAGTTGAGGGAGAGATCCACAAGGATGGAGATCTTATGTCTGCAAAACCTAAAATATTTACTATTTACAATCTGGCCATTAAACAAAATTGTCAGACCCCTATTCTATCTGAAGGGTTTATATATACAAACATATAAAATATCTCTTTTGGGGAAATTTCTAATTTTCAGCTCTTACATTTTGCCTTAGGCTTGTACCCTATTTTCCCTCTCTTGTTTCATATGACAGGGGCGTTAGAGAGGAGTGTGTTGTTTCTTACACGTGCAACCAAGTGAATTTAAATGCAATTAGAATTACATATGTCCATGGTTTTTCACCCCTCTAGTGATATACTTAGGTGGCTTTCCTGGTGGCTCAGTGGTAACCAGCCTGCAATGCAGTGACTCCAGTTTTATCCCTCGGTTGAAAAGATCCCCTGGAGAAGGAAATGGAAACCCACTCCATTATTCTTGCCTGGGAAATCCTGAGGACAGAGGATCCTGGTGGGTTACAGTCCATTGGGTTACAAAAGAGTCGATCATGACCTAGTGACTAAATGATAACAAAAAGTGATGTCGTTAACTTAGTAATATTCATGATTTATTTCATTCATCTTAGCCAGCAAATACTACTAAACTGCATATGTGTACAGCAAATAAAATGCAACTAACCCCTGACTTCAGATACTTATGATTTGTGAAGAAGACAGAAAATTAAATAGGTATCACAATACCATATCATAATATTCAGTACTGCTACATAACATAAGAGTAGGTCATAGTAGAGAGACAAAGTCAAATGGTAAATTATTTAGTGCGCGATTGGAACACTGGACATTTATAACCAAATTTCTAGCTTCGTCGGGCCTGAGATAGGGACACTGTGATTATTGTCCCAATATTTTTACAAACAAGTAAATAACTTTCTAGTAGTTGTAGCATATTACTGATTTAAAAAAAAGAAAGAGAAAAATGATGACAAAACATATTTTCATGACAGTAAATCGTTAGACCTTTTGAGAAACCCCTTTAACTAGAAAGCACTTGTTCCATTAGAAAGTAAAGCTCACTGGCAATGTCATTTTGAACTTATAAGCGATGTCAGTTCCCTTCTCTCAGGGAGTAAATGGTCAGCCATGCAGTTCTTATCAGCAGTAACAAGGTAATTCAGACTAGAGGACATGGAGACTGAAGGGTGGGATTTTATTTTATTTTTTCCAGTATTTATGGCTTTATTAACTTGAAAATAAAGACTAAAATTTGGTTTCACTTTGCTTACTTTAGCTGTGCTGTGCATTCAGTAGCCACTAGCCAAGTATGACTGTTAAAATTAAATTAAATTAAATTAAAGTGGTTAGTTTCTTAATCACACCAGCCACCCTTCAGATGCTCAGCAGCTATATGTGGCTAGTGGCTACTGCATTGGACAATGGAGATTTGGACATTTCCATCATCATAGAAAGTTATCTTGGTAAAGACTTGCAGTTGCATTAATCACAGTAAAGTAATTTCTTTTAAGTTCTCTAAATAGATGTTATTTGTCATATCCCTGTTCACACGACTTTTTCTTTCATAATTGCACTTTAGGGAATAAACCTGTGAGTTCTTTTGTGTCTTAACTTGATATGAATTCCTTCCATGTTTTCTTCTTCACCTGGGATCCACACCATGCAAAGAAATTGCAACCATATTTACTTTTCAATACTTTGCTTTTAAATGTGTTCCCTGAAGTTAACATAAATACAGAAAAGTGCTTGTAGATCAGTAAATCTTCTCAGAGTAAATACACACAAGGACCCTAACTAAAGTCAAGAAAAAGAATATTCTTTGTTAAAATCTTATTTATTCAGTAATTAATGTTTTTGAATGAGTAGATTTTTAGGTTCTTTCTATGTTATGTGATTAAATTTAAAATTTCATTGAGTAAGTTTTGGTTTATTCAAGGAATGTTTAGACAATTTTTTAATTATCAATTTGTCTCTTTCATTTTCTTCCTTCATGATGCTCATAATATTGGCCTCTTTTGTTAATTATATTAATTCTCGCTTTCTTAAGCCATAGTTTAGAGATGTGACTGAAGGGAGAGTAGCCAAGGGCTGAACATGAAAAGCTGAAGTAACTATATTCTACAGTTTAATGCTTGACTGTCAGTTTTTACTAGCATTCCAGTCTGAAAATCTGAACCACACATCTGAATGATAAAACCATACACTAAGAGAATGGTAAGATTATTGCTTTTTAGAGTTATTCAATGTGTTTTCTTTGAAGTGTAATAGTCATGCAGAAATGTAATCGTAAATCGGTGAATTTTCTTGTCATTAAAAATATTCTTCCACAATTTAAAAAAGCTGTAAGGTATTCCATCCCATGATGTACCATGATTTAGTTTACTGACTCCTGTTGGAAATTTCTGGCTTCCTTCCTAGTCTTCTCACCCTGCTTTCCACAATGCTGCAAAGATGAATTTATGTGTATTTAACATGTTTATGCCTATTTCCAGTATTTTCTTAGAGTAAAACTCCTAGAGGCAGAGTTTACGAGTCAAAATGCATGTGAACTTTTAAAAATAAATTTTAAAAAATTAGAATAGTTTTAGGTGTATAGAAAAATTTCAGAGGTAGTATAAATAGTTCCTGTATACCATATACCTAGTTTCCCTTATTATTAACTTCTCATTAGTAGTACACATTTGTCACAATAAATGAACCAATTTTGAGGCATTATTTTTATTAACTAAAGTCCATAGTTTATTCAAATCTCTTTTTACCTCATGTCCTTTTTCTGTCCCAGGATTCCAAGTATACTACATTGCATTTAGTTGTCAAGACTCCTTAGGCTTCTCATGGCTGTGACAGGTTCTCGATTTTCTTGTCTTTCGTGACCTTGACAATTTAAGGAATATTGGTCAGGCATCCCTCAGTTAGGGTTTGTCTGATTTTTTTTTTCTAACAGAGATTTAAATGACATATAACATTGCATTATTTTTAGGTGTATACATAATGGTTTGACGTATGTATAGATTGCAAAATAATTGCTACAGTAAGTTTAGTTAACACCCAGCACCACACATAGTTACAAAGTTTTTTTTTTTCTTCTGATGAGAGCTCTTAAGCTTTACTCTCTTAGCAACTTTCTAGTATACAATACAGTATTGTTAACTATAGATATCATGCTGTACATTACATCCATGGACTTACTAATAATTTGAATTCTGTACGTTTTGACCCTCTTCGCCCATTTACACACACCCTTCCCAGATGTGGCATCTGATGACTATCTGATATCTGTATATATGGGTTCAATTTTTTAAAAAGATTCCACCTGTAAGTGAAATCATACAGTATTTGAATTTATTTGTCTCACTTATTTCACTTAGGGTAATTCCCTTAAGTTCCATCCATGTTGTGGCAAATGACAGTACTTTCTAAATTTTTATGACTGGTTAATGTTCTGTTGTATATGTGTATCACATTTTCTTTTATCCGTTCATCTTTCAACGGTCACTTGGGCTGTTCCTATGTCTTGGCTATTGTAAATGATGTGATAGCAAACACGGGAGTGCTTCTTCAATATAGTGATTTCATTTCTTCACGTAAACACACAGAAATATGGTGGTTCTATTTTTAATTTTTTGAGAAACCTACATACTGTTTTCCATAGTGGCTACACCAATTCATATTCCTACTAACAATTTACCAGAGTTCTCTTCTCTCCAAATCTTCACCCATATCATTATTTTTTACTTCTTTGAATTGTATGGCCTACTTATTTATGAAAACAAGATTTGGTCAGTATGGCTTTGAAGATATTTTGCAAATTTGTTGCAATAAATTTATAGATATTGTATTTTATATGATATTAAAAAGAAAGGTATTTCGTAGAATTGAAAAATACACAAGTTTCAAAATTTAAAATATCTCTGATTACAAAATCAGATACATAAGTGTTATATAGGAAGTCCCCAATTAACTAGGTATTGAAGGTAAACCACTAAATAGATGACCTAGTTCAAATTTATTTAGCTTTTTCACATATCAGTTATGTGTTTTGTTCTGTATCTTAGAAATAACAAGCTATTGTATATCTTGTGAGAAGGAAATAATCAATGGAATCTTTTTTAATTTAATTTTTATTTTATATTATGTTCGATTTATATTGTGTTAGTCTTAGGTTTACAGCTAACTGATTCAGTTATACATATACATATATTCATTTCTTTTTCAGATTCTTTTCCATATAGGCTATCAGAGAATATTGAGTAGAGCTCCCTGTGCTAGATAGTAGGTTCTTCTTGATTACCTATTTTATACATAGAAAGTATGTACATATTAATCCCAAACTCCTAATTTACCCCTATACCCTTTACTTTTGATAACCATAAGCTTGTTTTCTAAGTCTGTGAGTCTCTTTCTGTTCGATAAGTAAGTTCATTTGTATCATATTTTTATTTTAGACTTTGCATGTCATATGATACTTGTCTTTGTCTGACTTATTTCATTACTATGATAATCTCTAAGTCCATCCACGTTGCTGCAAATAGCATTGTTTCATTCTTTATTGTGGCTGGGTGATCTTCTATTATATATATATACCACAAGTTTTTAATCATTCATCTGTCAGTGCACATTTTGGTTTCTTCCATGTCTTGGATGTTGCAAACAGTGCTACAGTGAATGTTGAGGGGCAGTTATTATCACAAATTAGCATTTTCTGTGGATATACACCCAGAGTGGAATTAACAGATCATGTGGTAGCTATCTTTTTAGTTATTAAGGAACCTCTATACTGCTCTCCATGGTGGCTATACCAATTTACGTTCCCACCAACACTGCAGGAGAATTCTCTTTCTTCCACGGCCTCCCCAAAATTTATTCTCTGTAATCTTTTCGATGATGGCCACTCTGGTGTGGGGTGATACCTTGTTGTAGTTTTGATTTGCATTTCAATAAAAAGTAGCGATTTGAGGCATTGTATCACGTCCTTTTTCTCTTAAACTGTGTGGGTACCATGTACCTGATGAACTTACCTTCTGGAGAGTGGGCCCTGTTTTGAACTCTTTTTCCAATGCCCAGCCCAGGACATTTCTTGAGGGTAGGTATTGTTTAGAGCTCCGCAGGCCTTCTGAATGTCAGGGGCTGAGAGAGCTGTGCTTAGTCGCTCTGTCGAGTCCAACTCTTTGCAACACCATGGACTCCTTAGTTGGGGATTCTCCAGACAAGCATACTGGCCTGTGTTGCCCTGCCCTCTTCCAGGGGATCTTCTCAACCCAGGGATTGAACCCAGGCCTCCCGCATTGCAGCCAGATTCTTTACCATCTGAGCCACCAGGGAAGCTTAGCACTGAAGGACTGATTAACCCTGGTGGGAAGCTTGTAGTTTCAGGGAGAATCTACAAGGGGGCAGCATGTTCTCATCCCCCACTCTGGTTACTGTGGAGCCTTAGGGTCAGGTGATGGTGAGTTCTGACAAAACATGGTCCCCTGGAGAAGGGAATGGCAAAGCACTTCAGTATTCTTGCCTTGAGAACCCCTTGAACAGTATGAAAAGGCAAAAACACAGGACACTGAAAGATGAACTCCCCAGGTTGATAGGTGCCCAATATGCTGCTGGAGAAGAATGGAGAAATAACATCAGAAAGAATAAAAAGATGGGGCTAAAGCAAAAAATAAAAAACAAAAAACACCCAGTTGTGAGTGTGACTGGTGATGTAGTAAACTCCAATGCTGTAAAGAGCAGTATTGCAGAGGAACCTGGAATCTTAAGTCCATGAATCAAGGTAAATTGGAAGTGGTCAAACAGGAGATGACAAGAGTAAACATCGATATTTTAGGAATCAGCAAACTAAAATGGACTGGAATGGGCGAATTTAACTCAGATGATCATTATATCTACTACTGTGGGCAAGAATCCCTTAGAAGAAATGGAGTAGCCATCATAGTTAACGAAAGAGTCTGAAAGGCAGTACTTGGGTGCAATCTCAAAAATGACAGAATGATCTCTGTTCATTTCCAAGGCAAACCATTCAGTATCACAGTAATCCAAGTCTATGCCCCAACCAATAATGCTGAAGAAGCTGAATGGTCTATGAAGACTTACAAGACCTTCTAGAAGTAACAAGCAAAAAAGATGTCCAGTTCATTATAGGGGATTGGAATGCAAAAGTAGGAAGCCAAGAGATACCTGGAGTAATAGGCAAATTTGGCCTTGGAGTACAAAATGAAGCAGGGCTTTCCCCTGTGATCAATGCAAAGAAATAAAGGAAAACACTAAAATGGGAAAGACCAGAGATCTCTTGAAGAAAATTAGAGATACCAAGGGAACATTTCATGCAAAGATGGGCACAATGAAGGACACAAATAGTATGGACTGAGAAGGTATTAAAAAGAGGTGGCAAGAACACACAGAAGGACTATACAAAAAAGATCATACAAACTATACAAAAAAGACCTAGATAACCATGATGTTGTGATCACTCACCTAGAGCCAGACATCCTAGAATGCAAAATCAAGTGGGCCTTAGTTAGGAAACATCACTACAAACAAAACTAGTGGAGGTGATGGAATTCCAGTTGAGCTATTTCAAATCCTGAAAGATGATGCTGTGAAAGTGCTGCACTCAATATGCCAGCAAATTTGGAAAACTCAGCAGTGGCCACAGGACTGAAAAAGGTCAGTTTTCATTCCAATCCCAAAGAAAGGCAATGCCAAAGAATGTTCAAATGACTGTACAATTGCAATTATCTCACATACTGAAAAAGTAATGCTCAAAATTCTCCAAGCCAGGCTTCAACAGTACATGAACCATGAACTTCCAGATGTTTAAGCTAGTTTTAGAAAAGGCAGAGGAACCAGAGATCAAATTGCCAGCATTTGCTGGATCACTGAAAAAGCAAGAGAGTCCCAAAAAACATCTATTTCTGCTTTATTGACTATACCAAAGCCTTCGACTGTGTGGATCACAATAAACCGTGGAAAATTTTTAAAGAGATGGGAATACCAGACCACCTTACCTGCCTTATGGGAAATATGTATGTAGGTCAAGAAGGAACAGTTATAATTGAACATGGAACAGACTGCTTACAAATAGGGAGAAGAGTACACCAGGGTTGCATATTGTCACCCTGCTTGTTTAACTTGTATGCAGATTATATTATGTTAAATGCTGGACTAGATGAAGCACAAGCAGGAATCAAGATTGCCAGGAGAAATATCAATAACCTCAGATATGCAGATGACACTACATTTATGGAAGAAAGTGAGGAAAGGACCTCTTGATGAAAGTGAAAGAGGAGAGTGAAAAAGTTGGCTAAAAACTCAAAATTCAAAAATCTAATTCATGGCATCCAGTCCCATCACTTCATGGCAAATAGATGGGGAAACAATAGAAACTGAGAGACTTCATTTTGGGGGGCTCCAAAATCACTGCAGATGGTGACTGCAGCCATGAAATTAAAAGACACCTGTTCCTTGGAAGAAAAGCCATGACCTACCTAGACAGCATATTAAAAAACAGAGACATTACTTTGCCAACAAAGGTCCATGTAGTCAAAGCTATGGTTTTTCCAGTAGTCATGTATGGATGTGAGAGTTGGACTATGAAGACAGCTGAGTGCTCAAAAATTGTTGCTTTTGAAATGTAGTGTTGGAGAAGACTCTTGAGAGTCCCTTGGACTGTAAGGATATCAAACCAGTCAATCCTAAAGGAAATCAGTCCTGAATATTCATTGGAAGGACTGATGGTGAAGCTGAAGTTCCAACACTTTGGCCACCTGATGCGAAGAACTGACTCACTGTAAACACTCTGATGCTTGGAAAGATGGAAGGCAGGAGGAGAAAGGGATGACAGAGGCTGAGATGGTTGTATGGCATCACCGACATGATGGACATGAGTTTGAGTATACTCCAGGAATTGGTGATGGACAGGGAGGCCTGGTATGCTGCAGTCCATGGTGTCGCAAAGAGATGGACACGGCTGAACAACTGAACTGATACCTTTGATCATGAGGGTTAATCTGATTAATTTTTAAATTTGTTTCCCCTGCTCTATCCCTGCCACTATATGCCCTAATTCAAGTCCTCAGGATATCTTGCCCAAATCGGTTTGTTTTACCATGGCTGTGTCACTAAAGTCATCTTTCATATAACCATTTGAGAGCTCTAGCAGCTATGGAAAATACATGGTGAAGATGAATATAAGCATTAATTTGTCAGTTCCTTCTAGTGGTTCACATCTGATGTGTAACAGGTGAACAAGTTTTCTTATCATCTGCTCCAGCTGGGAAGATTCACATGATGCTCTTCACTCTGAACTTGATGTTTTCCTGATCTTTGGAATGTTCTTTCTTGTCCCTGTCCCCTTACACATCTGTTAATACTGTACAGTTTGGCTAAGGGATTCCCTTCTCTTCTTCAGGAATCCTTCTTAGGATTTACTTTTCTTCATGCCTCTTTCATTCATACCCGGACATAGCACTATCATTATAATTATCATAGCATATGTGTGCAACTCTAGTATACATCATGTTTCACTTGACAGTGATCTTCTTAAAAGTGGGATCTGTGTTATTGATTTTTGTATTCTGGAGTCGGGCACAAGACCTGGGATACCAAAGGTGCTCAATAAATATATGGCAAATGAGTGAATGAATACCTGAATGGATTTTCAGGTCTACTCATTAATTTAAAATGAGTTTAATTTAAAGTGGGCTTCCCTGGTGGCTCAGATGGTCAAGAATCTGCCTGCAGTACAGGAGACCTGGGTTCAATATCTGGGTTGGGAAGGTCCTCTGGAAAAGGTAATGATTACCCACTCCGGTATTCTTGCCTGGAGAATCCCATGCACAGAGGATCCTGGCAGGCTGTAATCCATGGGATCACAAAGAGTCAGATAGAACTTAGCCACTGAACAATAGCAAACAACATACCTGGGGCAAAGTCATTGGATCTTTTTGATCCTTACTTTTCACCTCTTTAAAGTGAAATAATAATGACAAGTTCGCAGAGAACTCCTTTCACTATCTTGGTATATTTTCTACCAGAATTCCTCCTATGTATTTTTTTTTCTTTTTAATTAATGGGATAGAAAGGAAAGGAAATCAAGAGGAAGAAAAAGGAGAAAATTAGAATTAAAAGTATAAAACTTACAAAAATAGTAGAAGATAATATTTATTGTTATCTGTTACTGTTTTCCCTTTTTAAGTGTGTTATTTACTGACAACATAGTATTCCTTAACATGAATGTACCATATATGTTTCACAGTGTTCCCATTTCTGGACAGTCCACATTTTCATTTTTACCCAACCACATGTAATATGGCTTTGAGGTTGGCACTTTGCCTGTATATTTGGTATCATTTCCTTACTTTTGACTCCGAGGGATAGAAGGCTTCTCATAGACACCTCTAAACTCTGCACCTATTTGCCTTGACATCAACAGTGTATTGATCGCTAGCAACTCTCTAACAATATTTTAGAGTAGTCATCTTTAAAGAGAATGAAAACTGTCTCATCCCCTTTCAAATACTAGTTGGACCTTCTTCTTGTACTCATGAGACACCTTTGAAGGTCTCTTGAGCCCTCAAGTAGATCCAGTGACCTGGGGTGGCATTGATGACATTTGAGAAGGACACAGCTGTATTTGAAACTATGAAGTTAGTAGATGAGAAAGGAGCTCTTCAGAAATGAAGAAGAATGAATGTTTTCTTTGAGAACTTGAGCAGCCCCTGTCATATACAATAGACAAGTTTATGTCTCTGTGTAAATTGCTATGTGATCATCTGTCCCATATACTCAAAGCCTTATGTATTTTGAGTATATCATGTCGATGCCGCTATCCACAGGATGCAGAGAGGATGCTGTGTAATGTGTCACCCTCGACACTGCAACAGAAAGAACTCATCTCCCTTCATGTTACACATATTGGTCTGCGTTTCCCAGTCTGAATTACTCCCTTCAGGGGAATTTCTACCTTGGAAGAATTTTTTAACTCCTTGAGGGCACCAGCAAGCCAGATAGCAAATTCACCTTTTGTGAACTAAACTTCTAAAGTCAGAAAAGATGAGAGTTCTGAATTCCATCTTCCTGTTTTTGTAAAGGATAATCTCAGTGCGGAGTGGTTAAAGTTGTAATTTGTAAGGAGGGATTTCTAGATTCACTTCTTTCCACCATATGGTTTAAAATTCCTCTTACCTTAGTTTTCTCACAGATAAATAGGTTTATTGTAAGGATTAAATGATAGATAGAACTTAGATACAAATAAGAACTCAATAGGGAGTTTCCTGGTGGTCAAATAGTTAGGACTCTGTGCTTCTACTGTAGCAGGCACAGGTACAATCCCTGGTCTGAGGACTAAGGTCCCACATGCCACGTGGTGTGGCAAAAAAAAAAAAAAAAAAAAACTCAATAAAAGTTAGCTATCATGTTATTGGTCTTCTATTATTGTCATTATTAATCAGAAAATTTGTACACCTGTCTTCCATGCCGCTGAGACCTGACTGTCCCTGTAGAACCTGATACTCTCTGAAATAATAACCAACCTGGGGAAACCCAGTTAGTGCAGAATTCTGCTAACCATTTATGGTCGTTTCCTTTTTTAAAACCATTTTAAAACAGAATATTACAGATAATCTGAGTTACACTTTTTCTTTTTTATTTTGTCTTTCTGTTTAAGCTCTTAGGAGCACAAAGTTTTAGATATCTAGTCTCTTAAAGTAGTAAATTGTTTAAGCAAGAAAATAGCTGCATTGATCGGATCCTGATTAACTTATTGGCATTTGGCTTTGTGGATACAAATGCTGAGCTCAGATTTAGGAAAGCTGCATTTAGACAAGCTCTGCCTCTTAGCATGGTAACTGTCAGCTACTCAGTGCCTCTGCTTTTCAGATTCTTGTCCAAATTATGGGGTTTGATGATCTCTGAGAGCCCTATTGTCCTGTGATTGATTCAGGAAAGAATAATGCTTTAAAGAATGGGGGATGAATTCTGTTCCCAGTTCCTCAGGTAAGCAATTATTATGGTATTATAAATAGCCAGGAAAAACATTTTTCCAATTTGACTCACCACTGGAGAGATAAGCCACTGAAGCATTTCAGATGAAATTAGATTATCTGGATAACACCACAGAACCACTGCTGGACCGGATTAAGTTCCTGATGTAACAAGCTAATAATACAAGATGTGATCAGAAGTGAGTTAGCCACACAGGGAATTGGCAGGTGCAGCCACTATCAGCAAAGCTCTGTTTGTACACAGTTTTCCTAAAGGAATCACTACTCAGCAGTACCATTGTCCCTGGAGTCTTTCTCTCTGTTGCTTTGAGAAACTCACTTCTTGGTAGCAGACACTTTCATATTCAATGTGTCTGCCACCTTTCAAGAAGACCTTACAACATAACCTCTCATGTTCATTTCTGTGACTTTATAGTATTTGGCACTTTCTGGGTCTTGAAACAAACACAATGTCAGCAAACTCATTTCTCCATCCAGGAGGAAAGGGCCAGATTGTTGCCCAATTGTTGCTGGTGGACAGAAGCTCTGTTTCCAGGTTGTCAGTGTCCTGGTTTACCTGTGTTTGACCTTGGAAACTAAGACATGCTGGTTTTATTTCGGAAGGCATTCTTATCCCTGCACCTCTTGGTTCATCTACGAGTGAAGACCAAAAGCTGCTTTTTATTCGATCTCGTGTTTAAAGAAGGCTATTTTGATGTTCTGTTGACACGCTGATTAGAGTGGAGTAGTATCTGCCTCAGCAACGAGGATTTACTCAGCACTTAGGGCGAAAACTGTGTCTAGTAAACAGTGCCCTTAGAAATCCATTAAGTTGAACATAAAGTGCAGTCTAAATAGACTTGTGTACAGTTCTATGAAGTAAAATACGTGTTACATATATGAAAAATGCTTATCTTTAAACTAGACTCACTTTCTGCACACACTACAAGATGATTACCTTGAGAGAGGTTCCTAGAAATGACACCCCGTTTAGACACAGTCACTTTGTGTCTCCCTGTTCACTTCTCTCCTGGTTATATTTAGAGCACAGAAGGGCAGGCAGCCTTACTCAGACTACTTAAATCCTTGTTTCTTGCCTTCTTTCTTTCTCGCCCCAGATGTGTATACTTAGAACATTGTAAACTAAATGCCCAAATGGTGCAGCTTCTCTATAACTAGGGTTAGCTCTATATTCATAGAGGGAAACAATATTTTAAAAGATGTTTCAGTAATAGGCTCCTGCAGAGAATCAGTTTAAATTACTATTTGCTACATCAGAAAACATTTATTGAGCATCATGTTATGAACTCCAAATGCGTGTATTGAAACCCTAGCCCCCAGCGTGATGGTTGGAGGGCCTCTGCTGGACTGCTGGGAGGTAGTTAGGTTTAGTTGAGGTCGTGAGGGTGGTCTTTCATGATGAGATTAGTGTCCTTTTAAGAAGAAGAGAAAGCTATGAAAGAAGAGAAAGCCTTATAAGAAGAAGAGAAAGCTAGTCAAAGCTATGGTTTTTCCAGTAGTCATGTATGGATGTGAGAGTTGGACCATAAAGAAAGCTGAGCACCAAAGAATGGATGCTTTTGAACTGTGATGTTGGAGAAGACTCTTGAGAGTCTCTTGGACTGCAAGGAAATCAAACCAGTCAATCTTAAAGGAAATCAGACCTGAATATCCATTGGAAGGACTGATGCTGAAGCTGAAGTTCCAACACCTTTGACCAACAACTTTGACCACCTGATGCGAAGAACTGACTGATTGGAAAGACCTTGATGCTGGGAAGGATTGAAGGCAGGAGGAGAAGGGGATGACTGAGGATGAGATGGTTGGATGGCATCACCGACTCAATGGACATGAATTTGAACAAGCTCCGGGAGTTGGTGATGGACAGGGAAGCCTGGTGTGCGGCAGTCCATGGGGTCGCAAAGAGTTAGACACAGCTGAACGACTGAACTGAACTGAACTGAACTGAAGAAGAGACAGGAGACTTACCTCCTTCCCCACCGGCACACATGGAGGAAAGGCTATGTAAGCCCAAGCTGGGAGGAAGCCAGCTGCCTCCTTTAATCAGCTCTCACCAGACATTGAATCTGGCACTTTGATCTTCAACTTTCTAACCTTCCGAACTATGAGAAATAAATGTTTTTTAAGACACCTGGCATTTTGTTATAGTAGTTTGAGCTGACTAAAACAACTTACTATCTTCTTGGTCTAGATTTTTTAAACCAAGGAAATAATGCTGTTGCCTGCATGTGAATGTAAATGTGATACATAATAGAGATGGCATTATAGGTTACTGAAGGAAAAATGGACTAGTAAATAAATCATCTGGATGGAAGCACTCTGCTATCCATGTAGAAAATAAATAAATAAATCCGTATCTTTCAAACAAAACAAAATCTACATGCAAAAAGTTGCATGTAGGTAAATACCTAATTGGGACTTCCCAGGTGGCATTAGTGGTAAAGAGCCTGTCTGCTAGTGCAAGAGACATAAGAGACATGGGTTCAGTCCCTGGCTCAAGAAGATCCCCTGGAAGAGGGCATGGTCATCTAGTTCAGTATTCTTGCCTGGAGAATCCCAGGGACAGAGGAGCCTGATGGGTTATAGTCCATAGGGTTGCAAAGAGTTGGACATGACTGAAGCAACTTAGCATGCATGCACCCAAATACCTAATTATGTAAATAAAATGTTAAAATTTTAAAAATAAAATGTAAGATAATCTTTATAAGCTTAAAATAGGGATGAGTTTCTTTAAGAAAATATAAAAGTCAAACCTTCAGTATAAGAGTTGACATATTGATCCATGTAAAAATATCCCGTTCAGTAAAGAATCCCTATATATAGCCAAGTTACAAACTAGAAGTAGATGTTTATAACACATATAAGCAATATAGGATCAATATTTAATATTTACAAAGAAATTCCATAAATTAGCAGGACAATAATTAATAGGAAAATGGACAAGCAAGAATTGAAGTGGCAGTTTCTAGAAGAGACCATACTGGACTAACAAATAAATAATTGATAAGATATCAGCTTCACAAGAAATTGGTGAAATATATGAGAAATAGTGAGATAATGTATCACATCTAGGAAATTAGTAAAATATTTTAAATGTTTGCTGTACCAGGAGTTGATAAGTGTGTCTAGAAAGGGGAATTTTAGACCCTATTGTCTATTATGTAACTTGATAAACCCAACTTGAACAGCAATTGTGTAGTATCTGATAAGTAAAATTGTAACCATTTTTACCCTAGTAGTTCTGTTAATAGCATGAGTTAAGAAAAACTCCCTAGTAAATGAGCAGGGAAACATATACAGATTTAAATAAATAACTACATATATTTACATATATACTTACTTATTTTTTTTGGCTGTGCCAGTTCTTAGCTGTGGCATGTGGGATCTCCAATCTTTGCTGTGTCATACAGAAACTGTGGTTGTGACATTCAAGCTCTTAGTTTCCGGACCAGGGATGACCTTCATTGAAAGTGAAGATTCTTAGCCACTGGACCACTAGCGCTAAGTCAGGGAAGTCCCCTGGACTTAATTATGGAATTATTTGCATTAAAAAATTAAATACAATGCATATGTTTATTAGAAAGTCTTTTTATTACTTGTTCTTTCATGTATTTATTTAGTTTACATTGTCAATATACAATAATCACCTTTTTTTTAATAATCACTTTAAAAGCCCTAAATTATCTCGTGTTTATTAAATGGAACCAATAATTCTACATCTAGAAATTACTTAAATTACAAGAAAAAAAATTGCTCTCTGCAAACCCAGTGTTTTAAAAAACCAGTAAGCTTGTCAAAGAGATTGTATTCTTGGGGGAGGGACATTCTTAAGCTGGTGTCTGGAGCCCAGGAGTTGCTGTCAGAAAGAAAGAAAAAAGATGTTCTCAGATAGGAAAGGTCTGATCGTCTCTTCATAGAACAGATGACACAGCTAAAGGAAATTAATCCTAACTACATGTCTCAACATATTAAATCTCAAATGCAGTGTCAAGAGAGAACAAAAGCATGTCCCAAGGCAAAAGGGCAAAAAAAACTAGCAACATTTATTGGTTTTGTTCTATGTAGAGCCTATTATAAATGTAGTTTATGTAAAGTTAACAAGAAAAATATTGCAATATATTGTAACGTTTTTGTGAAAACATTAGGGAGCAATGTTTTTGTAAATAAATAATATAGACTGTAATGATAATCACATCATTCAGTATAGTGAGTGCTGTGCTGGAGGAAGTGGGAGATCGAGGAGCAGGTCACAGAAAACTTCAGCTACACCTGTGAAGGTCTAGTCCATTAAAAACAGTTTTGAAACAAATTTGGCAAAGTGAAGATATGGTGTGGTACATATATGAATTTTTCCCTAGGTACCTGTTAGTGTATTTGAAATATTCCAGATGTTTAGAAATTTTTTAAAAAATGTCATTGCAGTTATTTTTGCAATGTGTTAATAACTTAGCAGCTCTGTGAAATGTATGGCAACAGAGGGCAAATTGCCTTATACTTAATATTTTCAATGATAACAACACATAATTTAGAAATTTCACCCAGAATTCACCTCTATAAACCCTGCACTAGCCAAGTAGTTAATTTTAGGACTTCTATATTAATCAACATTGTTCTGAATATAATTCAAAGATTAGTGCTAGAAGGATACATATCTATGGGAAGGCTAAGTGAACTGAGAGGACTCAGATTATTTATGGATTCACTGCATATAACTTACCTTTTAATATGTTTACAGTGAAGAAAAAGTTAAGCTACAAATGAAAGCATTAAATATGCTTAAAACTTCCTGGTCAACAACAAAAAAGCTATAAACAAACTTAATCAAGTCATACATTGATTTTAAAATCAATAAATCTGAAGACATTGCCTCTGTCTTCTTGAGTTTAGTTAGGATGCTTATGCTTAATATGTATTTTCAGATTTAAATTGGAGCAAAGAGAATGAAGGATTATATATAAAATTTAACAGCTATCTTAATTTTTTTTTATTAACTGTCTTTGGTTACATTTAGATGTCATGCAAGAAAAAGAGCAAATACTTAGAAAACAAAGATTTTTTTTTTCCAATGAGAGAACTTATGACTTTATTTTCAAATATGAAGGCAGTCATTCTAGCAACAGTTAGTTAATGAGTACCTGTTCTGTGCCAGATAGAGTTCAAAGTGCTGAGGAAGGAGCAGTGGACTTAGTAAATGAGAAAGCCCTGCCCTCATATTATTTGCGCTCGAAGGAGGAAGGGGAGGAACTTACTTTCTCAGCTTGCGAGTTGTGGTTTTAGAAAGAAAAGATGTGGTGGGGTCCACTGAATGGAGTTCCTTGGGTGATTGTAATATGTTAAAAATTACAGAAAGAAAACACACACTGGCTTTTCATATTATATAAATGAAAACGTTCATAGTGATTTTCTGAGAATGGCATTCTCAAACGTTTTAAATACAGAAGAAAAATAAATGATTGAATCTGCTTTTCAACTCTACTAAGACTGGCTCTTTTATTCTTTTTCCTTGCCAATTCTACTGAGCTTATTACTTGATTGATGGGTTTTTGTTTTTCTTTATTTACTGGAAGAGTAAATTATTAATGTCTTTATTCAATACGAAATTTAAGTGAAATTTAAGGTACACTTTTATTCAATTAACTCTTTAGTTTGTTTGTTTTTTTAAGACCTTTTGTGTGTGTCAGGCATGGCCCCAGGCTCTTGGGTGCTTAAAATGCACAGATCCTCCTCCAAGGGTTCTGTGGTCTAACCATGCAGGATGACAGGTGCTCTTAGAGGTATATAATGGTTCCAAGTAAGAGGTCCTGACTGAGGTTCAGAAGCTTTCTAGTTGGAAGTTATTTTTTGCTGTTGGGGCTTTAAAAATGAGTAGAGGTGGGCCAATTAGCGACCTGTGAGGTGATCATTCCAAGCCACTTAACAGCCTAGTGATTCATGTCAATCATTTAGGGCATTCATTGCCTCACTGTGAGATAACTTCTGTATGTCATTCATCTGGTCATTCATTTATCCTTGTGGCTCAGCTGGTAAAGAACCTGCCTGCAATGTGGGAGACCTGGGTTTGATCCCTAGGTTGGGGAGATCCCCTGGAGAAGGGAAAGGCTACCCACTCCAGTATTCTGGCCTAGAAAATTCAATGGACTCTATAGTCCATGGGGCTGCAAAGAGTCTGACACTAGTGAGTGACTTTCACTATGCCATCAAATTTAGTGGGCTTCCCAGAAAGCTCAGTGGTAAAGAATCTGCCTGCAATGCAAGAAACTCAGGTTCAGTACCTGGGTCAGGAAGATCCCCTGGAGAAGGAAATGGAAACCCAGTCCAGTATTCTTGCCTGGAGAATCCCATGGACAGAGAAGCCTGGCAGGCTATAGTTCATGGGGCCCAAAGAGTTGGACATGACTTAGTGACCTAACAGCAACAATGACAATCAAGTTTAGTATACTTCTTACACTACTGTGTTGGACATTTGGTGAGCAATGGTGAAAAGTGTAAGAAAGATAGATGCATTTAACTTCATTTGACATGTTGGCACCAATGGCTAGAGTTACAGGTGTTTAAGTATTCTAATCTGAAGTTTTTTTAATTCAAAAATATTTGAATTATTATAGTCAGATGAGTAACATGATTTGGTTTTGAATAAAAGCACTCAGTATATTCTACAGTGAACTAGTGCATTTTGAGGTTGTATAATGTATTGGATCATAGTCTAGAACCTCATCAGAAAAACAAATAAAAGAAAATTCTCCTGGAGCTTTCTTTATATACTTGTTTCTACATAATCCAAGTAATTTCCACTCACTACAATTCTGGATGAACACAAAAGTAAACAAAGCAGTTTTAGGTACAGTATCTTGTTTGGTTCTGACAGCATCCTTAAGTATCATGAATATAGACTCCATGACTTCTCCAAAAAGGTAGGAATGGTAGGTGGCAGAACTCCAATTAGATTCTAGTGTTCTCTTTGCCATGCCCATGAGAAAAATCTGGAATTCCTAGATCACTCTCATATGTATTTTTTTCCTTTTGATGTAAATTTTTATAGTTTAAAAATAACTTTTGTTTCTTATTTAGCTTCCTTTTAACAAGAAGGCAAATATTTTCTTTTTTTTTTCAGTCAAATAAGTGAAACAGTGGAATAATGTAACTACCAATATACAAATGTTTGCATTTCTAAAATACGGTATATTTAGGGAACTGTGAACATAAGCATTTGTGTGTGTGTGTGTGTGCGTGTAAATAAAGCTTCAATAGATTTAGTCACAAATATAATACAAAATAATATATTTAAACATATTAATATTTCACTTCATATGATAGAACCATATGCTGAAAATGAAAATGAATTTGGAATTTCAAAGACAGAAAAATATAATCCATCAATGGTTCTCATTCTTTCTTCTTGGTGAATCCTTCCCTTTTAGGATTTTTACTTTCGCTGAAATGATAAGGCATATCAATGTAAAACATAAGTAAAGAATTTAGAGAAGCTTAATTTTACGAGGAGAATAAATGGGCAGTAGAGATTAAGGAGACAGGGAGCCACTGGAAAATGTTGGGTGGGGTTTGCTCAGTTGCTAAGTTGTGTCTGACTCTCTGTGACTGCATAAACTGCAGTATGCCAGGCCTCCCTGTCCCTCACTATGGGTGGAACTGGGAAGGGCTGAATGTAGCTTGAGGGAGGTGGGCTCCAAAGTCGGGTGAGTGGAAACAAGAAAGTGATAGAGAGCTGCAAGGAAGGGTCAGCAATCATGTATTAAACATGCATCTCTGCAAGATCCAGTGCTTGATGTTGTGGCGTTCTCAAGATTCTGGAGGTCTGAAAAAAACATTTTCTTGTCATAAGGAGAAAAGAAAATCTACAAAAGATAATGCAAGTCCAAGAGGTAGAGTAGAAATAGAAATCTAGAACTGTTATTGTCAAGGCACACTACGGGCAACTTTTTAAAGGCTTGTTACAGTAAGAATGCATGTTTTGACTTTTTAAAGAAAACGTACTATGAAGAAAGAAACAATTGATCATAAACTCAGATCTAAGCACAACTATTGGCCTGTATCCCTACCAGAACAGCCAAGCACTGAATGGAAGGGAGGGCAGAGATGCTGATCTTGTGAGCTTCAAAATGCCATAGCTAGCAGTCAGCAAATGATCGGAACATGGATCAGTATTTCAAGCAAACTATCTTGACTGTTTTACCAGCGTAATCACAGGATCTTCACTTTAAGCCAATGTTCTTTGCCTTAAGAGAGCATTACAAAAAACAGTTGTTTGTGACTGAAGAGCAGTTAATTTAGTTCAGTTCAGTTTTGTTGAGCATGTACTATGTGAAAAAACAAAACAAAACAGTCTCTAGTCCATAAATCCTACAGTTCTTCATGATCATAACCACTGGAGGCTGCGGACCTTTCAACACACCCGCAGAGGCAATGACACTTTACAAGACAGACGATCTAAGCCAAAACAAACTAGTAAAGGATGCCTGAGACTAAGCTTTTTAAACTAATATAAAATTTATATCCAGCAAAATACACAGTTGAGTACTCTCTTCTCCATGATTTTTTCCACCTTGATTTCTGTGAAACCAGATTGCCCTGGTGTTTCTCCTGTTGGCTAACCTACCCTTCTCTCCATCACAGGTAGCTTTAACTTCATTAAATGTTGATATTCCAATGTCTGCTTCTTCTCTTCTCAGTTTACATATTCTCATTTTACTGTGTTGCTTTCAGCAATCTCACAGCACCATGTCTACAAATCTAGACTGTCTCCCTCATTTGCCCTATTTGTACACATGCAACGGGCAGTGGGACCTCTTTGCTTCAGTTCAGTTCAGTTCAGTTCAGTTGCTCAGTCGTGTCTGACTCTTTGCAACCCCATGAATCTCAGGACGCCAGGCCTCCCTGTCCATCACCAACTCCCTGAGTTTATTCAAATTTATGTCCATCGAGTCGGTGATGCCATCCAGCCATCTCATCCTCTGTCATCCCCTTCTCCTCCTGCCCCCGATCCCTCCCAGCATCAGGGTCTTTTCCAATGAGTCAACTCTTGGCATGAGGTGGCCAAAGTATTGGAGTTTCAGCTTCAGCATCAGCCCTTCCAATGAACACCCAGGACCGATCTTCTTTAGGATGGACTGGTTGGATCTCCTTGCAGTCCAAGGGACTCTCAAGAGTCTTCTCCAACACCACAGTTCAAAAGCATCAATTTTTCGGCGCTCCGCTTTCTTCACAGTCCAACTCTCACATCCATACATGACCACTGGAAAAACCATAGCCTTGAATAGACTGACCTTTGTTGGCAAAGTAATGTCTCTGCTTTTTAATATGCTATCTAGGTTGGTCATCACTTTCCTTCCAAGGAGTAAGTGTCTTTTAATTTCATGGCTGCAGTCACCATCTGCAGTGATTTTGGAGCCCAAAAAAATAAAGTCTGACACTGTTTCCACTGTTTCCCCATCTATTTCCCATGAAGTGTTGGGACCAGATGCCATGATCTTAGTTTTCTGAATGTTGAGCTTTAAGCCAACATTTTCACTCTCCTCTTTTACTTTCATCAAGAGGCTTTTTAATTCCTCTTCACTTTCTGCCATATGGGTGGTGTCATCTGCGTATCTGAAGTTATTGATATTTCTCCCAGCAATCTTGATTCCAGCTTGTGCTTCTTCCAGCCCAGTGTTTCTCATGATGTTCTCTGCATATAAGTTAAATAAGCAGGGTGACAATATACAGCCTTGATGCACTCCTTTTCCTGTATGGAACCTGTCTGTGGTTCCATGTCCAGTTCTAACTGTTGCTTCCTGACCTGCATACAGGTTTCTCAAGAGGCAGGTCAGGTGGTCTGGTATTCCCATCTCTTTCAGAATTTTCCATAGTTTATTGTGATCCACACAGTCAAAGGCTTTGGCATAGTCAATAAAGCAGAAATATATGTTTTTCTGGAACTCTATTGCTTTTTCAATGATCCAGCAGATGTTGGCTATTTGATCTCTGGTTCCTCTGCCTTTTCTAAAACCAGCTTGAACATCTGGAAGTTCACGGTTTACATATTGCTGAAGCTGGGAGAATTTTGAGCATTATTTTACTAGCATGTGAGATGAGTGCAATTGTGTGGTAGTTTGAGCATTCTTCGGGATTGCCTTTCTTAGGGATTGGAATGAAAGCTGACCTTTTCCAGTCCTATGGCCACTGCTGAGTTTTCCAAATTTCCTGGCATATTGAGTGCAGCACTTCTACAGCATCATATTTCAGGATTTGAAATAGCTCAACTGGAATTCCATCACATCCACTAGCTTTGTTCATAGTGATGCTTTCTAAGGACCACTTGACTTCACATTCCAAGATGTCTGGCTCTAAGTGAGTGATCTCACCATCGTGATTATCTGGGTCATGAAGATCTTTTTTGTACAGTTCTGTGTATTCTTGCCACCTCTTCTTAATATCTTCTGCTTCTGTTAGGTCTATACCATTTCTGTCCTTTATTGAGCCCATTTTTGCATGAAATGTTCCCTTGGTATCTCTAATTTTCTTGAAGAGATCTCTAGTCTTTCCCATTTTGTTGTTTTCCTCTATTTCTTTGCATTGATCGCTGAGGAAGGCTTTCTTATCTCTCCTGGCTATTCTTTGGAACTCTGCATTCAAATGGGAATATCTTTCCTTTTCTTCTTTGCTTTTCACTTCTATTCTTTGCACAGCTATTTGTAAGTCCTCCTCAGACAACCATTTTGCCTTTTTGCATTTCTTTTCCATGGGGATGGTGTTGATTTCTGTCTCCTGTACAATGTCATGAACCTCCATCCATTGTTCATCAGGCACTCTGTCTATCATATCTAGTCCCTTAAATCTATTTCTCACTTCCACTGTATAGTCATAAGGGATTTGACTTAGGTCATACCTGAATGGTCTAATGGTTTTCCATACTTTCTTCAATTTATGTCTGAATTTGGCAATAAGGAGTTCATGATCTGAGCCACAGTCACCTCCTGGTCTTGTTTTTGCTGACTGTATAGAGTTTCTCCATCTTTGGCTGCAAAGAATATAATCAATCTGATATTGGTGTTGACCACCTGCTGATGTCCATGCGTACAGTCTTCTCTTGTGTTGTTGGAAGAGGGTGTTTGCTATGACCAGTGTGTTCTCTTGGCAAAACTCTATGAGCCTTTGTCCTGCTTCCTTCCATATTCCAAGGCCAAATTTGCCTGTTATGCCAGGTGTTTCTTGACTTCCTACTTTTGCATTCCAGTCCCCCATAATGAATAGGACATCTTTTTGGGGTGTTAGTTCTAAAAGGTCTTGTAGGTCTTCATAGAATCATTAAACTTCAGCTTCTTCAGTGTTAATGGTTGGGGCATAGACTTGGATTACCATGGTATTGAATTGTTTGCCTTGGAAACGAAGAGAGATCATTCTGTCATTTTTGAGAATGCATCCAAGTACTGCATTTTGGACTCTTTTGTTGACCATGATGGCTACTCCATTTCTTCTAAGGGATTCCTGCCCACTGTAGAAGATATAATGGTCATCTGAGTTAAATTCACCCATTCCCATCCATTTTAGTTCACTGATTTCTAGGGTGTTGACATTCATTCTTGCCATCTCCTGTTTGATCTCTTCCAATTTGCCTTGATTCAAGGACCAAACATTCCAGGTTCCCATGCAATATTGCTCTTTATAGCATCAGACCTTGCTTCTATAACCAGTCACATCCAGAACTGAGTATTGTTTTTGCTTTGGCTCCATCCCCTCATTCTTTCTGAAGTTATTTCTCCATTGATCTGCAGTAGCATGTTGGGCATCTACCGACCTGGGGAGTTCCTCTTTCAGTATCCTGTCATTTTACCTTTACATACTGTTCATGGGGTTCTCAAGGCAAGAATACTGAAGTGGTTTGCCATTCCCTTCTCCAGTGGACCACATTCTGTCAGACCTCTCCACCATGACCTGTCCATCTTGGGTGGCCCCACACGGCATGGCTTAGTTTCACTGAGTTAGACAAGGCTGTGTTCCTGTGATCAGATTGGCTAGTTTTCTGTGATCATGGTTTCACTGTGTCTGCCCTCTGATGCCCTCTGGCAACACCTGCCATCTTACTTGGGTTTCTCTTACCTTGGACGAGGGGTATCTCCTCATGGCCATCCCTCCTGACCTTGAACGTGGAGTAGCTCCTCTCGGCCCTCCTGCCCCCGCGCAGCCAGCGCTCCTTGGATGTGGGGTTGCTCCTCTCAGAGGTCCCATAAGAACTTTATATTTGTCATGTACAAAAATGAACTTATTGCCTCTCACCACAAACTGCTATTAATTATGTTTTCATACCAGGCTCCTCTGCCATGGGATTATCCAGGCAAGGGTACTGGAGTGGGTTGCCATTTCCTTCTCCGTCATTATTGGCACTAGTATATAAATTCAAATCAGTTCAAGCAGTTGAGCACCTTTGTGTGACAAGGGATGTGTCAAACATTATAAATTAGGTAACCCTCTTTTGACAGAACTGATAGTTTAGCCATTTATTCAGGCCAAACTTGGCCATCATTCTGGAGCTTTCCTTCTTCCTCACTGCACCCACCCAAAATCCTACAAAATTTCCCTTCTCCCTAAGTCATCATGGCCCTTGTTTCTTACTCTGGAATCTTTCAAATCTGTTTCTTTCTTCAGTCACTGTCCTTGTCAAAAATCTATCTACTTTATCTCCAGATTTCTACCCAGGGCATATTGTTATAACAGATTCAGATTCTGTTCCTTAGGCATAGAGGTAAGAGAAAAATGATTTTTAATTAGAGATTTACTCATCAACCATGAATTGAGTTTTTATTAGGCATAGCATAAACCTGTTAAAGTAGCAGGACATAAATATAATTGAACAATAAAGTAGATAACTCATTATGGGAATAGCTTCTAAATAATATCTATTTAAGCCATACATTTTTTCTTTTTTTAACTAATTCTGTGCTAATCTTCTAAGTAGATTGCTATTTGAATACCCTCTTCTGACCACCTTGAATCCTGTCTTAAGCTTACACTCCCCTGAGACTGCTATTTCCAAGGTTTTAGCTATTTTGGGAGATACTTTCTAGGCTGTCTTATCCAGCTGTCGTTGTTTTATCTCTATCATTCTCTAGTGGTACCTGCCTGCCCACAAGCCCAAATTGCTACACTTGAAAATCTGTTTACCCTACTTGGTGTAAATTAAAGGGATTGCTTTATTTGACTTTAAAGCCTACTGCATCATAAAAGTCTTAGTTAACAGCAGGGTTTGAGGACACCTAGTTACATTTCCCAAGCACCGCTGGGACTGCTTTGACCTGCTGTCTTCTGTCAGCTCACATGACAAAAGAGGCAGAAATAGCTGAAAACTTGAGCAACATGTGTAGATCAGCCAGCTTTAAAAGGCACTCAAAATAAGTCACATGTCTTCTCTGTTATTCTACTTCTCCATTTATTCATTTCCAGTGTTTCTCCTCACATCGTACGGACAGTGGTTAGCATACGACCTCCTTCTGTTTATGTTCATGGAAGGGACAGGGTTTTTACTCTTTCCCATGGAGAGGAGATCTACAACCCCCTTGTACCCTTTCACCACTCACATGGAAAAGGTATGCGTAATACTGGTGAGAATCATTCAGTTGTCTCTCTAAAGTTAAAGCTGGTCCCTCATTCTCTTCTTTTTCCCACTCTTCACGGTAGCAAAGTACCTAAAGATAGACTTGATTAAGCTTCATATCCTTTTCCTGCCAACAGAGGCAGGCCAAAGTTTTCCAGGCCTATAGATTTGCTCTTCCAGAAGAGAATCCCAGGATTCTGGATTTGAACATAAAAAAGAGTAACAAGCCCAAATTTGCTCACCCTCCAAGGTACATTTTATTTTATTTTATTTTTTAGTTCTACCAGTTTATTGCTACCAACCCATCTCCCTCCACCTTCATGCATGCATGCTCAGTCATGTGACCCCATGGACTCGCCAGGCTCCTCTGTCCATGGACTTTTCCAGGCAAGAATACTGGAGTGGATTGCCATTTCCTTCTCCATCCAAGGTACATTTTAAATCCAACTCTACAAGTAACAGATGTTCTATTTTGAAAATGGAAAAAACCCTTCCTGTTACTTGTTCTTTCACTTGGGTTGGGATCTCAAGGGAGCCTAAGTATCACTTCTTTCCTCTAGATTATGAACTAATTTGGGTCTGTGGTCAGGTCACCAATGGGAGAGAAAGAAACACAGAGAGAGAGAGAGAGAGTTTAAGGAGTTGAGGTAAAAATCACTTCAAGGAACATTACATCAACTACATCAACTCATTTTCAACTGGGACTCAATGATGCCAAGTCCTCAAATGTTTATATTTATTTAATATGCATTTACCTGAAAATAAAATTCCATGACAGGCACTGTGCCAGGTGCCAGAATTTCAAGAGTGAACTCAGGAATACATTCCCTAGTTTTATGGGGCTTATATATTTACAATTTAAAAGGAAGGATACATAAGTAATATAGAATGAGCTTTATAATCAGCCAGGCCAGAAATTAAATTCTGGTTACATAAATTATTAACCGGAGTAAACTATATTTGGCTGGCTATTTTCCTTATTAATTATCATGATAGGTAGCTGTGGACATTTTATGAGTATTGTTTCCTTTTATAGAGTCAGAGTGGAATAGTAGGAAGTGACCTGGATTAGTAATAAAATTTGAGTGCTAATTCAGGTATAAAAACAACTTGATTTTTGCCTCTGTGAAGATTATTAATTTTTCTGAAGCTCTCTTTCTGGTCAGCATTTTGGAGAAATTCTCAGTACTGTGGGGAAGGTTATAGGAGACAGCAAAGGTAAAGAAACAAACTGTGGTTCGTCCAGTTCTGCAGTGAATGCCGTTCTCCTTCCGCCCAGTGCACTCTTTAGTCAGCTCCAATCTTGCTACAGCTTGCATTGGACTCTGGCCTTTTCAAGAGACAGGGTAGAGCGTAGACATGCAATGCTTACAGATTGTTTTATATGAGTTATCACTGAGGAGAAAATAGAACTGTTCTTCCAGAGGGAAATCTCATGACATCCTCTCCTTGAATTCATATATGTGAATGTCTGCTCAATTGCTCAGTCGTGTCCGTCTCTTTGCAGTCCCATGAACTGTGGCCCACCAGACTCCTCTATCTATGGAATTTTCCAGGCAAGAATACTAGAGCAGATTGACATTTCCTACTCCAGGAGATCTTACCAACCCAGAGAGCATATACCTGGCAATGTTTTCACATCTTTAGCTTCTAAGAACAGAAAATGGAAGCTTTGCCTAGATCTTTAAGGTTCTTTTCAAAGTGTAACTCATATTTAAACTAAATATACCAAGTTTTACATCATTTTAGAGAATGATGGGGGTATAATTTTATAACAGACTATTTGATATTATAAAAAATAACGAAGACATTTCTGATGTACAAGTTGCTGACATCGCTGATGTATTTGCAAAATACCAGTGCAGTCAGAGGGAATGTGTCTATGAATGTTCCATACAGTGTTCAAATCCTGAATTTCTTGTATTAAGCAACTCTGAAACATAGTTACTTTCTAGTTTTAGAATCTCAAAATGTTGCCTGTTTTAATACACATTTCTTCATCCCCAATGTGGAGAGAGAAATGAATCCATTTTGTCTGGAAGTATTATCTTAAGGTATTTCATCAATTACAGTATAATGATAGATACTTGTTCAGATTATCCATAGCACTCTTATAACAGTAGTTATTGAGATTATTTTATATTTCAGAACTTCTTCTAGGGTCTATAATATAACTTAGTCTTCCCAATAGTCCTCAGTTTTGAAGCTGAGGGAATTATCACTTAATGAGTTAAGTTGATTGGCCCAAGATCACATGTGTAAAAAATAGAAGAAAGAAAATAAAAATTCTAAATTCCAAATTTTTTATTGCTACCATGTCATGTTGGTAAGGACTTAGAAATTGGACCCCTGAAGTAATCCACTCCCAAAGGTCAAAATAAATGTAAAAATTAATTCAACAAAACTACATACAGCTTGCAATAGTCTCTCTCTTTCCAGATGCTCATTGATCCATTCTAAGAATTTTGTCAGCCCCTACTGTGTGCCAGGAAACAAAGCATGCATGTGAGACACGGGGAGAGATACCATGTTTGATCTTCAGCACTCACCATTCTTGCCCAAATCACTGGCTGAACAGCTATGTTCCTGTCATAAATCATGTAGTGTTAGTAAACATATGCAGATGTAATCTTGCTATTTTAAATCACATTTTTGTTAAGTTAGAGGGATACTTTAAGAAAGGTTATTTCTTATGGTGAAGAGTACTTATAACTCAGTAATTCCTTGATCCTCTCTCTTCAGTATCTTCTTCATAATATCAAATCAAGCAAAACAACATTTATTTGCAAACTTTTCAAGTGGTTGTGGAGTGACTCCATTTTATCAGTTTAACTATCTCTTTGTCTCTCTATCTGTTCACCAGCATTATTCATTCATCACCCCTTTATCCATAAATACATACAAAATGTAAATAAACTATTTCATTTGTGTAAGCGAGATCTGAAATGACATAGAAATATTAGTAATTTTTTTAGTAGAGGGATTTTGTTTTTTCCACTTTTTCGTAGTTTTATTGTTATGATTATTTTTTTATTTTGACAATTTTACCCAAAAAAGTGCTCTCCAAAAACTACAGACAGCAGCATTGTGTATGGCCTAAGCATTCCCAGTAGAAAGGATAGGTGTGCTTTGAGACACTCTAAAATGGACCTCTCTGCTTTCTATAGAGCAGAGGGCTCTTGCAGTTGGGGATGAGATCTCTTCTTTCATGTGTCACTATACCCACCTTGTTGAATTTTTATGTACATGCCCTGTAGCCCTGGCTTGGAAGTAAAATTTAAACCCCAATCATAATCATTCTCTTATTTGTCTGTGTTGCAGTCACACAGAGAAACAGTGTCCTTATTAAGGATGGTTTCTTCTAAGGATACAAATTTTTGAATCTGATCCATGTTAATGGATTTTTCGAAAGGATTTCTTATTCTTAGGATTAATTGAAAGAATCTTAGTAGATTCAAAGTGGGGAGTTCAGCAGAAGATTTAGAGAGTTTTGATATCTGGGCTTACTTAGCTTAAGTCAGGCTTTCAAGATGGGGAACTAATTAGGACAGGGAAAAGTTCTTGAAATTGAGCAAACTCCAGGAGAGAGTGACGGACAGAGAAGCCTGGCATGCGGCAGTTCATGGGGTTGCAAAGAATCAGACAGGGGTTAGGGACTGAACAACAGTAAAGTTCATAATGCAATAGTTTACCACTGGTGGTCACAGCAAGATGAGAGACTTCAAGTGAGTTTGACAAAAGAACTGTTTGCCCAGGTGAACACTCTAAAGTCCCAGTAGGAGACCCTTTTTGCCAGGATGGGCAAACCTTTTGTTCAGATATGTACGTCTGTAGGAATTTACTCCTGAAAACAGGGAAGATATCTATTGTTTTGCAATCTTACATTGTAGGTATCATGCCCTGAACAAGTGGTGAAGTCTGTTGACAGAGGTGCCCTCAGTTCACAATTGTGTGAGTTCAACTATGTAGGTGCAGGTGGCCCCAATTCTTATACCTCTTCAATTTTCCTGCTCCCCAATCCAACAAAACATTTTTGTGGGTTTTTTGTTTTTTTTTTTTTTCTATTTGGAGATTACTCTTTCCTTTGTAACAAATTTCTTTTCTCTTCCTGGTTTTACTTACTTTAATTACTTGTCAAATATAACTACACTAAGATGTGTCTTCTTAGATGACAGGGATCATGTTTAATTTTTATTTTTATCTCCACCCTTTAGACCAAAGCTTAACATTATTCATAGAAGATTCTTCAACAATTTCTATTACATTTAAATTTGCTTACTTGCTTTGCTTCCCTTTGATCCTCTGGTAACCTTATAGTCCCAATCTAGCCTTCCTTTGGAAGAACAAATGTTTCTTGTGCATCTACTCTACACCAAATATTATGTGAATTCACACGTTCTTAAACTTTAATTCCTGTATGCTGCAGTTCATGGGGTCACAAAGAGTCAGACACAGGTGAGCGACTGAGCAACAACAAAGCTCAAATTCCATCTGAATCACCCTGAGACTTTTAAAAATAAAATAAAAAATAAAATGTTAAGTTTTTAAATTAACATTAACCATGCCAGCCCCCAGGATTTCTGATTTAATTGATCTGCGATGTGGTCAGGCGTCAGGGTTTTTTAAATCTCTCTTTTACTTTTCAGCCAAGCTTGAATACCATGTGATAGAAGAATCAATAATGATACAGAGAGCTTAGTGGTGGAAGAAACTATACAAATACTCAGGGTAATCACTGTTTGGGTAAAATTAACATCAGGTGCTTTAATGGAAGCGTTCAGGGTATGATGAGAGCTTGTAGAGTGAATACCTAAATTTCCTGCTAAAGAGTCAAAGGAGGATACCCTGGGAAAAAGACATTTAGGGTGAGACTTGAAGGATGAGTAGAAAGTAACCAAGTGGCAAAGGAACAGAAGAAGGAACAGCATGCCTTGAGACAGAAAAGATTGTGATAAGTGAAATGATCAGAGAGAAGGCCAGGTGGTTGGAGTCCAGTGAATGAAAACCTGGCTGTGGTATAACGACCATTGTTAACTAAGCAGGGGCTAACTCTCTTGGGGCTTGTAGGGCAGTGAATGGTTTTTGATTTAAGGGAGAAACTGATCCAAAATGTATTTTATGAAGCTTCCACTAGGAGTAGACATAGACAGAATCAGTCTGGGACAGACTAGGACTCTGCAAAGTAGGAGGAATGGAGACTGCTGAAAGCCAGAGAATGATAGGTTTGGACAGGAGAAGCTGAAGTGGTGATGGGGGAAAATGGAAGGGTTGGAGATACACTTTGGTGATACACTCAGTGGGGCTTTTCAATGGCTAGGATATAGCCATCTGTTAATAATTGGACTAAGGGTGAATAACCACTAATTCTATCAGCACTCATGTTTTATAATTACATCACTTTAGTTTATTCACAGAATCTTGAGTCACACACATTAATGCATGACCTGGGTTCATTTAAATTTCACTAGCACTCCAAATATTCAGACACTGGGACATTAAGTCCATGCAAGTTTTTTTTTTTTATGTTTTAGGAGGAAAAGGGAGGTTGAGAAACTTTAACTCTTTATGAACATTTGATAAAGTTACACGGTTCAAAACTAATTTTTTTAAAGCCAATATCAAGAAAGTTGTGTCTTTTGTTCCATTCATATATTGAAAGTGAGCTGACTGATGTGAGCTTGCTAGAATGCTCTACCTAAGTAATCTAGCCTTAAGAAATTTTAGATTAATAAAAGTCATATTTATTACAAGTCAACCTCCTAAGTTGAAATTTTGTTTTTTAGAAGAAAGTATAATATAAAGGTCATCCTTCCATTTGTAGTGAATATAAGATTCAGTATTTTCCCTGATAGGTTATCTTGTTCACACATCTGTAGTGAACAAGATCAGTTTAGTTCAGTTCAGGTCAGTCGCTCAGTCATGTCCGACTCTTTGCAACACCAAGGATTGCAGCACGCCAGGCCTCTCTGTCCATCACCAACTCCTGGAGCTTGCTCAAACTCATGTCCATTGTGTCAGTGATGCCATACAACCCTCTCATTCTCTGTCGTCCCCTTCTCCTACCACTTTCAATCTTTCCTAGCAACAGGGTCTTTTCAATGAGTCAGTTCTTTGCATCAGGTGGCCAAAGTATTAGAGTTTCAACTTCAGCATCAGTCCTTCCAATGAATATTCAGGACTCATTTCCTTTAGGATGGACTGGTTGGATCTTCTTGCAGTCCAAGGGACTGTCAAGGGTCTTCTCCAACATCTATTTCAAAAGCATCATTTCTTAGGCACTCAGCTTTCTTTATAGTCCAACTCTCATATCCATACATGACTATTGGAAAAACCATAGCTTTGACTAGATGGACCTTTGTTGGCAAAGGTTCATGGCTGTAGTCACCATCTGCAGTGATTTTGGAGACCCAAAAAATGAATGAACCACAGTCTTGTCTAATTCAATGAAGCTATGAGCCATGCCATGTAGGGCCAGCAAAAATCGATGGGTCATGGTGGAGAGTTCTGATGAAACGTGGTCCACTGGAGAGGGGAATGACAAACCATTTCAGTATTCTTGCCTTGAGAACCCCATGAGCAGTATGAAAAGGATAAAAGATAGGACACTGAAAGATGAACTCCCCAGGTCGGTAGGTGCCCAATATGCTATTGGAGATCAGTGGAGAAATAACTCCAGAAAGAATGAAGAGACAGAGCCAAAGCAAAATCAAAACCCAGTTGTGGGTGTAACTGGTGATGGAAGTAAAATCTGATGCTGTAAAGAGCAATATTGCATAGGAACCTGGATTGTTAGGTCCATGAACCAAGGCAGATTGAAAGTGGTCAAATAAGAGATGGCAAGTGTGAACATCGACATTTTAGGAATCAGTGAAGTAAAATGGACTGGAATGGGTGAATTTAACTCAGATGACCATTATATCTATTACTGTGTGCAAGAATTCCTTAGAAGAAATGGAGTAGCCATCATAGTCAATGAGAGTGCAAAATGCAGTACTTGGATGCAATCTCAAAAATGACGGAATGATCTCTGTTTGTTTCCAAAGCAAACCATTCAATATCACAGTTATCCAAGTCTGTGCCCCAACCAATAATGCTGAAGAAGCTGAAGTTTAACGGTTCTATGAAGACTTACAAGACCTTCTAGAACTAACAAACAAGAAAGATGTCCTGTTCATTATAGGGGACTGGAATGCAAAAGTAGGAAGTCAAGAAATACCTGGAGTAACGGGCAAATTTGGCCTTGGAGTACAGAATGAAGCAGGGCAAAGGTCAACAGAGTTTTGCCAAGAGAACCCACTAGTCATAGCAAACACCCTCTTCCAACAACACAAGAGAAGAATCTACACATGGACATCACCAGATGGTCAATACCGAAATCAGATTGATTATATTCTTTGCAGCCAAAGATGGAGAAGCTCTATACAGTCAGCAAAAACAAGACCAGGAGGTGACTGTGGCTCAGATCATAAACTCTTTATTGCCAAGTTGAGACTTAAATTGAAGAAAATGGGTAAAACCACTAGATCATTCAGGTATGACCTAAATCAAATCCCTTTCGACTATACAGTGAAAGTGACTAATAGATTCAAGGGATTACCTCTGATAGAGTGCCTGAAGAGCTATGGATGGAGTGAACAAGATAATATTTAGTATAACAGATTAATATTTAACATAGAAACAATTTAGATTCACTCTGGACTTCCAAGAAATTTATTATTTATATGTTTAGGTTTCTTTACTTAATACTGTAACATCATATACATTTCCTGAAGCAAACTTTAAAATAATCTTTGAAATCTAGCAGAGATGGTCAAAGCTACAACTGCTGGCTTGTATCAGTTACTTTACAAACTTGTATGAATTCCTACTCAAACATTTCATTAACTCCATTGTGGTCCAAGATTTCTGACAGTGTGTAAAGACGCTCTCTTTTCTGAGACCAATTTTAATCAGATTTGCAATTGCTAATTCAGAAATGGAATTGAAATTCAGGCAATAACTATAAAGATGGATATGTCATTATACATATATGTCAAAACCTGTAGAATATATAACATCAACAGTGAACCCTAATGTAAGCTATGGACTTTGAGTGACAATGCAGGTTTAATGCAGACTCATCAGTGGAAACAAATGCATTACTCTGGTGGGTGTTGGTGAGCAAGATTGTGGGAAGTGACCAAGAGGTATATGGGAAATTTCTGTGCCTTTCCTAACTTTAGGTTTTGTGAAATTAAAAGTGCTTTATAAACAAAAGTCTGTTAAAAATGCAGGCAATATTATAATTCAAATCAGTTCAGTTCAGTTCAGTTGCTCAGTCGTGTCCAACTCTTTGTGACACCATGAACTGCAGCATGCCAGGCCTCCCTGTCCATCACCAACTCCCAGAGTCCACCCAAACCCATGTCCATTGAGTTGGTGATGCCATCCAACCATCTCATCCTCTGCCATCCCCTTCTCCTGCCCTCAATCTTTCCCAGCATCAGGGTATTTTCTGATGAGTCAGCTCTTCACATCAGGTGGCCAAAGTATTGGAGTTTCAGCTTCAACATCAGTCCTGCCGATGAACACCCAGGACTGATCTCCTTTAGGATGGACTGGTTGGATCTCCTTGTAGTCCAAGGGACTCTCAAGTCTTCTCCAATTCAAATACTCTATGGAAAACTATGCTAATGAAGTAGAAATACCATTGAGGAAAAAACATTACAGAATACAAGTGTTCTAATGGAAAAGTCACAGGCTAACCTTATCATTATGCTCTGGTACTGAAGTCTGAACAGCTGTGTAGTATGATACTCTCCTAGTCCAACTCATGACATTTGTTTTTGTCTCAGCACTCAGTTTGTGTTAAGAAACCCATAATTGTTCTGACCTCTTTGGGGGTGCACTTTACAGCAGAAATATGTTATGATTGTGGACAAGGTGGCCTGGTGAATGGTGTGTGTGTGTGTGTGTGTGTGTGTGTAAGTGGGGATGGGCTTGGAGAGGAGGAAGAGGGGGAGCTAGGGAGAGAGGGAGAGAGATTGATTTTGTGAAGACTTAGAGAGAATAGACTCAGAATTCAGTTTTCATTTCAAATCTCAGCTCTGCTATTTTCAGTCCTGCTTCCTCAAGCAAAATGAGTTAACTTTGCTCAGACTCTTTTCACACATATACAGTTGTGTTAATATCACTACCTCTCAGCATTGTGATGAGGATTAAGTGATAAAGTGCTTATATTTGATGGGGCACAGTGGGTGTCATAGATCAGTGCCACTCACTGTGTGACCTTTGATAAGTTTCCTAACTTCTTGGGGCCTCCAGTTCTTCATCTGAAAAGAAGGTCATTGCACAGAATTAGGGTTTGATCCTTTTCAGCTGCAAAAATGTCATTTTCTTTTCATTGCTAACTAGACCTCAAGGGATGCAATCCTGTGACCTCTTTTCTCATTAATGCCATTTTGTGAACAGGGTTAAATACATTACTAAACTGGAGAAATCAAAATATTATTTTGTAGGTAGGTTTTTTTTTTTCCTTCTCTTTGAAAACCTGGCAGATGTTGGAGTTTTGAGACCATAGAGAAAGCAATTTCCATTACATTCCCTGTGTGGTAGTAGAGGGGGATCTTGTGCTGCCCTTGCTCAGATATTTGTTTAGGTGTTGCTGCCCAAACCCTAAAACCACATATGGCCCCCGACTAGGACTGCCAGACAAAATTCAGTAGTACACTCAGGTAAATTTGAATTTCAGATAAACAAGTGATTTTCAGTATAAATAATTTCCAAATATTGCTTGGGACATACACTAAAAATTATTCTTCACTTATCTGAAATTCAGATGTAACTGGGAATTTTATCTTTATTTGCCAAATCAGATGAACTTATAACAGCAAAATGCACATAGCTATTATTTTAAACTTCTCCCAGGAGGAGAAAATTCATAATTATCCTCAGATCCTTCCTCTCCAGTCTATCCCCACAGCGACTTGGCTAAGGGTCTGCTGTGGACTAAGTGCCGTAGCATACAGTGTGATAATATTTGAACGTGGTGCCTGTGGGAGGTAATCGGTTTAGTTGAGGTCATGATTTGGATTCTTCACGAGAGATTAATGTCCTTATAAAAAGAGATTCTCTCTCCTTTATCTGAAGGTACAGTGAAAAGGCAGCCCTCTCTAGACAGGAAAAAGGTTCTCCCCAGGGACCAAATCCTCTAAATGTCCAGCCTTCACTACTGTAAGGAATAAATGTCTATTGTTTCAGCCTTCCAGTTACAATATTTTGTAACAGCAACACCAAGGTTCCTTGTATTATTTCTAGTGTTAAAATGCTCAATTGTTTCCTAATCTCCTTAGTTTCATTGATTCCACTTGATTTGATGGAACTTTCAAATAAAAATACTATCAGGATGAATTTTATCTAACCTGTATAAAATCATACAACTAAGGTGCTTAATATCCTTTAATCCTTTCTCCTCTTCTTCCAAATTCATTACTGTGGCATAAATGTTGTAAATGGTTATGGGAAACCATCATGTTTCAGAGGTTTACAAGGTAGTCTTTGAAGTGTAAGCATTTTTATCCAGGGTCTGCCTGTGTTCATAACTGTGCCATCTGCATTAAACTTTTTGTGCCTTAGTTTCCTCATCTGTAAAATGAAACACAATACTACCAACATATTTGTTTCTTGTGGTGATCGAATGGATATATTGGTAGGTTGAAAATAGTGAGCAAGAACTTGGCACAGAGTAAAGTCTTAAGAAATATTAGCTGTAATATGTTTCAAATTTTAATAATATAATATAATGTCATTTCCATAATGACCTGGCCCCTTTGTCCTCTCCTACCATGTGACTGTACGTTAAAAGTTTCTCTATATTCTTATGTCTTCATTTCTGGAGAAGTGTCCTTCTGTTATGCCTCTCATCCTTTGCAAATGCTGTTTTTTCTGCTTGGCATGTCTTTTCCCTAGAATTCACTTTTCTAGGCAGCTCAAATATATTTTCTCTATGAAATCTGCCCTTGACTTTCCATGAATATTAGTTCCTGTCTAAAGTGACATTGCCTGAAATGTCTTGTTAACCTCTAAACTTATATGTGAGATAACTAATTTTTTAAGTACTTCCTCTGAAAGTACTTTATTTCAGCAAATCATCAGCAAAGCAGAAGATCCTTTGTCATTTGAGTCCTTTAGAGGCAGCACCTGAATTCAGGGATTTGGATGCACTGTGATTATTCAGAGAGTGCTTTTTTGCAACCTCATAAGGATGAGGAAAGCAGGGTAGAGAGGAAATTGATGAGAACTGACATGGTCTTACCTGGAGTCTTTCTTTGGTCTGGGGGTGAAGGATAGTCTGAAACATAGTTTGCACTGCTGTTGTACCATCTGAAGGTAAAGCAGGAAGCCTGCTTTACCTGCCAGAAGGCATCTCCCCTACTTGATCAAGGACAGTTTTCCCAAGAGGGTTACAAACTTAACCATAACTTGCAGGTCATCTGGAGGATGAGTGCACTTGTGTTGGAAAGAGGATCAGCACAAGCCTCAGATGTCTGCTGGTGTCTTTTAACTGGAGAAGACTTACGGCCCTTCAAGTTAATACCTTTGTTTTTCTGCAGAATAACAAATAATGTAATGACTTGTCCATATCCAATTGTAAATTAATATCTGTAATTAGAATGTAGATCTTCTACTTTCTAAGCAGGAGCTGTTTCCATTACAGAAAAGATCATTTACTTCTTTGTCTGTTCTAGTACTGAGTAAAACTGAATACCCACTTATTCCCTGCTGTGACTTCACTGAGATTCTGGGTTCCCAAGACATGCTCACTGACCTGTTGGGAAAGGACAGCCTATGACCATGGCAAAGAAACTCAGCTCCCTGATTTAAATAAGAGTCAAATTCACAGTGCATTTGAAGGGTAGTTTTAACTTATTATTCCAAGGTTAACACCAACCAAGTTAATGAGGTCAGAATTGCATTTGTTGGGTCAGAGTATGAAGTGGTGTTTAGATGAAAAGAAAATTGTTAAAACTGACAAAGAGACCTAATGATAATGGTGTGCTTAATGGTGTGATGGAGGAGAGAGACAGCTGAAACACTCTCTTAATGGAAGTTCAAATAATTTTTGCTGAACTTTCTCCTAACTCTTTTGCTCTTGCATTATGTATGATTTATCCCACTAAAACTCTGAGCATAGTGGATAAGCCTGGATTTTGAGATATGCCTTCAGACACTCTTTAATCTACTTTGAGGTTTTGCTATGAGTAAGATCGTTTTCCTCTTGAAAGTAAATGTAGGTAATACTTATCAGAATATACAAATGGAAATGATATTAGTGGAAGATAATAGTGGAAAAGACAAATCCTAATTCTTAGGCAAATTTTAGGTTCACTGAAATAAAAAGAAAAATCACGTTTATAAATTATTGCAAGAGTGGGAGAAAATATACAAATCAAAGCAATATAATATTCTGTAGAACTTAATTTGTCATATTGTATCTCTCTCTTTCATAAAATAACACTACCTATTGCTTTTCTCATGCATCACCAGCTCACCCCCATAAATTTATTCTTCCAAATGTGTGTCTTTCAGGAAACCAAACTACCAATAGTATTTAAATATTCCAGAATCAGAGGTAGGCTGAAATCCTGGCTATGCCACATTGCAGCTTTCTTTGGCTCTCAATTCCCCCTTTTATACATACATAGATAAAATCTGCAACTCTGTATTGTAATAAGGACTACGTGGGTTTGTTCATGTACTACTCTTAGTACATGGCAAAGTTTTATTATTTTGAAATAAATACTTATTAGTATTGATTTAATTATAAAATGTAAACTAATACTAGTATTAATAGAAATGATTAAATTCTGCTTTAATCTTGGAGAAGGAAAAACTGTCTATTTTTCACTGAAAACTAAAAACAATGAGAAAAAAAGATTACATTACACTGTTAAAAAGAGCCTTTAGTTGACAAAAATTAGCAGAAATAAAGTTAAAACAAATGAGGAAATAGCAAAACACAAACTATAAAAAATGACTGTTACCAAGGACTTCCTCTAGCCACGTGCATCACTTCCTTTTACCCTATGCTTCTTCCTACCACCTACATGCTTCTCTCTTCCCTCTTCTGTGTGCCCAGAACAGTCCTAGACATTATAAGCTTCTTTTTCTTAAAGCAACTTGTGTCTACTCTTTTCTCACCCATAAATCTCACCTGGATAATCCCTTCCCCGTGAATAAGTTAAGCTGGTAGGTGCTTTATAAGTAATATACCCTTTGCCCTTGACTCAAAAAATTTCCAGAAGTTCGGACAGTCTATGTTAGATCTCCTAATTATCAGTGATGGTGTTTCTTTCCTCTGGTTCTGACCCATTCCTGCATAGAAAGAGAAAATAGTTGTAGGAAAAGGGAGACAAACCTTCACTACTTCTTCTGGAAGCCCTGAGAATCCATGAGATGGAATTTCCTCAAATGAAAACTTAGATCCAAGTAACTCCCATGCTGGGTCCTAACAACTGCTTCCTTGATCTTGGTTGCTCATCTGTCATCTTCCTGCTTCATGGGGTAACATACATTAGGGATTCAGCTTAAACACTGGTTAAATAGCACTTGTATACATTTCATTGTAATTTTTTCATTTTTCAATTGATCTCCCCATATTATTTCTGCATTTATATTCATATTCTAGAATGAGTGTTTCTTGAAATAATCATATACTGACATTTTATGCAAGATCTAACATATACTATTCACCTGATCATGTGGAGTTTTGGTTGCCCGAATATCAAAGATGGCAGCAACGAATAAACTAGCCTCCCAAACATAATTGATATCAACCTGCCAAATTTCCTATAAGATGCTTATAAAGAGTAGAGAGGAAAATAACATTTACTAACCGACTATTTGGTAAATATTGTTAGGCAAATAAAATAGTATTTTAATGTATAGAAAACTTTTGTGAGGATATATTTTTCTTTATAATTTCCAGGTCTAAAAAAATATTCACAAAGATTAATTTGTTTGATTATATAAAACAAATGTTTATTGAGTTTCTATGATGTGCCATTTTTTCTTTTGGTTGATGGGGATACACCAGAGAACTAAACAGAGGAAGCTCTTTTAATTCTGTAGAGTTTATAGTATCGTGGGGAGAGGTACAATAAACATGATATTCACATGATATTAATTTCTTGTAGTGTGTGAAGGTGATATATGCTAAGAAAAGAAAAGGAAAACTTAGAGCAGCGTAACTAAGGGAGTGAGGTGGGACCAGGTTGCAGTATTAACTATGACGGTTAGAGGAGACCTCAGTGAAAATGTGAGATGTGAGCAGGCACTTGAGGAAGGTGTGGGAACAAGCCCTGTGTTTGTTTGGGGCAGAGTGTTACAGTCAGAGTCTGTTAGGGAAGAATACACTCACACATTTGGGCATGATGGGGAGATGTAAGAAAGGGGAAGGATTTTGAGAATAGACTGTGGAGTGAGGGCAAGGATAAAGGTGTAGACAGTGATTAGACATCAGGTAAATTCCTTGTGTAACACGTGTGTGCTCTTGTACTTGACTTGGCTACACATTTTTCTGGAGGAGCTAAGAGTAGAGTCAATTTCCAGGGGCCTCGTGGGCATGTGGAGAAGGAAATGGCAACCCACTCCAGTATTCTTGCCTGGAGAATCCCATGGACAGAGGGCTACAGTCCCTGGGGTCGCAAAGAGTCGGACATGACTGAGTGACTTCACTTTCACTTTTCACTTTCATGGGCACTAGTATGGAGAACTGGTGGTCTGAGAAGGGGAGGAATGTATGGAAACTGGGGAAGTAGGAAAGTGATCACTGCACTGAGGCCAAAGGCACATGGAAAAGACAGAATGTCAATAGCAAGGACATAGGGGAAAAAAATCTAGGGACATAAGTAGTAGTAAGGCCATTTAAAATGGGAAAACGAAGCCCACAGTAGTGGATTAGCACCCAAGTACACACAACTAGTAAGTGGAGAAACTGGGGCTGAAGCCTAGAAATTCTAACCCCAAATGTGTTGCTCTCTCTACTTGGTACTGTTACTTCCACAGAGAGCCATGTGCTTAGAGTGGAGAATTTGCAGAGCAGTTTTGGCTGTGTCCCTGGGAATAAGCCAAGGGGTGATGTGTGGCATAGACCAATGGCAGCTGCTAATTTTAGTTTCAGTTCAGATACAGAGAGAGCTGAGAGAATGGTGTAGTTTCACTTGCAGGGCACAGTAATGCTTTGCACTTCTCAGAAGTTATTTTCAGCTAAGACTGTCAAAGGTCTCTGTAGAGATGAATCATCTCCTACTTGATAACTGAGGAGCCAAAGGCAGAGGGTTCAGAATTAGTCAAGCCACCCCTCGAACTACCCAGATGGCCTTGGTCTCTAATGAGTGGGTCATGGTTGCTTTCTACTATAAATAAGTACATGCACAAAAGCTTGAGACTCCATAGACCAAAGGTGACCCAGGGAACCTGTGATTAACTTTTCTAGGGCTGGAAAAAGAAAATGAAAAAGCTCAGTAGCAATGTAAATTTTTACTGACATGATGTTGTTGAAAAGCGCCCATGACTCATGCCAGCAGATCTGAGTTCTGCACTGGTTCAGAAAGACTATGACCTTGGGTTTTTCCCTTCCCCATAAAATGTGGTGTCTGGATTGGACCACTGGAGAGGCCCTTTTCAGCTTTAATAGCTTGTGTTCTTTGTTTGGGATCTCTACTACTCTATCAGCAACCGAGCTCTGGAGCCGATGAGCTCAAAGTCAAGGGAGCATCAAATGGCATGAGAGTAGAGCTCCTCATACTTAATCTCGTGAAGAGGAAAGATTCATTGTCGGATTCCGCGCGGTTGGATAGGATCCTTGGAGTCTGAATACCTAACAAACTCCCCTTTGATAACAGTGCTGCTCATTCTTAGTTCATACTTCGCACTCTAAGAGTAGAAGGGGCTTAGAGTTCAGTATATTTCCAGGGAAATTCATTCAAAGAAGAAAACAGAGGACGAGGAAGGGGATAGAAGTGGTGACTCTATCAACACAGAATCATAGCAGTAACAAGTCCATTAAGAGTCAGGACCTACAGATTAAAAATAAAACAAACTATATTTTGATAAAGGTGTACTTCCAAATAAATGGAATTTAGTTAAGTGAATTATGAATGTCTTCATGGCTGCTTATGAGGAGAACCATATATGGTTCTCCTTTAATCAGCACAACTCCATTTGAGAAATAAGAGATAGATTTTAAAGGCTTCCCACACTGGACACAAGAAGGCACTGTGCGTCAGAGGTTTTCTTTCATAAATGGCCTCGGGCCGCATTGCCAGTGAGAAATGTATTGAAACTTCCACCAGATCTCTAATTCCTGGTAGAGGACTGTTTGTGTTACATCATATGTTCCTCAAACTAAGTCATTTCCTCTATGACCTACAATTTTTTCCCTTTTCTTTTTGCTTTAATAGAATATTATACTGCTACAATGAAATGCAAATCATTTTCCTTTAAGTAATAACCATGGTGATTCTGAACTCTTTGTGTGGGCATCCTTCATTTATCTTTCATTATAATTTCAGTAATGAGCATGAAAGGATCCGGACAAGTATTTGTGTGGAAATAGCAGCATAAGATTGAGCAGTGACTCATTTCACGAGCCATCTTTATTTCCCCTGTTCTTGCTCCCTGGGTCATTGACGCTGTCACAATTAACCAAGTTACAATCCTTGCTTCATATGTTCCCTCTTGCATGAGACTCAGTAATACTAATTAGAGCTTAAAATAAGTACATATCCTAGAATGAATGGTCTGCCCTTTATTCACCAGACTGAAGTATGATTCAGGATTCTCAATTTCTTCATCACCATTCTTATTCTGCACATCCTGTTTGTTCTCTGCAATGCTTTATCGACTCCTGTCAGGTTGAAAAGAAGCAGGCAAGACAAGAAGCCAGCCAGGAGCTGGGAAGCATGTGCTGTGTGAATGCCACGTGGCTCTGGAGGGCTGCCAGCCTGGGCATTGCTTCCTCCCTCCTCTCAGCAGATTGTACACACACATGAGGTCATACACTGACTTATAATAACACCACTCTCCTACCCTTAATTTAGGAGAGCACTGGGAGGAAAAATCATTCTATTGGCCATTTCCAGGTATCCTGGTTACCGATTCCAAGCCAGTTTGATTCCAAGGGAATAATTTTTGGTCATTAAAACCATTAATTATCACAAGTCACAGGAAGATGGTTGGTAGTTCTCAATGTATTGATATATTACTGCAGCCAACCTTTAACAACAATAGTAACAACAAAGGGTAATGATACTAGCTAACATTTGTTGAGTTCTTACAACATCCAGTTGTAAAGTTAAAATTATAATGTCAGTTAGTCTTCCAGGTGAAACTATAAATCAGCTATTATCATTCTTCTTCATCATATTATTAATTTTTGTCTATTGTTGAAAAATATATAGACTCAGGAAGATAAAGTAACTTATCAAAAGTTGGTGCTTGATTTGGTGTGAAGCCCAGATTGAAATCAGCTCTGGAAATCATGCTCTTAACTTCCGTATTTGGGGTCTGTTGGCTTAAGCTTAGCGTTGTTCATTCTGTTAAACATTTATTCATTGGCATAATGAATGCCATGATAAACATTCATTACAACTGCTCCCTGAGTGCAGAGGCCCTGACTGTCCGATCCCCTGTAGTGCCATCAGGACTTAGAATGGTGCCTCCCACATGGGAAGGACTTATTGTCTATTTGGAAAAAGAGGGAAAGAGAGAAAGAAAAAGAGAGGAGGAGGAAAGATAAAGTGAAGGAAAGAGCAGGGAAGGAAATAAGACAGCAGGTGAATCGATGAAGGGCAAGTTAAATTGTATTTTGTTTGTTTTTTACTTTGTCTTTGTTTTTTTCATCTAAATATCTCAGGAAGCCACTAAAGGGAGGGGAGAAAAGGAAGTGATAATGATAATGTTTAAGAAAAATCCAAACTAATCTGATAGTACTCTAGGCACAACCTTTTGCACCATTATGTTTAATGTAAAATAACATTCAATAAAACGTTTATTTGAAATTTGTCATCTTAATTGGGAGGATATTTCAGAACATTTTATGTGTGTATTAAGTTATATATCTAGGTATTTTGATTAACTGATTTTTTAGAGTATATAAATGAATTTATATCCTCAGTAGTTGCACTCCTTCTTTTAAATATATAATTAGAATGAGAACTAAAGAAAGCTACCATAAAAGTAGTTTATACATATGACATTAAAATACTTTTATCATTTGACTCAGTAACTTCTACAAAAGCCTTTTATTTTTACTTGGTTCTCTCACTCTCTTTCTCTCTCTCTTTTTTTTTTTTTTTTGTTTTTTGGTAAATGCTTCTAGTGTCAATGTAAAAGATGATGAGGTAAATATACTAAATATAGTATTTAACTGTGCATGTTGTATTTCAGTAAGTTGTAATTACTTCTCACTTTTCTGTTCCTATTTCCCCTCATCTCTGAAATTCCAAGAACCTATCTAGGAAAGAAGTAGTAGGTTTTCCATCACCCAAAACAAAGAGCAGTGGGCTTGCTAAAATGATCCAAGAACTTGGAGAACAGAAAGGGATAAAGAATGAACACTTATGTATAAAAACCTTCTCTTCCTCACACTGCTAAAATGTAATCTTTTATGTTGGTAAATTCACCAAAGAGGGTGATAATATTTTAGCTTCTCTCCATCTGGGAATGTGATATCCAGCTGTGTTTTCATGACAGACTTTCATCAGAGCAAACATTTCACTTGCCCTAAAGGTTTAGATATAATGGAATTTGATCTATATCAATTTTTCATAATGTATTGAATATTGAATGTTAATCCCTCCCTCCTAAAAACATTGGGATGTACCCCACCCTCTCTGGCATCCTTCTGGGCCACTGTTTTGTTATGTTTGTAGAGGATAGTATACATCATGTTTTCATTAGTATGGATCTCACCTCTGTTTTGATCCCCAACCAAGTGAAAGTTGTCAACAATTACCATATAACTAAATGTTTAAAAAGACCTCCCCAAAGTATATGTATTAGATTACAGTTTTGAGTTACAAGTCATATACAAAGTCAGGATAATTTATAATAAAAAATGAAGCACTAGATTTAACTGATGAGTTTGAGATTAGAAGATGCCTGCTAACTCCGGACAGAGTGCAAGAGTTTGCATTTCAGTTCAACTTAACTTTTCACTGTTCAGCAAATTTCATTGTTTCGCATGCTGAGAACCCAGCAGTGAACACAAAAGAAAACCCTGCCTACATGGAGCTCATGTTGATAGTATATACTATATAAACATAACAATATATGTACTTTAAGCATATTTACTTATATATTTAAATAATTTTATATACTTATGTATGCATATAAGTATGACACAATTATATATGTACTTATATACTTATAAGTATAGTGCATATGTATGTATTATGTGTATTGTGTGTATATGGGCATCCCAGGTGGTGCTAGTAGTATAGAACACAGCTGCCAATGCAAGAGGCATAGGAGACATGGGTTCAGTCCCTGGGTTGGAAAGATCCCCTGGAGAAGAACATGGCAATCCACTCCAGTATTCTTGCCTAGAGAATTTCACAGATAGAGGAACCTAGCGGGTTACAATCCATGGGGTCACAAAGAGTCAGACATGATTGAAGTGACTTAGCACACACACCACACATGCATACATAATATATATAATCAGTAGAGAAAATTTAGCACTCACAGATACATTCAAAGATACAAATTCCTTCATCTAAAAATCTCATTTGTCTCTTCAGAGGAGCTTTGAAAAATTCTTAGCAGCAAAACTCAGTTTCCAAAACTAATTCTATAATTTTTTTTTCCTTCTCATTTGACAGTGAGCCAAAAGAGCATTAGGGTTGTGGGGAAGGGAATGGAAAGGAAGATATGATGAAACTCCAACTGAACATCATTTGAGACAAACTCACTGGGGTGCTTTGTTAGTTTTCTTTGTTGCCGCTGTTACAAATTGCCACAATTTTAGTGATGTGAAGCAAGAGACATCTACTCTCTTACACTTCTGAAATCAAAGCATTGGCAAGGCTGTGTTCCTTCTGGAGACTCTGATGAAGAATTTATTTCCTTGCCTTTTTGGCTTCTAGAAGCCACCTGCTTTCTTTGCTTTGTTGTCCCTTCATTTTATCACACCGACCACGCTTCTGATGTCCCATCTCCTGTGACTCTAACTGTCCTATCTCCATCATAATGACTCATGATTATGCTGGGCCCATCCAAGTATCTGGGATAATCTCTCCATCTCAAGAGTTTTAACATGAGCCCTGCAAAATCCCTTGTGTCATGTAAAGCAATATATTCAAAGCTTTTCGGATTAGGATATAGACATTTTGGGGGCCCCACTATTCAACTTAACAACCTAATCTGATGCTTTCCATGAAATGTTCAGCTTCTGACCTGACTGTTTGCATGTTTATATGATACAAGTATGTAAGGGTCATCATGAATGCCACTTCCAAAGCCTGAGACTCCGTGGGTGCTATAACAACTTCCTTTGAGCCACCCTTCACTTGCACTGCTGCATTACTGCAACTTTGCAGTCAGGGAGAAAATCTTTGTTTCATCTTGAGCAGGAAAGTCGAAACCGTCCATCAATTTAAATCAACAGATACATTAGCTCCTTTACATTTGCCATTAGATGTCATACCTCTATTTGGAAACACAAATGTTTGCGTATTTTTCTTAAAAATCTTTTCTATGTGGCTCTTTCAGTAGTTCTCTTAGATGAAATTTGCTAGAGTTGCTTACATGTGGCCACCTTTTAGAGTTAATTAGGATTGCCAGTATAATACAAATTAAGTGTAGTATATTTTATTTGACACATTAACTTGTTACACAGGGAAACTGATTAGGAATCTCAGGACTAAAGGATAAACACAGCCGTGGAGTGTCTTATGACCCCTATTCAACAGAAGAAGAGAATCTGGACTCAGCATTTTCTGATCCTCTAACCTGACAACAGTTAAATTTATTCAATCTCTTATTCTTTTGTCAGAATTTTTTGCCTCGCACATATAGGGAAATAAAATGTCTACAGAATTACACGCCGCTGCTGCTGCTCCTGCTGCTAAGTCGCTTCAGTCGTGTCCGACTCTGTGCGACCCCATAGACGGCAGCCCACCAGGCTCCTCTGTCCCTGGGATTCTCCAGGCAAGAACTCTGGAGTGGGTTGCCATCTAATTACATAGTAACAAAGTTAGCTCCATTTTGTGAAGAATTTTAAGATTCTTCATTGTGGATTTAGTTATATGAATTCTCTTTGTCTTGACAACCCTAAAATTTGATAGAGGTGAGGGAGAAAAGCTGATTCTACATCTTTTCAATACCCAGCTTATATGTCATGTTTACTGAGACAATTTTAAATATTAAGAACAATCTTCAGAGTGGCAATATGTTTATAAAACATATTATGAATTTATTAAGGTCAGGGGAAGATGGAATAGACCTGCTTCTTCCTGCTTCTCTCCTTTGTTTAAATTTTTTGTTGTTGTTTAGTCACTCATTCATGTCCTACTCTTTGTGACCCTGTGGACTGCAACATGCCAGGATTCCCTGTCCATCAACTGTCTGCCTGAGTTTGCTCAAACTCATGATCATGTTGTCAATGATACCATCCAACCATTTCATCCTCTGTCATCCCTTGCTGTCCCCTTGTCCTCATGCTTTCAATCTTTCCCAGCAACAGGATCTTTTCCAATGAGTCAGCTCTTCACATCAGCTGGTCAAAGTACTGGAGCTTCAGCTTCAGCATCAGTCTTTGCAATGAATATTCAGGGCTGATTTCCTTTATGATTGACCAGTTTGATCCCCTTGCAGTCCAAGGGACTCTAAAGAGTCTGCTGCTGCTGCTGCTAAGTCACTTCAGTCGTGTCCGACTCTGTGAGACCCCACAGACGGCAGCCCACCAGGCTCCCCCGTTCCTGGGATTCTCCAGGCAAGAACACTGGAGTGGATTGCCATTTCCTTCCCCAGCTAAAGAGTCTAAGTACAACTAAATACAATTACGGGCTTCCCTAGTAAAGGAAGTGGCTCAGTGGTAAGAATCCACCTGCGATACAGGAAACCCAGGTTCATTCCCTGGGTCGGGAAGATCCCCTGGAGGAGAGCGTGGCAACTCACTCCACTAGTCTTGTCTGGAGAATGCCATGGACAGAGGAACCCGGTAGACTGTAGTCCATAGGGTCACAAAGAGTTGGACATGACTGAAGTGACTGAGCATGCACAAATACAAGTATAAATGCTATAAGTAGTCTAAGAGGCAACTAAATGAGATTTCTGAAAGGTGGTAAGAGGGGAAAACTGATTAGGAATCTCAGGATTAAAGGATAAACATAGCACAGAGTGTCTTATGACCCCTATTCAACAGGAAAAAAAAAATGAACTCAGCATTTTCTGACCCCCCCAACCTAACAAGGCAGCACAAGTAGGCTCATTCCTCTTGCAAACTGGACTAGAGTACCATGGAAAACAGAACTGGCAAAACTGGCTAATGGATCTATTTGGAGATCCATTAACAACAAGCAACCCATAAAACATTCCCCTTCCCACCAGACCCGAAGCTCTGTCCTCCCCAGAGATACTAAAGCTGTTGATAGCATCTGTAAGAGAGACTACAAGAGCAGACTGATTGGAGACGTCTCCTTGTCGCTCTCTTCTAGTGACACCTGAGGAAGTGTGGGGCACATGCCGTCACTTGATCCAGGGAGTGCTTTCCAGTTCCCCTGTAGCATGGGGATCCTAATATAGTGAACTCTCAACAGAGATGCCCCCTATAAGCCCAAGACTTCCTGCATGCCCTGGGTAATGCCAGTGCAGACATACAGAACTGGCAGGAGGGACTTAGCCGTACAGAGTGTCAAACTCACAAGGTCTTTTTTTTCACATTGGGACTGAAACTCTCCTCTTCCACCCATAGCAAAGATACTGGGGCAGCTGTAGAGAGAACAGCATTTATAGAGGGACCCAACCTCAAATGGGCATCTGGCTAGGGAATTTCTTCTCTTTGCTAACTTTTCCTCTCTCAAGGGACACCTAGTTGCCCCACCTGAATAAATCTCTTAGCTTCCTCCTTAGGAAACACTCGCAAGAGCCAGTAGAAGTCCCAGGGGTGTAAGACTAAGCTAATACCACAAAGGATCTGAAAATTAGAATAATAAGGAACCCACCCAACAAAACACAGGAGGAGCAGCACATTACATGTAAGCAAGGGGGCTACCTGCTCAAGTGAAGGATTTGAGTAGAGTCCTGACTTTGCCACAGGATTCAGCTGAATATCATCCATCATCTCAGGAACCAAGAAAAGGGCAATTTGAATGAGAAAAGGCAATCAACCAACAGGCATCAAACTGAAATGAATCAGATGTTCAAATTATCTGATGAGGATTTTAAAGCAGCAGTCATAAAAATACTCAACAATCAGTTACAAATTCTCTGGAAACTGATGAAAGAATACAACATTTCACCAAAAACATAAAAGTTATTTTAAAAGAAACAAAAGTAGATTATAGAAAGGAAAATATTGTATCAGAAATAAATAACTCAGTAAGTAGACGCAGTAGTGGACTGAATAAAACAGAGGAATCGGTTAACCTGAAGACAAATCAATGTTATTCACCAAATAAAAAGCAAACAAACAACCCATTTTTAAAAATGGGCAGAACTGATACACATTTTTACAAAGAGGAAATGTAGATGGCTAACAGGAACAGGAAAAATGCTCAATCTCTTTAGTCATCAGGGAAATGCAAATTAAAACCACAATGAGCTATTACCCCACTACCTGTCAAATTGGCTATCATAAAAAAGACCACAAATAACAAATGTTGCCAGGGATGTGAAGAAAAGAATACCCTCAAACACTGGTTGGTGAGAATGTAAATTGATGTAGCCACTGTGGAAAACAGTATGGAGGTTTCTCAAAAAAACTACAAGTAGAACTGCCATATGACCCAGCAATTCTACTACTGGACATATATCTGGAAAAAAAAAAAAAAACCAATAATTTGAAAAGATACATGCATTCCAATATTTACAGCATCATTATTTACAATTGCCAAGATATGGAATCATCATAAATGTCCATCACAGATGAATGGATAAAAAGATGTGGTGTGTGCATATATACACAATATATACACAGACAATATATAAATACAATGGAAGACTACTCAACCATAAAAAAAAAAGAATGAAATTTTGCCATTCACAGCAACTTGGGTGACCTTGGGCGGTATTATAATAAATGAAATGTTAGTGAAAAACAAATACTGTATAATATGACTTATATGTGGAATCTAAAAACTACAATAAACTAGTGAATATAACAAAAAGAAAGCAGACTTAGAGATGGAACAAACTAGTGGTTACTAGCAGGGAGAGGGAGGGGCAATATGCTGCTGCTGCTGCTGAGTCACTTCAGTCGTGTCCGACTCTGTGCGACCCCATAGACGGCAGCCCACCAGGCTGCCCCGTCCCTGGGATTCTCCAGGCAAGAACACTGGAGTGGGTTGCCATTTCCTTCTCCAATGCATGAAAGTGACAAATGAAAGTGAAGTCGCTCAGTGCTGTCTGACTCTTCGCGACCCCATGGACAGCAGCCCACCAGGCTCCTCCCTCCATGGGATTTTCCAGGCAAGAGTACTGGAGTGGGTTGCCATTGCCTTCTCCGGGGCAATATAATAGTAAGGAATTAAGAAGTGCAAACTATTATATGAAATAACCTACAAGGATATATTGTACAACATGGGGAATATAACTAGTGTTTTATAATAGCTATAGATGGAATATGACCTTTAAAAATTATGAATCACTATACTATACACCTGTAATATATTATACATTAACTATACTTCAATATTTTTTAAAAGAAAAAACATTAAATAAATATAAATAAGCAGAAACAGAGGAAGAGGAAGAAGAAGAAAATATGGAAAAGGAGAACAATCAATATAATTCACCATGTCAGTACACTGAAGAAGAAAAATCATACAATCTTATTAGTTGACACAGAAAAATTATTTGACAAAATTCAACACCCATGCATGTAAAAGACTCCTAGAAAGTTAGGAATAGAAAGGAATTATTTCAATTTGATTAAGAGCAGCCGTAAAACACTAATGTTTTACTTAATGGTAAAAGACTGTGCTTTCCCTAAGACGGGGAACAAGGCAGTGATGTCCTTTCTTACTCCTCATGTTCAGTATAGTGCTGGAGGTTCTAGACAGCAGAGAAGCATACAGATCAAAAAAGGAAATATAAACATATCCATTTCCAGACTCTGCAACCCTATGGACTGTAGCCCACCAGGCTTCTCTGTCCATGGAGTTCTCCAGGCAAGAGTACTGGAGTGCGTTGCCATGCCCTCCTCCAGGGGATCTTCCTGACCCAGGGATCGAACCAGGTCTCTTATGTCTCCTGCACGGGCACTTGGGTTCTTTACCACGAACACCACCTGGGACGGCCCATGTAGAAATATAACCTACAAAGAAAAAAAAATTCTCAGAATTAATAAGTAAGCTCAGTAAGGTTTTAGGACACTGGATCAATACATAAAAGTCAATCATATTTCTATCAATAAACATGAAGAAACCAAATTTAAAAATGCAATACTATCTACGTTCATCCAAAGCATAAGGAAATGTTAGGTTTACCTCAAAACATGTATAGATTCTGTATGCTGATTACTAAAAGCATTGGTAAAAGAAATCAAAGAAGACCTAAATAAATGGAGAAACATTCTCTGTTCAAGAATGGGAATTCAATATAGTAAAAATGTCAATTATCCTAAAGTTTATCTGTAGACTTAATGCAATTTCAGCATTTTTTTAAATGGGAATAGACAGGCTTGTTTTGCAATGTAAATGGAAAGGTACAAGTCGTAGAACAGCTAAGACAATCTTAGTGCCAGGACTCACTCTATATTTATTGCTATTATATTATTACAGTATTCAGAACACTGTGGTATTGGCAGAGGGAATAATGGATAGATCAACAGAACGGAATAGAGAATCCAAAAATAGTGCCACATAAATATGCCCAAGTGACTTTTGACAGATCAATGGAGAATGGGCAGGCTTTAAAACAAATAGTATCTGCATAATTGGACATTCATAGACAAAATAATAAACCTCAACCTGAATGTTACCCCTTAAACAAAAGTTAGCAAAAAATGGGTGGTGCACCTACAGGTAAAACTAACAGCATAAAATCATTTAGAAAAAAAATATTGGAGAAAATACTTAGGATTTAGATCTAAGCAGAGAGTTCTAGGGGCTTCCTTTGTGGCTTAGCTGGTAAAGAATCAGCCTACAATGCAGGAGACCTAGGTTCAATCCCTGGATTGGGAAGACCCCCTGGAGAAGGGAAAGGTCACCCACTCCAGTATTCTGGCCTGGAGAATTCCATGGACTGAATATTCCGTGGGGTCACAAAGAGTCGAACCTGACAGAGGAACTTTCACTTCACTTCAGAGAGTTCATAGGCTTGACAACAAAATCACAGCCAATAAAAGAAAAATTTTATAAATTGGGTTTTATTAAAATTAAAAACATTTACTCTATGAATGTTTCTATGAAGAGGATGAAAAGACATGTTACATGAAAAGACCAGGAAAAAATATTTGCAAAACATATATCTAACACTAGACTAATATCTGGAATATATAAAGAACTCTCAAAAACTCAACATTAAAACACAACAAAACAGTTCAAATTAAAAAAAAAAAGACATCAAGAGACATTCCACTCACTGAAGAGGGTATGCAGATGGCAAATAAAAACATGAAAAGGTATTTAACATCATTAGCCATCAAATTAAATTCAAATTAAAACTGCAGTGAAATGTCACTATACACCTAACAAAATGGCTGATATAAGAATAAACAACAATAAATGTTGACAAGAATGCAGAAAACCTGGATCTTTCATATATTGCTGGTGGAAATGAGAAATGGTATAGCGATTTGGAGAAATAGTTTGTCAGTTTTTTATAAAACTAAACATTTTACTATAAAATCCATTAATTGAATTTTATAGTTAATGACAGTTATGCCTGGCATTTATCCCAGAGAAGTAAAAATTTATGTTCACAAAAGGTCTGTACACAAATATTCATAGCAGCTTAATTTATAATAACTCTTAAACTGAAAGCTGTCCAGCTGTCCTTCAACAAGTGAGTGGTTATGGAAATCTATGGTGCATATATTCCATAAATAACTACTTAGCAATAAAAAGGAAAGAGGTATTGATGCAAATAGCTTAGATGGTTCACTAGGGAATTATGATGAATAGAAAAAGGCCAGTCCCACAAGGTTACAAGAACATATACTCTATGATTATATAACATTTTTTTAAATGACAGCATTTTTTTAACTGGGTAAAATATATTAGTTATTTCCAGGGGTTAGAAATGACATGGGGGCCGGTTAGAAAGGAGAGAGTTGTGGTTATAAATGAGCAGCCCTACGGATCCCCCTGTAGAAGGAACTATGCCATGTCCTCTACATCTTGACTATGGTGTTGGATACACAGACCTACGTAAGTGATAAAATTATATAGAGTTAAATACACACATTAGTATGAGTAAGACTGGGAAATTCTGAGTAAGATTGGTGAATACTGTCAATGTCACTAACCTAATTATCATAATGTACCATAGTTTTGTGAAAGTTATCATTGAAGGAAACCAGATACATTAGACTCTCTCTGTAGTAGAAGGGCTTTTAAATGATTGTCAATGATCCTGCCCCCCACCCACCCTAGAATGTATGCCAGAGTTAGTGACTTGCTTTTATCAAATAAAATATTGGGAAACAGTGGGATGTCCCTTCAACTATTAGGTTACGAAAACCTAATGGCTTAAATCTTGGGTATCCTCTCTCTGAATTTTCTCACCTGCTTGCTCTGATAAGTAAACCTGCCATGGTGTGATATGAGCTGTCCTGTGAAGAAGCCACGAGGCATGGAACTGAGAGCAGCTCCAGCCAGAAGCTTAGTGAGCACCCTAAGCTGTCAGTCCAAAAATCCACAGGCAACTGAATCCTGCCCAGAGACATGTAAGGGACCTTGAAAGGAGATCCTTTCCCAGAGGAGCCTTAGGATGAAAGAGTAGCCATAGCCAACTCCTTGATTTTAGGGAGTTCCCTTGCAAGAGATCATGAGCTAAAATATTCAGCTAACCCACACCTTTGACCAACCAAAACTATAAGATAATACATATTATCATTCTAAGTTACTACATCATAGGGGTAATTTTGATAATTACCTTAGATAATTAATGCAATCTCTGTCTTTATATTATCCATGGTCATTCAAGAAGCAAACGATGGCAAGACCAAACAGTTTATCTTCTTCATGCAGTAGAGAGAAGAAAAACAATCTGAATGAGTCACCTCTTGTCCTATGTAGCAGCTGAAAGTGTCAAAATTCTAAATAAGCATTTACGGTGAGTGGCATGAATATGAAAGTAATGCTTGACAAAACTTTCAGAAGTGTTTTTTAAGGAAACACTTTATTAACCCAGAATGATCTATTTTTGGTGGAATTTCATTCAGAGTAACAAAACAAGATGAATTATTTTATGGAATGTTGATGATTGGGAGGTATTTAGTGAATAAGTAGGAAGGTTGCTGTGTATTCACAGATCTGTCTAGGACACGCCCCATGAAGCCAGCTTTGTTCACACTTTCTCCTGCTGTTTTTTTTTTTAACTTCTGAAACAACAGATTTTTCAAGAGGATAAATTATTTTTCCTTGTGTGTGGTGGTGGTATCTGTTTCAGGTGTAGGGTGTGGGATGTTCCTGAAGCAGGAAAAATCACTGCCATGTTTGTAAAATGCATGCTGAAATTACATGTTAGCGAGATGAAACTGCATTCACCTCCTTTTCTGTACAGCAAGGATTGCCACTGAAATACCTGCTGGCATTTGCTATAGTTATGTTCTCCTTCATCATCTTTGGTTACAAATAAGGTGACATTATTTTATGTCTAAATTACTGTGACTCTATGTACTGATGGGCCATTCTTTCCTCCCTGGGGATGCCAAAGACTTAAGTCTGAGAGCTGCACAGGGGCTCACTCCATTCAGTGGAGTTCATATTAGTATCTAATTCCCTTCCTAAACGTTTTTACAAAGAGGAAAGTAAGGTTATTCCATCAAAGAACCTTTTTTCTCTGCTATTGTTGCTTTAGCTCTGAGTCTCCTTTGAAAATGATAATTTTTTCCAGTGCAGCACAGCCACTGACTGTAAATACAGAGATGGAGTGTTTTTTTTTTTTTTAGTTAATTTATTTATTTTATTTGGAGGCCAATTGCTTTGCAATATTATAGTGGTTTTTGCCATACGTTGACATGAATCAGCCACGTGTGTACATGTGTCCCCCTGTCCCGATCCCCCCTCCCACTGCCCTCCCCATCCCATTCCTTTGGGTTGTCCCAGTGCACCGGCTTTGAGTGCCTTGTTTCATGAATCGAGCTTGGACTGGTTTCACATATGGTAATATACATGTTTCAATGCTATTCTCTCAAATCATCCCACCCTTGCCTGATTTTAAGGACCATTCAAATGCTAGTTGTAATTTGAGTTGCCATATAGTTGTGCCAATGGCACGAAATACGCAAGCAGTCAAAGACAGCCATTGGGTTGGATCCTTGTGCTTCATCTTTTCTCAGTGCTTCTCTATGATCCAGGAAAGTACCCAGCCTCTGATATCTCCCATGCTTGGTATAACGCATATGTGTAACTTTATGTCACTGAATATCATCCTGAAATTTTGTGGAAGAAAGAAAAGTGTGTCTAAGGAGAGACACGGTGTTCCTTAGCATATGTACAACTATCCAAAGAAGTTATATACATATAGCATGAAAATGTAAATTAAGAGATTACTAAGTAAATTTAGTAATGAAAGACCTCTGTAAAATACTTCCTGTAGCCAAGGTTTGAAACTGACATACTATCTTTTCTGCCCTATAATATTGTCCAAAGTAGTTTACAGAGAGAGAGAGGGCAATCTGAACAATGAGTGTGTTAGAAGAAAAGCTAAAATGCACTTTTCCACTGTATTTGATGGTTGGGTTGATGGGAATCTGAAATATTTATACTACAATTGTATCAAGTATTTATTGCCTACATGTGGGAGCTATAGAGAAAGAAGAAGAAAATTGACAATAGTGGCCAAAAACACATTTGAAATTATCTGCCAATTTTTTTTACATCTTGTCACAAATAAACAAGACTGCTTCCTCAAACTTCCAAATTCAACAGCAACCTAAAAGGGTAGAAACACTTTCTAAACTGCCTAATTTACTTTCAGTGCATAGTATCTGCACAGGAGTATCTGAGGCCTTGTTTGAACAGCATTCTCATTAAAGGTGCTACATCACACACTCGCAAAATAGTGTGTTAATCACATTCATAGAACTTAAAACCAGGTAACTTCTTACAGGCATTTTAAAACTATGCAGGCATCAATAAAATTAGACTGATAAAAATGAAAACAAATCCAATGTAAGTTAATTGAAGATTATTTATAAAAAGTTAATTTTAGTTTTCCCAAATTTAGTGTTACCACTATCATCATATTCACCTTGATGGCATAATTATACATAAATTGTTTGGAGTTTCTTGTGAGCACTTAGAGGCAGGTATTATGAAACAGTTAAAGATTATTCGTCCTTTCTGACCAGTGGGGTGGTGAATCATATCTAACTTCATACTCGCTGCAAAATATTTTATAAATTTACTTTTGTCACCATCTTAGTACCATTTTAATATGATATAATTATCCTTAATACCATAGTGAAGTCTCTCAGTTGCATCCGACTCTTTGCGACCCCATGAACTGTAGCCTACCAGGCTCCTTCCTCCATGGGATTTTCCAGGCAGAAGTATTGGAGTGGGCTGCTGTTTCCTTCTTCAGGGGATCTTCCCGACCCAGGGATCGAACCCAGGTCTCCTGCATTGCAGACAGATGCTTTACCGTCTGAGCCACCAGGGAAGCATATCTCCACATTAAATGTCTGAGAGCCTTTTTCTTAGTATTATGAATCTACAGTTTAATCTGGGAACTACTCACTTCTGTTCCAGCCAGGATGCAAGACAGATCCCACTGAAATGCTGGAAAGAGAAAGTTATGTTCTAGGTCACTTGGCAGGAGGAAAGAGGGGGAAAATATCCCAAATCCTTCTCAGTTGTCTCCTCTTCCAGCTTCCTTTCCTGAACTTAAACAGAGAATTATGCTGAGACATGTTATTCCCAGATTGCTTTCTGAGTCTGCAAAGGCCTAGTCTGTTTCCCATGTGTTTTCTCACACACTTCTCTTCAAACATGAAATATCCATCTTCACCTATTTCAAAAGGCTAAGTTCTTATTTGCTCATCCTGAAAAGCAAAACCACCTACATTCCCCTCCCTAGGTCAAGTAACTGGTTTTTAAATTTCTGTGTAGTTTTTTGTTTGTTTGTTTGTTTTTGGTGCACTGTATTGGTTAGCTTTTGTGAAAATAATACTATGTAATAGATTTCCCCAACACTCAGCTAATTAGAATAATTGTTTATTATTGCTTATACGTCTGTGGGTTGGCTGGGTTTCAGACAGCCTTGCAATCCTTCATACTGCAAGTCTGCAGCTCACAACATGTGACTCTGGTCTTCCTGCTTCCAACACTATCAGTTTAACTATTGCATGTATTTCTCATGATAATGACTAGGTTGCTATCTAAATGTGTTTCTAAATGAGGCACAAGAAGACAGAACCATAAAAGACTTCCTGAAGTCTATGCTCAGTATGGTCATGTGATCATTACTGCTCATATACCTTAGACCGGTTGGCCACAGGTCAGTGCAAAATCAAGAGCCCAAAGTCATATGGCCCCAGGATGAGGCTATGGAAAGGTTGTGAATTCAGAAATACATGAAGTTTGGAGCCAATGATGTAATGTACTGCCTACCTCTCTTATGCAATCTTATTGTTTACCTTATGAAGTTTATTTGGATGCCTACTTTGCTCTGCTCTGTTACTGCCTTTTGCACTGATATTTTGTTTTCATAATGCTTTTCACATAGAAGGTTCTCAGTAATGAAGGAATATACAAGTCTACTGACTTCATTCCTTCTGCACATTGCTCATTACACATAAGCTCATATGACCAGTTCTTTCCACAAAGGTGGTAATGGAGGTTGACCATTGTTTACACAGTGTTGCTCTAAATCTCCATTCACTACCAGGAATCACTGTTTAGAATTCAGCAGTATCACAATGAATGTAAGCAAGTCCCATAATAAATATTTATTGTCTGAATTAATGAATTTCCAGCACAGGGCTTGGGAATTCCTTTTTGAAAATTTAGATTGAATAGTATCCACCTTTAAGTAAATTTTAGCCCAGTTATATATTCATGAATTTTGGTGATTGGTGAATGGCTAGACAGCTGCCAACATACCTCATTTAAAGAAACTAGCTCATGACCATACTTCGGACTTAATTAACACTTATCAGTCTGACTTACAAAAGTGAAATGACTTTTTCCATTTGCATACACCTGACTTTTAGCTCTCTTTCCCCTTTGGTATGTTAGTTGCGGTTCCATGTCCACAGTAATTTATAATTTCCTTAATGGATTCTCCACTCAGAGACTTCCACTAGAATTCTGTGTACTCGTCCAACAAAACAAGGACAAATATTATTGGATGCTGAGGTCAGGATTTTCTTATTTGATTTTTTTCCTAAAGAACTCCACATTGTCATTTGCCTAATAGTTTACCTTTGGCACACTTATAAATGTTAACAAATTTGAGTGACTGTGCTAATGTATTGGGAATTGTTTAAATGTAGCAAAGAAGTAAATTGAATGTTAAACTTTAAGGAGAAAACAGAAAATTTACTCTCAAACCATTTCTGGATGGTTTAAGATGACAGGGATAATTTTTTTTAATTAATAGGTGATTAAAAATTAACTTTTCTCAATAAAGTGTTTGTTACTAATGATTAAAATAATGAGAACCCTGTGAGGCTGAACATAACATCAACAACAGAATATCCAAAGTTGTGAATTTTGATTCTTTTTTCAATTTTAGATAAGAACCAAGAGTGTCCCCTAAAATGGTAAGTGGTATTAAATAATACACAGCAATTAGTAAGTCAGAAATAAGAGGTTATTTCTGATCTATACTTACCAATTCAGACATAGATGTATGAGGTCTTGAGAAACTTTGCATAACACATGACTGGTAACATTCTTTCCTTTTCCTCTCCTATAAGCCCACTACCAGAAAATGTTTGCTTACCCTGATTTACTATAACATTAGGCTAACTATCATTAAGACAAGCTATTTTTTAACTAAAATAAACTTTGCAGAGATGGCAGGTGTATATTCTCAAATTGAATTCCACTGTCTGCAGGTACTATACCAAGCAAGTCATTTAATCAAGGAGAAATTTCCATCTGATTTTCCTTTCTTCCAAATCAAATGTGTGTAATCCAAACACTAAATATTTTAGGCCCAGAAAAATAGTTACATAGAAATTTGGCTTTCTGCATGATATAATGTACACAAATAGATTTTTATACTATTTTTGAGTAAAATCATTTCTGTAGATATCTGTTCTATAGATATTTGTGTTGTAATTCTCTTGATAAAATAACCAGATTGTATTTCTACCACCTAGCCTTCCATCCCATCATTTTCCTACATACCTGTCTTTCAGAATCACAGACACCTGAATGGTGGGGGCTATGCTGCACTCATCTTCGTGTTTCATACATTCCCAGGTGCCCAGAGTATAAAAAGAAATCTAATTAGCATCTGTCTAAAGAATTAGACGAATGACTTCTTGTTATTTCTAACTTGTTAACTGCTGTGTATTATTTAATACCACTTACCATTTTAGGGGACATTCTTGGTTCTTATCTAAAACTACCCCTTGATCCCAACTTAATTTTTTGGCAGAATCCCAATTTGGTTCAGTCCCGCAAGACCATGTGACCAGGAAAGATGATGAATCTTTATCAGTTTAAGTTAGCCTTAGGTGAAATCTGTCCTCCTTATCATTGACTAGTTTGGGGAAAATCATTTTACCATGTTGTGACCAGTGAGCTATGAAGCAGACTGAGTGTGGGCAGCTGGGAGGGCTGTTTCTAGGGAGGATTTCCCGTGAATCAGAAAAGACATAAATGAAACATGCCTCTTTTTCTACTGGGAATCATTGTGTATGCACGTTACATCTGGAAGCGGGTCATCTGAAAGTCACTCTTACATGCTATACATGGCAGAGAAGAAAATTTGCAAAACTTGCATCTTTGCCATCTTAAGCTATTTTTATTTATTTATTTATTTATTTATTGATGCTTTTGAACTGCGGTGTTGGAGAAGACTCTTGAGAGTCCCTTGGACTGCAAGGAGATCCAACCAGTCCATCCTAAAGGAGATCAGTCCTGGGAAGGACTGATGAGAAGCTGAAACTCCAATACTTTGGCCACCTCATGCAAAGAGCTGACTCATTGGAAAAGATCCTGATGCTGGGGAAGATTGAGGGCAGGAGGAGAAGGGGACAACAGAGGATGAGATGATTGGATGGCATCACCGACTCAATGGACATGGGTTTGGGTGGACTCCAGGAGTTGGTGATAGACAGGGAGGCCTGGTGTGCTGTGGTTCATGGGGTCGCAAGGAGTCAGACATGACTGAGCAACTGAGCTGAACTGAACTGAACTGGTTTATGTATTTGTCACTGTGCTGGGTCTTCGTGGCTGCTCGCAGGCTTTCTCTGTTATCAGCGAGCAGGAGCAGGGGCTCCTCTCTAGTTGTGGTGCACATTTTATTTCATTGAAGTGGCTTCTCTTGTTGCAGAGCACAGGCTCTAGATGCATGGTCTTCTGTAGCTCTGATGCACAGGCTTAGTTGTTCCACAGCATGCGTGATCTTCCTGGACCAAGGATCAAGCCCGTGTCCCCTGTATTGGCAGGCAGATTCTTAACCACTGTGCCACCAGGGAAGTCCTAAGCTATTTAAATAAGCAATTGCAGAACTGAGCTATCTGCAAATTCTATAGTTTCTTATGATTAAAGTTGAATTTCCCTTTTCCTATAGTCTAACTGGCATATAACCATACACTTTTCTAAGCTCTTTATTCTTTAAATCTATATGACGTTGAGTTTGCCTCGTTTTCTAATTCTTGAGTTGCTGCTTTCTCTGTGTGTTTCATGATTTATTTATAGGCTTTTCCCAGGGTTTGTTTTTTTTTTTTCCCCTTGGTGTGTTTCATTTCCAGTGGGTGTTCTTGGTGACTTTATTTCATCTCACAGCTTTACTTAGCAAGTCTATTTTGATAAGTACTAAGTCTTTTCTAAAAAGTTTTGGCTTCTCAACTTTGCTTCCGATTCAATTTTCTACTTCTCATAAAACATTTTAGCTTGGGGTTCTCATAGATTTCCTCAAACTCATGAGTTTGTATGAGAACTCATGATCCTTTTAGCCACATACTGTCTCTCCTCTTGTCTTGAAGAACAGCTTCCTGAGTTTGCTGGATCAACATTTCACAATCATCTTTCGTCCCTTCTTCTTCCTTCATTCTCCCCAGATAATCAACCACCAAACCCTGATACTTTACCTCTAACTGTTTCCTGAATTGGTGTCTTGGCTTTCATTGCTGCTGGTACAGTGAAGTGGTTATTGTGGATTTGCACAGTGCCTGGGATAGAGGCATGATACAGTCTGAGGTGAGTTTAGTTTTCCTTGCCTTTAAAGTTCAACTCCACTTTTTCTGATTTTTTTTTTTTCAGATTCATGAAATATTCTGAAGTTTCTCTGTCATGAACCTGGATTTGAATTACTTCTTATTTTTCATGCTTGGATTGTTTTACATCCTGAATCATAAAATATGTATTTTTCATCAATTTCATGTCATTCTTTAATATTTGCTCTTCAGTTTCTGCTTTCCCTGTATTCTTTCTGTTATTTTATTTTTGAACAAGACAGCACTTGACATTTTTTCATTTCTACCTACCACTGTATGATTGTCCACTTTACATTTTTCCAACAATAATTGTATTTTATCTAAGTGAAGTAAATTTATAAAAGTCTACCACAAATGGAAATGTGGTATCAAGAGCTAAAAGAGCAATAACTGTATGAGGCAATGTTCTAAGTGTTTGTGTTAACACATTTCATCCTCTTTGGGACATTATGGTTATCATCTCTGTTTTATGAGTAAAGGAAATATGGCACTGAGGGGATAAAACAACTTGTCATTGGTCATACAGCTCATAAGCAGTAGAATCATTATTTGAAAACAAGCTCCAAAATTTGTTATTTTTAAGCACAGCATTAGGAAGTCTAACAGTACACTATCCCAATGTGTTCCTCCTTTAAGGTTCTCATTCTTTTGGAACTAAGGTAAATAATTTAGCAAGCAGGATCCAATTTTATTTAATTTAAAAATTACAAATTGAATGCAGCAATGAGCTAGTGATGAGGTTTGAAGACATATTGGCTCAATTAAAAAAGAAAAACTTTTAAAATCTGCATATAAAATGAGGAAAAGAGATTTATTCAGTTATTATATAGTTTTGCCTATAATAGTGTTGTAGGAAGTTGTGTGCTATTGTGTCATTAGCACTTAAGCACACAGAAAGACAAGTGCCTCCTGTCTCCCAGTTGCATGCCTAAAATGTAAACATCATCATATTGTACAATTGAAATGCATTTTTAAGCTTGTTAAAAGTTTTGGTCATCACTGAATCTCAGTAATGTTAACATGATGTATCATACTTTAAATACAGAATGACTTTCCTCCTTGGAGAAGGTGGGAGGGGAGCCCCAGTTGACCTATATGTAATTTTTAGACGATCAGGCACTTCCACTTCTTCCATTCATGATAAGAGAGGTGGTAAGTTGACAGAAACAATTTATTTTTATTTATTGGCCATTGCAGTTGTAAAATACTGCAGACATCAGCCTAACATAAATCAGTTCCCTTCAGAAGAATGTGCCTTCAGAGAGGCTTTATGCCAAGGTTTCCTCACCCCAGCCATATCTCTCTGGAGTACTCTTGCTCTGTCTTTGGCAGCACTTCTGAATTTATTTTGCTTTTAATTCTGAGTAATCCTCAATCAGAAGACAAATAAACAGAGGCTCAGAACTTTAGAGTTGAAAGGGATTTTAGAAGTTTTGTCAGTTAGATCATCTGTGTCAGAATTCTTTCTGCTGCAAGCAACAGGAAACATGATTCAAACTCACTTAAGCAAAGAGGGAATTAATACTCTCTATGAATCAATAGTTCAAATATAAGTCAGATTTCAGGTAAGGCTTGATCTGGTGGTTCAAAAAACTCTTGAAGGATTACATCACTTTCCATTACTCCACTCTTTATTTGCAATATTTCCTTCCTTCTGAGTTTCTTTGCATTTTTTTATCACAAGAAAATGGAATGCACTTATATACTTTAGTCAGAGTCCACTCCTTCATTTGGCAGTACACCCAATAGCAACCAAACTGCATGGCTGCTCTACAAATGGAAATTCATCATGCTAGATTAAGTAGGAAATATGAATGCTGGGTAAGAAGCCAAATGATATCTTTTATATCAACCCCATTATTTTATAGGGACATCTCTGAGCTACAAGATGGAAAGAGACCATCTATTCCACAACTAAATTTGTGTGGCTAGCAATAAATGTTAATTTCAGTAAGCTAGTGAGATGCCAATATTTTTCTCTAACACTGGGGAAAGGCAGAGTTTGCCCATTTAGGTATATTTTCAATGTTTACTATGAGTTTCAGTCATTGAGCCACATACTTGTGGTGAACATACTTTCTGGCCCTTGCTTATAGAGAATCGATGCTTTGATTCTTAATATTGCAGGTGTTTAGATTCCTGAGTGACTAAGTGAAGCTTCTGCTCAGTAAAATGGGGACAGTGAGAAATGTAAGCCATGATGAAAGAAATCATTCACTGATTAGTTAGAAATCATATGCAGACCAAGAGCTGTAGTTACATTTCCTCTTGACTCGGACATATTACTTCTCATCTGCACCTTGAAGTAGTACAAAAGAGCCTTAAGACAACAACAACAAAGACGGATCATCAGTTGAATGCCATGTTTCTGAGACAGTAAGCTCACTCTCACAGATGCTCAATCAACTAGCATCTGAACCTGTCAGCTCTCTTGTATGGGACTCATTTGCTCAGTAATATTTATTAAGAGTCTATTATATATCATGGAATCTTCTGGGTAACTAGAGATATGTATGAACAAATTGGACAGAAATTTTGCCCTCATAGTATTTATGTATAATGGCATAGAAGGGAAGTAAGCAAATAAGTAAAATAGTTTGTGCTCATTCACGTTCAACTCTTTGTGACCCCATGGACTGTAGCCCACCAGACTCCTCTGTCCATGGAATTTTCCCGGCAAGAATACTGGAGCAGGTTGCCATTTCCTACTCCAGGGATCTTCAATATCCAGGGATGGAACCTCCTGTGTCTCTTGCATTGACAGGCAGATTCTTTACCAGCAGAGCTACCTGGGAAGTCCCAGTGAAATAGATGGTATAACAAATGGTGTGAGAGCTGTTCAGAAAAATGAAGCAGAAGAAGAAGAGGGGGATAAGGAGGGGGATATGGAATAGATTTTGGCCTTGGGTTAGATGCTAAACAGATAAATTGGTTAATAAGCTAAAGCTAATTGAGATAAGTTTTCAGATTTATGTTTGGCTCAGTTGTATGATTCTATAATTCTAGGACATAATCTCCCTTGTTATGGGCATTTAACCTTGTACACTGTTGGTGGGAATTTAAATTGATGCAACTATTATGAATAAAAGTATGAAGTTTCTCAAAATACTAAAAATAGTTCTACCATATGATTACTGCTGGTTATGTACATGAAGAAAATGAAAACACTAGTTTAAAAAGATTTATGCACCCTGATGTTCATAGCAGCATTGTTTACAGTAGCCAAGATACCATAGCCAAGTGTTCACCAACAGATGAAAGCATAAAGAAAATGTGGTATGTTCACATACACAAAGGAATATTACTCAGCCATAAAAGAGTGAATTCTACCATTTGCAACAGTGTGGATGGGCCTAGAGAGTGTTAAGCTTAGTGAAGTAAGTCAGAGAAACAAAAAATCTATGTTATTGCTTGTATGTGGATTTTATTTTATTTTATTTTATTTTTTTATTAGTTGGAGGCTAATTACTTCACATTTCAGTGGGTTTTGTCATACATTGATATGAATCAGCCATAGAGTTACACGTATTCCCCATCCCGATCCCCCCTCCCACCTCCCTCTCCACCCGATTCCTCTGGGTCTTCCCAGTGCACCAGGCCCGAGCACTTGTCTCATGCATCCCACCTGGGCTGGGGATCTGTTTCACCATAGATAATATACATGCTGTTCTTTCGAAACATTCCACCCTCACCTTCTCCCACAGAGTTCAAAAGTCTGTTCTGTATTTCTGTGTCTCTTTTTCTGTTTTGCACATAGGGTTATCATTACCATCTTTCTAAACTCCATATATATGTGTCAGTATGCTGAAAGAGACACGTGCACCCCAATGTTCGTTGCAGCACTGTTTATAATAGCCAGGACATGGAAGCAACCTAGATGCCCATCAGCAGATGAATGGATAAGGAAGCTGTGGTACATATACACCATGGAATATTACTCAGCCGTTAAAAAGAATTCATTTGAATCAGTCCTAATGAGATGGATGAAACTGGAGCCCCTTATACAGAGTGAAGTAAGCCAGAAAGATAAAGAACATTATGTGGATTTTAAAACATAAAACAAATGAATGTATGTAACAGAACTGAAGCAGATTCACAGATATAGAAAAGGAGTGTGAAAGTCACTCAGTCACGTCCAACTCTTTGCAACCCCATGGACTGTAGCCAGCCAGGCCCCTCTGTCCATGGCATTCTCTGGAATATTACCAGAAATTACCCAGAATATAGAACTGGGTAGCCATTCCCTTCTTCAGGGGATCTTTCTACCCCAGGGATTGAACCCAGGCCTCTCATATTGCAGGCAGATTCTTTACCATCGGGCCACCAGGGAAGCCCAAGAATACTGGAGTGGGTCATCTATTCCCTTCTCTGGCAGATCTTCCTGACCCAGGAATCGAACCAGGTTCTCCTGCATTGCAGGCGGATTCTTTACCAGCTGAGCTATCAGGGATGCCCAGTGAAAACACACTAGTGGATAATAGTGGGGAAAGGGAAGGAGGAAGGTCAAAACAGGGGTATGGGATTCATAGATACAAACTAGTATGTATAAAATAGATGAGCAAAAAGGATATATTGTATAGCACAGAGAATATGACCATTATTTTGTAATAATTTTAAAGAGAGCATGATCTCAAAAAATATTGAATCACAATGTTGTACACTTGAAACTAATATAATATTGTAAATCAGCTATATTTCAGTAAAATAAATTAAAATGGAAAAAGAAAAGCGGTCCCCAAAAGATGTATTTTCACTCTTGCCATGGACTTCTGAGATCTCGATGCTTATTAAAAGCAAGGATCAATCTTTAAGAAGATAAATAGTGACAACAGAGGGAGGTTTTTAAAGAAGTTATGGAGTAGGGGGAAGAGAGGAACAGCCCACTTTCTAAATGCCTCGGATAGTATTTCATAAAAGATAGCCTTCTTTCTACTGGGATTGGTATAGATGCCTTTTTCAATGTTGAGGGTTTTGTTTTCTTTTTTTTTCCCCCCTTGATTGAATGAGATTTAACAGGATATTTCTACCCGTTTAAGAATTTTACCCAAGAAAACTACCTGGTAGAAAGTATTAGCCCAGAATTTTTAAATGATTACATTAAGAAGAAATTATCTATCTACCTGTCTATCTATCTATCATGTGTTATCACTTGATGATAAGGTAGTAGTTGGGCATTCAGCTTCCTCAGAGGCAAGGAGGAGGTGATTTATTGATGGGACAAATACCTATGAATAAAAAGAAAAAATGAATATGGGGATTTTCTTTCAACAACAACGACAAACTGGCAACTTTAAAAAGAAGAATGAAAAAAAAAAAGAAAAAAAAAAAAAGAAGAATGAAGATGATAGAGGTAATGAGGAAATTAGGGAAACTGACTTGTACTGAGATTGCAGAACGACAAGAAATCCCATGATTGAGAGAAAGAAGCATCTATGAAACAGACATCTGGCTAACATTTAGAAGACAAAAACAAAGTGCCAGAAAGATAAAGAAAATCTAATCATCATCATTGTTTCGAAGGATTTAATAATGATAAAGAAGCTTGAAGCCAATTTGGAACTTGGCACATACACTGGGAGATCATTACCCTGTAGAGCTCTAATAATAATGCTGGGCTGTATATCCAGAAATGAAATTACAGACCTACCATCTGTTTTACTTGTATCATTGATTCATTTGGATATTTCAGTTTGTATCAGCATCACATATTTGCAAGGCAAGAACTGGCGGCTCTTGTGTGTTCCCATGGCCCAAAGCAAGTTGTGCTTGAGTGCAGTACTTCACCAAAAAGAGATGATGCATCATATAATAAAGATGATGGCTTTTAAGAGATGGTTTAGCAATTCAGTTCAGTTCAGTCACTCAGTCGTGTCCGACTCTTTGCGACCCCATGAATCTCAGGACGCCAGGCCTCCCTGTCCATCACCAACTCCCTGAGTTTATTCAAACTCATGTCCATCGAGTCAGTGATGCCATCTAGCCATCTCATCCTCTGTCGACCCCTTCTCCTCCTGCCCCCGATCCCTCCCAGCATCAGGGTCTTTTCCAATGAGTCAGCTCTTCGCATGAAGTGGCCAAAGTATTGGCATTTCAGCTTCAGCATCAGCCCTTCCAATGAACACCCAGGACTGATCTCCTTTCGGATGGACTGGTTGGATCTCCTTGCAGTCCAAGGGACTCGCAAGAGTCTTCTCCAACACCACAGTTCAAAAACATCAATTTTTCGGCGCTCAGCTTTCTTCCCAGTCCAACTCTCACATCCATACATGACCACTGGAAAAACCATAGTCTTGACTAGCCAGACCTTTGTTGGCAAGGTAAAGTCTCTGCCTTTTAATATGCTATCTAGGTTGGTCATAACTTTCCTTCCAAGGAGTAAGCATCTTTTAATTTCAAGGCTGTACTTACCATCTGCAGTGATTTTGGAGCCCAAAAAAATAAAGTCTGACACTGTTTCCCTATCTATTTCCCATGAAGTGATGGGACCAGATGCCATGATCTTAGTTTTCTGAATGTTGAGCTTAAAGCCAACTTTTTCACTCTCCTCTTTCACTTTCCTCAAGAGGCTTTTTAGTTCCTCTTCACTTTCTGCCATATGGGTGGTGTCAGCTGCGTATCTGAGGGAACTGATATTTCTCCCAGCAATGTTGATTCCAGCTTGTGTTTCTTCCAGCCCAGCATTTCTCATGATGTACTCTGCATATAAGTTAAATAAGCAGGGTGACAATATACAGCCTTGACGTACTCCTTTTCCTATTTGGAACCAGTCTGTGGTTCCATGTCCAGTTCTAACTGTTGCTTCCTGACCTGCATACAGGTTTCTCAGGAGTCAAGTCAGGTGGTCTGGCATTCCCATCTCTTTCAGAATTTTCCACAGTTTATTGTGATCCACACAGTCAAAGGCTTTGGCATAGTCAATAAAGCAGAAATAGATGTTTTTCTGGAACTCTGTTGCTTTTTTGATGATCCAGCAGATACTGGCAATTTGATCTCTGGTTCCTCTGCCTTTTCTTTTTCTTTTTTTTTTTTTCCTCTGCCTTTTCTAAAACCAGCTTGAATATCTGGAACTTCGTGGTTCACGTATTGCTGAAGCCTGGCTTGGAGAATTTTGAGCATTACTTTACTAGCGTGTGAGATGAGTGCAATTGTGTGGTAGTTTGAGCATTCTTTGGGATTGCTTTTCTTTGGGATTGGAATGAAAACTGACCTTTTCCAGTCTTGTGGCCACTGCTAAGTTTTCCAAATTTGCTGACATATTGAGTGCAGCACTTTCACAGCATCATCTGTTAGGATTTGAAATAGCTCAACTGGAATTCCATCACCTCCACTAGCTTTGTTCGTAGTGATGCTTTCTAAGGCCCACTTGACTTCACATTCCAGGATGTCTGGCTCTAGGTGAGTGATCACACCATCATGATTATCTGGGTTGTGAAGATCTTTTTTGTGCAGTTCTTCTGTGTATTCTTGCCACCTCTTCTTAATATCTTCTGCTTCTGTTAGGTCCCTACCATTTCTGTCCTTTATTGAGCACATTTAATGACAGTGACAGTTAGCATCATAGGTCTTAGACTAAAAAGGCACTATCTTTGAGAAGCAGCTAAATGTCTAGACAGAAGACTAGAGATGCTGACTTTGGCGTTTTATTTGCTGTGTGTCATTAAACCACTGGTTCTCAATTATTGGGGCAATTTTGTCCTCCAGGGGATATATGGCAATATTTGGAGACATTTTGGTTTCCACAGTTTGGGGAATGGAGGTACTACCAGCACGTAGAGTGTAGAATTTGGGGTACTGCTGAACATATTTCAACAAAAAGGTCAGCCCTCAGCATAGACTTGTTGTTTAGTCCCTAAGTCGTGTCCTACTCTTTGTAACCCCATGGACTGTATCCGGCCAGGCTCTTCTGTCCATGGGATTTCCCAAACAAGAATATGGAGTGGGTTGCCGTTTCCTTCTCCAAGGGATCTTCCTGATCCAAGGATCAAAACCCCATCTCTACGTCTCCTGTGTTGGCTGCCGAATTCTATAGGCTAAGAATTCTGGTTCAGGCTCATATTTTAATTTTTTGAGCCTGTTTCCCCCTCATTTTATATTAGGATTATTTTTACAGAGTTAATGTAAAGAAATTGATGAGATTGCATATATGCAAATGCCTAAACGTGGTAGTTGTAAACTAAAATTTGAATATGAAGATTTAAAGTTGTTTGCCTAATTACAAATTGATTCTGAAACGTATGAAGTAGGTTGGAATAGGGTTTTGAGTATAAAAAAGTGGGTTTCAAATTATAAGAGACACTGAACTGCACCACTGGGGGAGAAGTGTATGCAATATTTAATTTATATTGTTTTTGTGTTATTTGCTACTATGTATCATGGACCAGAGCCTTTTAATAAGTAGTGTGCATCCTCTCTCATCCTTGCCCCAAATGTTCCTTAAAAATTATGTATGGAAATTTTAATATAAATAGATTAATACTGGAGAACATCACATTGCTTTTAATAAGCTAACATGTTCTGCAAGTGTTAGAGAGAAGATCTGATATTTTCTGAAAGCTATTTGACCAAGGCAGTGCTGATTTTCAAAATCTCTCAATGTCTTACATTAAAATAAGTTATTTCAAAGTAGTTTGGGAAGTGCTGAAGTAAACGAAGAAAGGAAAGGAAGGAAGAAGGGAGGGAAGGGGAAGAGAGAGAAGAGAAGAAAGAGAGAAAATATATGTTTGTCCCCAGGCAGGTGAAATGGTCAGAAACAAATGGAATGCTTTAACAGTAACTGTTGAGGCATCAATACATGCCCTCAAGAGGGTGGATAGTTACCATCTGGAATCAGAAACAGGGAAAAGGTAGAAAACGGAAAGCCTGCTCCAGAAAGCCTGATGGTGACAGGTACTTAAGTTGCCCTCACATCAGCTATATTGACCAAATTGAATGAAACACAGTACTGAGAATTGGATTTGGGAACAAGCTGGAAATCAGGGAAAGTTACTCATCACAGCTATAATATCACTTTTTTTATGACTCATGTGCACTTTCAGCCAAGCTGCTTTTCCTGTTTTCCTGGTCATGTTCTGAAGTTGTTGTTTGTTTGTTTTTTTTTTCCCCTCAAACTTGAGTCAGAAAAATGAAGGCGTTGGTGTAAGAGGAACTCTCCCACTCTGTCTAGTAGTTCTCCAACTTGGTGACATGTTGAAGTCATCAGATCATTAAACAACCCTGAAACCAGTTTTTCTGTCCCACTACCACCATCAGATATTTTAATTTAATAACTGTGGGGCCAACTGGAGCTCATAAGTTTTCTGTCACCCCAAGTGATTCTCTGGGACAGCAACCTAGTTAATGCATGACCTAGAATGCCTATGAATTAAAAGAGTTAAGAGAGAAGACTCTCTCGTCTATCTCTCTGCCTCTCTTTGTTTCTGTTTCTCTCTCTGTCTATCTCTCTCTCTGATAGGCGTGTTAATAATTTGTGGGGCATCACTGACAAACTAGATTGGAGTAAATCTTGAATAAAAGTAGCAATAATGAGAACAATATAATAATAGCCAACATTTACTACATATCTACTCCTTTCCAATTTTGTAAATGTGCTTTACTGTCAGTAACCCATTTAAGTCCTTCAACAGCTCCAAGGAACGTGTTATAATGCTCCATGTGGGATCCATTACATAAACAGAGAGATAAGCTAACTTGGCAAGGTCACTCAGAAAGAAGCACACTGGTCTTCCAGATTCTAAATGCAAAAACACTGAAACTAAGACCTTGGATATACAGAACCTGATCTTGACAGAAAAGATCTAGTGCTTCTTAATTCTGCGTGCACGCTGATGAGCTTTTTAAACACACACACACACACACACACACACACGTTATGTTTTTAGGTTTGTGAAAATTTTCTGTATGGTATTTTCATGGTGGATACTTGACACTATGCATTTGTCAAAACCCACATAAGTTTACAGCTCAAACACTGAAATATAATGTATGCAGACTTAAAAAATCAATTAAATCAGAGACTCCCAAGATGGAATGCAGACTGTAAACAAAGAATCTAACTGTATTATGAATGTATAACCACACAGAAGGAGGTGGAGGAAACAGTAACTTTAGATTTAAACAGAGATAAAAGACTTAAAGGCAATGGGAACTGAACATAATAAGCACTGCACTCTAGTAGGTGATTTTATAGAGAGGCACAGGTTAACAGCTGCTAACGCTCTATGCATGCATACCAGAAGTGAACAGTGAAGTGAGTAAATGGTGAGTGGTTGCAGCCAAGTTTCTCACAGCTAGTAGGGGTGGCAGGCTTGCAGATAGGAAAGAGGTGAGAAGGCTAGAATGGTCCATGGAATAATAAAATTAGAGTTGGAGACATCAGTATGAACTCATGTTTATTTCAATATAGATACATGTATTTTTACAGGATAATAATATACATGTTTATTTTCTAGCTCTGTCCTCTGAGATGACCTGGAAGCAACAATGTCTTGGAAACCTCAGAACACTATGTTCACTGATGGTTTCCAATGGCGTTCCCCAGTGCAGGGGAACAAGGCTTCTTAGAGAAATGGTTGATCCTAAGCCTGCATGCCTTGGAGGAGGAAATGGCAACCCACTCCAGTATTCTTGCCTGGAGAATCCCAGGGACGGAGGAGCCTGGTGGGCTGCCATCTATGGGGTCGCACAGAGTCGGACACGACTGAAGCGACTTAGCAGCAGCAGCAGCAGCAAGCCTAGGGCAAGGAATATGCAAGATAAGTCTGGAGCTCAAAAAGACAAAGTGATAGAGTATGTACAAGGGACACAGGAACCAAATAAAAGAGCTCTCAGTAGCCAACCTTGTAATAATTTGAGCAGCAAAATAAAAAACATAGTACCGGAGCATAGCCCAAAGTATAAATTAAATATCCATGAATCCATACTAATAGAAATAAAAAATGGAATACATAAATAAATATATGGGAGAAAACAGGCAAATCTCCTGTGAAGAAGAATTCTCAATAATTTATGAAGCTATTCCCCCCTCAAGGATGTGGAACTTAACTATCTTCCACATAAGTGGGGCTGCACGTAGCGACTTCCTTCAAAGTAAGGTGGTATCAACGAACAAAGGAATTGTAACTTTATGTGGAGAAACCTGATAAACCTCAGTCAAATGATAAGGTCAGTATCAATTGTAGGCTCATGTTGATGGCATATCCTTTTGATGTGATGTGATGAGAATTACAGTTTACCTCTGTGGTTTTCCTTCCCAAAGCCCATAACTTCCATCCAAATGTGGGGGAAAACAAAACAAAAACAAAAACATACAAATCTCAATTTAGGAACATTCTCCAAAATATCTGACCAGTACTCTTCAAAACTGTCCAAGTCATCTGTAAAAAGCAAAGTCCGAGAGACTGTCACAACCAAGAGGAGCCTAAGGAGGCAGGACAGCTAAACGTAGTGTGGTGTCCTGGTTGGGTTCCTGGGCCAGAGACAGGACGTCAGGTAAAAACTAGGAACATCTAAGTTAGGCATGGGCTTTAGTTAATAATCATGTATCATTCTTACACACTAATTATAACACATGTACCATATTAATAATAGGTGATAAACAGGGAAGATTGACATTAGAATATAAACTTTTGTCAATAAAATCAACAATAGAATATACATAACATTCTCAGAATTATCTTTAAAACCTTTTGTAAATATGCAGCTATTCTCAAATTAGACCTTATGGGAAAGACAACAAAGTAAAACACCTCTGTCTTGGGACACCACTAGAAACTCAGATTTAACTTGTCTGGGATGGAGTTTGAGCACAATACTGTTTTAAAAAAGCCTCATGTGATTCTAAGGAGCTTTAGGTGAGAGTTAGTCCCATGGCAAGACTCTTCCTTTCCAACATGTCCTTAAATTTGCCTGTTCATTCTAGAGTTCTGAAGACTTCCCTAGAGGTTCTTCCCACATCAGCTAAAGCATCTCTTCTTTGGAATCCCAAGTTTCTGAGAATCTAAACCTGAGTTATTTTATAAAACTCAGATAATGTTTCTCAATTTACTAGTATGTCCTGATGTCAATTAACAAAAGTCATTGGTCTCTTAAAAAAGATATAAATAAAAATAAACAAATGGGACCTAATTAACTTAAAAGCTTTTGCACAATGAAGGAAACTATAAGCAAGGTGAAAAGACAGACTTCAGAATAGGAGAAAATAATAGCAAATGAAGCAACTGACAAAGAATTAATCTCAAAAGTATACAAGCGGCTCATGTAGCTCAAAACCATAAAAATAAACAACCCAATCAAAAAATGGGCCAAAGACCTAAGCAGACATTTCTCCAAAGAAGACATACAGATGGCTAACAAACACATGAAAAGATGCTCAACATCACTCATTATCAGAGAAATGCAAATCAAAACCACAGTGAGGTACCATCTCACGCCAGTCAGAATGGCTGCTATCCAAAAGTCTACAAACAATAAATGCTGGAGAGGGTGTGGAGAAAAGGGAACCCTCTTACACTGTTGGTGGGAATGCAAACTAGTACAGCCACTATGGAGAACAGTGTGGAGATTCCTTAAAAAACTGGAAATAGAACTGCCATACAACCCAGCAATCCCACTGCTGGGCACACACACTGAGGAAAACAGAACTGAAAGAGACACATGTACCCCAAAGTTCATCACAGCACTGTTTACAATAGCTAGGGCATGGAAGGAACTAAGATGTCCATCAGCAGATGAATGGATAAGAAAGTTGTGGTACATATACACAATGGAATATTACCCAGCTATTAAAAAGAATACATTTGAATCAGTTCTAATGAGGTGGGTGAAACTGGAGCCTATTATGCAGAGTGAAGTAAGTCAGAAAGAAAAACACCAATACAGTATATTAACACATATATACGGAATTTAGAAAGACGGTAACGACGACCATCTGTGAGACAGCAAAAGAGACACAGATATGAAGGACAGACTTTTGAACTCTGGGGGAGAAGGTGAGGGTGGGATGATTTGAGAGAATAGCATTGAAGCATGTATATTACCATATGTGGAATAGATGAACAGTCCATCTTCGATGCATGAAGCAGGGCACTCAAAGCTGGTGCACTGGGACAACCCAGAGGGATGGGGTGGGGAGGGAGGTGGGCAGGGTTTCAGGACAGGGGGACACATGTATACCGAGGACTGATTCATGTCAATGTATGGCAAAAACCACCACAAGATTGTAAAGTAATTAGCCTCCAATTATAATAAACAAATTAATTTTTTTAAAGATATAAATATTTTAATTGAGATTATAGCTTAGATGGATAGTTCAATCCCAGAATGATGGCACCTCAAAAGTGGCACTTGAAATGATCACTCTTTTAGTATCCAGGCTGCAAGTGGCAAACTTTATTGTTTCTTTGTACAGGTTTGGTTTTGAAATCAGAGCAGATGGATATAATAGCCAGCAATTAAAGCTCATTTGTCTTTCAGTCACTCAGTTGTGTCTGACTCTTTGCAACCCCATGGACTGCAGCACACCAGGCTTCCCTGTCCTTCACTATCTCCTGGAGTTTGCTCAAACTTATGTCCAATGAGTCAGTGATGCCATCCGGCCATCTCATCCTCTGTTGTCCCCTTCTCCTTTTGCCTTCAATCTTTCCCAGCATCAGGGTCTTTTCCAACGAGTTGACTCTTCGCATCAGATGGCCAAAGTATTGGAGCTTCAGCTTCAGCATCAGCCTTTCCAATGAATATTCAGAGTTGATTTCCATTAGGGTTGACTGGTTTGATGTCCTTGCTGTCCAAGGGACTCTCAAGAGTCTTCTCCAGCACCACAGTTTGAAGGCATCAGTTCTTCAGCACTCAACCTTCTTTATGGTCCAACTCATATCCATACATGACTACTAGAAAAACCATAGCTTTTACTATACAGACCTTTTTAGGCAAAGTGATGTCTCTGCTTTTTAATACACTGTCTAGGTTTGTCATTGTTTTTCTTCCAAGGAAAATATCTTTTAATTTCAGAATCATAAGCCTTTTAGATTATTCAGTCTCATAGTTTTCCTCTTTGCCACATATTTCTCTAGAGGCTTCCTTGGTGTTTAGATGGCATGAGCCCCTGAGTTCCACTCTAATTCAGTCAGTGTCATTTCTGTGTAACCAATTATATTTTTCTGATGTTTCCATATAAAAACCTCCTTAAAAACTAACAAATGAATGAAGCACACACACAAAAGCTTCTGATTCTAAGGAAAAAAGTTCAGCCACCAAAATAGTCCAATTCCCTCAGTTTGCAGAAAGAGTTATTTGAGGCACCAAAGAGTCAAGGACACACTCATGGTTCCGATGCCCAGTTCTGTCTACTGTATGCATGGAACGATGTATAACCTCGATCTCAACATGAGTGTCAGTGACGGCAGCAAATTCAGACTTTGTAAGATCTTGTCTCTGTGTCTTTCTGATAACCAGATGAACTAGATGAACTCAGCTGGAGCTCAAAAATGTTCAGTTGCTCACACTAAATTTTGTTATTTATGTCCATATATTTTCCTTCTCAGGAATCAGGTCATGTATGTTTACGTTCCTTTTCAGGGCAGGCTCTACTATATCTCTTTGGCTGTGGATACCTGCTTTAATTACATATTGGACGCAACTGAAATAAGACGCACCGGTGTGTCAGTGACTCCTCTGTCTCTGACCGTACTGATTCTATCAGTAAAACGTGCCCTGATGTCATCCGAGCAGTGCCAATGAATTGAGAGAGCAATGAGCTAAGGTTATGTTCTTACCTGTAAGAGAAAGTTATTTTTGTTAGTTTATTTGTCTTTTTTTTTTTTTTTTTTTAACAAACGCTCTTCTAAAGATGCTCAGACCAGACATAAGGTAATTGGTTGCAAAGATTTCAGAATATATTGCAGGAAACTCCAGGCAAATGGCATCTTAGAAATATTACCTATTCAACACAGTGAATTTTGAAGCTAATCCACTCCAATGATATAGTTCACTTCCTTACATGCAAGGATTTAAAAGTTGAACAGAGCAATGCGCAAAGAACTTTGGCCTATCTGGTGGGTACACTTCAAAAAGCTTTAATATTTGAGAAACTTTCAACTGTGCAAACACAGCCAACCATACTTTTATTATTACCAGTTTCTGAATATGGCTAAGGAGAGAAAACCCCACTGTATTTTCTTTTAAAAGCTTATAATAAGATAGAACTAGCAGATAGGATATGGCCCTGAGGTGACTTCACTGTATAACTCTTTTAAAAGTTCTCAAGACTAAATTACCCTTAGTCTTTGACTCAGCATTTTACAAGCTAATACCAGAACATCTACTTAGACTTTATTAAAACCCCTTGAGAGAACTGTAATCCCATTTCTGAAATTTTTTTGAAGAATTTAAAATGTCTGGAAAGAAAAATACTGGGTACTGTAAGTACATTTTGTTGAAAATCTCATTTAATTTTCTTCAACATGAGTTCAGTTTTAACTTCGAAGTAAAAATTAGTGAGCTAGTGAAGAGAAACAGCAATGCTCCACTGATGAGAATATGTGCACTTATATGTGTAGGTTTTCTAAATAAGTGAACGTTATGCCCTTCACACTGCCTTTTTTAATCCAAATAATTTTGTAAAGATATCCACGACCTTTCTTGCACAGAAGGTGTTAATCACAATTATACCATTAATATGTTGAGGGCAGGTTCTTAGGTCAGAATATCTGGATTCATATTCTAGCTCTATAGCTTGCTAATCCTGCTACCTTCGGCATATTACTTACCTTCTCTGAGTCTGAGTCCTCATATATAAAGTGGAAATAGACATCCTAATGGGTTTGAGGTGGTATCTCCTGGTGGTTTTGATTTGCATTTGCCTAATTTTGAACATCCTATTATGCACTTGTAGGACATTTGTATATCTTCTTTGCAGAAATATTTTATCAAATCTTTTATTCATTTTTTAATTGGATTGTTTTATTGTTGAGCTGTAGTTCTTTCAGTATTTCTGGATATTAACGCCTCATCAGAAAAAATGATATACAAACTTTTTTTTTCATTCTGTAGGTTGTCTTTTTTTTTTCATTTATTTTTATTAGTTGAAGGCTAATTACTTTACAACATTGTAGTGGTTTTTGCCATACATTGACATGAATCATCCATGGATTTACATGTGTTCCCCATCCCGATCCCCCCTCCCGCCTCCCTCTCCACCTGATCCCTCTGGGCCTTCCCAGTGCACCAGCCCGGAGCACTTGTCTCATGCATCCAACCTGGACTGGTGATCTGTTTCACCCTTGATAATATACATGTTTCGATGCTGTTCTCTCAAAACATCCCATCCTCACCTTCTCCCACAGAGTTCAAAAGTCTGTTCTGTACATCTGTGTCTCTTTTTCTGTTTTGCATATAGGGTTATCGTTACCATCTTTCTAAATTCCATATATATGCGTTAGTATACTGTATTGGTCTTTATCTTTCTGGCTTACTTCACTCTGTATAATGGGCTCCAGTTTCATCCATCTCATTAGAACTGATTCAAATGAATTCTTTTTAGTGGCTGAGTAATATTCCATGGTGTATATGTATCATAGCTTCCTTATCCATTCGTCTACTGATGGGCATCTAGGTTGCTTCCATGTCCTGGCTATTATAAACAGTGCTGCGATGAACGTTGGGGTGCATGTGTCTCTTTCAGATCTGGTTTCCTCGGTATGTATGCCCAGAAGTGGGATTGCTGGGTCATATTCACACAGGTTTATTGTGAGGAATGGAATAAAAAACCTATGCAAGTCACTTATGTCTAATTTATAGTATAAAATAATACAGAATAAAAGAAATGTGACAATCACATGGTAAAATTTGTTATTATTGCAATTGCTATTTTTATGGTGATGATTTAATATATAGCCCATTATATCCTGACCCCTGTGTCAGCTATTGTTTCCCTTGCATTTTTCACCATCCCCTCCACCTTATGTCTTTTCCCCAAATTTTTCCATTCTTTGTTTCTAATCTGCCATAAATTTGACAACTAGATAAGAAATTTTACTGAGAATAATAAGCTACTGGGAAGTTAGTAGACTCTGAAAGAATACAGATGTAACATAACAGTTCAGAGAAAGATTTTTGGCTCTGAGTTTTGTGGTTTTGTCTTTTTTTTTTCATTTTATTTACTGGAGTGTAGTTGACTTCCAGTGCCATATTAGTTTCTGGTGCACAGCCAGGTGGATCAGCCATATGCGCCCTCTTTTTTGGATTTCCTTCCCATTTAGGTCACCAGAGAACACTGAGTAGAATCCCCTCCTTTATACAATAGGTTCTCATCAGCTATCTATTTTATACTCACTATCAGTAGTGTATATGTGTCAATCCCAATCTCCCAATTCATCACCCTCTCCCCTCCACTTTCCTCTTTAGTTTCCTACATCTGTGTCTCTATTTCTGCTTTGCAAGTAAGATCATCTATACCATTTTTCTAATTTTTATTTCAGTGTTTGGGAATTTGCTGTATGGAAGTTTCTGGAAACCTAATTTGCTGTAAAATAGGCTTAAATTATATATAAACAACTTAATTCTGCCTACTTCCTCATTACACATAGCCTACACATTTTATTTTAGCAATATAAAACTGAACTCCTCATTTCCTTTAACTGTGTAATAGTTGCTTGCAGTTTTAAAACAATTCATACAGAATGAACATTTTTAGATTTGGGGGTCCTATTGCAAATAAAGTTTATTTTTCATATGAAATCAGTATTCCAACAACTCTTAAAATGATTTGATGAAAGAAAGGAAAGGCCTGTCACTAATTTCACTGTTCTGACACATGGATTATTTCTAGTTTTATGCATTCCTTTGTAGTTCTTAGGCATAAACACATAAACTCTTAAGTCATTTTAATAAAAAAAATATATAAAGACTAGGAATATCATGCTTTTCTTAATGTGTCTGAAAAAGCTGTAACCTGAACATTATAGATCTGAAAATAAATTCTTCTTTCTAATCATGAACTCAATACTGAGCCAATAAAGAAATCAAAATGTACTCTTTGTAGTGGATATGTTTCTCAGTTTCAGACCAAGAACCAAGAATAAGAAAGACATATATTAATTTACAGATGATGATGAGAAATATTTCAAATGAAAGCATATTCAGAACCTTTTCCCAATCATAGTCCTCTCTACTTATGCATATTTTAATCACACACTGATACCAATTATTCCATTAAAGACCAGAAAATCCCTTTTTGAAGGTTATCAGCATCACACAGTGTTTAATCAAACAGTGAAATAAATTAAGATTCTGGAAAATGATTATAGTCATTTAGTACACATACACAAATGGATTGTACTGTTAGAAATTTAAATTGTGTTAAGACTTTTTAAAATGTCATTGTATTATTCCATGGACTGCTGAAAACATCTTTTCCCCAAGAGTCATAGTTTATTGTTACTGAGTTGGGAATGGGTTTGGCTTGAGTAATTTTGCTCTATAATGTTCTTTCTGAAATAACAAATGTTCTAGACAGAAAAAAACCCTGAGGTAGAAATTCTCATATGTTATAAAATGGAAAGAGAATAAGGCATACTGTTGTCATACTAGTAAAGAGGTACTTTTTAAAGAATAGGCAACACAGGAAGTCTCGTTTCTCTTCAAATCTTGGGGCTTTCTTACATAATTTGTTATTAAGTGAAAAGCAAAATAGTTTGTATGAAAAACTATGAATGATTTAGAAGAGCTGTTAACCAAAAGTTGCATCATTTTAAATCAGGTGTGTTTAAAAAATATGAATTAATAAGCTCTAAACATTTTTATATATCATATCTTTATTTAGAAGCTCATTTGTTCTTGGTTTAAAAATATTTGTGTCTTTGATAGTCGGTGTTTAGTTGACTTGACAGATTTCACAAGTTGCCAATGTCCCTACTGTAAGTGTTCAAGAGTTCAGGGCAGGCAAAGTGTTGGCCCTGACTCTTACTGACCATGAAGTATTTGAGACTGGTCAATGCTTGTTTCTGTGCTGGAGGTCTGTGAAGCATGCATTTTCTCTGACCTCTCCTTCTGGTTTCTGTCTTCCCCATTTTCCCACTTGACCTCTATGTTCTTTACTGTAGCCTGGCTACATCATCTTGACTAACTTGATCCTGACTGGGTCTTCATTTAGTAGTTTCATTTTTCTGTTTTCAACCTTGAATTGTTACCAAGTCACCCAGTCATCATTGCCCAAAAAGAAACACTGAAGCTCTTCCCTTTAGCAAATTCCTTCTTTAATATATTATCTATAAATATTTTCTTCTTTGAATAATAAATGTCATTATATCCACTTGCATCCTTGAAGTTCAGATCAGTGATCCTCTAGTCCAGCTGAAAATGACTTTCTGTTTCACCATGATAAAACCATTAGGCAGGCATATTTCAGGTCAGAAGTTTCTGATAAAATGAGTCCATGATGAAAACATAACTAGACCCAAATTGTTCAGACTCCTGAACAATAAAAATAAATGAATAAATAAATAAATAAATAAATAGTTGCTTTTTGCTGCTCCCAGTTGTCTACCTTTCCATATTGGAATTGACAGCTGCTCTATAATTTAAAAATGAAATCTCCAGTTTCCAATAACAGTTATTCTTTGGTGCTAGAACCAAAGAAAGACTCCACTAAGCATCATCATTGGCTTGGCACTTACAAAGGCTAATTTGATTCTTTCTTCCAGGTCTATCTGTTTTATCTTACCTCAGTCTTGACTTGAGGGTTTCTAAAGGAATCTGATCACGTTCTTTCCCTCCTCACATGTCATTGTAGAAATAGTGGTTGGCAGTAGTGACATGAGCATAACTATCTCGTGCTTTCTTTCCATCTCAGGGACTTACTAGTGCAGATTGTACTGGAATGTACCCTGTCATCACGCTTTGTTGCTTTTGTCTTCAGTTTAACTCCTTTACCTATCACTGCCCTGTATTTTTTGTGTCAGTGCCATTTTAAAATTGTTTACTGTGCCGATGGTTTTGCTACTACCATAATAGAGGCTCATCACAAGACATGACTGAAACCAAGAAAATAGCTGAAGTTACTGTGTTAGAGGATATCACTGGACCTAGTTCTCACAGACCAAATAGGCATGTGGAGCACAGTTAGTGGAGAACACAGCAATGAGAAAAGATCAGGTGAAAACCAAATAATAATCAGCAAGGTCTGGCTTAAGAGATAAGGAACAAACCATGGAGATTGAGTTCGGAGGTTAGACTTTTATATTTAGATTGAGTCAGGACAACTTTGCAAGAGTACTAGTCTCTCAGAATATAGTATCAAGATAGGATTTTATGTGTGAAATAGAATGAGAAAAAGTGCCATGTAGGAGACTGATTATAAAAATGGTCAACTGTTTCCTTCTATCTATGCTATCTTCAGTGTAAATCTTCATTTCTTCCATCAAGGAATCTATTTCCCCATCTCATAAATTGGGCTGGTGTTGTGGCTTGAGACCTGCTTTGGCCAATTGAATATGGCTGACGTGGCAGGGGACCGGTTCTAAGCCACAGCTTTAGAAGACTTTGCCATCTTTCTCTTGCTGTCTTGGATCCCTGCAAGCTACCAGGTGAAAAAGTCCAGCACAGCTTGCTGCAGGGCAAGAGATCACGTGGAGAAAGGGACCCTTTGCCTGCTGAAGCTGTCCTTAACCAGGTGGGCCTCAGCTTCCCAGAAGTCAATCTCACAACTCCTTTAATGAAAAAAGGTTTGTACAGAGTTTGGATTCCATGTTAGAAAGCAGGATCCATTCAATCATTTTAATATTGAATGTCCAAGATATTAATTCAGTGTTTTTTCTTTTTTTCCCTTCCCCCAGAGAATGGATTTTGTTCTGGGTTTAGAATGAGCTTAAGAGCCACAGGTCAGGACTCTACAATGTGGGAGAAATCATACAGATTGTTACTGAAAGAAGTATTTTGAAAAAACAAGTCAGCTAAACTCCTTTCATTCATTAAACCTATGTATTAAAAGGAAAGCTGGCCCAAAAGTAGTTAAATGGTTGAAAGCTGTCCTTTAAGATTTTAAATGCTAGTTAAGGATTTAGCTAATCAGAGATTCTATAAAACAAACAATAGTATTGGCAGGATTATGGAGAAATTAGAATGCTTGTACATTGTTCTCAGGAATGTAAAATCACTCAACTGCTATGGAAAGCAATATGGGGATTCCTCAAAAAGTTAAAAATAGAACTATCATATGATTCAGTAATCCCACTTCAGGTTATAGATCCAAAAGAACTGATATCAGGATCTTAGAGTGATATTGGTATTCCCGTGTTTCTTGTGGCATTATTCACAGTAGCCAAAGGATATAAATAAACTTCCATGTTCATTGACCAATGATCATATAAAGGAAATGTGATATATGCATGTAGTGAAATATTACTGAGCCTTGAAAAGAAGTAAATTCTGCCATATGCAACAACATGGATGAACCAGGAGGACATTATGTTAAGTAAAATAAGCCAGTCACAGAAGGAAAAATAGAGCATAATTCCACTTATATTCAATTCAGTTCAGTTTAGTCACTCAGTCATGTCCAACTCTTTGCAACCCATGAATCGCAGCACGCCAGGGCTCCCTGTCCATCACCAACACCTGGAGTTTACTCAAACTCATGTCCATCGAGTCGGTGATGCCATCCAAACATGTCATCCTCTGCTGTCCCCTTCTTCTCCTGCCCCCGATCCCTCCCAGCATCAGGGTCTTTTCCAATGAGTCAACTCTTCGCATGAGGTGGCCAAAGTATTGGAGTTTCAGCTTCAGCATCAGCCCTTCCAATGAACACCCAGGACTGATCTCCTTTAGGATGGACTGGTTGGATCTCCTTGCAGTCCAAGGGACTCGCAAGAGTCTTCTCCAACACCACAGTTCAAAAGCATCAATTCCTTGGTGCTCAGCTTTCTTCACAGTCCAACTCTCACATCCATACATGAGCACTGGAAAAATCGTAGCCTTGAATAGACTGACCTTTGTTGGCAAAGTAATGTCTCTGCTTTTTAATATGCTATCTAGGTTGGTTATAACTTTCCTTCCAAGGAGTAAGCATCTTTTAATTTCAAGGCTGCAGTCACCATCTGCAGTGATTTTGGATCCCAAAAAATAAAGTCTGACACTGCTCCCACTGTTTCCCCATCTATTTCCCATGAAGTGATGGGACCAGGTGCCATGATCTTAGTTTTCTGAATGTTGAGCTTAAAGCCAACTTTTTCACTCTCCTTTTTCACTTTCATCAAGAGGCTTTTTAGTTCCTCTTCACTTTCTGCCATAAGGGTGGTGTCATCTGCATGTCTGAGGTTATTGCTATTTCTCCCAGCAATCTTGATTCCAGCCTGTGCTTCCAGCCCAGCGTTTCTCATGATGTACTCTGCATATAAGTTAAATAAGCAGGGTGACAATATACAGCCTTGACATACTCTTTTTCCTATTTGGAACCACTTATATTAGGTATCTAAAATAGGCAAATTCAAAGAAACGGGGAGTGGGTTGGTGGTTATCAGGGGTTGGGGAAAGAGAGGTATAGGGAGGTGCTCTTCAGTGGAAATATAGTTTCAGTTATACAAAATGGATTCTAGAAATCAACTGTAGCACATTATGCCTATAGTTAACACTACTAGTGCACTTAAAAAATTATCAGGATGGTAGTTTGTGTGTTAAATGTTCTTACCACATTAAAAAAATTTGTGAATGGAGATCAATATGAAAAATCAATAATATTATTTTTCAGTTGTTTTTTTTTTTCCCTTGTAACCATAGATATATGAGATCCAACAGTTGGAACTACTTTGTCATTAAATTTCATAAGAGAAAAGAATCACAGAGATTGTGTACTGCAGTTCTGACATTCTGTAATTATTAAAAAGGTTCCTGATTAGATCCTATAAAGAGTAAATGGCAGAAGTTACTGTAACGTACATTCATTTCTCCTCATCTGGTGCTTGCCTTTGTAATCTAATGAGTTCTTTCAAAAGTTAAATTAGTAGAGAATATTTATCTTCAGGCCAAAGTAAAAACAGGTGTGAGTTTAATTTTACAAAAATGATCTACCTTGAAAGTTCTTTCCATTCTTCCTTAGGCACTGTTGTTATTACTATTCCAATGGCATATTCTATTGCTAAGACATTTTTCCCCTAAATTATTTTTGAGAGCCTCAGAATCTACTTCCTACTAATTGTTAAGAAATCTATAACTTAGATCATGTTTGGAAAGAAAGAACTAGGTAGAAATGTCATCACAATTTGTATTTTCAAACTAAAGAGAAGGCTAACTGAGTAATTTAATAACGGTCCTCCAGATGATTAAGAGTTTATACAGTAGCACAGGTGACCAAATTTTGTGATACTTTTTGTATGTGTACATGAGCACAAAGAGTCTAAGAAAATAAATATGAGCCTTAATGCTTTCTGGTAACTTTTAAGTCAGTTAGTTGTGGCACGAAGATATAAACACATAAAAAAAAGTATGCTACTGTCTTAAGAAGTCCAAGCTTCTGAAACAAAAATACCATAGATAGGGTGGCTTAAACCTACAAAAAAATAAAATTGCTTCTCACTGTTCTGTAAGTTTGGATGTCCAAGATCAAAATACCAGCAGATCTGGTGTCTGGTGAAGGCCTGTTTCTGGGTTTGCAGATGGCTGTCTTCTTCTTGTACCCCCACATGAAGTAGAGCAGAGAGAGAAAGCAAGCAGTCATATCCTTTCTTTTAAGGACGCTGATCCCATTCATGGGGGCTCCACTCTCAAGACCTAATTAGCCCTCCAAAGCTCCACCTCCTAATCATGAAGGCAAATTTGGATTAGGATTTCAACGTATGAATTTTGAAGGAAATGTAAGCATTCAGTTCAAAACAGCTATTATGTTTATCTTTAGATGGCCAATCTAAAAATGTTTTATACTGACAATCAACCCAGTAAGACACCATGAGATTGATATAACCTAGAGTGACTTGGGGAAATCCTTTTTTTAAAAAGTAGGTTTTGAACTTGAAAGAAGGATGGAGAGGAGCTATAATTAAGGAACAGGAATGAGCATTCAGTTCCAGGAAAAAGGAAAAGTTTAGTTTCTCATTGCTGATAATTCCTTAGGAAAATAGGGATAATAGCAAGATCTACTTGATTAGAACAGGAGAAGGAGAGACACAGTCAAATTAACTAGACTGAACAAAATTAATGGGGCTATTTCTATGTCACTGTGAAGAACTAGAATATTATTTTATAAGTAAAGATAATCTGACCAAATAGACACTGTAAACCAATTAATACAACCATTGGCAGACTAGTAGTTTCTCACCACATACGCCAAGTTTCAATGATATTTTTGTCAAAGAAAGCTGAGCGCAGAAGAATTGATGATTTTGAACTGTGGTGGTGGAGAAGACTCTTGAGAGTCCCTTGGCTTTCAAGGAGATCCAACCAGTTCATCCTAAAGGAGATCAGTCCTGGGTGTTCATTGGAAGGACTGATGTTGAAGCTGAAACTCCAATACTTTGGCCACCTGATGCGAAGAGTTGACTCATTGGAAAAGACCCTGATGCTGGGAAAGATTGAGGGCAGGAGGAGAAGGGGACGACAGAGGATGAGATGTTTGGATGGCATCACCGACTCGATGGACATGGGTTTGGGTTGACTCCAGGAGTTGGTGATGGACAGGGAGGCCTGACGTGCTGTGGTTCATGGGGTCGCAGATAGTCAGACACGACTGAGTGACTGAACTGAACTGAACTGAGCTGAATTATGGAAGATGGTAGCAGTTGTTTTTAGTATGTATCCTCATTGAACCTAACCAGTTTAAATTTACTACCCCAATAGGAGGTCATTGCTTCAAAAATAACTAGCATATAGACTAACCACATCGTCTCCCACAATAGACCAGATACTCATGTGAAAGAGAGAATCCCCCTATTATAAAGGCTCCCTGATGGAATCCCCTTAATTTGGATAAGCTCTCATTTTTGTCAGCCTAGGAAAGCAGATATCTCATTTTAGACTTTCTAGATATTTCACTGGCACTTCTATACATTTCACTGACTTCTCAATTCTTTTTTTTTTTATTTTTTTAATTTGAGTTTTGCTTTAAATTCTAGCATTGCTTGTGGTACAAAGGAGACACTCACACACTGTTGAAAGAGTGAATAAATGAGTGAACTCTGTTGGCAATACTTTCCTAAGAGCAGCTGTGTGTAGTAATGAGAGTCTGTTCCTAGGCAAGCTGATAAGAAGTCTGGGGTCCCTGAGGAGGAGAAAGGGATCTGGGGCTCTCAAGGAGGAGATGAGGGTCTGGAATTCTCAAGGAGGAGGAAAGGAAAAACTTTTTTTTTTTCCTACATTTCTTAGTCTTAGTGACATAAAACATTTTTTTTCTTTTATGCCCAGAGCTGATGATTACACAACAAAACAACTCAGTTTAAACTCTGTACTAAGGATTTTATATAACAACAATGTTTCCTCCTTGAGGGCAGTTTCTCCTTCTTGAAAATCTGATTAATCCTGTTGTCTTGAAATGTATATTATGGGAGTGGGTCTGGTTCAGTTCAGTTCAGTTCAGCCCTCAGTCCTGTCTGACTCTTTGCTACCCCACGGAGACCCCACGGACTGTACCATGCCAGGCTTCCCTGTCCATCACCAACTCCCTGAGTTTACTCAAACTCATGTCCATTGAGTCGCTGACATCATACAACCATCTTATCCTTTGTCATCCCCTTCTCTTCCCGCCTTCAATCTTTCCCAGCATCAGGGTCTTTTCAAATGAGTCAGTTCTTTGCATGAGGTGGCCAAAGTTTTGGAGTTTCAGCTTCAGCATTAGTCCTGCAAATGAATACTCAGGACTGATTTCCTTTAGGATGGACTGGTTGGATTTCCTTGCAGTCCAAGAGACTCTCAAGAGTCTTCTCCAACACCACAGTTCAAAAGCATTAATTTGTCGGCACTCAGCTTTCTTTATAGTCCAACTCTCACATCCATACATGACTACTGGAAAAACCATAGCTTTGACTTTGGTTTTTGATGGACCTTTTGATGGATCTTTGTTGGCAAAGTAATGTCTCTACTTTTTAATATGCTGTCTATGTTGGTGAGAGCTTTTCTTCCAAGGAGGAAGCACCTTTTAATTTCATGGCTGCTGTCATTATCTTCAGTGATTTTGGAGGCCCAAAAATAAAGTCTGCCACTGTTTCCGTAGTTTCCCCATCTATTTCCCATGAAGTGATGGGACCAGATGCCATGATCTTAGTTTTCTGAATGTAGAGTTTTTTTGTTGTTGTTGTTGTTGTTGTTTTGAATGTAGAGTTTTAAGCCAACTTTTTCACTGTCCTCTTTCACTTTCATCAAGAGCCTCTTTAGTCCTTCTTCACTTTCTGACATAAGAGTAGTGCCATCTGCATATCTGAGGTTATTGATATTTCTCCTGGCAATCTTGATTCCAATCTTGTGTTTCATCCGGCCCAGCATTTCCCATGATGTCCTCTACATTTAAGTTAAATAAGTAGGGTGACAATATATAGCCTTGATGTACTCCTTTCCCGATTTGGAACCAGTCTGTTGTTCCATGTCCAGTTCTAACTGTTGCTTCTTGACCTGCATACAGATATCTCAGGAGGCAAGTCAGGTGGTCTGGTATTTCCATCTCATTAATAATTTTCCAAAATAATAAATAAATAAATTAATTAATTAAAAAAATTTCCCACAGTTTATTGTGATCTGCACAGTAAAAGGCTTTGGCATAGTCAATAAAGCAGAAGTAGATGTTTTTCTGGAACTCTCTTGCTTTTTTGATGATCCAGTGGATGTTGGCAATTTGATCTCTGGTTCCTCTGCCTTTTCTAAATCCAGCTTGAACATCTGGAAGTTCACAGTTCACGTACCATTGAAGCCTGGCCTGGAGAATTTTGAGCATTACTTTTCTAGCGTGTGAAATGAATGCAATTGTGTAGTAGTTTGAACATTCTTTGGCATTGCCTTTCTTTGGGATTGGAATGAAAACTGACCTTTTCCAGTCCTGTGGCCACTGCTGGGTTTTCCAAATTTGCTGGCATATTGAGTGCAGCACTTTCACAGGATCATCTTTTAGGATTTGAAATAGCTCAATTGGAATTCCATCACCTCCCCTAGCTTTGGTCATAGTGATGTTAGTTCATAGTGATGGTTTGTAGTGGGTCTGGTAAAGTGATTGTTAAGTTCTAATCCTGTTATCTTAAAATGTAAATCGTGGGAATGGGTCTGGTAAAATCTTTACAACATTGAGACATTCTTTTGATTTATTGTAATAACTAATTTTTAAAAAGTATATAGCTCCCTTGATAAGACTAGTGAGTGGGGCACTCTCTGTCCCCCTTCTGATGTCTATGTCAGAAGCTTTCTCTGTTCCTTTTTATACTTTAATAAAGCTCTTTATTAAAAATCTCTTGTGTGATCAAGCCTGGTCCCTGGTCCTGAAGTTAAATCTTCTTCGGGGATCAAGAATCCGACACTGTTCACCATAAGCTATCACTAACAGTGGGTCAATGTAAGCTTCGAAAGGCCTTTCATGCTACTTGTTACTATTTCTGCATTTTCCTGGGTACTTAGCATATCGCTGCATAGAGAGTAGGAGCTTATCTGATTCTTGTCCAAGATAATAGGTTCAGGGACCATAGGATGTTAAATTGGAAGGAAAATAACACTCTTTTTCCTTAATGAGTTTTAAGAATAATATTAGATACAGGAGCATCATTATGTATTTAAGTTATCTGAGCAAATTCCTATTATTAGTTAAGCACTGTAGAATGTATCTAGTACATCATGGATATTTATCTTCTGACCATCTTTGTTTCAATTCTGTGAAGGTCAGTGTATTTATTCATAAAACTGTGGAAACAACTTACTGAAAAAAATGCAGTTTCTGTAATAGCTTCTTTACTCTGTGGTCTGCACTCACTGGCGCTGGAGCAGCGGCTGCAAGGCACTGGAGCGACTTTCAGGAGCTACCCCACGTCCAAGAGTAAGGAGAAGCCCCAGCAAGAAGGTAGGAGGGGCAGAATCGCATTTAGACTCAAACCCCATACCCTCCAGAGATGCTCAGAGGGCTCAAACATACCTTGTTGGCACCAGGACACAGAGACCCAACAGAGACCGAGACGTAACTGTGTTTAGCTGCCTCCTGAGGAGGAATGGGTCAGCAGTGGACTGCTGTGGGGGCAGAGGCTCTGGGTGCAGTGGACCTGGGTATGGCATAAGCCGTCTTGGAGGAGGTCGCCATTAACCTACCATAGAGCCTCCAAAACTTACACATGACTGGAGAAACAGACTCTTGGAGAGCATAAACAGAATCTTGTGTGCACCAGGACCCAGAAGAAAGGAGCAGCAACCCCACAAGAGACGACCCAGACCTGCCCGGGAGTGTCCAGGAGCCTCTGGCAGAGGCGGGGGTCGGCGGTGGCCTGCCGCAGGGTTGGGGGCACTGAGTGCAGCAGTGCCTGCCTGGGGCCTTTTGGAGGAGGTCCCCGTTATCTTCACTAGCTCCACCATAACCCTCAGGTCAAATAAGAGGGAGGGAACACAGCCCTGCACTTCAACAGAAAACTGGATAAAAGATTTACTGAGCCTGGCCTTGCCCATCAGAACAAGACCCAGTTTCCCCCTCAGTCATTCTCTCCCATCAGGAAGCTTCCATAAGCCTCTTATCCTTCTCCATCAGAGGGCAGACAGACTGAAAACCACAATCACAGAAAACTAAGCAATCTGATCACATGGACCACAGTCTTGTCTAATTCAATGAAGCTATGAGCCATGCCATGGAGGGCCAGCAAAAATCGATGGGTCATGGTGGAGAGTTCTGATAAAACATGGTCCACTGGAGAGGGGAATGACAAACCATTTCAGTATTCTTGCCTTGAGAACCCCATGAGCAGTATGAAAAGGATAAAAGATAGGACACTGAAAGATGAACTCCCCAGGTCGGTAGGTGCCCAATATGCTACTGGAGATCAGTGGAGAACTAACTCCAGAAAGAATGAAGAGATTGAGCCAAAGCAAAACCAACACCCAGTTGTGGATGTGACTGGTGATGGAAGTAAAGTTCAATGCTGTAAAGAAGAATATTGCACAGGAAGCTGTAATGTTAGGTTCATGAATCAAGGCAAATTGAAATTGGTCAAATAAGAGATGGCAAGAGTGAACATGGACATTTTAGGAATCAGCGAACTAAAATGGACTGGAATGGGTGAAATTAACTCAGATGACCATTATATCTACTACTGTAGGCAAGATTCCCTGAGAAGAAATGGAGTAGCCATCATAGTCAACAAAAGAGTCCAAAATGCAGTACTTGGATGCAATCTCAAAAATGACATAATGACTTCCACTCGTTTACAAGGCAAACCATTCAATATCACAGAAATCCAAGTCTATGTCCCGACCAGTAATGCTGAAGAAGCTGAAGTTAAATGGTTCTATGAAGACCTACAAGACCTTCTAGAAGTAACAACCAAAAAGATGTCCTTTTCATTAGAGGGGACTGGAATGCAAAAGTAGGAAATTAAGAAATACCTGGAGTAACAGGCATATTTGGCCTTGGAGTAGAGAATGAAGTAGAGCAAAGGCTAATAAAGTTTTGCCAAGCGAATGCACTGGTCATAGCAAACACAAGAGAGGGCTCTACACACGGACATCATTAGATGGTCAATACTGAAATCAGATTGATTGTATTCTTTGCAGCCAAAGATGGAGAAACTCCATACAGTCAGCAAACACAAAGCCGGGAGCTGACTGTGTCTTAGCTCATGAACTCCTTATTGCCAAATTCAGTCTTAAATTGAGGAAAGTAGGGAAATCCACTAGATCATTCAGGTATGACCTAAATCAAATCACTTACAATTATACAGTGGAAGAGACAAATAGATTCAAGGGATTAGTTCTGACAGAGTGCCTGAAGAACCATGAATGGAGGTTTGTGACATTGTACAGGAGGCAGTGATTAAGACTGTCCCGAAGGAAAAGAAATGCACAAAGGCAAAATGGTTGTTGGAGTAGGCCTTAAAACTGCTATGAAAAGAAGAGGAGTGAAAGGCAAAGGGGAAAAGGAAAGATATACTCATTTGAATGCAGAGATCCAAAGAATAGCAAGGAGAGATAAGAAAGCCTTCCTCGGTGATCAGTGCAAAGAAACAGAGGGAAAAAATAGAATGGGAAAGACTATAGATCTCTTCAAGAAAATTAGAGATACCAAGGGAATTTTCAGGCAAAGATGGGCACAATAAAGGACAGAAACATTGTGGACCTAACAGAAGCAAAAAATATTATGATAGAGGTGGCAAGAATACACAGAAGAGCTATTATATACAAAAAAGATCTTTCAACCCAGATGATCACGATGATGTGATCACTCACCTAGAGCCACATATCCTGGAATGTGAGGTCAAGTGGGCCTTAGGAAGCATCACTATGAACAAAGCTAGTGTTGATGGAATTCCAGTTGAGCTATTTCAAATCCTGAAAGATGATGCTGTGAAAGTGCTGCACTCAATATGCCAGCAAATTTGGAAAGCTCTGCACTGGCCACAGGATTGGAAAGGTCAGTTTTCATTCCAATCCCTAAGAAAGGTAATGCCAAAGAATGTTCAAACTACTACACAATTGTACTCATCTCACACGCTAGCAAAATAATGCTCAAAATTCTCCAAGCCAGGCTTCAACAGTACATGAACCATGAACTTCCAGAAGTTCAAGCTGGATTTAGAAAAGGCAGAGGAACCAGAGATCAAATTGCCAACATCCACTGGATCATCAAAAAAGCAAGAGAGTTCCAGAAAAATATCTATTTCTGCTTTATTGACTATGCCAAAGCCTTTTACTGTGTAGATCACAATAAACTGTGGAAAATTATTAATGAGATGGGAATGCCAAACCACCTGACTTGCCTCTTGAGAAATCTGTGTGCAGGTCAAGAGGCAACAGTTAGAGCTGGGCATGGAACAACAGACTGGTTCCAAATCAGGAAAAGAGTATGTCAAGACTGTATATTGTCACCCTGCCTATTTAACTTAAATGCAGAGTACATCATGAGAAGTGCTGGACTGGACAAAGCACAAGATTGGAATCAAGATTGCCAGGAGAAATATCAAAAACCTCAGGTATGCAGATGGCATCACCCTTATGTCAGAAAGTGAAGAAAAACTAAAGAGCCTCTTGATGAAAGTGAAAGAGGACAGTGAAAAAGTTGGCTTAATACTCTACATTCAGAAAACTAAGATCATGGCATCTGGTCCCATCACTTGGTGGCAAATAAATGGGGAAACACGGAAACAGTGAGAGACTTTATTTTTGGGCCTCCAAAATCACTGAAGATGATGACAGTAGCCATGAAATTAAAAGACACTTGCTCCTAGGAAGAAAAGTTGTGACTAAGCTAGACAGCATATTATAAAGCAGAGACATCACTTTGCCAACAAAGGTCCATCTAGTCAAAGCTATGGTTTTTCCAGTAGTCATGTATGGATGTGAGAGTTGGACTATAAAGAAAGTTGAGCACCAAATAACTGATGCTTTCGAACTGTGGTGATGGAGAAGACTCTTGAGAGTCCCTGGAGTGGAAAGAGATCCAACGAGTCCAATCTAAAGCAAATCACTGAAAGTACTGATTCTGAAGCTGAAACTCCAATACTTTGGTCACCTAATATGAAGAACTGACTCATATCAAAAGACCCTGATGCTGGGAAAGATTGAAGGTAGGAGGAGAAGGGGATGGCAGAGAATGAGATGGTTGGATGGCATCACTGACTCAATGGACATGAGTTTGAGTAACTCCGGGAGTTGGTGATGGATAGGGAGGCCTGGCATGCTGCAGTCCATGGGGTTGCAAAGAGTCAGACATGACTGAGCGACTGGACTGAAGTGAACTGAACTAATCTGCACTCACTGCCCGCCCTAGACTCATGATTCAGATATTCCAGGTGATTTATGGTTGCTAACAATTCTAAGTTTCTGAGACTGCAGGGGCAGCTGAGCCCTCTTGTCACATTATGTCTTAACATTATGTCCCACAAACCACAGACATTAGCCTATAAGTAGCAACTCCAGGTTAGGTTCACAATGAACTTGGCACTTACTATTTATTCTTGATCTCAGAAGAGCAGTCGACTGAAGTGAACAGGGTCTCCCTTCCCTGAGAATTCTGTGTGGCTACTGTGATGATACGTAATTGTCCAACTGCCTGCATTGTGTCAGACTTTTTGGAGGTGATATTGTGAGTGTTATCTCATAGTGGTGGGTCGTGTAGTGTCATAGCTGAAAATGGTAACTGAAGAGTTAGACTGTCACTAAAACTTGACTTCAAAATATATCATCAGAATGACCATGAACCAGCTGTTCAGACTGGCAGTTTCTTCAACTCTACAGGGAACCCATAATAGAATTTTTTTTAAAAATAAGTAATTGCTGTAAAGACTAAATGATGTATTTGGCATTTGTTAAGCACTCCATAAATGTCAGCTAGTTGTTTTATAATCTAATCTCCAATTAGAATTAATATCGCATTAAAATCAAAGTGGTCTAGGTTGGAATCCTGCTGGTACTTTTGAACTCATGATCATTTTTGCAGTAATTGCAAAGGCAAAGGTGAACATGGGTTGGTTTGTGTAATGTTACCTATTGGACTTCCCTGATAGCTCTGTTGGTAGATAAGCTGTCTGCAATGCAGGAGACCACAGTTTGCTTCCTGGGTTGGGAAGATCCACTGGAGAAGGGATAGGCTACCCACTCCAGTATTCATGGGCTTCCCTGGTGGCTCAGCTGGTAAAGAATCCACCTGCAATGTGGGAGACCTGGGTTCGATCTCTGGGTTGGGAAGATCCCCTGGAGAAGGGAAAGGCTACCCACTCCAGTATTCTTGCTGGCTAATTCCACGGACTATATATAGTCCGTGGGGTTACAAAGAGTCGGACATAACTGAACGACTTTCACTTTCACCTACTCTGACTTAGAGATGCACAAATTACGTGGTATTATCAGAGTGACTAAGCCAGGATGTGCTAGCAGTGGATTTTACATTCAGCAATCATTCAGGTTGGTTACTACCCCTGTTGTACTGATTACATATAGCTCCAACACTTTAGTATTAAAATAAATTCTTGTTATTGTTTTTGTTATGTAAAACAGAGACAGTCAAAAAATTTCAAAGCAGGAGAAATAATTATTATGAAGTTACCCATAGGTGAGAAGCTTCAGGAACCTTCAGGAACTGGCAAATCCATGAACTGGCTCCTCTCTTCCTTTTTTTCCTGGAACACACGTGGACTCTTTCAGTGTTGTTTCTCTATTTTCTTGACATACTACCTACATATCATGGCTTCCTTGGAGTTTTTCTTTTCTTTTTTTTTCTTTTGCAGCAATTATTCTGTTTTGTCCTCTTCCTTTATGCCCTGGCCTCTGGTTCCCATTTCTTTCTGTTTCTTAGTTCAAATTCCGAGGAGGTGATCGGATCACCCTATCTCATGTCTTTCAGATGCCAGCCACTCGACAGAGAGCTCAGCTTTTGATGACTGTTCCCCTCAGCTCTGTGGTGGAGGCCAAGGAGCAGGTTGCATCACAAGGTACACAATATGGCTGTGAAGTGTGAGGGGATGGGCAGAGCCGTTTCCCAGAAAAATCTGTGTGGCAAGAGCAAGCACGCTGACACCTGTAGGTTGGTGATGGTACTCCTGGATGCCATGATTTCTGTTTGTCTGGCATTTTAGTAGTTTATTTATGGCAGCAGTTCTACTGAAGAGAATAATTGCTGAATCTTGTTGAGGCTTGGATATTGGAACCTAGAAGTAAATTGAATCAGGCACTGAGTTAATAATCCAGTCAGAGGAAACATCTAAAGAGAATATTGGGAACTTCCTTTAAAACATTGTTATATTTAACTAAAGCAAACATTGTTCTAAAAATGGGGCTTGTAAGTCACAAAAGTATTGCTTTTGATATACTAAGTATAGTCAGCATTGCTCATGATGTAGTAAACAAAACAAAATAGAATGAACACATGAAGAGTTATTAGGATATGTCATTAGATGCCTCAGTTTTGACCTGCACATAGATATTTCCTAATTATTAAAGAACACTTTCAACTGTACAGAATGATTTAGCTGCAGTTTTATAGCATGTCTGGAAGATTATTTTTCTTTAATCATAGGAAAGAAATGCTACTACAGTCATATGTTAAAACACCATTCAAACATCAGGAGTTTGAAGTTCTTAATAATGAATGTTTATAAAGGAGATATTGTTTAAACTATGGAAGTGTGAGAATCGATTATTCTATTTCTGTATTGTTCCTTGGGCAAGACATACTAATTTGTTAACAAATCTACCTTTTTATCATTTTAACTTTAAATAAAAATTTAGTCACCAAGTGGATGTTTGGGAATCATCAGAACAGTAAACTTCCCAATTGCTTGATTTCCCAAAATTCAGCAAGGCACCAGGATGGCCCAATATTGTTAAGTAAAGAGGAGAATAAACAGCTCCATATGTTTCAAATCTGTGAAGTTGGCAACAAGTAGATTTCTTGCATGTTTAAAAACCTCAGTTTAAGCATAACGCTTGTGACACAGATGAAAGAAAACAACAGGCTCTGTTCACTGTGTCCAGTTGTATAGGTCTTAGCCATAGGTGGTGTATAGGTGCTGTGGTATTTTTTTCCCCTTTCTAAATTTAATTCTAACATTCTAACTATAGAACTTTGTAACAGCAGTATCTAGGTTGAGCTTCTTTAATGTGAAGGACTGACTTGAGTTGTGTCAGACTCAACAGACAGCCTTAGAAACCAGCACACCAAGTAGAACCATTTATCCATTTAGACCACAGCGGATTATAGACAACATACAGTTTTTTAGCAATTTTCATGTTCTACACTCTAATCTGTAAAAATATGGGTTTTCTTACACATATTAATTTTAATAAAATTTAAAAAGCAATTTCCAATTAATCTTGTATTTATGTCTTAAAAAACAAGTTTTATGTACTTCTTTTAGTTCATCATAAAATTTGCCTTTTCTAATGTGTACTTGCACTCTATGGTTTTTTTTGGGGGGGGCACTTTATGTTTTGTTTGACTTTTTATAAATGTTATTTTAGTTTATCTGTTACCTAAACAAAACATATTATATAAATTATTTTTAGTCTTTATACATCTGCTGGTCAAAGTATGAGATGTTTAAGTGCTTTAAAATGTCTTCTGTGAAGAAAACATCTGTCGTGTGCCATATGTAGATTACTTGAGATCACTGTGTGGTAATATTGCCAGGGAGGGCTCCCCTCACGGCTCAGATGGTAAAGAATCTGCCTGCAAGCAGGAAACCAGGGTTTGATTCCTGGGTCAGGAAGATCCCCTGGAGAAGGAAACGGCAACCCACTCCAGTATTCATGCCTGGAGAATCCCATGAACAGAGGGGCCTGGTGGGCTACAGTCCACAGGGTCTCAAAGAACTCGACACGGCTGAGTGACTAACACACAATGTGGGCTGGCTTTCCTGTGCTTGGCAGAGACTAAAAGCGTAAAGCAAAACCTTGAAGCATTTCTCAGACATGGTATGTCTGAGGTTTGAAATAGAGTGAAGACTATGAATGGGGGAAAAGTAAGGATTCTATGTGTTCAAAAAATTTAGCATCATTTGCTGATGTTTGGATAGTATGACCAAAGGGCATATAAAGATTACAAATATCTCCAAGATTCCAGGTTAAAGGAATCTCAAGCAATTCCCATTAAGCATTTACTCCTAAATGTAAGATGTGACAGGCTTCCCAGGTGGCACTAGTGGTGAAGAATCCCCCTGCCAGTGCAGGAGACATGAGACTTGGGGTTCTATTCCTGGGTCCCTTAGTTGGGAAGATCCCCTGGAGAAGGGAATGACAAGCCACTCTAAGATTCTTGCCTGGAAAATCCCATGGACAGAGGAGCCTGTCAGGTTACAGTCCACTGGGTCACAAAGGGTTGGACACGACTGAGGCAACTTAGCATGCGTGCACACATATGATGTGATGTGTGTGTGAAAGAGAGAGAACATGACAAATGGTGAAGAATATCACCATACATAAATGCTTCAGTTCAGTTCAGTTCAGTCGCTCAGTCGTGTCTGACTCTTTGCAACACCATGAATCGCAGCACGCCAGGCCTCCCTGTCCATCACCAACTCGGAGTCTACCCAAACCCATGTCCATCGAGTCGGTGATGCCATCCAACCATCTCATCCTCTGTCATCCCCTTCTCCTCCTGCCCCCAATCCCTCCCAGCATCAGGGTCTTTTCCAATGAGCCAACTCTTCACATGAGGTGGCCAAAGTACTGGAGTTTCAACTTCAGCATCAGCCCTTCCAATGAACACCCAGGACTGATCTCCTTTAGGAGGGACTGGTTGGATCTCCTTGTAGTCCAAGGGACTCTTGAGAGTCTTCTCCAAAGCCACAGTTCAAAAGCATCAATTCCTTGGTGCTCAGCTTTCTTCACAGTCCAACTCTCACATCCATACACGACCACTGGAAAAACCATAGCCTTGACCGGACAGACCTTTGTTGGCAAAGTAATGTCTCTGCTTTTTAATATGCTATCTAGGTTGGTTATAACTTTCCTTCCAAGGAGTAAATATCTTTTAATTTCATGGCTGCAGTCACTGTCTGCAGTGATTTTGGAGCCCAAAAAAATAAAGCCTGACACTGTTTCCACTGTCTCCCCATCTATTTGCCATGAAGTGATGGGACCAGATGCCATGATCTTAGTTTTCTGAATGTTAAGCTTTAAGCCAACTTCTTCACTCTCCTCTTTCACTTTCATCAAGAGGCTCTTTAGTTCTATAAATGCTTAGTTCTGTCTTATTTAGACTCCAGTGCTTGGTGATCAAAGAAGAATGTTGTGACTTGAATTTGACTTTGAAGTCAACGCAATGTGCATGGTTTGGCAAATGCTCCTCAAGATGACCCCCAATGAATGAAGGTGAACCCCTCTTGTGTGATCCTTTCCCTTGAGGGTGGGCAGAACCTGTGGTCTTCTTGCTTCTAACCCACTGAATATAGGAAAAGCAATAGGAAGTCATTCTCACCATATAGACTTGTGTGTGTGTGTGTGTGTGTGTATGCAATTTTGAGCAGAGTAGCTTGGAATGAGATATGAGATTTTGGGATGAGTCTGTGTCTTGCTGACTCTGAAGAAGCGAGCTGCCGTGTTGAGGGAGGACCTGTTAAAGCAGCCGCATGGTAGGGAACTGTGAGTGGTTTCTAGGAGCTGAGAGCATCATCCAATAAACAACAAGAAAACAGAGACCTAAGTGCCACTGTTGCCTGGAACTGAATTCTGCCAAGAACCACGTGAACTTGGAAAAGGAGCCTGAGTAACAGAAACGGGTGCAGCCCAGCCGGGCCTTCGATTGTAGCCTTGTGAAATCCTGATAGAGGATTCAGCTAGAAACCTTGTGCACACCACTGACCCATAGAAACTGTGAGGTAATAGATATGTGTTGCTTTAAGCCACTATATTTGCAATAGAAAACTAGTAACACATGGATAGGAAAAAAAAATATGAATACATTTTAGATATATAGAGCCATAGACACTAAGGTACAGAGTTCAAAATAAGGTTGATAAATTCTCCATCTACTCATTGAGCATGTATTTCCTGAACACCTACTGTGTGCTGGAGCCCTACCAGAAAACCAATAGGGAAACTGAGGCCAAGAGAGCTTAGGAAACTTGCCGAAGGCTACAAAGGAGAAATGTATAAGAATACCAGGATTCTATGGAGAAAATGAGGCCAAGTTTAAATGATACCACAGCTAGTTCATGGGGACTCTGAGTACTTAATCTCCTTCTTTAGGTGTAGCTTGTTTTAAGTTGTTTCCTTTAAGTTGTGCTAAGGGAACACAACGTTGATTTTATCTAAGATCAACGTGAAAGGATTCATTTCCCCTAGTGTCCAGAGATGCGTTAGAATAATTAAAGAGTAAATAACTGGAATTACCTCTGTGAAATATTTAGAGTTTTCTTTTTTTTTAAAAAAGTGTACTCTTTCTCCACTAAGTTTCCAAGAGTTTTGAAAAGAATGCTAAAATTTGAAAAATAAAATATCTTGAAGGAAAGTAATAACAGGAAGCTGAATTGCTCTTTTTATCTTAGAACTGAAAAGTCTAAATCCATTAAATATTAAGAACTTTAAACGTTGGTCTGACTAAATTGGAGCTGTTAAATTATTATGCATTCCTGGGAATTCTTAGAAACCTGTCTGAACTACAATCACTGCTTCTGCAGCTTTCTTCAGTTGATTTTTTTTTTTTTTTTGCCCTATAGTGTGAGAAAGGAGATGACTTTTGTTCAACTCAATATTTTGAACAAATGGATAAGTATTTGTAAATAAAATAAAATCCCTTTTGGAGTGAGCACTATGGGTGTTCTGTCCAGATCTTCTTGGATACTTGTTTCTTTTTGGATGCGTCCTTCTCCTGTCTTGACTTTGCTTTGCTTGTAGGTTGTACCTGCACTTCTGTTAGGACTGCTTCCCTCAGGTTCCTGAAATTCCTTTACCCACATGCTACAGAGTCACTGGAAACTATCTCCCCTCCTTTCCACACCCTTCCTCAAGCAGGGGCCCTTAGTCAATGAATAACCGAAAGCCCAGGCACTTTTGCCCGGAGTTGGATAACTGAGTTTAATTTAATGCCCTGCAGCCCTTGCAGGAGTGGACATGCAAACTCTGAGAGACTTTGCCTACAGTTTCATCTTTGTTGCACTTCCCTCTCTTTCCTGTTCTGCTGGCCTTGCACAATCCCTTACTAATCTCCCTTGGGAGCACTTCTTCAATAAGTAAATCACATTCACCAGAATCACATCCTAGTCTTGGAGTCTGCTTCTAGGGAACCCAATCTAAGACAGACAAATTTGTTTCTGCTTGCTGAAACATAAACTTGGTTTTCAATTCAGAATTGCCTAGGTAATAGGTACAAAGAGAGAGATTTAAAAATAGGTAGATGAGTTATATTTTTGTTCATTTTAATCAATTTATTTTGGATAATAAAAGAAGTCACATTGGTTGTTGAGTTACAAATCAAATGAAGTAAATTTAATGCTTCATTTTAGCTGCTATTCACATCTTGACAACTTTTCTCCCCAAACTTCCCCCACTTCTACCTTCAACCTAGACTAAATCTTTGAGTGTGTTTACTAATTTTTCTGAAATTAAATTGTGATTCTAATCAACGTACAGAATATACCATGCTTTGTTGTACAAATATGTTTGATTGTTTACTACATTTTAAAATAAATAGCAACCCCTTTCATATTTTAAATTACAAACAAAAAATGAAGAAAGGAAGGAAGAAAAAAATAGAGAGTAAGGAGAACAATGAAAGGAAAGAAGTCAGGATTAAAATAGAAATTTCTTCCTTCCATTTTTAACTTCCCACATGTAATCAATGTTAAAAGCTTGGTGAAGATTATTCTAAATTTTATACGCATATGCAACACACATAGGTGTGTGTGTGTACATGAAAGTGAAAGTGTTACATGCTTGCTCAGTTTTGTCTAACTCTTTGTGATCCCATGGACTGTAGCACACCAGGTTCCTCTGTCCATCGAATTCTCCAGGCAAGAATACTAGATTAGGTTGCCATTCCTTCTCCAGTGGCTCTTCCCCACCCAGCGATTGAACCTGGGTCTCCTGCATTGTAGGCAGATTTTTTACCATCTGAGCCACCAGGGTATTTGTATATAATGGCTTTTGTATTCTCCTTTTTAATGAAACTTGTTTATACCACCTATGCATTTCTACAACGTGCTTCCTTTGATGCAGGAACATGTTACTGAACTCTGTCAACATTTGAGGATGGAGATCTACCTCAATTTTTGTAACTAACAGGTGAAAACTATTTTTCCTATTAAACAGTCCACTCCTTGTCATTGTGCATCTCCTTATGCATTTATAGGGATATTTCATCCAGGTGATAAGCTAATAATGAACTTGCTTATTAGTAAGAAATATTTAAATCAATAAACCAGTGCATTTAGGAAAAATTGGCCTCTCTGGAATGCAGATCCCTAGTTTCGTACCTCCCTCACTAAAATCCCTGTTTCTTTCTCAAAATATTGTCTTGGTGTAAGTGCATGGAGACAACTTGTGTATCCTCAATCAAAATGTTGATTGTTATAAGCAAATTGCCTTGCAACAGATTGCACTAATATATATTCCAACAAATTCTAGCTTTTGTATTTATAAAACATTTGCCAATCTGTACTTTATTTTAAGTCGTTTATGGTGTTTATTTGCCATATAGGAGTTTTTGGTTTTTTTTTACTTAAAAATTCTGTTTTTTGATTACATTAAAATTTACTACATTTAATTTTATTTAATTTGTTCATCACGTCTCATTTTTGTTTCATTCTTAAAGAGGAACACTTCCTTCTAATCATATATGTATTTGTTTTAGCATTTTACATTTTGTTTTCTTATACTGAATTCATTTGGAATGTGTGCATGAGGGAAAGAGGGACATGTTAGGCATCTAACGGTTTTCCCACACAAAATGGTAAGTGTATTGTCGATGTCCATCCTATTGAATAGGTCTATCTGCCTTCTGATTTTGAATTATATAATTTTACTCAAGAATGTTTGTGTATGTGAAAAAATGTATATATAATCATAGTTATATGTATATATACGCACATATATATTTATGTATGTGTACTGTGTGTGTATGTACACACACCTACATATACACGTATATACGTATATGTATATATGTGAGTATATTCATTCCAGAGTCTGACTTTGGTTCCCTGCTCTTGCATTTCCACCTCAGAGCTGTACAGACACAGTTGCAGCAGCTTCATGACGAGCTTCCATGTGCAGCAAGGCAAGATCTCGGCCATTATGCTGCCATGTCAAGATTTTTTTAACTAACCTCAAAATTTTATCTTTCCTTCCCACTTTTCTCACCTTACGAAATCTCAGATCACTTGGCGAAATCCACATATTTTCTAGCTTGATAATCTGATTCTAAAATTGAAACTTACTTGCAGATGTTTTATAAACTCTAGGAGTTGTGTAAATGTAAACTGTGAACACCTTATACGGAGTAGCATTTCTCATACAGTTCTTACTCAGTTTAGGTATATGAAGGGAAAATGGAGTGTTCCTATATTGTAACTATTTGTATTTGTCTCCTACAACTTGATCTTCTGGTTATTAATAAAAAATGTATCCAATATGCAATCTAAGATATTTTCAAGTTGCTAGAGTATTTGTTTTCTTTTTTTACAATGACACAAAGAGCTGTGATTTTTTTTTAATTCTTTTTTTATTTTTTATTTTTCATTTATTTTTATTAGTTGGAGGCTAATTACTTTACAATATTGTAGTGGTTTTTGTCATACATTGACATGAATCAGCCATGAATTTACATGTATTCCCCATCCCGATCCCCACTCCCACCTCCCTAGAGTATTTGAATTTTATTCCCTACTCTTTCTCAAAGACTGTACTACCCTAAACATCCCTGTTTCCTAAAGATGGTGTCTAGGTATGAGGGGAGGGTGTGCTTCTGCCTCCTCTTGCTATTCTTCCCTTTGTCTGGCCTCCAGAGCAGTGCCCCTTGTCCTCTTGGAGCGGCCAGCCCTGTTGGCGTTCAGGGCTGCAGTCAGCACCTTTTCTCTGGATGTAGACAGGGCCATGCGAGGCTTTCTGACTACCTCAGCATCACTCAAGCTCTTACTGGTGCTGCCCACATCTGACTGTCTGACTGTGATCTCATGTAGCCTGCAGCTCTAGGAGCAAGAACCAAGGTGGCCTCCTCTGCTCAGCGTCCCTGCTTCATGTTCAGCTGCTTTGGCTACGCCTTCTCCACAACAGACCCAAGGACAGAGAACCTAGGAAACTATCTGCAGCCCTCGGCTTTCGTGTTTCTGCTTTCCACATGGATGTGAGAGCAGCCTATTAATCCTGCCAGTAGGTGAAGGCAAGAGTCCCTGGCCTCCACAGCTTCCTAAATTGTGGAGAGCACTTCCCCTGCTGGGACACCCACATCTGGTCCATTCATGCCTTCCTCTCCCCTCCACTCCCCATTGCCCCACCTAAGTGAGCAGCAAAAATTGTTTTCCTTTTATTTCCTTCTCATCTTCTTGACTCCAGCTAACCCTAATGGGGTACAGAAGTATGTCCTTGCACATTATTCAGATTTTATTTCATATGATGGCATCTTCTGGAGAAAACCAATGAATATCATGAGGATAGTCCCTCCCGGAGTTGTGCAACTTGGAGGCCTCTATCTCTATACAGTGAGGGATTCTTGCAATGCATCTAACTAGGTCAGTCACAGGAAGTGGAAAGAAGAGAGAAAGTAGTTTAGCAAATCTTTTATGGGGACAATAGCTTAGTTTTCAAGGCTATTGTCCTACTGAATTGTGAATGTCAGTAGAAGTACTTTCCTTTTGGCATTTCTTCTATAGTAAATTCTATTAACCAGACAAATACCTAGAAAAGGCTGGAAATAAGGTGAATGCCAGGTGCTATAAAAAGTGAAAGAAATATTAATGAACTTTTAAACATCACCTCATTATTCATATAGACCATATAAGATACAATATTAGCATGAGAAGGAGAACATGGATCTCAAAGTCATTGTCACCCAGAGCCTCAGGTTTTGTATAAAGAAAAGTGTATAATAACACCTCTTCTATCTCTTCAGAGAACCTGAAAAGCAGCATTTAAAAGTTCATACCATTAATCATCTTTAGTCACCTCCATTTCCCTTTTGTATTTCATCTCAAAGACTGATTTTAACCACAAATTAGAGGTAGGAACAGCTCAATTAAGATCAGTTCATATTTCTGCAGTCACTAGAGGTTAGGGAGTGGCAGGGGGGAAAAGAAATGGATGGGTTTTGAAAGCTATCCAGTAATAACATTTCATGTTTTCACTTGGTCAGCATTTATGAGACTCATCTCCATTTCACAAATGAGGAAACTGAAGCTCAAAGGAATCTGGAAATTATTTCAGCTTATATGCTAGCAAGCAGCAAAGACAGAGTTGAATGCCACCCAGGACAAGCTTTGAGGCTATTTCTCTTTCCATGGCACTTTGTACTACAAAGAAAATGTGTTTCAGAAAAATTTTAAATGTAACTTCTTGCTCATTAAAGAGTCATGTAAGTCAGAGGTCTGGGTGGGATAAATGTCAGGTTGCTCTATGGTTTTATTTCAGTAGGTTTTTGGCAGTTCCAGTTCCTGCAGATTTTTCCATAACACTTTCAAGGTTAGGTATTAAGAGTAAGTCAGTAAGTTAGACTGTGTTTTACAAGAATAAATATCTGTGGTTCTCTTAACTGTATTTTACAGCTACCATACACCATATTTTTTCATCTCCTTCCCTTCACATATATACAGTATCACTGTTTAAATTTCATGATGACCATGTTCTCACTTTATTTTTTATTTAACCTTGACTTAGATCTTAGTTATTTCCAGGGGAAAAAAAGTGACACACATTTTAAGAATACCTAGGTAGATTTAGGAATGATGTATTGCACGTTCAACCTCATTTAATATTCATCTTTACTTGCGATTTAATTCCCCTGTCACTTCCAAACACTTTGGGTGTCTAGGACTAGGCAATTTGTGCGTTCATTTCACATTTTATATTGATCCTTCTGACCTTATGTATCATGCCTCATGTTTTTATTACATCTTATCAGACCTGATCTTATCATAGGATGTTTCATTTTCTCCTATAACTAAGATTTACTGTGCCCAAGGGTTCTCAAATTTTACAGGCTATTTCATTTTAATTTTGTGTCATTTTTTGAAATGAGCTCCATAATATATATGTAGCTTTGACTTGCCTCAAATTGAAGTTTATCATTAATTTCCTTTTGAAAATGGGCCCAGCCTACTGACACCAGGTAAATGGTTACTTCTGCAATAAATTGCAATGTCTTATTTGTGTCCTAAAACCAAAAGCTTTGTTGTAAAAAATAAAATTGCGGATACCAAAGGAAATAACATTTTGAGGTTAGCTGTCAGGTTGCATAAATGCAATAAAGCTTCCATTTTTATTTGAATTAATTCCTAGTTTTCTGGGGGGGGCGAGGGGTAGGACAAGTTTCTCATTGGCCTCTGAACTCTTTGGAGACAGAGCATGATTCTTCTGATGTTTAGGAGCTGCTGAAATGAGACTATTTATAAATTTAATAGATATATTTGTAGGCCTAATTGTAAGGCCCTTATGGAAATAATTTCCAGTTAAGGCGCTGCTTTTTAGCTAGAATAAAGAGCCATAAATAACAGTGACCTGCTTTAAAACAATGGCTGACTTTAAAAATAGATAAAGCTTGGAGGGGGAAATAGTCATATTTACAAGAAATCTTTTCTCCTATGACCTCAGAATTCCAATTCTAGGAATTTAAAATCTAAAAAAATAATCAGGGACACTTAACAGAATATTAAGAAATCCTTGTGGCCTTTTTTATAATAGAAAAAACATGGGAAACAGTCAAACTATCAAATAACAGGAAAATGATTTTCCATAATAAGCTCCACAGTCCTTACAAAATAACGATGAGTTTGATGTTAAGAAATGACATGGGGAAAGGTGTACAAAGTCAAGTTATAAACTATAACATAAAACAACAAAGTAAAATATGAAAAATGAAACTCTCTACAGTTATAATGCCAATTTGAAAAACATTATCTTTATGCAGAGGAAAAAAATAATAAAAATTCATTCCAAAATGATAGTAGTGATATGAAAAGGCTGGTAGATTTAAGGGTGAATTTTACTTACTGTTTATAAAATTTGGGAAGAAAAAGTTTCTAATATTTTTAAACTATAAGACTTATACTAGGCCCTTTACAAGGTTGCACTAGTAGTAAGGAACCCACCTGCCAATGCAGGAAACGTTAAGAGATGCAGGTTCAATCCCTGTGTTGAGAAGGTCCCCTGGAGAAGGGCATGACAACCCACTCCAATATTCTTGCCGGGAGAATCCCATGGACAGAGGAGCCTGGAGGGCTACAATGCATAGGGTCCCAAACAGTCAGACACAACTGAAGTGACTTAGCACGCAGGCACTTTCCAAAAATCATAAGTAACTTCTTCTTAAGGTTTAATGCTTTGTTTAAAAAAAGAAAAGTTCAGAAAACAAAAGGCTAAGAAAACGCCAACTGGTGGTCAGTATATTATGCCTTTTTTCTTTAAAAATAATACTTCTCTTATACGCTTCTGTGAAATTCCCACCACACACATTCTATCAGATCTAAATTTCTTTTTCACTAAGAATCATGTTGTGCCCAGTGTACAAAAGGGGAGGAATTTGGGACTTTTAAACAAATGTTCATTCATTAGTTCACTTAAGACAGCTCCAATAGACAGGTCCTTCTCTGACCCTTAGAAGCATTCAACAGTAAAATGGCATTGTTTGTGAACCCAGAGTTCTCATAAAAACCTTGAAAGAATTATTCCTAATTGCATCTGTTGCTTAAAATGAAATTTAAGGATATGTGCACAATTCTTTTTGCAACTTCTCTGAAAAATGTTTTAAACTGTTAAGATCATTTTTCAGATCCAATCTGGAAACCCCCAGTCTCCCACTCTGCACCCTGGGACCCAATGTTCATCATCAGCAAACTTGCCTTTTTTGTCAGTCATACCTATTCTACCTGAAACCAGCTTTCTCCTAGGTCTCTCTGCTTCCTCTGTAGACCTATGCACTGGTGTCTATTTTTCTTTTTGAGTTGGTGGTGCCATCCAACCACCTCATCCTCTGTTGTCCCCTTCTCCTCCCGCCTTCAATCTTTCCCACCATCAGGGTCTTTTGAAATGAGTCAGTTTTTCGCATCAGGTGGCCAAAGTATTGAAGTTTCATCAGTCCTTTGAGGTAATAATTTTCTTCTCATATCTTTCACTGCCCAGAATCAGAAGCGGAATGGATCAATATCCTCCTTGTTTCTCATTGCAGCTGGGCCATGTCTCCTTCTCAGAACTCCAGCTTCTCCTTTTTTTTTTTTTTTTTAAATTAAGGGAATATAACCATCACAAAGAGTCGGAAACGGCTGAGCAACTGAACTGAACTGAATCTGTTAAGAGCATAGTGACAGACTTTATTTTGGGGGGGCTCCAAAATCACTGCAGATGGTGACTGCAGCCTTGAAATTAAGACACCTGCTCCTTGAAATAAAAGCTATGACCAATCCAGACAGCATATTAAAAGGCAGAGACATTACTTTGCCAACAAAGGTCTGTGTAGTCAAAGGTATGGTTTTTCCAGTAGTCATGTATGGATGTGAAAGTTTGACTATAAAGAAAGCTGAGCACAGAAGAATTGATGCTTTTGAACTTGTGGTGTTGGAGAAGACTCTTGAGAGTCCCTTAACAGCAAGGAGATCCAACCAGTCCATCCTAAAGGAAATCAGTCCTGAATATTCACTGGAAAGACTGATGCTGAAGCTGAAACTCTAATACTTTGGCCACCTGATGCGAAAAACTGACTCATTTCAAAAGACCCTGATGCTGGGAAAGATTGAGGGCGGGAGGAGAAGGGGACAACAGAGGATGAGATGGTTGGATGGCACCACCAACTCAATAGACGTGAATTTGAGTAATCTCTGGGAGTTGGTGATGGACAGGGATGCCTGACGTCCATGGGGTTGCAAAGAGTCGGACATGACTGAGTGACTGAACTGAACTGAATCTGTTAATAGCATCCACTCCATCTCCCCAGCATTTCAGTGAAAGTTTTAGCACTTGGTCCTCATGTTTTTCTTCTCTCCTTTTCTGGTGTAGATTTATGGCCCATCACAGTGTTTGTTTGGCATATACCCGCTGTTCCCTTATACCTCATTCTCTAGTGTGCTATCCTAGCAAAGTCCCAACTCTCCTTCCGTCTAAATTTCAACTCATTTCATGCCTACATCTGATCAGTGAACATGGCTGAACAGCTTGACTGACTGATGCCGTTTAAATTTCTACCAATGGATCTTAGCTTGGTCCTTACCACATTTTTCTGATAATTACCTGCTGTATGAGAGGACACATTTAAGTCCTCTCTCCCCCTTCTGTTCTCACGTTGATAGAGAGATAGTCATCCCATCTTCTGTGTCACTTCCTCCGTGTATTCCTCATCCCTTGACCTAACTTACCAGTGCACCTCTTGCATTTCCTGTTAGGTAAAGCCAGTGTTTAATACATTGTATCTGTTTCATTGCGCTTATTCAAGGAATGCTGTGGCCTCTCATTCTTGACTCCTTTTTCTACTCCTAACAATCAAACATAAACTAGCTCACCTATTTAAAAATAAATTCCATTCTAAGCCCCCACAGTCTTTTCTGACTACTCTCCCATTTCTCTGTTTTGCTTTATGATAAAAATCCTTGAAAATGTCTGTGCCTACTGTTTCTACTCACCTCACCCCTTCTTTGTTTCTCAGGACCCCTCATACAAGTTTTGGCCTTCCCCAGTCTACTAGGACCAATTATAGCAAGACTAACAAATTAGGGATTTTTATTTTTTTTAAGAGACTAGAAAAAAAAATGAGACATGGAAACTGACGTTTTTAAAAAGGAAGTCTTTTTAAAAGAACTTTTAAAAAAGTTATCTTAGGAACAATTGTTTCCTTTTTTCCATCATTAGGAAGATAGAATCAAACAATTATAATGTTAATATTTTGCTTCATCTGTTAAAGGCAAAAAAGTGGGTGGCTGGTGATTGGTCATTCACTTCACACTTCAAATTCGGTGATGGCAGTCCAGAGAGTACCGTGGTATACAGTATAAAAATTACTAGAATTTAAAGTTTTCTATCACATTGACATCTTGTAGGCAGGAACTTCTGTTTCAGTTTTATTAGTAATTTATGCAATTTATTTCCTTATTGTTTGAATTGCTCAAATTTTAATTTTTGTGATATTCTGTTTCATAGAAGTTATATATTGCCAAATAAGATATTTTAACTTTATATTTTAACTTTATTCTGATTAATGGATTATGCAATTGATCAGGAAATGATTGCCATATGCAGTCTTTTGATTTACTCTTTTTTTTAGTTTTAAAATTTTTTTCTGTATACTCTGAATATAATTTTAATATTTTGGTGAGTACTGGTATATAATTTGCTACTTAAGTGGTTTTCACTCAGGCTTTTTTGGAGGGGGGAATAGCCAGAATCAGAGAACCAACTAGATTTAGACAGCTTGACTGTTCCAACTGGGTGATGTGGTCCAGTATGGTCATCGTCCAAACTTGACCTCTCTACTTAAAAAGGTTTTAGGAATTCGCAGTTATGAAGCAATATCCTGAAGCAGTGGCTGTGTGTATGTCTCTGTGTCTGTCCGTGTCTGCATGTCTGTGTGTTCACATCAGTAACTTATTTCCCTACTGAGTTTGATGTTTTGTTCTTTATCTTTTGTACTGATGATCATCCAGCAATTTTTAATCTTAGTTTTAAGATGACTCCATTTGTAAATGTATAATAGACATAAATAAGATTATTAAAATAAAATAAAATTTAATAAAAGTATTAAAATATCAAAGACTATATTTCAATAGAACCTTTATATTATCATAGTTTCTCTTTATTTTTTAAAATTATTTAATTTTTAATATAAACCATCTGTGACTGCCAGTTTATGTTTTGACCAAAAAACTGGAGTAGAAGTTATTTAATTTTTTGCAGTTTAGGTGTGTGTGAATATTATTGGTAACTTGTGCATGATTTACATTTAATACTATGTTCTCCTTTTGTATATTATCATAGAAAGGTTTTTATAAATCTGACTCATGTCAGTTGATTATAATTATTATTATTTATATTTTTATTGCTAATATTTGGAGAATGAAAGCCTGTTTTGAAGTTGATTCCTTCCTTTTTTAAAAAAAATCACTATTGCCATATATGTTTTTAAGTCACTTTTGTTTAATATTCATAACTTGTACTGAGTCCTTGAATTTTCCTAAATCCTTCAGTTTTCTCAGAGTCTTCATTTTTTTAATTGGTTATTAGTATGTAGATTTTGATCTCTGCTTACATATGCACATTATATCATTTCCACTGGGCATTGAGGAAGATAACATAGAGACTTCTAACAAATTTATGACAAAAGGAAAATTATATTTGTGTTGTTTATATTTCACAGCCTGAGTACGTATTGATATTTTTAATTTATCCAAACCTTGTGCATATTCACTCGGGTGTGTCCAACTCTTTGCGATCCCATGGACTGTATAGCCCGCCAGGCTCCTCTGTCCATGGAAGTCTCCAGGCAAGTATACTGGAGTGGGTTGCCACAACCTCCAGGAGATCTTCCCATTCCAGGGATCAAACCCTGGTCTCCTGCATTCCAGGCAGATTCTTTACCGTCTGAGCCACCAGGGAAGCCCTATCTAAACTTTACCAGGTCTTTTAATCCTTTTTATCTCTTTTTCAGGTCAGATTTCTCTTTTCTGTTATGTATAATCTATTTGCATATGTTATATATAATCATATATATCATAGGAAGTCATACTGTTAAATAATGCATCCTATGGAATAAATAAATACAGTGTTATTTATAATTTTAGAAACAGTTATTTACACAATTGAATTTTATTTATGCCAGATATAATGTCACTAATAAATATACAGTATATATAGCATTTTAGAGTTAGAAGAAAATAAATATGAATATAAAAATCACAAGTAGAATATACATAGGAATTATCTAATTACTAAACTACATGGTCTTTTAAACATTTTGACTGCTATAATGACTGTGCACTCTTTTTACAGTTTATGTATAACCAGATGATTTACTATAAGGTATTAAAAGAAAATAGTGAAAAATGACAGGAGAGTGGTAAAAACAGTACCTTCAAACTGTGCTTGTAAGAGTATATATTGGTAGACTATTTTTTGTAAACAATTAAGAGATATATGAAATCCTTAAAATTTCTTAACTCTTTGGTTTTAGCTGTTTTACTTCTGTCAACATACATATATTTTCATTTTATTTACATGTGGAAAAGGTTAGGCCGTGAATTTTCCTCAAGTTTTGTGGTTTTGGAGGATCACAATGATAGCATATTATCTCCTGGCCTCAAGAGCAGATGTGAGTCCAGGTTGTGTGAATCACAAAACTTTACCTTTGGTGGCTGTGCCACCAGGGTTGGCCCAGGGTGTGGGCACACCACCCAAGACAAAGTCTAAAAGGTTTTTCACACTGGAATAAGCATGATATCTAGTTCTTCTCCATGCCTTGCATTCTTAAGGTAGGAGGCTATGGTTCTTGCCACAAGGAAATCATGAGAACAAGCAGCCTGAGAACCTGAGAAAATCCAAAAGATTGCAAGAAGCAAGTACTACGGGAGGCCAGTCAGAAGCAGGGAGATGGAGGGGCGAAGAGGCAAGACAGAGAGAGAGAGGCCTGATGGAGTCTCTGAATCCAGTTTCACTCTGTTCTCAGTTATTAACCAATAAATCCTCATTTAATTTATTGACTCTTAAATATTTATTGGTTAATATATTAACCAATAGATCCTCATTTTCATAAGAGCCAGTTTGAGTTTTTGTTTTCTTGCAACTGGAGTATTCTGACTGATGCAAGCTTTATAATGACCTATATGATAAAATTAAAACTACTTATCATAGAACAGTAAATGTTAAAATTATTCTGTAGCATCTTATATGGACCATTGTTACAGATGGCCAAAGAGAGACAGCAACCAGAAAAGCATATACTTGTATGTAAAACAGAAGGAAATATCAACATATGAAAAAAATAGCTAACATTGGTTGGTGAGATGAGAAACAGTTCATTTTCTGAAATTTTTCTGCCTTATTTTATATTTTAAAGAAAATATTTTATGTTAAAAATAAGTTTAGTAGAGATGATCCAAAACTTTAATGATAATTTTTATTTTACTGAAGAGATTTCTTAAACAGTGATTCTGAAAGTTGTCAGAACAGAGTCTGGAGAGTACAGATTCCTGGCTTTATCCCAGCCTACTGTGTAGAAATCCTGAAAATGGGCCCAACTATTCCAAGTGTCCAGAGTGAGAACCTCTGGAACTAAAACAGAGGTACATAGTAACAGCTGAGAAAGTCTGGCTGAGTATTTGACAGACATGGATGTGAATACACTTTTGCCATGAGAAACTGTAACAGTTCAACTTTGAAGAATTCATGTGTTCCCTGTCAGCTTTGGCTTTTTATCTCTAAAAT